>NC_057797.1:554318470-554918470 GCF_018294505.1 Triticum aestivum | reverse complement strand
CTAGGAGTTTATAATGGTTTACCTTGCGTGCCAACATGCTATTAAAATGGATGTGATGTGGTATGATAGGGTGGTATCCTCCTTTGAACAATTCGAGTGGCTTGACTTGGCACATGTTCACGCATGTAGTTGAAACAAAATCAACATAGCCTCCATGATATTTATGTTCATGGTGAATTATATCCTACTCATGCTTGCATTCAGTGTTGATTAATTTTAATGCATGTTCATGACTGTTGTCGCTCTCTAGCTAGTCGCTTCCCAGTCTCTTTCTAGCCTTCACTTGTATTAAGCGGGAATACTGCTTGTGCATCCAATTCCATAAACCCCAAAGTTGTTCCATATGAGTCCAGCATACCTTCCTATATATGGTATCCACCTGCCGTTCCAAGTAAATTTGTATGTGCCAAACTCTAAACCTTCAAATAAAAATTTTGTTTTGTATGCTTGAATAGCTTATGTATCAACTAGGGCTGTCTGTATCTTCCATGCTAGGTGGGTTATTCTCAAGAGGAGTGGACTCTGCTCCTCACTCACGAGAAAATGGCTGGTCACCGGGATGCCCAGTCCCATGCTCAAATCAAATCAAAATAATTGCAAACAAAACTCCCCCAGGATTGTTGTTAGCTGGAGGCACCCGTTGTTTCGGGCAAGCCATGGATTGATGCTTGTTAGTGGTGGGGGAGTATAAACTTTACCATTCTTCTTGGGAACTGCCTATAATGTGCGTAGCATGGAAGATTTTGAGATCTCGCGGTTGTTATGTTGACAATGAAAGTATACCGCTCAAAATATTATTCATCTATATTTCAAAATCGAGCTCTGGCACCTCTACAAGTCCCTGCTTCCCTCTGCGAAGGGCATATCTATTTACTTTTATGTTGAGTCATCACTCTCTTATTAAAAAGCACCAGTTGGAGAGCACCGCTGTCATTTGCATGTATTATTATTAGTTTACATTGAATATGACTTGACTGGATCTCTTTTACCATGAATTACTATTTCCAGTCAGCCCTTGATCTTCAGAGGTGCTCTGCATTTATGTTTTGCGGTCTCAGAAAGGGCTAGCGAGATACCATCTTGTTATATCATATTATGATTGTTTTGAGAAAGTGTTGTCATCCGAGATTTACTATTATTGCTCGCTAGTTGATTATTCCATTGATATGAGTAAACATGAGACCTAAATGTTATTGTGAATATGGTTAGTTCATAATCTTTGCTGAAAACTTGAATGCTGGCTTTACATATTTACAACAACAAGAGCAAACCGAGTTTGTAAAAGTTTTTCTTTATCACTTTCAGTTTATCAACTGAATTGCTTGAGGACAAGCAAATATTTAAGCTTGGGGGAGTTGATACGTCTCCAACGTATCTACTTTTCCAAACACTTTTGCCCTTGTTTTGGACTCTAACTTGCATGATTTGAATGGAACTAACCCTGACTCACGTTGTTTTCAACAGAATTACCATGGTGTTATTTTTGTGCAGAAATAAAAGTTCTCGGAATGACCTGAAAATCAACATAGAATATTTTTGGAATATATAAAAATACTGGCGAAAGAATCCACGTCAGGGGGCCCACACCCTGTCCACGAGGGTGGGGGCGCACCTACACCTGGGCGCACCCCTGCCTCGTGGGCCCCCTGACGCTCCACCGACCTCAACTCCAACTCCATATATTCACGTTAGGGGAGAAAAAAGAGAGAAGGATTCATCACATTTTACGACATGGAGCCGCTGCCAAGCCCTAATCTCTCTCGGGAGGTCTGATCTGGAGTCCGTTCGGGGCTCGGGAGAGGGGAATCCGTCGCCATCGTCATCATCAACCTTCCTCCATCACCAATTTCATGATGCTCACCGCCGTGCATGAATAATTCCATCGTAGGCTTGCTGGACGGTGATGGATTGGATGAGATTTATCATGTAATCAAGTTAGTTTTGTTAGGGTTTGATCCGTAGTATCCACTATGTTCTGAGATTGATGTTGCTATGACTTTGCTATGCTTAATGCTTGTCACTAGGGCCCGAGTGCCATGATTTCAGATCTGAACCTATCATGTTTTCATGAATATATGTGAGTTCTTGATCCTATCTTGCAAGTCTATAGTCACCTATTATGTGTTATGATCCGTTAACCTCGAAGTGACAATAATCGGGATACTTACCGGTGATGACCGTAGTTTGAGGAGTTCATGTATTCACTAAGTGTTAATGCTTTGGTCTGGCACTCTATTAAAAGGAGGCCTTAATATCCCTTAGTTTCAAATAGGACCCCGCTGCCACGGGAGGGTAGGACTAAAGATGTCTTGCAAGTTCTTTTCCATAAGCACATATGACTATATTCGGAATACATGCCTACATTACATTGATGAACTGGAGCTAGTTCTATGTCACCCTATGTTATAACTATTGTATGAGGAATCACATCTGACATAATTATCCATCACTGATCATTGCCTACAAGCTTTTCATATATTGTTCTCCGCTTATTTACTTTTCCGTTGCTACTGTTAGAATCAATATAAAACCAAAACTGCTACCGTTACTTTTGCCACCGTTACCACTACTATCATATTACTTTGCTACTAAATACTTTGCTGCAGATATTAAGTTTCAAGGTGTGGTTGAATTGATAACTCAGCTGCTAATACTTGAGAATATTCTTTGGCTCCCCTGCTGTCGAATCAATAAATTTGGGTTGAATACACTACCCTCGAAAACGGTTGCGATCCCCTATACTTGTGCATTATCAAAAACCATCATGCTTGTTGTGAGAAGCTCCAGTTTGTGAGAAGCATATACCCAAACCTGCCCCAAATGGGACAAAATTTGTACCATGGCATATTGATGCCGCTCCATGATAGCATGCCAAGTTTCATGAATTTCAGACGAGTTTTTGATTGACTAGAATTTAAAAACCAAACAACTCAATGTTTTGCCGGCAATCAACGGTGCCCTGGTTTTTGAAATTCATTCCCATTTTTGCATCGGACCTAAGCATGCACCCAAGGACACAGATTTGAGTTCTCAACCAATTTATATGCACTGGAGCATGTGCATGTAGTTCAAATTTGAATTATGCACATAAATGCATTGAAAACTCAGTTAATGCATAAAAATGTCCAAACGAACCCCGACAAATCACAAAAATCACACAACAGTCCTGTTCTTCTATGTTGACACGAGAAAAAAAATTGAAAGCAATAAGAGGTAGTGGATATCGTTTCGTCCCCAAAGGTGGGACGTTCCCTACCGAAAACCATCATGCTTGTTGTGAGAAGCTCCGGTTTGTGAGAAGCATATACCCAAACCTGCCCCAAATGGGACAACATTTGTTCCACAACATGTTGATGCCGCTCCATGATAACATGCCAAGTTTCATGAATTTCAGATGAGTTTTGGATTTACTAGAATTTAAAAACCAGGCATCTCAATGTTTTGCCAGCAATCAACGGTGCCCTAGTGCTTGAAATTCATTCCCATTTCTTGCATGGGACCTAAGCATGCACCCAAGGACACAGATTTGATTTTTCAACCAATTTATATGCACTGGAGCATGTGGATGTAGTTGAAATTTGAATTATGCACATAAATGCATTAAAAACTCGGTTAATGCATAAAAATGTAAAAAGAACCCCGAAAAATAACTAGAATTCACACAACATTCCTGTTGTTCTATGTTGACATGAGGAAAAAATTTGAAAGCAATAAGAGGCAATGGAGATCGTTTCGTCCCCAAAGGTGGGACGTTCCCTACAGAAAACCATCATGCTTGTTGTGAGAAGCTCCGGTTTTTTAGAAGCATATACCCAAACCCACCCCAAATGGGACCAAATTTGTACCACGGCATGTTGATGCCGCTCCATGATAGCATGCCAAGTTTCATGAATTTCAGACGCGTTTTGGATTTACTAGAATTTAAAACCTAGGCATCTCAATGTTTTGCCGGCAATCAACGGTGCCTTGGTGTTTGAAATTCATTCCCATTTCTTGCATGGGACCTAAGCATGCACCCGAGGACACATATTTGATTTTTCAACCAATTTATATGCACTGGAGCATGTGCATGTAGTTCAAATTTGAATTGTGTAAATAAATGCATTGAAAACTCACTTAATGGCAGACTAAGGCATAGCCTAGTGGTGGGAAGGGGTTGATGCCTTCCCACCCACCCAGGTTCAATGCATGGTACTTGCAATTTGGATTTGTTGCACCAATTATACTGTAGGGGGTTCCCTTATAGTCTTTCTGTCAAAAAAAACTCACTTAATGCATAAAAATGTCCAAACGAACCCCGAAAAATTACAAAAATTCACACAACACTCCTGTTGTTCTATGTTGACACGAGAAAAAAAATGAAAGCAATAATAGGCAATGTATATCGTTTCGTCCCCAAAGGTGGGACATTCCCTACCGAAAACCATCATGCTTGTTGTGAGAAGCTCCGGTTTGTGAGAAGCATATACCCAAACCTGGCCCAAACGGGACAAATTTTTTAGCACGGCATGTTGATGCCGCTCCATGATAGCATGCCAAGTTTCATGAATTTCAGATGAGTTTTGGATTTACTAGAATTTAAAAACCAGGCATCTCAATGTTTTGCCGGCAATCAACGGTGCCATGGTGTTTGAAATTCATTCCCATTTCTTGCATGGGACCTAAGCATGCACCCAAGGACAAAGATTTGATTTTTCAAATAATTTATATGGATTGGAGCATGTGCATGTAGTTAAAATTTGAATTATGCACATAAATGCATTGAAAACTCACTTAATGCATAAAAATGTCCAAATGAACAATGAATAATTCCAATTATTTTATGATCACTGTAGATAAAAGGTCTAGCAATTCAAACACCGTCCATGGCCGCTGTGACCCCATTATGTAATTCAAATCAAGATGAAAAATCAAGTAGATCCCACACAGTTTATTATAACTGACCGTGTGAGATGCAACACAAATTATCTTTGGACCGTGTCTGAATAAGGGACCGTGTCTGATGACACTTTGCATGCCAGTTTTTTGGCTGAAGCGATTCCAAATTTTCGGCTTCCGTGGAAATATCTACCTCCCCGCCCCCTCGCCCTTACCAAAAGCCACATTTCCCCTCTTCCCGCCTTCCTTTCCAAATTGAAACCTTCACTCCTTGCTTGGAGTGCCGCCGCCTCCTTGACGACGACCCTCCTTCACGCTCCTCGGCCTTGCCTATCCAGGCAGGTAACCACACCCGATCCCCATCCTCCTCCGCCTTCCACATTCCACATGCCCCCACCGTCGGCGCGAGCGCGACACCTTCCACCGAAATCACCGACCCCTCCACCTAATAAGCGCCGGCCTATGACATGGTGCACGTAGTATAGCCAGGACCTCAAGGAGCATTTGGCATCGGAGAAGCAAATCGCAGCCGCACGCGCGGATCAGGTTGCGATGGCTACCATTCGTGTCGACCCCCAGATCTCGAAGGAGCACCTTTCCATTTGCTAGCTACGCCGGTTAAGCATGCTCAGTTTACCCATTGCGTGTGCTACTCCTGACTTTCCTTCACAAATTCTAGTGAATTGTGCTATCTAATTTTACCATGCAACACTACTACAGGATGCTGCTAACGCGACACTACGATCAGAGACTCTTCAAGAAACTGTGTGTGATGCCATAATCGCAAACAGTGTTGTATGAAAACTGTCAGAAATGTGTAAACCGTTTGCGATGATAGATGCATCAAGCACGGTTCAGGTTTTAGTTGTGTGTGTGATGAAGGGCATACGGTTCAGTTCAATGAACTGTTTGCGATGAGGAGGAACAAAAGAAACGGGCAGCCAGATGGAGGCATGTGCGATACACATCATACGGTTCACTCGGATGAACTATTTGTGATTAGGCAACACAAAAGAAACGGTCAGCCAGATCAAAGGTGTGTGTGATATACGGCATGCGGTTCACTCGGATGAAATGTTTGCGTTGACACAAGAGAACAGAAACGGCTCAACTTAACAAGATGTGTGTGATACGCGACAAACGGATGTGTAATCCGAAATGTATCTGAACACCGATAAGAACACAGACGGTTGCTGCTAATAAGACGTGTGTGTTGTGCGATGGGATTGCACAGTACAACAACACACACACACACACGCGCACACACACACACACTTATAAGGACATGCTTGCATAACCAAATTAAACATCCACTTACATAGGTAGCTACTACAACCATGGCATTTGCACACACCAAAGTAAACTATTACATGCATAATTACATAGGTGGCTACTACACACATGACATTTCCACACACACCAATAAAGTAAACTATATATTACATGCATGATTAACTAGCATAAACGATCATCTGATCATCATCTACTTGTTGTGACGCTTGCTCTTCTTGTGGCTTGATCTGGGCTCGTCGATTTGGGTAACGAGGCACTTCCTCATGTCAACGATCCGCCTGTGCATCTCGTAGCATGTGTACATGCTCTTGGCCGTGAACCTGAGGTGAGGTTCATCCAGTTGCCGCATCCAGGCCTTGTGCCAGGATACGGGACTTGTTCTCTGGGCATCCTGCTTCATCTTTTCGTAGTAGGGGTCGATGATGGCTGAGGCGAGTTCAACTAGGGAGTCCTGCTTCGTGTTGCCCTAGACCCTGTAGTGGTCATGGATTTTGGCAAGGTTCTTGTAGGCCAAGCCTGTAACACGGAGCGCTTTTACATCGTCCTTGGTATCCACTGTGGCGAACTTGTAGTCGGTGCTGTTGACAAACCTGTTGAAACAGTCGCAAGGCCCTGTGGCCATGCAATAGTGGTAGATGAGGACATGATCGCGCACGCACAACTAGGCAACGACAACCTTCTGATCTATGCCGGGATGACCGGCGGTGTACCGGAGGTCGATGCCGACCACCTTGTACTTGTCTCCAGCAAGCAACTACTCAACGCTGTTGATGTAGTCGTCCACCACGGCCGGGTCGATGGTGTACACCACCGAGAGATCCGTCTCCCTCGCGTGGGTCTCCACTCTATGCTCGCCGAACTCCATTGGAGCGCCGCCGGACATCCCCTCTCTTTGTGTCGTCGTGGGTGTGCTTGTTGTGTTGTGGGGCGCGATTGAAAGGTTGAAGAGACTAAGGTTATAATGGCCGCGGGAATTAAAGGGGAAGCCGGACGGCCAGGAATATAGGCAAGCCCTGATGGCAGTTCTAATTTGCAGCGCGTAACTCCATCGTGCCGCACGTAACTGCATCGCGTGGCAACGCACGCGGTGCAACCGCATGCATATGGGGTCCCCGACGTGATCGTGCACACACCCAACCGCTGGTAGAGCGCGTGCGGAGGGACGCGAGCAGAGCGCTCCGCGGTTGCCTCAAGGAAAAGTTGTCCCCAAGCCGAGCGCGCTGACGGACACGAGCAGAGCGCGCCAACGGACATGACTGAGCGTGCTGCAGCGCCTAATGGCGAGTACAGCACGCTGCGGTGCCTAACGGCGAGCAGAGCTTGCCGAGGGACGCGAGCAGAGGACGGCACAGTGATACGTGGCAAATAAGACGAACTGTGCGAGCGATGTCGGAGACATCAAGCATGTATCAAATTAGAGTTGCGTGTGCGATACGTGGCAGACAGTTGATCCATCAGAGGTGTTTGTGATGGAATAAGCCGTGTGTGTTGCGGGCAAACGCTTGCTGGTGTATAACCTTAAATTTAACCAAAAAAGTGTTAATGCATGTTACAAAAATTGTATAGCTAGAAACTATGTTCAAATACGACTCCAATGATATAATTGTCGGTGAGCCTGTTCCAATGCAACCTTGCCGGTTCCCACGCAAGCTTCCCTCCCGACTCCGTGAAATCCCGCAAAATCCCATTGCTTACCGGCCTGCTGTAAAAACCCTCACAGCCGGCGAGTCATGCGTTGCATTTTCCCCTCCCTCCCTGTATCTTATCTCGTATGCTTCTTCCAGAATCGCTAATGGCACCGGTCTGTCCTCGTCGGTCAGCCACTATGCCATCATCAGAGGATAGCTCCAGCTGGGAGGCTACACCGCGGCGGCGACGCAGTCCCCGGCGTAGTGTAGTGCGTGTGGCGTCCCTATTGGACGTGCGCGGAACACCCGCCACACGCTCCGCCGTCGCTGCCCGGCGGCATCTGTTGCCGGCCGCCGTTGCCGCCACACCACCGTCGAAAGCCAGGGCCATCTCCCGCTCCGCAGCCATGGCCCGAAGGTAGGAGGTGGCCATCGTGGCCGCCACCCCACTGCCGGCCACCATGGCCATCACCCGCTCTGCCACCGTGGCCTGAAGGCGGGAGATGGTGGTCGTGGCCGCCACCCCATCATCGACTACCGTGGCCGCCAACCCACCGTCGACCATCGGGATCACCACCCGCTCCGCCACCGCCGCCCGAAGGAGGGGCGGAGGTGGAGGCCCGCAAGTGCGTCGGCGACCTTGCGAGCTACATAGAGTTCCTGCGGGAAGAGGAGGAGTGCCTCGTCGAGCACGCAAAGAGCCTTACCGTAGCCATGGCCGCAGCACACGCTGACGCAGGGGCGAGGAATCAGGAGATCTACGAGCAGTCCGGTCGCTTCGAGAGGGATCGTCTGGAGCGGAAGTGGGCGTTCGAGCTAGCGAGCATCGCTGAACGTGCAGCAGCGGCAGGCACCATATTGCATGTGTCCAGCTCGTCGGTAGGCTCCTCCTCCTCCTCTGCCTGTTACTGAGCGTGCTCAGCAGAGGAGAGGCTGTCGGAAGTAGCACAAAGCCCCTCCGTGGTAGTATGTAGTAGTATTTATGGGCTATTTTGTTCAATTCATCTGACTATAGATGTGTGGTCGAACTGTACAACGTACTTAAAATTAGCTATTATATAGTTGAACTAGCTATTTCAGTACGTGGTTGGCAACAATTGGGGAATGATTTCTAGCTTAATTACTGAATTTTAGTTGCAAAAATTACATAGTGCTAATTATTTCTAGCTGCATATTTTGACAAATCGCAGTGTTACAAGGATTGACAAATGGCAACGTTACTAGATCAACAAATGTACATCTTTCCAGTCTGACAAATGGCAACATAACCAATATGACAGATGCAAATCTTACCAAATTGTTTGTACGTGGTTGCACACGGGTCATCCAGAACAACCGTTTGCGTTGAAGGGATGCACAAATCCTGCGCTGCTCTCACTTTGCATAGGGTGTTCTATCTAAATCATTTGCGATCAAGAGCTGCAGAAATCCTGCTCGGCACATTTTCTCTTGGCTTCCTGGGGAAGCTGTCGGTTTGCATAAGGGTGTTCTAACTAAAACGTTTGCGATGAGTGTTTTATATTTAAAAGGCGAATTAAACTGCGGCTTGGGCGCCATTAATGGAGATGACGCGAGCAAGGCGGGCGACCATGGAAATCAAAGGGCTCGCTTCCTAGTGAGCTTGCGCAGCGTACAGCTCGCACGCTTCTCGGTGAGCCTGCACACTCGAGAATAGCTTGCACGCCTTTCGGTCAGCCTACCCACCGGACGGCGCTCGCACGCCTCCCGTTCAGTAAAGGTCAAGCAGCTGTCCTCATAACACCTCCTACAACTATTAAAACCAAGACACGTGGCGTCACATGAATGGTTCACAAAATTTTGGATTTACTTGAATTTAAAAACCAGGCATCTCAATGTTTTGCCGGCAATCAACGGTGGGCCGGTGTTTGAAATTCATGCCCATATCTTGCATGGGACCTAAGCATGCACCCAAGGACACAAATTTGATTTTTCAACCAATTCATATGCACTGGAGCATGTGCATGTAGTTCAAATTTGAATTATGCACACAAAATGCATTGAAAACTCTGTTAATGCATAAAAATGTAAAAACGAACACCGAAAAATAACAAGAATTCACACAACACTCCTATTGTTCTATGTGGACATGAGAAAAAAAAATGGAAAGCAAGAAGAGGCAATAGATATCGTTTCGTCCCCAGAGGTGGGACGTTCCCTACCGAAAACCATCATGCTTGTTGTGAGAAGCCCCAGTTTGTGAGAAGCATATACCCAAACCTGCCCCAAATGGGACAAAATTTATACCACGGCATGTTGATGCCGCTCCGAGATAGCATGCCAAGTTTCATGAATTTCAGACGAGTTTTGGATTTACTAGAATTTAAAAACCATGCATATCAATGTTTTGCCGGCAATCAACGGTGCCCCGGTGTTTGAAATTCATGCCCATTTCTTGCATGAGACCTAAGCATGCACCCAAGGACATAGATTTGATGTTTCAACCAATTTATATGCACTGGAGCATGTGCATGTAGTTCAAATTTGAATTATGCACATAAAATGCATTCAAAACTCAGTTAATGCATAAAAATGTCCAAACGAACCCTGAAAAATCACAAAAATTCACACAACACTCTTGTTGTTCTATGTTGACACGAGAAAAAATTTGAAAGCAATAAGAGGCAATGGATATCATTTCGTCCCCAAAGGTGGGACGTTCCCTACCGAAAACCATCATGCTTGTCGTGAGAAGCTCCAGTTTGTGAGAAGCATATACCCAAACCTGCCCCATATGGGACAAAATGTGTACCACGGCATGTTGATGCCGCTCCATGATAGCATTCCAAGTTTCATGAATTTTAGACGAGTTTTGGATTTACTAGAATTTAAAAACAAGGCATCTCAATGTTTTACCGGCAATCAACGGTGCCCCGGTGTTTGAAATTCATTCCCATTTCTTGCATTGGACCTAAGCATACACCCAAGGACACATATCTTATTTTTCAACCAATTTATATGCACTGGAGCATGCGTATGTAGTTAAAATTGGAATTATGCACATAAAATGCATTGAAAACTCAGTTAATGCATAAAAATATCCAAACGAACCCCGAAAAATCACAAAAATTCACACAACAGTCCTGTTCTTCTATGTTGACACGAGAAAAAAATTGAAAGCAATAAGAGGCAATGGATATCGTTTCGTCCCCAAAGGTGGGACGTTCCCTACCAAAAACCATCATGCTTGTTGTGAGAAGCTCCGGTTTTTGAGAAGCATATACCCAAACCTGCCCCAATTGGGACCAAATTTGTACCACGGCATGTTGATGCCGCTCCATGATATCATGCCAAGTTTCATGAATTTCAGACGAGCTTTGGATTTACTAGAATTTAAAAACCAGGCATCTTAATGTTTTACCGGCAATCAACGGTGCCCTAGTGTTTGAAATTCATTCCCATTTCTTGCATGGGACCTAAGCATGCACCCAAGGACAGAGATTTGATTTTTCAACCAATTTATATGCACTGGAGCATATGCATGTAGTTCAAATTTGAATTATGCACATAAAATGCATTGAAAACTCAGTTGATGCATAAAAATGTCCAAACGAACCCTGAATATTTCCAATTCTTTTATGTTCACTGCAGATAAAAGGTCTAGCAATTCAAACACCGTCCATGGCCATTGTGACCCCATTATGTAATTCAAATCAAGACCAAAAATCAAGTAGATCCCACATAGTTTATTATAACCAACCGTGTGAGATGCAACACAAAATATCTTCGGACCGTGTCTCAATAAGGGACCGTGTCTGATGACACTTTGCGTGTCAGTTTTTTGGCTGAAGCGATTCCAAATTTTCGTCTTTCGCGGAAATATCTACCTCCCCGCCCTCCCCCTTACCAAAGCCACATTCCCCCCCCTTTCCGCCTTCCTTTCCAAGTTGAAACCTTCACTCCTTGCTTGCAGCGTTGCCGCCTCCTCGCCGGCGACCCTCCTTCACGCTGCTCGGCCTCGCCTATCCTGGCAGGTAACCCACACCCGACCCCCATCCTCCTCCTCCTTCTACATCCCACATGGACCGACCGCCAGCGCGAGCGCGACACCTTCCACCCAAATCACCGACCCCTCCACCAAATAAGCGCCGGCCTAAGCCATGGTGCACGCAGTATAGCCAGGACCTCAAGGAGCATTTGGCAGCGGAGACGCAAATCGCAGCCGCACGCGCGGATGAGGTCGCGATGGCTGCCATTCGTGCTGACCCCCAGATCTTGAAGAAGCACATTGCCATTTGCTAGCTACGCCGGTTATGCATGCTCAGTTTACCCGTTGCGTGTGCTGCTCTTGCCTTTCCTTCACAAATTCTAATGAATTGTGCTATCTAATTTTATCATGCAATATGTTGCTCTAGTGCATATGGTCTATATGTCGTGCAGTGTGGTGCTTACTTAGTAACTGTTTTGTTAATTAGTTGTCGTCTTCAGTTAACTGTTTGGTTCAAATTTGCAAATGTGATGTTCAATTCTTCAGGCTGCAATTTTGTATTATCTTCCATGTGAGAAATAAATCGAATTTATCTTTACAAAATTTTGGGTGCATTCTGTTATTGTATACCATGTGAGGAATAAATTGAATTTGGCTATAGTAAATACATGAGAAACAAATACAATTGCTACAATTGGCTGTAGTTAACTGTCTGATCTTCTATTAGGAGTATGTTATATTGTGTAATGTGGTGCTCAGTTAATGTTTGGTTCATTTGTTGTGGTGTTTAGTTAACTGCTTGGTTCAATGTTTTATTGTGCAATGTGGTGCTCAATTAATGTTTGGTTCATTTGTTATGGTGTTTAGTTAACTGCTTGGTTCAATCCTGCAATGCGATGTCCATTTGTCGTGGGTAGAATTTTGTATTGTTGTGCATGTGAGGAATAAATCAAATTTGGCTGCACTTAATACATGAGAAACATATACAAGTGCTATATTTCCTAGTTCTTAATCATGCTTGGTTTGTATAAATGGGTTTTCCCTGTGGCTTGAACTAATCTGATGAATCAGCAATGTGATTATTTTTCATCAACATATTTTACTGATAGCATGCGAACCCTTACTTAACCTGATGACTAACTACCTTATATGTATTGCAGGGAAACAATGGGAAGCACTGAGGTTTACAATCGAGGTTAGCACGTGCATGGTCCATTGTCTAATAGCACATTATTGTGCAATTGCAGGGACCATTCTAATATTTAGGTTCTTAACAATTTGGTCTTGCACATGTAGGTCCTGCTGTCAGAGGTTTTGACCAACTGTTCGACCCGTTTTGCATATGGGGAAATGAGTTGTCCATGAATATCAGTCAAGTCAAGAAACTCAGAAAGGTCGTTAGGATAAAGAAATTAGCGACAAAAAATAAAAAAGATCTTTGTCTGCACAATGAAGAAGACATCAGTTCACTACAGGATGGTACTAACTATTATACCTTGCCTTTTTTATTCCTTTGCCCCATTTCCAATATAGAGAAGATATTTATGCACATTCTTGTTTTCAGACCTTTCCAAAGCAGTCCACTGATGATTACCTCTCAAACCACCTGTATGGTCAGGAGGCGAGGAAGGTATTCATACAACACCCACGGTTCAATATTGAAGTGTTCCTGAAGAGGACGAAGGATGGACGGTCAATCATCCACAGGCACTGGCCTAAAGTTACAAAGACCTTCAACATCAATGAAGGCTCAATATTCACCTTCTGCTTCAGCAGTTTTCTAGATGAGATACATCTGTCTATGTACCATCTATGATGCTAATTTCGAAAGGTTATAGATGTTGCATGTGAAACTTGGTCCTGGTGTAGTTGTGTAATGGGGTAGCTGAGTGCTGAAGCTATATGATGTTGTACTCTCATGTATTTCAATTATGAAAATGAAATATATTGTGTGCTTAATATGAATTGTCAGTTAGATTAATAAATGGATTATGAATAATCAGATAATTAGCCTGCTAGTGCCGAATTAGCCTACTAATTGGGTTTTCCTATTGCAAACTGTTGTTAAAAAAATACCATGGGCGATGCCTCAGGCAACGCACACAGTTTCTAGGAATAAACCGTGTTGGATCAGTGAACAATCACACACGACCTTCTCTTGAAAACTGTTTGCGTTAGCCACCTTGCGCAAACGTTTACCACATAAAAACTGTGTGTGATGGATAGCCTTTGCCACACAGTTTCTTACACGGACCGTGTGTGATATATTCAATAACGCAAGCAATTTAACAGGAAAAATTGTGTGTGATGTACCGGTGAACGGAAACGTTTTCCTTCGAGCGACTGTGTGGGATGTACATACTAACGGAAACGTTTGGCGGGGACTGACTGTGTGGAATGTACTTGCGACCGGAAACAATTTCGTCATATAATTGTATTTTTAGCTCTATTGTACGTATTTCCGTATTTGAGCGCTCGCCGGTCGCACACGACCTCATTTTGCCGAACGTGTGTGCCAGGAGGGCATATCCCCGACGGTTTCTGGGTCGTGTGTGAAGGAACCCTATCGCCCACACTCACTTGGCGACGATTCCATATGCCGTCACGGAAAGGGGTTTTAAACCGTTTGTTTAGGAGCTCGTTGTACTAGTGCAATATGTTGCTCTAGTGTATATGTTCTATATGTTGTGCAGTATGGTGCTCGCTTATTAACTGTTTTGTTAATTAGTTGTCGTCTTCAGTTAACTGTTTGGTTCAATTATGCAAATGTGATGTTCAATTCTTCTGGATGCAATTTTGTATTGTCTTCCATGTGAGAAATAAATCAAATTTATCTTTACAAAATTATGGGTGCATTCTATTATTGTATACCATGTGAGGAATAAATTGAATTTATCTGTAGTAAATACATGAGAAACAAATACAATTGCTACAATTGGCTATAGTTAACTATTTGATTAACTGTTTGATCTTCTATTAGGAGTATGCTATATTGTGCAATGTGGTGCTCAGTTAATATTTGGTTCATTTGTTGTGGTGTTTAGTCACGACATATAGAACATATACACTAGAGCAACAGATTGCACTAGTACAACAATGTCCAATTGTCGTGGGTAGAATTTTGTATTGTTGTGCATGTGAGAAATAAATCGAATTTGGCTGCACTTAATACATGAGAAACATATACAAGTGCTATATTGATGACCCATAAGTCTAGGGGATCACTCATAGATTTTCGATAAGTAAGAGTGTCGAACCCAATGAGGAGCAGAAGGAAATGATAAGCAGTTTTCAGTAAGGTATTCTCTGCAAGCACTGAAATTATCGGTAACAGATAGTTTTGTGATAAGGTAATTTGTAACGAGTAGCAAGTAATAAAAGTAAATAAGGTGCAGCAAGATGGCCCAATCCTTTTTGTAGCAAAGGACAAGCCTGGACAAACTCTTATATGAAGGAAAGTGCTCCCGAGGACACATGGGAATTATCGTCAAGCTAGTTTTCATCACGTCCATATGATTCACGTTCGGTACTTTGATAATTTGATATGTGAGTGGACCGGTGCTTGGGTACTATCCTTAGTTGGACAAGCATCCCACTTATGATTAACCCCCATTGAGAGCATCCGCAACTACAACAAAAGTATTAAGGTAAACCTAACCATAGCATGAAACATATGGATCTAAATCAGCCCCTTACGAAGCAACGCATAAACTAGGGTTTAAACTTTTGTCACTCTAGCAACCCATCATCTACTTATTACTTGCCAATGCCTCCCTCTAGGCCCAAACAATGGTGAAGTGTCATGTAGTCGACGTTCACATGAGACCACTAGAGGGATGACAACATACATCTCATCAAAATATCGAACGAATACCAAATTCACATGACTAATTATAGCAAGACTTCTCCCATGTCCTCAGGAACAAACGTAACTACTCACAAAGCATATTCATGTTCATAATCAGAGGGGTATTAATATGCATAATGGATCTAAACATATAATCTTCCACCAAGTAAACCAACTAGCATCAACTACAAGGAGTAATCAACACTACTAGCAACCCACAGGTACCAATCTGAGGTTTGATTACAAGAGATGAACTAGGGTTTGAGATGAGATGGTGCTGGTGAAGATGATGATGGAGATTGACCCCCTCCTGAAGAGAGGATCGTTGGTGATGACGATGGTGATGATTTCCCTCTCCCAGAGGGAAGTTTCCCCGGCAGAACAACTCCGCCGGAGCCCTAGATTGGTTCCGCCAAGGTTCCGTCTCGTGGCGGCGGAGTTTCATCCCGTGAGCTTGCTTATGATTTTTTCTCGAACGGAAGACTCCATATAGCCAAAGATGGGTATCGTAGGGCCACCAGGGGGCCCACGAGGCAGGGGCGCGCCCCCACCCTCGTGGCTGGTGGGTGGCCCCCCTCTGGTGCTTCTTGCGCCCAATATTTTTTATATATTCTGGAAATAACTTCCGTGAAGTTTCATGACTTTTGGAGCTGTGCAGAATAGTTCTCTAATATTTGCGCCTTTTCCAGCCCAGAATCCCAGCTGCCGGCATTCTCCCTCTTCATGTAAACCTTGTAAAATAAGAGAATAGGCATAAGTATTGTGACATAATGTGTAATAACAGCCCATAATGCAATAAATATAGATATAAAAGCATGATGCAAAATGGACGTATCATATATTTCCTAGTTCTTAATCATGCTTGGTTTGGATAAATGGGTTTTCCGTGTTGCTTCAGTTAATCTGATGAATCTGCAATGTGATTATTTTTCATCAACATATTTTACTGATAGCATGCGAACCCTTACTTAACCTGATGACTAACTACCTTATATGTATTGCATGGAAACAATGGGAAGCACTGAGGTTTACAATCGAGGTTAGCACGTGCATGGTCCGTTGTCTAATAGCACATTATTGTGCAATTGCAAGAACCATTCTAATATATATGTTTTTACTAATTTGGTCTTGCACATGTAGGTCCTGCTGTCAGAGGTTTTGACCCACTATTTGACCCTTTTTGCATATGGGGAAATGAGTTTTCCATGAATATCAGTCAAGTCAAGAAACTCAGAAAGGTTGTTAGGATAAAGAAATTAGGGACAAAAAACAAAAAGATCTTTGTCTGCACAATGAAGAAGACATCATTTCACTACAGGATGGTACTAACTATTATACCTTGCCTTTTTTATTCCTTTCCCATTTCCAATATAGAGAAGATATTTATGCACATCCTTGTTTTCAGGCCTTTCCAAAGCAGTTCGCTGATGATTACCTCTCAAACCACCTGTATGGTCAGGAGGCGAGGAAGGTATTCATACAACACCCACGGTTCAATATTGAAGTGTTCCTGAAGAGGACGAAGGATGGCCGGTCAATCATCCACATGCACTGGCCTAAAGTTACAAATACCTTCAACATCAATGAAGGCTCAATATTCGCCTTCTGCTTCAGCAGTTTTCTAGATGAGATACATCTGTCTATGTACCGTCTATGATGCTAATTTTGAAAAGTTATAGATGTTGCATGTGAAACTTGGTCCTGGTGTAGTTGTGTAATGTGGTAGTTGAGTGCTGAAGCTATATGATGTTGTACTCTGATGTATTTCAATTATGAAAATGAAATATATTGTGTGCTTAATATGGACTGTCAATTAGATTAATAAATGGATTATGAATAATCGGATAATTAGCCTGCTAGTGGCGAGTTAGCCTACTAATTAGGGTTTCCTATTGCAAACTGTTGTTAAAAAATACCGTGGGCGATGACCTCAGGCAACGCACACAGTTTCTATGAATAAACCGTGTTGGATCAGTGGACAATCACACACGACCTTCTCTTGAAAACTTTCTGTCTTAGGCCACCTTGCGCAAATGTTTACCACATAAAAATTGTGTGTGATGGACATCCTTTGCCACACAGTTTCTTACACGGACCATGTGAGATATATTCAATAATGCAAGAAATTTAACGGGAAAAATTGTGTGTGATGTACTACCTGTGAACGGAAACGTTTTCCTTCGAGCGACTGTGTGGGATGGACATACGAACGGAAACGTTTGGCGGGGACTTTGTGGGATGGACATACGAAAGGGGTTTTAAACTGTTTGTTTAGGAGCTCGTTGTACTAGTGCAATCTATTGCTCTAGTGTATATGTTCTATATGTCGTGTAGTATGGTGCTCACTTATTAACTGTTTTGTTAATTAGTTGTCATCATCAGTTAACTATTTGGTTCAATTCTACAAATGTCATGTTCAATTATTCAGGCTGCAATTTTGTATTGTCTTCCATGTGAGAAATAAATCAAATTTATCTTTACAAAATTGTGAGTGCATTCTGTTATTGTATACCATGTGAGGAATAAATTGAATTTATCTGTAGTAAATACATGAGAAACAAATACAATTGCTACAATTGGTTGTAGTTAACTATTTGATTAACTGTTTGATCTTCTATTAGGAGTATGTTATATTGTGCAATGTGGTGCTCAGTTAATGTTTGGTTCATTTGTTGCGGTGTTTAGTTAACTGTTTGGTTTGATTCTGCAATGCGATGTCCAATTGTCATGGGCAGAATTTTGTATTGTTGTGCATGTGAGAAATAAATCGAATTTGGCTGCACTTAATACATGAGAACCATATACAAGTGCTATATTGATGACCCACAAGTGTAGGGGATGTATCGTAGCTTTTCGATAAGTAAGAGTATCGAACCCAACAAGGAGCAGAAGAAAATGATAAGCAGTTTTCAGTAAGGTATTCTCTGCAAGCACTGAAATTATCGGTAACAGGTAGTTTTGTGATAAGGTAATTTGTAACGAGTAGCAAGTAATAAAAGTAAATAAGGTGCAGCAAGATGGTCCAATCCTTTTTGTAGCAAAGGACAAGCTTGGACAAACTCTTATATGAAGGAAAGCACTCCCGAGGACACATGGGAATTATCGTCAAGCTAGTTTTCATCACGTTCATATGATTCTCGTTCGGTACTTTGATAATTTGATATGTGAGTGGACCGGTCTTGGGTACTATCCTTACTTGGACAAGCATCCCACTTATGATTAACCCCCATTGCAAGCATCCGCAACTACAACAGAAGTATTAAGGTAAACCTAACCATAGCATGAAACATATGGATCCAAATCAGCCCCTTATGAAGCAACACATAAACTAGGGTTTAAACTTCTGTCACTCTTGCAACCCATCATCTACTTATTACTTCCCAATGCCTCCCTCTAGGCCCAAACAATGGTGAAGTGTCATGTAGTCGATGTTCACATGACACCACTAGAGGGATGACAACATACATCTCATCAAAATATCGAACGAATACCAAATTCACATGACTACTTATAGCAAGACTTCTCCTATGTCCTCAGGAACAAACGTAACTACTCACAAAGCATATGCATGTTCATAATCAAAGGGGTATTAATATGCATAATGGATCTAAACATATAATCTTCCACCAAGTAAACCAACTAGCATCAACTATAAGGAGTAATCAACACTACTAGCAACCCACAGGTACCAATCTGAGGTTTGGATACAAAGATTGGATACAAGAGATGAACTAGGGTTTGAGATGATATGGTGCTGGTGAAGATGTTGATGGAGATTGACCCCCTCCCGATGAGAGGATCGTTGGTGATGACGATGATGATGATTTCCCTCTCCCGGAGGGAAGTTTCCCCGGCAGCCCTAAATTGGTTCCGCCAAGGTTCCGCCTCGTGGCGGCGGAGTTTCGTCCCGTGAGCTTGCTTATGATTTTTTCTCGAACGAAAGACTCCATATAGCCAAAGATGGGCATCTGAGGGCCACCAGGGGGCCCATGAGGCAGGGGGCGCGCCCCACCCTCGTGGCTGGTGGGTGGCCCCCTCTGGTACTTCTTGCGCCCAATATTTTTTATATATTATGAAAATAACTTTTGTGAAGTTTCAGGACTTTTGGAGCTGTGCGGAATAGGTCTATATATTTGCTCCTTTTCCAGCCCAGAATCCTAGCTGCCGGTATTCTTCCTCTTCATGTAAACCTTGTAAAATAAGAGAGAATATGCATAAGTATTGTGACATAATGTGTAATAACAGCCCATAATGCAATAAATATCGATATAAAAGCATGATGCAAATGGACGTATCAACTCCCCCAAGCTTAGACCTCGCTTGTCCTCAAACGGAAGCAGAAATCAAAAAATATGTCCACATATTTAGAGATAGAGGTGTCGATAAAAATAAAATACGGACATAAAGGCATCTTGATCATTCTTAGAACAGCAACACATATATATATATATAGAACAACACTATTCTAATCTCAGAATTAGAATAGTTATTTGGATCACGGGGCGCCCTATATAGGCCGCGACGAGTTGTTCCCGAACTTGCCGCACCGATAGCTGAAGAAAACACCACCACGAACTGCCCACCCACCAGGACCCCTGGCTAGCTCCCACCCCGACCACGATCTCCCCAAATCCCACGCCGCCGCGGCGAACTCCCCATGCGCCACGGCCCCACTCCACCTCACCGGCTACCTACCTCTCACCCCAGACCCGAGTCCGGCCTCCTACCGCCGTCGCGCGGATCTAGCAGCCGCGCAGGATCCCGCCACCGCGTCGGAAGGCGACCCCTTCCACCTGTCTCCACCCGGTGACTCGTTACTTCTCCGGGTTAGCGCCCCACCCTCTCCTCGCCGTGATGCGCCCCACTCCGGCGAAGCACCGCACCACACCCTATCTTCCCGACGCTAGCGACGAGTGCCCCTGAACATCGCTCCGGTGAAGCAGCCACCTGCGAGCGGCTCCAGGATCGAGCCACCTCGGCAACGAGAGGCCCCGGGCACTGCTCCGGCAACGCATGCCCCCGCTCCTCGCTTCTGGCTCCACCCGCTCAGACAAAACCATGCCCCTCCTCTCTCTGCTCCGTTCCCAGGGCCGACGCGCATGATCCCCACCTTCGGCAAGATGTCCAGTTTTGCAGCTCGTCCTATTTTACAGCGGTAGATCACACAACAGGTTTTTAGGGGTACTGAAGTTCAGATCTAATGGGGATTAAGGTTCAGAGATTTACTCCATGTTGTGCCGTCCATCCAAAGCTCCCCGAGCGCCTCTCCCGTAGTGGCTGCCGGACATCTACCTTGTCCAGAAGTTAACCTGACTGGCGCCCCCCGCTCTCCACGCTGACGACGCTTGGGCGCGTCGGTCGTCCCCATGGAGGTGAGCACAGTCTATTGCTCGAGGAGCTGGAGCAGTTTAGCTCGAGCGCTTGGGAAGTCCACCAACGGCAGCCGCTGACTCGTGCATCGGCAGAATGCAGTTGCCTCCCTGCATGTGTAACTACTGTGCCAACTTGCTGCAGGAACTGCTGTCAATCTCTTTTTTTGCGGGGGTGCTGTTAATCTCAAGAAACCAAAATAAAAACGGTCCCCACCCCATGCTCCATATAATATCTTCAAGCAAAACAATGGTGCTCTGGTGGGATTTGGTTGCAGGAAAAAGCGAGCAAGTGGGGAAAGAAATGAGTGAAGTGGTGGCGAGAAGATAAGGAGTAGCAACACCGAATGGATAAAAGGTGAGAGAAATGTGTGGTGGAGAAATGTGTGGGCCACTAGTTAGTGATTTTTCTTATATAGAAAAGGGTCCGATGTGGCTAGGTCATTTTAGAATATTTGTTGTCAAGTGTGTACCCTGTTTTTGCTACTGATCGTTATGCTCAGACGATTCCCAAATTTCCACAGTTTTTGCACACATGTTTTACATATTCTCCTCTTCACCTTTTTGTGCATGTTTTATGCCTTAGATATTTGACAAAATAATCTCATCTTGAGAAGTTCATATATTACTACCCTGGAAATCCAGGAACAAAAAACCAAAGAGTTCAGAAAACTAACACCTCACCGGCCACATCTCCTTCATCGGCTGACGACGAGCAACTCGTGCGGTAGATCTATCCTGTGGGATCCAGGGCGCGGGCAATCTCCTTGGGTTTTAAAATACGCCAATAGTAGAAGTTCAAAAATCTTATCCCGTAACAACAAAAAAGTATGCTCTCTAAAGCTGCTTGTGTTTATGCCCCAAAAGAAAAACAAAATTATTTCCTCTGGCACAAATACTAAGGGACATTTGCTTCCCTCTGAACATAAATATTCATCTTCGCTCGATATACTTCCAAGTATAAAAGTAGACAACTTGTAAAACAAAATAGTGAGCTTGGATTAAAAATTCAATTTATGTTTTGTAAATTCAACCTGGGAAACCCAGGAAGTTAGATGAACCCCACCTCCCGCACTATCCACGCCGGCCAACTTGCGACGATGTTGCATCACCGCGCCTAACTGGTGTCGCCGTCGCCGCCGCCCCGCGCCCAACCACCAATGACGGCAGCACCCATGCCTACCCAAAAGCAATGTAAAGGAAAAATGATTATTTTGGCAAAATTTAAAAAATCTAAAAAAAATCATAAGTTCAACTAGGGAAACCCAGAATGTTTGCGTGCGTCTGGTGGTCATGTGTGCGTGTGTTCGGTGTGCTCGTGCTATGGGTACGTTTTTCCTTTATTTCTTGAATAAATCGGAAGTTCATACATAAAAAAACAGAAATTCAAAATATCTTATAAAAGAAATGTTTGTATGCAAAATTCACATGTCAAAAATGTGTTTTGTGTGTGGGTGTGTGCCAACACCACAAGTTCAGATGACGAAAAAGTAATAAAATGAAACTAAAAATGTTCATTGCAACAAGTTCGAATAAAAAAGGAATACCCCATCAAAATGTCCACAAATGGAAGCTCAAATTAAAATGACAGAAAGTAGTTTAGAAAATTTAATTAGAAAATTGATTTCCCAGTTTCTAAAAGAAACCTAGAAGTTCAAATTAAAATAATGGAACGGTTCAATGTTTATTAAACACCCGGATTCTAATCGCTAATAGAAAATAAAACCAACATGAGGTTCAAATTAAAATAACATGAAAGTTTGGAGTTTATTAAAACATAGGATTTACATATTCGAAAAACAAAAACCAATGCCATTTTGGCATTTTAAAACCAACTCATAAAATGAAAAACATTTCTTGCGAGAAGTTCAAGTGCTCAACGAGGGAAAGTTTGAAATTGCTACCGACTTTATGCTCACATAATTCCCTCTCCCGTTTGTGTCTATGTTTTTACAAATAAACCTATATTTTGAAAAATGTGGAGGAGTTCCAATATTTATGACAAAACCTGGATATTTTTATACTAAAAATAAATAAACCAAGAAGTCCAAATTACAAAATAGAGAAGTTCGATAATTATTAAAAACTCAAATTTTCCTTATTACTAAAGAATAAAAATGGCGAAGTTCAAATTAAAACAAAGAAGTAGTTCAATATACAGGAAACTCAAATTATTACCGTTTCTAAGAAAAATAAAACTATGAAGTTCAATTTACAAAAAAATGTTTGATGCTTATTTAAAAACATATTTACTTTCTAAGAATATGACTAAGAAATTGAAATTAAAATAACAGAGAAGTTCGAAGTATATAAAAAACATAAATTTATTGCAAGAAGTTAACGTGCACCTCCGTGCATGGTTCAGAATTTATACTGTTGGACGTCCGACCTCCAATTACATGTTTTAAAACGGCAAAAATTGCGACGTATACACGAAAATGCGGCAGAAGTTCATAGTGAAAACAATGAGAAGTTCAAGTACTATAAGGAGTGCATTTCAGGTGAAAATAAAAGTATAGAAATATAAAATTTTAAAAGGTTTGTTGAAAGAAGTTCAATTACTCTTTTCGGGGAAGTTCAAAAATTATTGCGAGAGAGGTTCACCTTGTATTTCCATGTTCGATTTTTTCCGTATAAAAATCGAATACAATTCTTTACTCAAAATATAAAAAGGTGAAGTTCGTATTGAAATAACACAGAAGTTCAGAGTTTATTAAAACCTAGGATTTACCTGTTAAAAAAATAAAAACACAAGCTAGTTTTTGCACTTTTAAAAACAACTCATATACGAAAAAATGGTTGCTAGAAGTTCAAGTGCTCGACGAGGAAAAGTGTAAAAAATTCTTGTGAGGGAGCTTCACCATGTATTTAGATGTCGAAAATACAAAAAAAATATGTGCATGGTGTGTATTTCAGAGTGAAGTTCAGAGTGATAACGATCGAAAGTTCATGTACTACATGGTGTGTATTTTATATAATAAAAATACAATAAAGTGAAACTGAGTGAAGTTCAAACAGACATGTCCCAGAAGTTCAACTACTTCACGCGGTGCAAAAAACAACATGTCAGAAAACAGCACGTCAAAAACAGAGTGAAGTTCAAACAAACATGCCCCAGAAGTTCAACTACTTCACACAGTGCATTTTTGTTCACGATGAACGCAGAAATCATGATATCTCCATTTTTTAATTTACCTCAAAACGACAGGAATATCATTTGTGTAAGTTCAAGTCCTTGGTTGGAGAAAGTTAAAAAAATTATTGTGAGAGACGTTTGTACAAAAGGAATATTATTTGTGTAACACTAACGAATGGATGAGAAAATTACAAACAAAAATACGTCACAGAAGTTCAACGTGAAAACAGCAGGAAGTTCAACTACTATGCTGAATGAATTTTAGATGAAAAACTTTTAAAATCGTCGCGAGTATGAAAAGATGATCAACACGGGAAACTTGCGTGCTTACAGCAGCTTTCCATCGGTATATCACCTGCTCAATTCCGGTGAATGGATGGAGAGTTACGAGCAGTGGATGGAGACCTACGAGCAAAAAAATCACATGAAAAATAGAGTGAAGTTCAGGTACACGCGCCGAGAAGTTCAGGTTCTTCACGTGGTGCATTTTCGAAGAATCTGTTTCACGATAAAGGCAGAACGCATGATCCCGCCATTTTCGAAATTACTTGAAAATGGCTAGGAATCAGAGCAAACCATCAAAATGAAAAAGTTTCGCATTTTCTGTAGCTTTTCAGCGGTATATTATTTGCCCCATTCCGATAAAGTTTGTAGAAAATACGGCAAAAATACGTTTTTCGCCATTTTTGAAACTGACTTAAAACCGTAAAGAATTGGGAGAAACAATACATACCAAAAAGTTTTGCATTTGTTCAAGCCTTCCAACGCCATATCATTTGCTGCATTCGGACGCATGGTTAAAAAATTAGCTCAAAAATACGAACTCGGTAGGACTTGGACCATTTTCTAAATTACTCTTAAACCATTCAAAATTAGAAAAGAACTTTCAAGATGAAAAAGCAGCGCATTTTCATAAGATTTCCAACGCCGTATCATATGCATCCATTGGATTAGCCGTTTAGAAATGACATCGAAAAAACGAACTCAGCTGTTCGGTTTATGAAATTTTACGTTTTTCAAATTACTTTTTAACCATAGGGAATTAGAGAAAACTTTCAACATGTGGAAGGAGCGGTTTTGCATCAGCTTTCCAACGCCATATTATTTGCCTCATTTCGATAAACGGTTTAAAACTGCGATTGAAAATACGATTCACGTTTTTTGTATGAAGAAAAAACGGTTTTCAAAACTGCTCTTAAACCGCTTACATTTTGCCAAAAATTTAACTTGGGTCATGATACTGGTGTCCATAGCTTTCCAACGGTATATAGGAAGCCCCATTTGGGCAATGTTGGTGGAAGTTCAACCTAGCACACGGGAGAGTTCAACATACTACTAGTGGGGCAGGTCAGGTTGTGGTCAGAATATTATTTTGATCCCGTGATCAGAATAGTGTTTATATATATATATATATATATATATATATATATATATATATATATAGTGGCACTATTCTAATCCTGGGATTAGAATAACTATTTGGATCATGGCGTCTATATAAGGCCCGATGGGACGTTTCTGGATGCAAGAAAACAAAAATCAGACCAACCTCACCGGCCCACTATCACATCCCGATCTTATCCCCACGCCCTCCTCGAACCTCCCCCATCAGCGCCACTCCGCCTCCCTCCCCAGGCCGCCGCCGCCACCTCTCTTCGCCAGCGGAACCTCCTTTGCCCCACCTTCCTCCCAGGCGGAAGCTCCGCCCCCCATCTTCCTCCCCCGGCAGCAAGCGGCGTCGCCCCCACCTCCCTCCCCAGCAGATGCGCCACCGTCCCCACCTCCCACCCCGGCGACCGTGCCGCCATCCCCATCTCCCACCCCAGCGACCGCGCCGCCGTCCCACCTCCCACCCCGGCGACCGTGCCACCGTCCCCACTTCCCACCCCGGCGAACGCGCCGCTGTCCCCACCTCCCTCCTCCAATAGCACACGCCGCCGCCCAAACCATCCTCCCCAGCAGAACAAGTTGCCACCATCGCGTTCCTCCTCCAGCAGCATGCGCAACGCGAGATGCACCCCCATCCAGCACGAGTCGCCGCCTCCCCACTGTTGCCTGGGACCAGGGACCAGGCGGCCGGTTTCTACCTCGAGCACCAGCCAGCGGTTCAACTACACTATCTGGTGTTGTTCAGAAAACTCACCTGCAGCTATCCTACTCCTCTTCCTCCTCGATGCAGCAACGAGAATGGCAGCATCCGACCATCTCCTCTAGATCGACTGCGACCAGGCGGCCACAGCCCCATGAGCCAGCGGTCTGAATGATTTAGCAAAGGACAGCTACATAGTGGGCCAAAGTACATTTGGTGTCCCCCTGAAGCATACAGGGCACCTGTATTTAGTTTCTTCGTCGAATCGCTGTTGCATCATATCGTTGTGCCTCTGAACGTTGGTGATTATGTGTCGGTAGAATTCAGAGTGAACACAAGTTAGCATGAGGTTCCATTCCATGCTTGCAGCTTCTGAGTACTGAATTAAGTTTCTGAATAATGTTGTCACTTTTGATCGGGGGTCCAAGATGATTGCTTTAGACGGAAATTCAGATGAAGCAAAGCACCTTCCTAGTCGTAATTTTAGTTTTTGATGGCTACCGCTAGTCGCAGGTTCTTTTAGGCAACAACTACAACAAAGTTCTTTAGGGTAGTAGTAGTGATGCATCAGGCTATCAATGGTTAGCACAAGCAGAGCGACACCTCAAAACGAAATGTTGTTGTTGCTTTCTGACTAGTTCCAAGGTGACTATTTGTGTTCCCCGCAAAAAAATGTGACTCCTTATGGCTGAAATTCTGAATGAACACGAGTAAGAAGTAGATTCCATCCTTTCTACGATGGTTGTTTGTAAATACTGAATTTCAGAGATAACATTTGTAGCGATTTGGTGGTCTTGTTATTTACTTTATACTAGCTCTGAGACCAATATATCTCGACCTACATTTTCGTGAATTTATTGTTTTCCATGAAACACAGGGAGTGTTGAAGTATTTCCTATCACTCTCCCCTCTGAACGTTGTTGTTGTAAAATTCTGCTGGAGTGCACATTGGTTTTGCTATCATACTCACCCTTTGAACCCTATCCTCATTAGTTGGTTTCACTGAACAAAACTTAATCTTAGCTTCTCGATCTGCTATTGTGGCTTTTCATGTTTATGAGAAATTAAAAGATAACCCCGTCAAGAAAAAAGGAAAACGGTATAGTGAAAATACTACAAGGTTTGGTCAGGAACACCAACACAAGTTCAAAAGGGAAAAAAATCAGAAGTTCGGATAGAACAAGAACACACGTTCATGTAGAGTGCAAGTTCTTTTTGAACTGCACACTCTGATTCCATTCCTCCCATCCACCAAATTTTCTCATAAATTTGTGTTCTGTATATAATCCAATAAATTTTATTATGAGCGAAAAACAAGAAAAAACAATAAAACCAAGAAGTCCATATTAAAAAGATGGAGACGTTTGATGATTATAGAAAACTCAGATTTTCCTTGTTATTAAAGAATGGAAACAAGAAGTTCAACTTTTTAAAATAGATCGCTTCAGAATTCATAAAAACGTATTAAGAAATTGAGATTAATATTCATAAAAAACTCAGATATTTTCATGTAACCAATAGAAATTCAGGTTGATAACTGCCAGAAGTTCACGTACTACATGATGTGCATTTAGTATGATTTTTTAATGAAAAAGCAAAGGCTAAAGGTTTTGTTGTTAGAAGTTCAAGTGCTCGGCCCGATAAAGTTCAACAGTTCTTGTGAGAGAGGTTGAACAAAAATACGTGATAGAAGTTCAAGGTGAAAACAATGGAAAATTCAACTTCTACATGGAAAGCGTTTCAGATAACAATATAAGAATAGAAAACTGAAAGCTTAAAAGGTTTGTTTCAAGAAGTTCACGTTCTTTGTCCGGGGAAGTTCAAAAATTCTTGTGAGATATGTTCACCTTGTATTTCCATGTTTGAAAACAAAAAAAATGTTTTTTGCATTTTAAAATAATTCTCTCAATCCACAAAGAATTTAACTTATTATTTGGGAGCAATTTGATTTCAAAAAGAAAATATAAATTTCAAATTATAAAGATTAAGAAAATAAAGCCAGGAAGTCCATATTAAAAAGATGGAGAAGTTCAATGATTATAGAAAACTCAAATTTTCCTCGTTATTAAAGAGTGGAAACAAGAAGTTCAAACAAAATAACAAGAAGGTCAAATTTTAAAAATAGAGTGCTTCAAAATGCATAAAAAAGGATTAAGAAAGTCAGATTAAAAATTCATAAAAAAACTCGGATATTTTCACGTAACCGAGGGAAGTTCAGATTGATAACTGCCAGAAGTTCACGTACTACACGATGTGTATTTTGTATTAAAAAAGAATAGAAAAGCAAAATTTAAACATTTTGTTGTTATAAGTTCAAGTCCTCCATCGGATAAAGTTGAAAAAATTATTGTGAGAGAGATTTGTACAAAAGGAATATCATTTGTGTAACATGGACGAAATGAATGGGAAAATTACAAAAGAAAATATGTCACAGAAGTTCAACGTGAAAACAACAGGAAGTTCGACTACTATAGTGAATGAATTTCAGATGAAAAACTTTTAAAATCGTCGCGAGTATGAAAAAACGATCAACAAGGGAAAGTTTTGTGTTTACATTAGCTTTCCACCGGTATATTACTTGCTCAATTCTGGTGAGTGTTCCGGCAAGTGGATGGAGAGCTACGGGTAAAAAAATGACGTGAAAAACATAGTGAAGTTCAGGTACACGCGTCGAGAAGTTCGGGTTCTTCATGCGGTGCATTTTCGAAGAATCTGTTTCGCGATAAAGGCAGAACGAATGATCTTGCTGTTTTCAAAATTACATGAAAACGGCTAGGAATCAGAGAAAACCATCAAAATGAAAAAGTTTCGCAATTTCCGTAGCTTTTCAGCAGTATATTATTTGTCCCATTCTGATAAAGTTTGTAGAAATTACGGCGAAAATACATTTTAGCCATTTTCAAAATTGACTTAAAACCGTAAGGAATTGGGAGAAACAATATATACAAAAAAAGTTTCACATTTTTTCAAGATTTTTAACGCCATATCATTTGTTACATTCAGACGTACGGTTAGAAAATTAGCTCGAAAATACGAACTCGGTGGAACTTGTACCGTTTTCTAAATCACTTTTAAACCGTTCAAAATTAGAAAAAACTTTTAACATGAAAAAGTAGCGCATTTTCATAAGCTTTCCAACGCCATATTATTTGCTTCAATTGGATTAGTCGAGTAAAAATGGCATAAAAATACGAACTCGAGTGTTCACTTTGCGAAATTCTACGATTTTCCAAATTACTCTTTATCTATAGGGAATTGGATAAAACTTTCAACATGTGGAAGGAGCGGTTTTTCAGCAGCTTTCCAACGCCATATTATTTGCCCATTCCAATAAATGGTTTAGAAATGCGATCGAAAATACGATTCATGTTTTTTGTATGAAGAAAAAACAGTTTTCAAAACTGCTCTTCAACCGCTTACATTTTGCCAAAATTTTAACTTGGAGCAAGATACTGGTGTCCATAGCTTTCCAACGGTATATCGCAAGCCCCATTTGGGCAATGTTGGCGGAAATTCAACCTAGCACTGGGAGAAGTTCAGGTCGAACAACTCAGGCAGTAAAATTGCAAAAAACGCAATTTCATCACGACCCGAGAACAAAATTCACCAAAGAGCGAGATTTCTATTTAAAACCGGTATTTAGTTGTTAAAAAATGTTTCTAGATTACACTAACATCATATAGAACACGACTAAATAGAATAATCCGCGGGGGAAGCCACGATTGCGAAGATAGCCCGAAGGCCGGGTTCGTACAGAGGGAAGTCCAGGCGCGTTACTCAGGCAGTTCAGGTTGTGATCAGAATATTATTCTGATCTCGTGATCAGAATAGTGTTTATGTATATATATATTGTCATATAATCTCTTATGCTAACTAACAATTCAATCACAATTTCAAGTATGAATCATAAACTTCATTGAAAACTAACAAACTATAATCTCAGTCATTGAAGCAATTGCAATTTATCATAACATAGGAAAGAGTCAATATAAGAGCTTTTCAGCAAGTCCACATACTCAACCATCTTTTAGTCTTTCACAATTGCTAACACTCACGCAATATTTATGGGCATGAAGTTTTAATCGGACACAGAGAAAGATAGGGGCTTATAGTTTTTCCTCCCAACGTTTTACCTCAAGGGTAATGTCAACAATAATAGTTCATGAAAACTCACATCCAATTAGCTATATATATCTGGATCTTTCCAACACATTGTGCTTGCCAAAGGATAAAATGTAAAAAGGAAAGGTGAATATCACCATGACTCTTTGCATGAAGTATAAGATAAGAATAAAAGATAGGCCCTTCGCAGAGGGAATAAGAGGTTTTCATGCGCTTTTATGGTTGGATGCATGAAATCTTAATGCAAAAGAACGTCACTTTATATTGCCACTTTTGATATGGACCTTCATTATGCAGTCCGTCGCTTTTATTTCTTCCATACCACAAGATCGTATAAAGCTTATTTTCTCCACATTAATAAGTCATACATATTTAGAGAGCAATTTTTATTGCATGCACCGATGACAACATACTTGAAGGATCTTACTCAATCCTTAGGTAGGTATGGTGGACTCTCATGGCAAAACTGGGTTTAGGGATATTTGGAAGAACAAGTAGTATTTCTACTTGGTGCAAAGAACTTGGATAGCATGAGAGGGAAAGGCAAGCTCAATATGTTGCATGATCCATGACAATATAGTTTATCTCAGATGTAAGAAAACATAACCCATTACGTTGTCTTCCTTATCCAACATCAACTCTTTAGCATATCATACTTTAATGAGTGCTCACAATCATAAAAGATATCCAAGATAGTATATTTATATGTGAAGACCTCTCTTTCTTTATTACTTCATATTAATTGCAACGATGACCAAAACTGTGTTTGTCAACTCTCAACAACTTTTATTCATCATACTCCCTATATGTGAGCTCATTACTCTCCATAAGATCCATAAGATCTCTTTATTTCCTTTTTATTTCTTCTCTTTTATTTTATTCCCTCAAGATCATAGCGAAATAATCAAGCCCTTGACTCAACACTAATCTTTATTATATATAGCTCACGGACTCGATTACATAGGAAGATCATAAAGCAAAACTCACAACTAGATCATACTAAAACTTCACTCTACTAGATCAAGATATTATCAAAAGGATCGAACTAAGAAAAACAGTAAAGATAAAAATGATGGTGATACGATACCGGGGCACTCCCCCAAGCTTGGCAGTTGCCAAGGGGAGTGCCCATACCCGATGCTCAGTTCTTATTTGTTGGTGAAGAAGGTGTTGGTGATGATGGGTAGTCACACATCGAGCGTAAGAGATCCTCCAATTTGTGGATAATGCCCTTGAGTGCGATGATATGCTCCTTCAACAAAATATTTTCACTTGTGAGATACTTGTTTTGAATACGAGCTAACTCAATCATCTTGAAAGCCGCAATCTCCGTTGGGGTAAAGAGATTGTGGTGAGGTGGAAGGATGTATTCTTCTGCTACTGCCGGAACTTGATCCCCCATGGCCTTCTTCATCCCATCATCCTTGTTGATCTCTCCGGGTTCTTCTCTCTTCAGCTCTATCTTCATCAGCCAAGCATCATTGCCCTCATTGTTGGAGGAGGAGGGAGATGACATGATACTTGGCCTTGACAACCCTGGCTGAAAACAGCTCAAAATAAGAACAATAGATTTTTGCGTGATATGGTGGTCACAACCTTCGGGAGATTATATAATGAATTTTTACCGACCAAAAGAAGTATCGTGCAAGAAAACGGAGGCCGGAGAGCACACGAGGTGCCCACGAGGCAGGGGGCGCGCCCTCCACCCTCGTGGAAGCCTCGTGTCCTTTCCGGTCTGCTTCTTATTTTCCTATTTTTCTAAATATTCCAAAACGGAGAAAAATTGCCGTTAGAACTGTTTTGGAGTCGGTTTACTTACCGTACCACATACCTATTCCTTTTCGGAGTCTGAAACGTTCTGGAAAGTGTCCCTTATGTATTCCTCCGGGGTTATGGTTTCAATAACATTAGTTTCAACATTTATGGGATCACCTGAGATATAATGTTTGATTCTTTGATCGTTCACCACCTTCGGATTTGTGCCTTCGAATTGTTGATTTTTATAGCACCGAAACGATAGACCTCCTCGATGACGTAAGGACCTTTCCATTTAGAGAGGAGTTTGAAGGAAATATGCCCTAGAGGCAATAATAAAGTTATTATTTATTTCCTTATATCATGATAAATGTTTATTATTCATGCTAGAATTGTATTAACGGGAAACATAATACATGTGTGAATACATAGACAAACAGAGTGTCACTAGTATGCCTCTACTTGACTAGCTCGTTGATCAAAGATGGTTATGTTTCCTAACCATAGACATGAGTTGTCATTTGATTAACGGGATCACATCATTAGGAGAATGATGTGATTGACTTGACCCATTCCGTTAGCTTAGCACTTGATCGTTTAGTTTGTTGCTATTGCTTTCTTCATGACTTATACATGTTCCTATGACTATGAGATTATGCAACTCCAGTTTACCAGAGGAACACTTTGTGTGCTACCAAACGTCACAACGTAACTGGGTGATTATAAAGGTGCTCTACAGGTGTCTCCGAAGGTACTTGTTGGGTTGGCGTATTTCGAGATTAGGATATGTCACTCCGATTGTCGGAGAGGTATCTCTGGGCCCTCTCGGTAATGCACATCACTTAAGCCTTGCAAGCATTGCAACTAATGAGTTAGTTGCATGATGATGTATTACGGAATGAGTAAAGGGACTTGCCGGTAATGAGATTGAACTAGGTATTGACATACCGATGATCGAATCTCGGGCAAGTAACATATCGATGACAAAGGGAACAATGTATGTTGTTATGCGGTCTGACCGATAAAGATCTTCGTAGAATATGTGGGAGCCAATATGAACATCCAGGTTCCTCTATTGGTTATTAACCAGAGACATGTCTTGATCATGTCTACATAGTTCTCGAACCCGTAGGGTCCGCACACTTAAAGTTTTGATGACGGTTATATTATGAGTTTATATGTGTTGATGTACCGAAGGTTGTTCGGGGTCCCGGATGTGATCCCGGACATGATGAGGAGTCTCGAAATGGTCGAGACATGAAGATTGATATATTGGAAGCCTATGTTTGGATATCGGAAGTGTTCCGGGTGAAATCAGGATTTTACCGGAGTACCGGGAGGTTACCGGAACCCCCCGGGGACATAATGGGCCTTAGTGGGCCTTGGTGGAAGAGAGGAGAGGCGGCCAGGGCAAGGGCCGCGCCCCCTCCCCCTAGTCCAAATAGGACAAGGAGAGGGGGGCGGCGCCCCCCCCCTTCCTTGTTCTCCTCCACCTCTTTCCCCTCTCTCTCCTAGTCCAACAAGGAAAAGGGGGGAGTCCTACTCCCAGTAGGAGTAGGACTCCTCCTGGCGCGCCCCTCTCTAGGCCAGCCGCACCCCCTTGATCCTTTATATACGGGGGCAGGGGGCACCCCATAGACACAAAAATTGATCGTTTGATCTTTTAGCCGTGTGCGGTGCCCCCCTCCAGCATAGTCCACCTTGATAATACTGTAGCGGTGCTTAGGCAAAGCCTTGCGTCGGTAGAACATCATCATCGTCACCACGCCGTCGTGCTGACGAAACTCTCCCTCAACACTCGGCTGGATCGGAGTTCGAGGGACGTCATCGGGCTGAACGTGTGCTGAATCGGAGGTGTCGTACGTTCAGTACTTGGTCGGTCGGATCGTGAAGATGTACGACTACATCAACCGCGTTGTGCTAACGCTTCCGTTTTCGGTCTACGAGGGTATGTGGAAAACACTCTCCCCTCTCATTGCTATGCATCACCATGTTCTTGCGTGCGCGTAGGAAAATTTTGAAATTACTACGTTCCCCAACAGTGGTATCCGAGCCTGGTTATATGCATAGATGTCATATGCACGAGTAGAACACAAGTGAGTTGTGGGCGATATAAGTCATACTGCTTACCAGCATGTCATACTTTGGTTCGGTGGTATTGTTGGATGAAGTGGCCCGGACCGACATTACGTGTACGCTTACGTGAGAATGGTTCACTAACGTGCTTTGCACACAGGTGGCTGGCGGGTGTTAGTTTCTCCAACTTTAGTTGAACCGAGTGTGGCTACACCCGGTCCTTGCGAAGGTTAAAACAGCACCAAGTTGACAAACTATCGTTGTGGTTTTGATGCGTAGGTAAGAATGGTTCTTGCTAAGCCCGTAGAAGCCACGTAAAATTTGTAACAACAAAGTAGAGGACGTCTAACTTGTTTTTGCAGGGCATGTTGTGATGTGATATGGTCAAGACATGATGCTAAATTTTATTGTATGAGATGATCATGTTTTGTAACCGAGTTATTGGCAACTGGCAGGAGCCATATGGTTGTCGCTTTATTGTATGCAATGCAATCGCCCTGTAATGCTTTACTTTATCACTAAGCGGTAGCAATAGTCGTAGAAGCATAAGATTGGCGATACAACAACGATGCTACGATGGAGATCAAGGTGTCGCGCCGGTGATGATGGTTATCATGACGGTGCTTAGGAGATGGAGATCACAAGCACAAGATGATGATGGCCATATCATATTACTTATATTGATTGCATGTGATGTTTATCTTTTATGCATCTTATCTTGCTTTGATTGACGGTAGCATTATAAGATGATCCCTCACTAAATTATCAAAGTATAAAGTGTTCTCCCTGAGTATGCACCGTTGTGAAAGTTATTCGTGCTGAGACACCACGTGATGATCGGGTGTGATAGGTTCTACGTTCAAATACAACGGGTGCAAAATAGTTGCACACGCGGAATACTCAGGTTAAACTTGACTAGCCTAGCATATAACAGATATGGCCTTGGAACACGGAGACCGAAAGGTCGAGCATGAATCATATAGTAGATATGATCAACATAGTGATGTTCACCATTGAAACTACTCCATCTCACGTGATGATCAGACATGGTTTAGTTGATATGGATCACATGATCACTTAGAGGATTAGAGGGATGTCTATCTAAGTGGGAGTTCTTAAGTAATATGATTAATTGAACTTAAATTTATCATGAACTTAGTCCTGGTAGTATTAGCATATCTATGTTGTAGATCAATAGCTCGCGTTTAGCTCCCCTGTTTTATTTTTGATATGTTCCTAGAGAAAACTAAGTTGAAAGATGTTAGTAGCAATGATGCGGATTGGATCCGTGATCTGAGGTTTATCCTCATTGCTGCACAGAAGAATTATGTCCTTGATGCACCACTAGGTGACAGACCTATTACAGGAGCAGATGCAGACGTTATGAACGTTTGGCTAGCTCAATATGATGACTACTTGATAGTTTAGTGCACCATGCTTAACGGCTTAGAATCAGGGCTTCAAAGACGTTTTGAATGCCATGGAGCATATAAGATGTTCCAAGAGTTGAAATTGGTATTTCATACTCATGCCCGTGTCGAGAGGTATGAGACCTCTGACAGTACTTTGCCTACAAGATGGAGGAGAATAGCTCAACCAATGAGCATGTGCTCAGTTAGTCTGAGTACTACAATTGCTTGAATCAAGTGGGAGTTAATCTTCTAGATAAGAGTGTAATTGGCAAAGTTCTCTAGTCACTATCACCGAGTTACTATAACTTAGTGATGAACTATAATATGCAAGGGATGACAAAAGTAATTCCCAAGCTCTTCGTGATGTTGAAATCGACGAAGGTAGAAATCAAGAAAAGCATCAAGTGTTGATGGTTGACAAAGACCACTAGTTTCAAGAAAAGGGCAAAGGAAAGAAGGGGAACTTCAAGAAGAACGGCAAGCAAGTTGTTGCTCAAGTGAAGAAGCCCCAGTCTGGACCTAAGCCTGAGACTGAGTGCTTCTACTGCAAAAGGACTGGTCACTAGAAGCGGAACTACCCCAAGTATTTGGTGGATAAGAAGGATGGCGAGGTGAACAAAGGTATATTGGATATACATGTTATTGATGTGTACTTTACTAGTGTTTATAGCAACCCCTCGGTATTTGATACTAGTTCAGTTGCTAAGAATAGTAACTCGAAATGGGAGTTGCAGAATGAACAGATACTAGTTAAGGGTGAAGTGACGATGTGTATTGGAAATGGTTCCAAGATTGATATGATCATCATCGCACACTCCCTATACTTTCAGGATTAGTGTTAAACCTAAAATAAATGTTATTTTGTGTTTGCGTTGAGCATGAATATGATTGGATCATGTTTATTGCAATATGGTTATTCATGTAAGTTAGAGAATAATTGTTGTTCTGTTTACATGAATAAAACCTTCTATGGTCATACACCCAATGAAAATGGTTTGTTGGATATCGATCGTGGTGATACACATTTTCATAATATTGAAGCCAAAAGATGCAAAGTTAATAATGATAGTGCAACTTAATTGTGGCACTGCCGTTTAGGTCATATTGGTGTAAAGCGCATGAAGAAACTCCATACTAATGGAATTTTGGAACCACTTGATTATTAATCACTTGATGCTTGCGAACCATGCCTCATGGGCAATATGACTAAGACTCCGTTCTTCGGAACAATGGAGCGAGCAACTGACTTATTGAAAATAATACATACTGATGTATGCGGTCCGATGAGTGTTAAGGCTCACGGCAAGTATCGTTATTTTCTGACCTTCACAGATGATTTGAGAAGATATGGGTATATCTACTTGATGAAACACAAGTCTGAAACATTTGAAAAGTTCAAAGAATTTCAGAGTGAAGTGGAGAATCATCGTAACAAGAAAATAAAAGTTTCTACGATATGATCGCAGAGGTAAAATATTTGAGTTACGAGTTTGGCCTTCAGTTAAAACAATGTGAAATAGTTTCACTACTCATGCCACCTGGAACACCACAGTGTAATGGTGTGTCTGAATGTCATAACCGTACTTTATTGGATATAGTGCAATCTATGATGTTTCTTACCGATTTACCACTATAGTTTTGGGGTTGTGCATTAGAGACAGCTGCATTCACATTAAAAAGGGCACCATGTAAATCCGTTGAGATGACACCGTATGAACTGTGGTTTGGCAAGAAACCAAAGTTGTTGTTTCTTAAAGTTTGGGGTTGCGATACTTATGTGAAAAGTTTCATCCTGATAAGCTCAAACCCAAATCGGAAAAGTGCGTCTTCATAGGTTACCCAAAAGTTACTGTTGGGTACACCTTATATCACAGACCCAAAGGCAAGATATTCATTGCTAAGAATGGATCCTTTCTAGAGAAGGAGTTTCTCTCGAAAGAAGTGAGTGGGAGGAAAGTAGAACTTGATGAGGTAACTGTACCTGCTCCCTTATTGGAAAGTAGTTCATCACAGAAATCTGTTCCTGTGACTCCTAAACCAATTTGTGAGGAAGCTAATGATGATGATCATGTAACTTCAGATCAAGTTACTACCGAACCACGCAGGTCAACCAGAATGAAATCTGCACCAGAGTGGTACGGTAATCCAGTTCTGGAGGTCATGTTACTTGACCATGACGAACCTATGAACTATGAGGAAGCGATGAAGAGCCCAGATTCCGCAAAATGGCTTGAAGCCATGAAATCTAAGATGGGATCCATGTATGATAACAAAGTGTGGACTTTGGTTGACTTGCCCGGTGATCGGGAAGCCATAGAAAATAAATGGATCTTCGAGAGGAAGACGAATGTTGATAGTAGTGTTACTATCTACAAAGCTAGACTTGTCAGAAAAAGGTTTTTGACAAAGTTCAAGGTGTTGACTATGATGAGATTTTCTCACTCGTAGCGATGCTTAAGTCTGTCCGAATCATGTTAGCAAATTGCCACATTTTATGAAATCTGGCAAATGGATGTTGAAACTACATTCCTTAATGGATTTCTTAAAGAAGAGTTGTATATGATGCAACCAAAAGGTTTTGTCAATCCTAAAGGTGCTAACAAAATATGCAAGCTCCAGCGATCCATCTATGGACTTGTGCAAGCATCTCAGAGTTGGAATATACACTTTGATAAGTTGATCAAAGCATATAGTTTTATACAGACTTGCGGTGAAGCCTGTATTTACAAGAAAGTGAGTGGGAGCACTGTAGCATTTCTGATAAGTATATGTGAATGACATATTGTTGATCGGAAATAATGTAGAATTATTCTGCAAAGCATAAAGGAGTATTTGACAGGAGTTCTTCAAAGAAGGACCTCGGTGAAGCTGCTTACATATTGAGCATCAAGATCAATAGAGATGGATCAAGACGCTTGATAAGTTTTTTCAATGAGTACATACCTTGACAAGATTTTGAAGTAGTTCAAAATGGAACAGTCAAAGAAAGAGTTTCTTGCCTGTGTTACAAGGTGTGAAATTGAGTAAGACTCAAAGCCCGACCACGGCAGAAGATAGAAAGAGAATGAAAGTCATTCCCTATGCCTCGGCCATAGGTTCTATAAAGTATGCCATGCTGTATACCAGATCTATTGTATACCCTACACTGTTTTTGGCAAGGGAGTACAATAGTGATCCAGGAGTAGATCACTGGACAGCGGTCAAAATTATCCTTAGTGGAATAAGGATATGTTTCTCGATTATGGAAGTGACAAAAGGTTCGTCGTAAAGGGTTACGTCGATGCAAGTTTTGACACTGATCCAGACGACTCTAAGTCTCAATATGGATACATATTGAAAGGTTGAACAATTAGCTAGAGTAGCTCTATGCAGAGCATTGTTGACATAGAAATTTGCAAAATACATACGGATCTGAATGTGGCAGACCCGTTAACTAGACTTCTCTCACAAGCAAAACATGATCACACCTTAGTACTCTTTGGGTGTTAATCACATAGCAATGTGAACTAGATTATTGACTCTAGTAAACCCTTTGGGTGTTGGTCACATGTCAGTGTGAACTATGGGTGTTAATCACATGGTGATGTGAACTATTGGTATTAAATCACATGGCGATGTGAACTAGATTATTGACTCTAGTGCAAGTGGGAGACTGAAGGGAATATGCCCTAGAGGCAATAATAAAGTTATTATTTATTTCCTTATATCATGATAAATGTTTATTATTCATGCTAGAATTGTATTAACCGGAAACATAATACATGTGTGAATACATAGACAAACAGAGTGTCACTAGTATGCCTCTACTTGACTAGCTCATTGATCAAAGATGGTTGTGTTTCCTAACCATAGACATGAGTTGTCATTTGATTAACGAGATCACATCATTAGGAGAATGATGTGATTGACTTGACCCATTCCGTGAGCTTAGCACTTGATCGTTTAGTTTGTTGCTATTGCTTTCTTCATGACTTATACATGTTCCTGTGACTATGAGATTATACAACTCCCGTTTACCGGAGGAACACTTTGTGTGCTACCAAACGTCACAACGTAACTGGGTGATTATAAAGGTGCTCTACAGGTGTCTCCGAAGGTAGTTGTTGGGTTGGCGTATTTCGAGATTAGGATTTGTCACTCCGATTGTCGGAGAGGTATCTCTGGACCCTCTCGGTAATGCACATCACTTAAGCCTTGCAAGCATTGCAACTAATGAGTTAGTTGCGGGATGATGCATTACGGAACGAGTAAAGAGACTTACCGGTAACGAGATTGAACTAGGTATTGAGATACCGACGATCGAATCTCGGGCAAGTAACATCCGATGACAAAGGGAACAACGTATGTTGTTATGCAGTCTGACCGATAAAGATCTTCGTAGAATATGTGGGAGCCAATATGAACATCCAGGTTCCGCTATTGGTTATTGATCGGATACGTGTCTCGGTCATGTCTACATAGTTCTCGAACCCGTTGGGTCCGCACGCTTAACATTTCGATGATGGTTATACTATGAGTTTATATGTTTTGATGTACTGAAGGTTGTTCGGAGTCCCGGATGTGATCCCGGACATGACGGGGAGTCTCGAAATGGTCGAGGCATGAAGATTGATATATTGGAATCCTATGTTTGGATATCGAAAGTGTTCCGGGTGAAAACGGGATTTTACCGGAGTACCGGGAGGTTACCGGAACCCCCCGGGGACATAATGGGCCTTAGTGGGCCTTGGTGGAAGAGAGGAGAGGCGGCCAGGGCAAGGGCCGCGCCCCCTCCCCCTAGTCCGAATAGGACAAGGAGAGGGGGGTGGCGCCCCCCTTCCTTCTTCTCCTCCACCTCTTTACCCTCTCTCTCCTAGTCCAACAAGGAAAGGGGGGGGGGAGTCCTACTCCCAGTAGGAGTAGGACTCCTCCTTGCGCGCCCCTCTCTAGGCCGGCGGCACCCCCCTTGCTCCTTTATATACGGGGGCAGGGGGCACCCCATAGACACAATAATTGATCGTTTGATCTTTTAGCCGTGTGCGGTGCCCCCTCCACCATAGTCCACCTCGATAATACTGTAGCGGTGCTTAGGTGAAGCTCTGCGTCGGTAGAACATCATCATCGTCACCACGCCGTCGTGCTGATGAAACTCTCCCTCAACACTCGGCTGGATCGGAGTTCAAGGGACATCATCGGGCTGAACATGTGCTGAACTCGGAGGTGCCGTACGTTCGGTACTTGATCGGTCGGATCGTGAAGACGTACGACTACATCAACCGCGTTGTGCTAACGCTTCCGCTTTCGGTCTACGAGGGTACGTGGACAACACTCTCCCCTCTCGTTGCTATGCATCACCATGTTCTTGCGTGTGCGTAGGAAAATTTTGAAATTACTACGTTCCCCAACAGAGTTTGCCTGCAAAAAATCTCAAACGAGAGTTGTATAGCAATACATAATCACCTACATTAAACTCACGCTTTTGTATCCTTTTATCATGCCATCTTTTAACCTTTTCTTTAAATAGTTTGGCATTCTCATAGGTCTGGGTTCTCCATTCATCCAGTGTGCTAATGCCTTATGTTCTAGTTCGAGAGATAAGTGACATGCTTTACCATAAACCATTTTATACAGAGACATACCCATAGGATTTTTATATGCAATTCTATAAGCCCATAATGCATCATCAAGTTTCTTGGACCAATTCTTCCTAGATCTATTAACGGTCTTTTGCAAAATTAATTTGAGCTCTCTTTTACTCAATTCTACTTGACCACTAGACTGCGGGTGATAAGGAGATGCAATTCTATGATTAACATCATACTTAGCAAGCATTTTATGAAAGGCACCATGAATAAAATGTGAACCACCATCAATCATTAAATATCTAGGGACTCCAAACCTCAGGAAAATAACTTATTTAAGCATCTTAATAGAGGTGTTATGATCAGCACTACTAGTTGGAATAGCTTCTACCCACTTAGCAACATCAACTAAAATATGTGTATACCATTAGAGGAAGGAAAAGGTCCCATATAATCAAAGCCCAAAACATCAAATGGTTTAATAACAAGTGAATAATTCATAGGCATTTCTTGACGTCTACTAATATTACCAATTCTTTGACATTCATCACAAGATAAGACAAACTTATGGGCATCCTTGAAGAGAGTAGGCCAATAAAAACCGGATTGCAATACCTTATGTGCAGTTCTATCTCCATCATGGTGTCCTCCATAGGCTTCGGAGTGACACTTGCGTAGGACCTGTTCCTGTTCATGCCCAGGTACACAATGTCTAATAACACCATCTACTCCTTCTTTTTAAAGATGTGGGTCATCCCAAAAGTAATGTCTTAAATCATAGAAGAACTTTTTCTTTTGCTGGTTTGTGAAACTAGGTGGTATAAATTTAGCAACAATATAATTAGAAAAATGCATACCATGGAGCAGTACGAGAAGCATTTATGACATTTAATTTTTCATCAGGAAAGCTATCATCAATAGGTAGTGGGTCATCAAGAACATTCTCTAACCTAGACAAGTTGTCTGCAACGAGGTTCTCAGCTCCTTTCTATCAATGATATGCAAATCAAATTCTTGTAGCAGGAGAACCCATCTAATAAGTCTAGGTTTAGCATCTTTTTTTCCATAAGATATTTAATAGCAGCATGATCTATGTGAATAGTTACTTTTGAATCAACAATATAAGGTCTGAACTTATCACAAGCAAATACAACTACTAAAAATTCTTTTTCAGTAGTAGCATAATTTCTTTGGGCACTATCTAGAGTTTTACTAGCATATCGGATAACATTTAATTTCTTATCAACTCTTTGCCCTAGAACAACACCTATAGCATAATCACTAGCATCACACATAATTTCAAAAGGTAAATTCCAATCAGGTTGCTGAACAATAAGTGCAGAAATCAAAGCTTTCTTAAGTATTTCAAATGCTTCTACACAATCATCATCAAAAGACAAAAGAAATATCTTTTTGTAATAGGTTAGTCAGAGGCCGAGAAATTTTAGAGAAGACCTTAATGAACCTCCTATAAAAACCAGCATGACTAAGGAAACTTCTTATACCTTTGATGTCCTTAGGACACGGCATCTTTTCAATAGCATCAACTTTAGCTTTGCCAACTTCAATGCCTCTTTCAGAAATTTTATGCCCCAAGACAATACCTTCATTAACCATAAAGTGGCACTTCTCCCAATTCAAGACAAGGTTAGTTTCTTCACATCTCTGCAAAATTCAATCAAGGTTGCTCAAGCAATCATCAAAAGAGGTTCCATAAATGGAGAAATCGTCCATGAAAACCTCACAAATCTTTTCACAAAAGTCAGAGAATATAGCCATCCTGCATCTTTGAAAGGTAGCAGGTGCATTACATAAACCAAAAGGCATACGTCTATAAGCAAAAGTACCGAAAGGGCAAGTAAAAGTGGTCTTTGCTTGATCATCAGCTGACACAGGTATTTGAGAGAAGCCAGAGTAACCATCTAGAAAGTAAAAGTGTGTATGTTTGGATAATCTTTCTAGCATTTGATCAATGAAAGACAAAGGGTAATGATCTTTTTAGTAGCTTTATTTAATTTGCAAAAATCAATTACCATCCTATAACCTTTAATAATTCTTTGTGGAATCAATTCATCTTTATCATTAGGAACGCCAGTAATACCTCCCTTCTTAGGGACACAATGGACATGACTTACCCACTGACTATCAGCAACAGGATAAATTATACCTGCCTCAAGGAGCTTTAATATTTCCTTTCTTACCACTTCTTTCATCTTAGAATTTAGCCGTCATTGGTGATCAATAACTGGCTTGGCATCTTTCTCCAAATTTATTTTGTGTTGACATAGAGTGGGACTAATTCCCTTAAGATCATCAAGAGTATATCCAATAGCAGTACGGTGCTTCAGAGTTTTCAATAATCTCTCTTCTTCGTGCTCTGAAAGGTTAGCACTAATAATAACAGGATATATCTTCTTTTCATCAAGATACGCATATTTAAGAGTATCAGGCAATGGTTTAAGCTCAAACACGGGATCACCCTTGGGTGGAGGAGGATCCCCTAGGATTTCAACAGGCAAGTTGTGTTTCAGAATAGGTCCCTTTTTAAAAGAATATTTCATCTATTTCCCTTCTTTCATTCATAAACATATCATTCTCATGGTCTAGTAAATATTGTTCTAAAGGATCAGTAGGAGGCACAGTAATAGAAGCAAGACCAATAATTTCATCTTTACTAGGCAATTCCTCATCACGGGGTTGTCTACGAAACTTAGCAAAATTAAACTCATGAGACATATCCCCTAAACCAACAGAAACAATATCCTTATTGCAGTCTATCTTAGCATTAACAATATTCAAGAAGGGTCTACCAAATATAATGGGACAAAAGCTATCTTGTGGGGAACCAAGAACAAGAAAATCAGCAGGATATTTAACCTTCCCACACAATACTTCAACATCTCTAACAATCCCAATTGGTGAAATAGTATCTCTATTGGCAAGCTTAATGGTAACATCGATATCTTTTATCTCAGCAGGTGCAATATCATGCATAATTTCTTTGTATAAGGAATGAGGTATTGCACTTGCACTAGCACCCATATCACATAAGCCATGATAGCAATGATCTCCTATTTTAATAGGAATAACAGGCATGCTTACAACAGGTCTATGTTTATTTTTAGTATCAGGTCTAGCAATTCTAGCAGTCTCATCACAGAAGTAAATAACATGCCCATCAATATTATCAGCCAAGAGATCTTTAACCATAGCAATATTATGTTCAACTTTAACTTGCTCAGGGGGTTTGGGTGTCATAATATTACTCTTGTTGACTACTGTTGAAACTTTAGCATGATCCTTTATTCTAACAGGGAAAGGTGGTTTCTCAACATAAGCAGTAGGAACAACATGATCATTATAAGTGATAGTCTTTTCTTCAACTTTAACAGGTGCAACTACTTTTACTTCAATGGGAGGATTATATTTAAACCACTTCTCCTTAGGGAGATCAACATGAGTAGCAAAGGATTCACATAAAGAAGCTACTATCTCAGAGTCAAGTCCATGTTTAGTGCCAAATTCACGAAATGCATCGATATCCATAAAAGATTTAACACAATCAAACTTAGGTGTTATACCTGACTCCTTACCTTCATCGAGATCCCAATCTTCAGAGTTGCATTTAATTCTTTCCAATAAATCCCATTTGAATTCAATAGTCTTCATCATAAAAGATCCAGTACAAGAAGTATCGAGCATGGAGCGATTACTGAGAGAAAGCCGAGCATAAAATTTTTGAATAACCATTTCTCTTGAGATCTCATAATTGGGGCATGAATATAACATTGACTTAAGCCTCCCCCAAGCTTGAGCGATGCTTCTCCTTTGTGAGGCCAAAAATTATATATATAATTATGATCACGATGAACAAGATGCATAGGATAAAACTTCTGGTGAAATTCCAATTTCAATCGCTTATAGTCCCATGATCCCATATCATCACATAGCCTATACCATGTCAATGCATCTTCCTTCAAAGATAAAGGGAAGACCTTCTTCTTGATAACATCCTCGGGCATACCTGCAAGCTTAAATAATCCACAAACTTTATCCACATAGATTAAGTGTAAATCGGGATGCAATGTTCCATCTATTGTGAAAGGATTAGCTAGCAGTTTCTCTATCATACCCGAAGGAATTTCAAATTAAACATTTTTAGTAGGTTCAGTAGGTTGAGGGGTAACTAATTGTGGTTCCGGATGAGGTGAAGATACCCCGAACAAACCCCTCAAAGGATTATGTTCCATAGTTACAAGTGACAGTAAATTTCAGCACACTATATAAATTGTTTCCTAACCAAATTCCACCTACCAAAGGCACTTCACTCCCCGGCAACAGTGCCAGAAAAGAGTCTTGATGACCCACAAGTGTAGGGGATCTATCGTAGCTTTTCTATAAGTAAGAGTGTCGAACCCAACGAGGAGCAGAAGGAAATGATAAGCAGTTTTCAGTAAGGTATTCTCTGCAAGCACTGAAATTATCGGTAACAGATAGTTTTGTGATAAGGAAATTTGTAATGAGTAGCAAGTAATAAAAGTAAATAAGGTGCAGCAAGATGGCCAAATCCTTTTTTGTAGCAAAGGACAAGCCTGGACAAACTCTTATATGAAGGAAAGCGCTCCCGAGGACACATGGGAATTATCGTCAAGCTAGTTTTCATCACGTTCATATGATTCGCGTTCGATACATTGATAATTTGATATGTGGGTGGACCGGTGCTTGGGTACTGTCCTTACTTGGACAAGCATCCCACTTATGATTAACCCCCATTGCAAGCATCCGCAACTATAACAGAAGTATTAAGGTAAACCTAGCCATAGCATGAAACATATGGATCCAAATCAGCCCCTTACGAAGCAACGCATAAACTAGGGTTTAAGCTTCTGTCACTCTAGCAACCCATCATCTACTTATTACTTCCCAATGCCTCCCTCTAGGCTCAAACAATGGTGAAGTGTCATGTAGTCGACGTTCACATGACACCACTAGAGGGATGACAACATACATCTCATCAAAATATCGAACGAATACCAAATTCACATGACTACTAATAGCAAGACTTCTCCCATGTCCTCAGGAACAAACGTAACTACTCACAAAGCATATTCATGTTCATAATCAGAGGGGTATTAATATGCATAATGGATCTGAACATATAATCTTCCACCAAGTAAACCAACTAGCATCAACTACAAGGAGTAATCAACACTACTAGCAACCCACAGCTACCAATCTGAGGTTTGGATACAAAGATTGGATACAAGAGATGAACTAGGGTTTGAGATGAGATGGTGCTTGATGAAGCTACGTACCTAGGGTAGGGGCACGGACCTGTCCAAAGAGCCCTACCCAAGGACGTCCCTACAGGAAGTCACCTTTCAATCGACTTGAAGGTATCCCACTCGACGGATTCAAGACACTCGACCAAGAAGCTATCACTCGACCACGAAGCCAACCACTCGACTGCCAGAAGACCTAAAGTCACTCCGCAGGCAAACGGTCGGCTATTGAGTAGTCTTTATGGTCATTGTAGCACTTTATTAGGGGCGTTACCAGTAACGCCCAACCTTAAATGTACCTTAAACCCTGCATTACTGAGGGCAGGAGGGGGCCGGCGAACTCTATATAAGCCACCCCCCTCCTCAGTATGAAGGGTTCGCACCTCTGTTATTCACACGCCAGTAATCCAATCGACCGTCTCCGGGCACCGAGACGTAGGGCTGTTACTTCCTCCGCGAAGGGCCTGAACTCGTACATCTTGGTGTGTTTACAACTTCCCAATAGCTGAGATCTAGCCTCTCCATACATACCCCCCTACATCATTGTCAGAGCTAGAACCACGACAGTGCTGGTGAAGATGTTGATGGAGATTGACCCCCTCCCGATGAGAGGATCGTTGGTGATGACGATGGTGATGATTTCCCTCTCCCGGAGTGAAGTTTCCCTGGCAGAACAGCTCCGCCGGAGCCCTAGATTGGTTCTGCCAAGGTTCCGCCTCGTGGCGGCAGAGTTTCGTCCCGTGAGCTTGCTTATGATTTTTTCTCGAACGAAAGACTCCATATAGCCAAAGATGGGCATCAGAGGGCCACCAGGGGGCCCACGAGGTAGGGATGCGCGCCCAAGGGGGTAGGGTGCGCCCCCACCCTCGTGGCTGGTGGGTGGCCCCCTCTGGTACTTCTTGCGCCCAATATTTTTTATATATTCTGGAAATAACTTCCATGAAGTTCCAGGACTTTTGGAGCTGTGCAGAATAGGTCTCTAATATTTGCTCCTTTTCCAGCCCAGAATCCCAGCTGCCGGCATTCTCCCTCTTCATGTAAACCTTGTAAAATAAGAGAGAATAGGCATAAGTATTGTGACATAATGTGTAATAACAGCCCATAATGCAATAAATATCGATATAAAAGCATGCTGCAAAATGGATGTATCATATATTTCCTAGTTCTTAATCATGCTTGGTTTGGATAAATGGGTTTTTCATGTTGCTTCAGTTAATCTGATGAATCTGCAATGTGATTATTTTTCATCAACATATTTTACTGATAGCATGTGAACCCTTACTTAACCTGATGACTAACTACCTGATATGTATTACAGGGAAACAATGGGAAGCACTGAGGTTTACAATCGAGGTTAGCATGTGCATGGTCCGTTGTCTAATAGCACATTATTGTGCAATCACAATAACCATTCTAATATATAGGTTTTTAAGAATTTGGTCTTGCACATGTAGGTCCTGCTGTTAGAGGCTTTGACCCACTGTCGCCCTTTTTGCATATGGGGAAATGAGTTGTCCATGAATATCAATCAAGTCAAGAAACTCAGAAAGACTGTTAGGATAAATAAATCAGTGACTAAAAATAACAAGATCTTTGTCTGCACAATGAATAAGACATCAGTTCACTACAGGATGGTACTAACTATTATACCTTGCTTTTTTTATTCCTTTGCCCCATTTCCAATATAGAGAAGATATTTATGCACATCCTTGTTTTCAGGCCTTTCTAAAGCAGTTCACTGATGATTATCTCTCAAACCACCTATATGGTCAAGAGGCCAGGAAGGTATTCATACAACACCCACGGTTCAATATTCAAGTGTTCCTGAAGAGGACGAAGGATGGATGGTCAATCATCCACAGGAACTGGCCTAAAGTTACAAAGACCTTCAACATCAATGAAAGCTCAATATTCGCCTTCTGCTTCAGCAGTTTTCCAGATGAGATACATCTATCTATGTACTATCTATGATGCTAATTTCGAAAGGTTATAGATGTTGCATGTGAAACTTGGTCCTGGTGTAGTTGTGTAATGGGGTAGCTGAGTGCTGAAGCTATATGATGTTGTACTCTGATGTATTTCAGTTATGAAAATGAAATATATTGTGTGCTTAATATGAACTGTCAATTAGATTAATAAATGGATTATGAATAATCGGATAATTAGCCTGCTAATTGGGTTTTGCTATTGCAAACGGTTGTTGAAAAAATACCATGGGCGATGACCTCAGGCAACGCACACAATTTCTAGGAATAAACCGTGTTGGATCAATGAACAATCACACACTACTTTCTCTTGAAAACTGCTTGCGTTAGGCCACCTTGCGGAAATGTTTACCACATAAAAACTGTGTGTGATGGACAACCTTTGCCACACAGTTTCTTCCACGGACCGTGTGTGATATATTCAATAACGCAAGTGATTTAACGGGAAAAATTGTGTGTGATGTACCTGTGAACAGAAACGGTTTCCTTGGAGCGACTGTGTGGGATGTACATATGAACGGAAACGTTTAGCAGGGACTGACTGTGTGGGATGTACTTGCGATCGGAAACAATTTCGCCGTATAATTGTTTTCTTATCTCTACTGTATGTATTTTCGTATTTGAGCGCTCGCCGGTCGCACATGATCTCATTTTGCCGAATATGTGTGCCAGGAGGGCATATCCCCGACGGTTTGTGGGTCATGTGGGAAGGACCCCACTATCACCCACATTCACTTGGCGACGGGTCCAAATGTCGTCGCGAAAAGGGGTTAAAATTGTTTGTTTAGGAGCTCGCTGTACTAGTGTAGTCCACCCAATCTCCATAGGCAGCTCTCCCCTCCCCAAGATCCACAGTAGAACCCTCTCCGGCGCCGGCGTGCTCACCCCGGCCATGTGCCCGCTCTTCGGCGTCAAGCCTACCTCCACTGTCGTTCCCAACACGAGGCTGCCCGCTCCTCGCCATCTTCATTTGCTCGCCAGCCACCCTCGAGCATATCGATCTTGTAACCCTCGCCTCTCATGTGGTCTGGCCGGGTTTGCATTAAGAAACCTGTTAGTTACTGCTCTCCATCGCGGTGAGGCATATTTCCTCACAATCCCTCTTCCTATTTCGTTCCGTATGTTCCCAAATTGGCTATAAAATAACGAAGAGCGTATATATGTTCATTATCTACCTTCCTAACTAGTACATATAAGTTGTATTTGTTCCAACAAGTTACTGCCGATTTACAGATCGCGGGCGCCCGAGTCACACAAACTTAACAAAATAAGCCGTAGATTTTCTAAATTATTGCATGACATGTTTAGACAGCTTGATACCAAGTTGTTAGTTTTATGCTTATCCTCCTTTCTTGAGTTCTGCATGTGTTCTCTGTAGATGCCGAGTAGCAGCGACAACGCTCATGCTTCAGGCGATGTATTTTCATCTTATTCCGACAACCCTAGGTCTTCAGCAGATGGTGAGGGATCATGTAATCTTGAACGGGATAGAGCTGCAGCATTACCCTTCCAGTCAGGACACGGAGGAACGCTCCAAGGAAGCCCACACACCAGCCTAAAGGTGTATATGAAGTAACCAAGATCAATTTAAAGTCTTGGGCTCCAACAAAACCAGATAAAGCATGCACGAGGTTCAGGAGTGTGTGTGGATTTGTTGGTAGGGCAAGGCTCAACATTAATCTGTTGGGGTTTTGGAAGGCTGACACAAAAACACGGCAAAGGATAGTCCGGGAGATCATGGATCACTTCAACGCTCCAGAGCAGTGGAGAATGTAGGTGGAACATGCTGCACTGAAGAAGGCTAGGGATTCTTGGAGGAACTGAAAGCACGTGATGTACAAGAAGTACTTGAGTGAAGGCAAGGACCCAATCTCCGCATACCCCCAAATTACAAAGGCAGACGGGAAAGAATTCAAAAGGGTCAGAGCAACTAAAGAGTTTTCTGAGAAGAGTGCCAAGCAATCGGAACTTCAGAAGAAGAACACACAAACACACACACACCGTACACTACTGCAGGATGCTGCTAACGCGACACTACAATCAGAGACCCTTCGACGAAACTGTGTGCGATGCAATAATCGCAAACGCTGGTGTAAAAAAACCATCAAAAAGGCGCAAAACGTTTGCGATGACGGTGCATCAAATACGGTTCAGTTCAATTAACCATTTTTGATGAGTAGGAACAAAAGAAACGGGCAGACAGATGAAGGTGTGTGCAATGTACAGCATACAGTTCACTTGGATGAACTGTTTGTGATTAGGCAACACAAAAGAAATGGTCAGCCAGATCAAGGTGTGTGAGATGTACATCATACAGTTCACTCGGATGAACTGTTTGTGATTAGGCAACACAAAAGAAACGGTCAGCCAGATCAAGGTGTGTGCGATGTACGACATGCGGTTCACCTGGATGAACTGTTTGCGTTGAGACAAGAGAACATAAATGGTTCAATATAACAAATACCATAAATATTACAAGGTTCAAATTCAAAGATTACAACGCCCAAATTCAAACATTGCAAGTTGCATCATTTCTGAAAAGGGATCAGCCGCTGACAAGTCATGTATGGGTTTGACTCAATGATTTCCAATTGCTTTGCCATATGTTCTTCCCATATGAAGTTTGGCATTTTTAGAGGCACTTCCATTCAACAGTACCAGACGGCTCTGATGATCATACCGTTGATCTTTCCTAATTAAATGCGTGTTCAACCTCGGTACACTCAACACCTTTGCTCTGGCAAGAAAGAACCTGGCGAGTGTAATCTCCGGTGGGGTCCCTCGGTAGGAGTTCAAAGTAATATTTGAGAGATGCAGATCCAGGCATTCGATGTGATTGTCTATATAAACATCATCCATCGGGCCTAATATGCACTGCAAAAGAAGAGAACGTGTTAGTGCCTACATGCAGTTTTGAACACTGCTACACGCCCATTTGGTTTGCAGGATTGGTAAAATGCACCAACATGCCATCTTCGATCTGGCATGACTAAGATGGGCATTTGATTACAATATAGAAACATGTAGCCTTCTTCACAAGAGGTTGGATTGGATGAAAAATTCCCTAAGAAAACTAGTACAGATGAATCCAAAGGAGAAATTCTTATGGATGATTGTAACCATATGAATGAAGCAACCAATATGGGGTGGGGGTGTATGTCCTAAAATCCTCCAGAATTCCTTCAGAAATAGTAGTACATTGTCATTGTGAACTTGGGAAAAGGTGCAAAAAATTGAACTCCCTTATGGTTAACATTTAATAGGAAAGGAACATCACCTCAATATACAACTTCTTCAGGCACGGAAAGCATCTCAGGCAACTGAAAACTTGGTCCAGGTTGGGGACGACAGATTCTAGTGCCAGGACCTTCACTGTGCCCAGAGTCTGGGTGAAGCTTCGCCGGATGACAGACGAACATACATCTTCAAAACTAGTTATAATGTTGATATCAAGATGGAGAGGTATATAAGGCGATTGTTGTACCTGAAAGTTGTAGTATTTGACAGACGAGTAGCCCACCACTTTCAATTTCGGCGCAGAAATGACATTAATTCTTGTTGGACCTTGTTGATCAACTACAAGTAATCTCTCAAGTGAAGGTGTGTCCTGGATGACCATATTGTGGTCCACCTTTTGTGATCTCTCACTGCATCACCAGCAACACACATAAATAGTGCGGAGAGTCCTGAAGGTGATGTGCAAGGTACTCGACCAATTCATCGCCTGAAGACGAAGGAACTCGAGTGCAATACAGTCGCGGAACATGCGCTCCATGTCATCCTTTGGGATGCGGATGACGACGAGCTCAAGGTGCTTCAGTCGTGGTAGAAAAAGAGCGGGCGCGTCATTAAGGGGGGCAAATGGCAGTTCATGAACTTGGCGAGGCGTAGCATGGGCGCGAAGCGGAGCGCGGACGTTGGCAGCAAGCTCATATGCCCATCATTATAACTTAGCTTCTCGATCTGATCTATGGAGCGGGATCGGAACCACTCGTCAAGCTTGGCCCGCTCCTTGCCATTGGAACGGAACTTGCCCGCAATAAGGCCTTTGATTGGGCCATGGTGACTGCCGAGGATCTAGGAGAACGCATACAAGCTTTGGGATAGCCATGGCAGAGCTTGTGGGCGTGGAGGAGGTCGGCAGGGGTGTGGAGCCATAGGGTGTGCCACCGCCGAGAAACGGCGCCTGTCCTTGCCCGATTTCTGATTGGGAGGAGGGATATGATGACTATCAACATATCATCGGGGAGGTTGTTGATGAAGTCTAGGCCTGCTGGAGTCGAATGGGGTTCTTTCTCGACCCGCCTCCGCTTGTTGGCAGCCTCGTTCTCCACCTCGTCGACGGGGACGAGAACCTCTGTCTCCATATTCATGCCGTGCTCCGGTGCTTCAGCAGCCTCGACGTCGCCACTCCCTCTGATGGGGCGCTTCGGCGGCATCCTCGTACACTGACGGCTTTGAGGACTCAGAGCGACGTCGAGGATGCGGGCAGAGAGAGAGAGGAATTGTGTGTGTGGCGAGGATGGCGGGGTGCGGCCGCTCGGCGGCGCCATTAATATAGACCTGTGGGAGCGAGGTGGGTGGCGGTCCAAGGCTGTCTCGCTTCCCGGTGAGAATGACTGCTTAATCTCTAGTATGAATGAAATATATGCTTAATTACTGAATTTTAGTTGCAAAAAATAGATGGTGATATTGATTTTTAGCTGCATATTTTGACAAATCGCAGTTTGTTTTGGCTTACCGCCGAAGTCTGGCTTTAATTTGCATACCGTAATCAGAGCCGTTTGCGTTGAAGAGATGCACATATCCTGCGTTGAACAACTTATACACTTCCCGGTGAGCCTGCGCACCGGACTGCGGTCGCATGCCTCCCGTTCAGTCAAGCAGCTGCCCACACGACACCTCCTATAGCCATTAAAACCAAGACATGTGGCATCACGTGAATGGTTAACCGAACGCACACGGTTTGAATTATATAAACGTTTGAGATATTAAAGTGGCAGCTATTTTTTTCAAAATGCCTTTGTTGGCTATCATTATTCGAGTGCGCCTTCTCTCAAAGTGGACACGAGAAATACCACAGCATGTCGGGTGCCCTTCCATGATAGCATGCCAAGTTTCATGAATTTCAGACGAGTTTTGGATTTACTAGAATATAAAAACCAAGCATCTCAATGTTTTGCCGGCAATTAACGATGCCCTGGGTTTTTGAAATTCATTCTCATTTCTTGCATGGGACCTAAGCATGCACCCAAGGACACAGATTTGATTTTTCAACCAATTTATATGCACCGGATCATGCTTATGTAGTTCACATTTGAATTATGCACATAAATGCATTGAAAACTTAGTTAATGCATAAAAATGTCCAAACGAACCCCGAAAAATCACAAAAATTCGCACAACACTCCTATTGTTCTATGTTGACACGAGAAAAAAACTTGAAAGCAATAATAGGCAATGGATATCGTTTCGTCCCCAAAGTGGGATGTTCCCTACCGAAAACCATCATGCTTGTTGTGAGAAGCTTCAGTTTGTGAGAAGCATATACCCAAACCTGCCCCAAATGGGGCAAAATTTATACCACGACATGTTGATGCCGCTCCATGATAGCATGCCAAGTTTCATGAATTTCAGACGAGTTATGGATTTACTAGAATTTAAAAACTAGGCATCTCACTGTTTTGCTGGCAATCAACAGTGCCCTGGTGTTTGAAATTCATTCCCATTTCTTGCATGGGACCTAAGCAGGCACCCAAGGACACAGATTTGATTTTTCATCGAATTTATATGCACTAGAGCATGTGCATGTAGTTAAAATTTGAACTATCCACATAAATGCCTTGAAAACTCAGTTGATCCATAAAAATGTCCAAACGAACCCCGAAAATCACAAAAATTCACACAACACTCTTGTTGTTCTATGTTGACACGAGAAAAAAAATTGAAAGCAATAAGAGGCAATGTATATCGTTTCGTCCCCAAAGGTGGGACGTTCCCTACCGAAAACCATCATGCTTGTTGTGAGAAGCTCCGGTTTGTGAGAAGCATATACCCAAACCTGCCCCAAATGAGACAAAATTTGTACCACGACATGTTGATGCCGCTCCATGATAGCATGCCAAGTTTCATGAATTTTAGACCAGTTTTGGATTTACTAGAATTTAAAAACCAGGCATCTCACTGTTTTGCCGGCAATCAATGGTGCCTTGGTGTTTGGAATTCATTCCCATTTCTTGCATGGGACCTAAGCTAGCACCCAAGGACACAGATTTGATTTTCAACAAATTTATATGCACTGGAGCATGCGCATGTAGTTCAAATTTGCATTATGAACATAAATGCATTGAAAACTCAGTTAATGCATAGAAATGTCCAAACGAACCTCAAAAAATCACAAAAATTCACACAACACTCCTGTTGTTCTATGTTGACACAAGAAAAAAACTTGAAAGCAATAAGAGGCAGTGTATATCGTTTCGTTCCCAAAGGTGGGACATTCCCTACCGAAAACCATCATGCTTGTTGTGAGAAGCTCCAGTTTGTGACAAGCATATACCCAAACCTACCCTAAATGGGAAAAAAATTGTACCACTGCATGTTGATGCCGCTCCATGATAGCATGCCAAGTTTCATGAATTTTAGATGAGTTTTGGATTTACTAGAATTAAAAACCAGACATCTCACTGTTTTGCCGGCAATCAACGGTGCCCTGGTGTTTGAAATTCATTCCCATTTCTTGCATGGGACCTAAGCATGCACCTAAGGACACCGATTTGATTTTTCAACGAATTTATATGCACTGCAGCATCCACATGTAGTTCAAATTTGAATTATGCACATAGATGCATTGAAAACTCACTTAATGCATAAAAATGTCCAAATGAACCCCGAAAAAACACAAAAAATCACAGAACACTCCTGTTGTTCTATGTTGACACGAGAAAAAAACTTGAAAGCAATAAGAGGCAATGCATATCGTTTCGTCCCCAAAGGTGGGACGTTCCCTACCGAATACCATCATGCTTGTTGTGAGAAGCTCCGGTTTGTGAGAAGCATATACCCAAACCTGCCCCAAACGGGACAAAATTTGTACCACGGCATGTTGATGCCACTCCATGATAGCAGGCCAAGTTTCATGAATTTAAGACGAGTTTTGAATTTAGTAGGATTTAAAAACCAGGCGTCTCACTGTTTTGCCGGCAATCAACGGTGCCATGGTGTTTGAAATTCATTCCCATTTCTTGCATGGGACCTAAGCATGCACCCAAGGACAAAGATATGATTTTTCAACGAATTTATATGCACTAGAGCATGTGCATGTAGTTCAAATTTGAATTATGCACATAAATGCATTGAAAACTCACCTAATGCATAAAAATGTCCAAACGAATCCTGAATAATTCCAATTCTTTTATGATCACTGCAGATAAAAGGTCTAGCAATTCAAACACGGTCCATGGCCGCTGTGACCCCATTATGTAATTCAAATCAAGACCAAAAATCAAGTAGATCCCACACAATTTATTATAACCAACCGTGTGAGATGCAGCACAAAATATCTTCAAACCGTGTCTGATGACACTTTGCGCACCAGTTTTTTGGCTGAAGCAATTCCAAATTTTCGGCTTCCGCGGAAATAACTACCTCCCCGCCCCCTCCCCCTTACCAAAAGCCACATTTTCCCCCTTTCCGCCTTCCTTTTCAAGTTGAAACCTTCACTCCTTGCTTGCAGTGCCACCGCCTCCTCGCCAGCGACCCTCCTTCACGCTACTCGGCCTCGCCTATCCAGGCAGGTAATCCACACCCGACCCCCATACTCCTCCTCCTTCCACAACCCACATGCCCCGACCGCCGGCGCGAGCGCGACACCTTCCACCCAAATCACCGACCCCTCCACCAAATAAGCACCGGCCTAAGCCATGGTGCACGCAGTATGGCGAAGACCTCAAGGAGCATTTGGCAGCGGAGAAGCAAATCGTGACCACATGCACGGATGAGGTCGCGATGGCTGCCATTCATGCCAACCCCCAAATCTTGGAGGAGCACCTCACCGTCGAGGCCACCGTTGATGCCTCGCGCGCCGACACTGTGACGCGGTTGGCTGCTTTAAACGATAGTTCATGGCGTTTTCTCGAGGCCACCGTTAGTGCCTTTGACGAAGACTAAAAGGTGTTTTCTCAGCGTGCACGTGCTTACCTCATCTCGAGAGCCAGCAGGTTGGTGCCCGGAGCGGCTCAGGCAACTCACCACTACAACGAGGGCACCCACGATGCGGAAGCCTCGCCCTCTTCCATGTCCAAGGAGCCAATCGTCATCGATATCTCCGACAATGAGGAGTAGCTTGTCTTATTAGCTCACTATAAGGACCCATGTCCAGTTTGCTTGCTACTGCCTTTCCTTAACAAATTCTAGTGAATTGTGCTATCTACTTTTACCATGCAATCTTCTGCTATAGTGTATATGTTCTATATGTCGTGCAATGTGGTGTTCAATTAACTGCTTGGTTCAATTCTGCAAATGTGATGTTCCATTCTTCAGGGTGCAATATTTCCAAGTTGTTAAGCATGCTTGGTTTGGTTAACTATCTGATCTTCTATTAGGAGTATGTTATATTGTTCAATTGGTGTTTACTTAACTGCTTGGTTCATTTGTTGTGGCTTGGTTAACTTGTTGTGGTGTTTAGTTAACTGCTTGGTTCAATTCTGTAATGCGATGTTCAATTGTTGTGGCTGCATTCTGTTATTGTATACCATGTGAGGAATAAATTGAATTTGGCTGTACTAAATACATGAGAAACAAATATAATTGCTATATTTCCAAGTTGTTAAGCATGCTTGGTTTGGTTAACTGTCTGATCTTCTATTAGGAGTATATTATATTGTGCAATGTGGTGCTCAGTTAACGTTTGGTTCATTTGTTGTGGTGTTTAGTTAACTGTTTGGTTCAATTCTGCAATGCGATGTTCAATTGATGTGGCTGCATTCTGTTATTGTATACCATGTGAGGAATAAATTGAATTTGGCTGCACTTAATACATGAGAAACATATACAAGAGCTATATTTCCTAGTTCTTAATCATGCTTGGTTTGGATAAATGGGTTTTCCATGTGGCTTGAATTAATCTGATGAATATGCAATGTGCTTATTTATCATCAACATATTTTACTGATAGCATGCGAACCCTTACTTAACCCGATGACTAACTACCTTATATGTGTTGCAGGGAAACCATGGGAAGCACCGAGGTTTACAAGATGGTACTAACTATTATACCTTGCCTTTTTGTATTTCTTTGCACCATTTCCAATATAGAGAAGATATTTATGCACATCCTTGTTTTCAGGCTTCACCGATGATTACCTCTCAAACCACCTCTATGGTCAGGAGGCGAGGAAAGTTTTCATACAGCACCCACGGTTCAATATTGAAGTGTTCCTGAAGAGGTTGAAGGATGGACGGTCAATCATCCACAGGCAATGGCCTAAAGATGCAAAGACCTTCAACATGAACGAAGGCTCAATATTCGCCTTCCGCTTCAGCAATTTTCCAGATGAGATGCATCTCTCTATGTACCGTCTAAGATGCTAATTTTGAAAGGTTCTAGATGTTGCATGTGAAACTTGCTGCTGGTGCAGTTGTGTAATGGGGTAGCTGAGTGCTGAAGCTATATCATGTTGTACTCTGATGTATTTCAATTATGAAATCATGCTTCCTTAATATGGAAATGGAATATATTATGTGCTTAATATGAATGTCAATTAGATTAGTAAATGGATTATTAATAATAGGGCAATTAGCCCGCTAATTGGCCAATTAGCTTGCTAATTGGGTTTTCCTATTGCAAACGGTTAATGAGAAACCACCATGGGCGATGACCTCAGGCAATGCACACCGTTTCTAGGAATAAAACATGTTGGATCAATGAACAATCACACACGACATTCTCTTCAAAACTGTTTGCGCTACGCCACCTTGCGCAAACGTTTTCCTTGGAGCGACTGTGTGGGATGTACATACGAATGGAAACGTTTAGCGGGGACTAACTGTGTGGGATGTACTTCTGACCGGAAACAATTTCACAGTATAATTGTATTTTTTAGATATATTGTACATATTTCCATATTTGCGCGCTCACCGGTCGCACACGACCTCATTTTGCCGAACGTGTGTGCCAGGAGGGCATATCCCCAACGGTTTCTGGGTCATGTGGGAAGGAGCCCCCTATCGCCCACACTCACTTGGTGACGGTTTCAGATGCCATCACGGAAAGAGGTTAAAAACTGTTTGTTTAGGACCAACGCGCACCAGTGGTATGGGTGTGGCAAGATACTATGGCATGAAACCGATATGGGACCAGGAGGACACAGAAGTAGTAGCGGCGGGTGGGGAACCGGCCTTTAGTGAAATCAGGGGCGAACACGCCAAAGACTACTTGCGGGCACGTGCAAGGAGGCGTGATGGCGGAACTTATTACTTTGAAACCTCACGCAATGAAGAAATGTATCAAGTGATGTTAAAGGCTTCCAAGATCCCTTGAAGGTTCTACAGGAACTCAGGTCCATGTGACATTCTGTCCGATGCTCTAGAAACAAGAGAGCCCCCTGGCCGTGCAAGGGGCATAGGTGTTAATGTCCCGCATAAGAGGACTTTCACACTAAACAAAGAAGAGAGGCTCAGCATGAAAAAAGTGAGGAGTGAAATGAAGCAAAATGGATTGTATGAAGGGTTGAGGAAGGACATGTATCCGACTATTAGAAAGGATATTGAGGAGTCAATGATGATGCAGAAGACTCTAACACTGACAGATAGCCAACAGATGGGAGGGGAGGTGGGCTTGGAGGATGCTTATTGCGCGACAACACCACACAAGAGTAGTTGTGCATCAGCTGACTCCAGCGACACTGAGACTACATCTGCTCATGATGATGCTATATCTGATCTATTTGGAATGAAAGACAGACTGAAGGGCGTGCTTACACATTATGAAGGTACATTAAAATGTGCAACAACCTGGGTTTGCCTACCCTTCTTGGAAGAGCGCCTCTTGTTGGACAACATGCCATTGAAGCCGGGTTGTGTGAAGTGCTACGTGACTGAAGTAAAGCTTGGATTCAATGAATTTGCCCTGAATAATGTTCTAGGAGACTTTGATGAGCAAAGGACCTTGGTAGAAACACTATTACATCACATCCAGTGGCCACGAAAGGAAATAGAGTTCATCGATGAGATACCTGAAGCCCCGCCAAGAGCAACCAATGTCGCCCCTCAATTGGTGCGCTCTCCTTGCCACAGTAGCTCTCGCGTGCTTCCCCCAAAGAACCTAATACTCGTAATCTGATGGCTGATGCATCAACCTGTGATCAGCCGGCCTGTCTTTGTGCCGTACAGGCCATGTCATCCTCCGCCCTAGAGCAGCCAGTGGCAAGGCCTACAACTGCTGAAGACGCACCGCCGGTTCATATGCCGACCGCTGAAGCAACGGTGGGAGACCCAGCTACCGCACATGCTCAGCAGACCAACCTGGTGGAACGAACTGCTAAGCAGTCTGATGCTTCAAAACCGCCTGCTAAGCAGTCTGTAGGTCCAGAACCGACTACTTATCAATCCGTTAGTCCGTAGCCGCGTGATCAGCATAGCAATGCGTCAGCATTTCCTGCTCAGCAAACCAACGCGTTGGCACGGCCTCCTCAGCACACTGTCAAGTTGGCACCACATGCGTAGAAACCCGACATAGCTTCAATGCATGGTCAGCAGTCCGATGCCTCTGCTCCTGCCCAGCAGTCTGTCACAGCAGCACCACCAGCTCAGTGGTCCGGTATAGATAAACTGTCTGATAAGCAGTCAGTCAAAGCTTCACCGTCTGCTCGGCAGTCTACCTTGCAGCCAACCAGACGTTCTACCAGAAATGCTTCAAGTACCAAGAAGGAAGCGACCAAAAAGGCTGCACCCGCAAGGAAGCGCGGCGAGAGAGCGAAGAGGAAAGAGAATGATTGCCTCTTACTTAAAGCACTCATCGCCCAGAACCAAATTAACATCAGTTTGTTTGAATCGAGGAGTAATATTATTTCCGACGGCATGGATGATGCAGAAATAGATTTGTTGCTTGCTAAAAATAAAGTAGACGTACTTGAAGCACGCAATTACGTCCATGGCCATCCATTTCTTGTTGGCGAATACTTTGATGAGTGCAGCTCCAGTTGCCGTGAGTTATACGAATATTGCACGGATCAAATGTCAGCAGGTCATCATGGTCTGCTAGTCCACTATAACAGAGATCATTTCCGACACGATGTTGGTTCCATCAATGTGAGTTTTGAGGACTTATATCTCTTCTTAAAATTCAACGAGCTCGATGCCACTCTTGTTAGATGCCTAATTTTGTAAGTACTTAGCAAACTCTGATCAACTTCTCCATACAAGGCTGTAAATGATAACCAACTAACTGCATTTTATTCCTCTCAGGGGATTGAACACGCACAGAAGAAAAAGGGATAGTGTGTATTTCATAGATCCTGCATTAGCAAATGGCACAACATTAGATGGTAAGGACCTACGGGACTGGGCCATTAATGCGGTCGTCCGTATCTTCGAAAACACGTCTCATGTAGAATCATTTCTCTAGCCATACCATGAATGATAAGTCAAGTAAACAACCACGCATACACTGATTGTCTTCCAGATTTTGACATAATTTTTAAGTTCATGGCTTTCTTAATATGTAGCAATCACTGGATATTGGTATTCATTGTTCCAAACAAGAACACAATTTACTACATGGATTCTCTCAGAGAGTCAACAAACGCTCAGGACCTGACGCATCTTCAGCAATTTATGGATAGGTATTGAATTCTATGATGTTGAAATTAATTTTCATTCATATATGGTTCAATAATTGATGTTGTCAAAATTCATCTTCATTTGCAGTGTGCTCGTATTGTGGAAAACTAAACCAGGGAACATGTTCAAGAGGGAACTACCTCTGCAGCACGAGATCGTTTCTCTGGTAACACACCAAAATCCGCTATTTTCGGAAAATTTATCCAATAGTATGCAAATACCCTTTCTTATGCTAGTCAAATGTTCAAACTTCTAAATAAACCTCTTTCTATTTCTGTCCAAAGAAAAAAAATACATCTAACACCGGTTAGGTTGTTCCTAACAGGACAAATACATGACTAATTCTGTACAAAAAAATTCAGTGTCCTCAGCAACAAGCAGGGACCAACCTTTGTGGATACCATGTTTGCAGACACATGATCTTTATCTGCAAATCTGCCGATAGTTGTGAAGATCCTCGTGAATTAGTACTAGTAAGTCAATCTTAATTAATATCTGCTACTCCACTCATACGGCACATTCTGATCTTAAAAATACTGCAACTCATCTTAGAGCCGAGGACCCCTGAACCACTCCCCGCTGGTGAATTGCTGATGGTTCGGAGATTTATCAGCGAGTTTTGTTGAATCACTACATCAATCCCACTGGTGATAACGAAGATTTGAGCATGCGTTCTCCTAAAACATCGAGTAAGAGTTAGCCGCTAAACATATACGCATGGATCTATTGTTTTCCATCTGATGAGGTCTTCGTATTTCGTACACAATGATTAATTATGTAATGCATATACGTGTCGACAAATCATTGGAATTTAGCTACCATATGTTCAATTGCAATTGTTGCAAAATCTGATGAATGTTCCTTCTGTGGACACTATTGGTCAATTGAATATTGTGGCGAATTTAGTTTTTGCATGCTTATTCAAAATGGGATATTTTTGTTTTAACCTGGCAATTGCTCCGCACACGGTTCAACTAAATGAGTGTGTGCGATCCACATCGGAAAACATACGTCAATCGTAGCGGAACCGTCGGTGATACACAACAGATCGCAAATGAGTTGCAGCGCTACTACGTATGCGTAGGGTCTCCATAACCGTTTGTGATATGATGTTATAGCACACGAGAGCTCGGAGTAAACCGTGCCCGAATGTAAAATATAACCCCAGTCGTAAATTTTTTAGGAAACGTGTGGGATCCCAAATGAAAAGCACACGTCACTCTTGCCGCAACCGTCGATGATAAACAACAAATCACAAATGGTCTGCAACACTTGTATGTGTGCGAAGGTGCTCTTGAACCGTTTGTGATAGAACATTATCGCATACGGTAATTATTGGGAAACGTGTGCGATGGAGTCTTGCATGGCAGACGAGTTCCGCACAAAACTCGTGTGCGATGGGGCACATATCGCACACAGTTCATATGATGGCCCGTGTGCCTTGCATAGTGTTTCCCAAACGGTTCATTACAACATACCGTTTGGTTTCATTGCGTCATTAAAAATGTTTAATCACCGATCCCACACGTGCGGAAGAATTTAGTGTGTGCTGCATCGCACATGATTACATTTTGCAAGGCCTCTAGATCATGGCTCCATATCCCTGATGGTTTCTGGGTCGTGTGGGAAGGACCCACCTATCGCCCACATTCACTTGGCGACGGTTCCAAATGCCGTCGCAGAAAGGGGTTAAAACCCGTTTGTATAGCACCTCGTTGTACCAGTGTAGGTATGGAGATACCGATGATCGAATCTCGAGCAAGTAACATATCGCCGGACAAAGGGAATTACATACGGGATTAATTGCATCCTGGATATCGGGGTTCAACCGATAAAGATCTTAGTGGAATATGTAGGAACCAATATGGGCATCCAAGTCCCGTTATTTGTTATTGACCGGACAGGTATCTCAGTCATGTCTACATGATTCTCGAACCCGTAGGGTCGCACGCTTAACGTTTGATGACACTAGAGTAGTATTGAGATATTTGCATTAACGACTGAAGGTTGTCCGGAATCTCGTCGGAATAGTTCGGGGGCATGCTGGTAGTGTACCGGCATCACCGAAGGGTTCCGAAGGTCCACTAGGGGGTCCACCTGCCCCCGGGGGCCACATGGGCTTAGGGGTGCGTCCTGGACAACATGGGCCAGGCGCACCAGCCCCCAACAGGCCCATGCGGCTGGAGGGGAAAACCCTTGTGGGGGAGGGACACCGCACTTGCCTTGAGGGGGCAAGAACTCCCCCTTGGCCGCCGTCCCCTCCCTTGGAGGAGGGGCTAGGGCCACCGTCCCCTCCCCCTTGCCCGTATATATAGTGGGGGTGAGGGAGGGTAGCCATACCCCTTCCCTGGCTCAGCCCCTCCCCCTCTCTACCACCACCTCCTCCCGGTTTGGCTTGGCGAAGCCCTGCCAGAGCTCCACCACCACCACGTCATCGTGCTAGTTGTGATCCCATCTATTTCTCCCCCTTCGCTTACTGGATCAAGGAGGAGGAGACGTCATCGAGCCGCACGTGTGCTAAATTTGGAGGTGTTGTTCGTTCTGTGCTAGGTCGGTTGGATCGCGAAGAGTACGACTATATCAATCGCGTTTTATACGCTTCTGCTTTCGGCCTACAAGGGTACGTAGACACACTCCCCTCTCGTTGTTTTACATCTCCTAGATTAGGTCTTGGGTGTTCGTAGATTTTAATCTTGATTTTCATGCTTCGCTCCCCATTATTTCCCTATAGTGCAATCTTCGTGCCTGGCCTGGATCTCCTCCAGCAGCTGCAGCCACTGCTCCAGAGTTGTGATCTGACGCCTTGGCATGGCTAGCGGCGAACAGATTGGAAGTGGCAACGGTGAAGGAGGGAGAGGGAAGAAATGTGGGCGGGCTAGGATTAGGTTGCCACCGTCCAGCTTAAATAGCCAAGCCGGACTTGGTTCCTCTCTGGTGGCATGCCAGAGCGGCGACACAAGGCACAATGAATGCATCCTCAGCGACGAATGAAGGAGGCGTCCGTTGGACCGCTAGTTTATGCGTTTGACCGTGTGGGTCCTTGCGATCAGTCCTATGTGGCAGGCGCGTTCCGACGTCCCCATATCCTTCCTAGATATGGGGCAGGAGCGCCGGTCAGTTCGGGCATTTGGACCGGATTTGACGGGTTTAGTCGGATTCTATAATTTTACGTCTGAGTAGCCCGTCCAATCGTTTGGGGAGGATTTAAGGGCGCTACTCGTAGATGATTTGAGGGCTCCCATTGTAGATGTTCGTTTGGAAGTATTGCAAACAGTAGCCAAGGACGATTGTATTGGTAGCGAGTTAATGCGTCAAGTCACTGCTGCAGCTCCCCATGGAATCATGTTGCTGATCTACCTTGTCTCAATAACAGCGCTAGTCAGATACACCAGGCTAGAGGACCAGTACTGACCGGGTTCCACGATATAACTGCCGTACCTATAATCATTAATCCCTAGCTAGAGGACCCGGCCAAAATCAATATGCATTGCCCTGGCATACACGCTACATTGTACTAGTAGTACGTGGCGTATTAGCAACAATAGCTGGCTAATTAACGACAGGATAATGCATCAAAATTACTACTCCCTCTGTCCTATAATGTATGTAAGACATATTTAACACTACATTAGAGTCAAAAAAATGTTTTACATTATGAGACGGAGAAAGTACTTACTACAGTGGTCATTATAGTATCAAAGATATTCTTATATTATAAGACGGAGGAAGTATTTCTTAGGTGATTTGTTAGTGTCATCGATCTTCACCGTCCATTCGTCGATCCGACTGTCATGGGCGTACGAGCATCCGGTTCAAGCGTAGTAGGCTGTAGCACCGCACCCTAGATGATTGAGCAGTACTGTGGCAGCAGCAACAGCGGTAGTAATAGCATGCGCAGCTGCTGGGAGTTAGAGCAGTGATGGCGCCAGCTCAGGGGCAGATTGACCCGAGTTATTGTAAGGCGGCCAACGTGCAGCGAGGCAAGAGGTAGAGAGAGGAACGAACATGAGCTAGTTGACCACGAGGATTTATACTACGCATGGGTCATCCATGATCGATCGATCCGATTCCTTCCCCCGCCTCGTGCAGATGCATTCGTTCATCATCTCGATGAGCGCCATCTGATTGACTCTGGCATCCAATCACACCCACTCCCGCGCGCCACCACGCTCATCGCCATCTACTCCTCCCTCGACCCGCTCTTCGTGTCAAGCACAGGCGCCTCTGCGCGCTGCTTCTTGGCGCGCCCGGCATGGGTAGCTGCGTGAGCAAGAAGGCCGCGCGCGGCAGTGCCGAGGCCAAGGTGGCGCCGCCGCTCCCGCCGGAGAAGGATAATGCCTTGCCTCCGCCGCCCGTGGTGGTGGAGGAGGAGGTCAAGGAGGTGTTGTCGGAGACGGCAGTGCGGCGGACAAGCCCGCCGGAGCCGGAGCCGCAGCCTGAGCCTGAGCCTGAGAAGGAGAAGATGGTACAGGAACACGAGGAAATCGATGCTTCCGATAGCGTGTCGGTGGGTTCCTCCGTGGTGGACAAGGCGATGGTGAAGGCTGGAAGGGAGCAGGAAGTGGAGAAGAGGACGGTGGACGTGCCGGAGAAGGGGAGGGCCAGGAGGATGGAACCGGAGCAGAAGAAGAAATGCAAGGACGCCGGGAACGGCAGGGCGCGGTCGCCGTCCCCTGCGGCGAAGCAGAGGAGGTCGGGGACCAATGTCAGCGAGCAGCCGGTGCCGCCGCGGCCGCGGCGAGAGTCGCCCGCGGTGGTGTCCGGCATCGGGTGCCGCAGTGGCAGATTCTCCCCTTCCGCAGCGAGGAGGGCCGCCGAGAGCGCCGTCAGACGGAGCTACTCCGCAAGGGAAGCCGACATGGCGCTGCCGTCGTCTGCCAAGCGCTCCCTCAACACAAACATCAACGGTAACGGAGGGAGTGGCGTCAGGCGGGACCCTGGCGAGCATTCTGGCAGGAGGTCAGATTCCCCGTCTAGGCGCCCGCCGGCCTCTCCGGCAGCAAACGGCGCCATCAGCCGGCAATCGAGCGCCACCCGGAAGGCTCCGAAGGAGAACACCAGTTCGGAGAAAACCAAGCAGCAATGCGGCCGCGGACGGGCCCCGATGGAGGTTGGAGTTGAACTCGACGAGGCGCCATTGGCAGGAAAAGAGCGCAGGGAGGCGGCGGACGCCGCGATGGGCCAGAACCCCTCGGTGGCTATGGAGTGCGTCATCTTCCTTTAGTACTCTTTCCATGGATTACTTGTTCATTTCTTTTCTCTCGCCACTATGCCACTCTCACTAGTTGCCGTGTGATTTCTTGGCCATTATTAATTATCGGGAATTATCAGTTACTCCTACTTATTAGTATGTTAGATTTTGAGCCGAATGGAGTTCCATGTCAGGAGCTTGGAGGTTATATACCACGTCGTCCGCACAAGCGACACGGGAGGCGATCCTGCCCCCCCCCCCCCCCCCCCCAAAGTCCGGGTGGCCGACGGTTCTGCGGTGGCCCGAGAAGTGAGCAGCAGCGACGGTAAAATTTGCGGCTGCACGGCATCAGTCTAGCTATAAGCAAAGGCGATTGTACGTACCGCTAAGCAACAGCAGCAGCAACAACAACAAGAAGCAGTTGTACGCAAGAATCTACGGAATTGAAGTGGTCGGGAGTATACCTGGCCATAACTCGGGTCGGGCCGGGCTTCAGGCCGTGCCTAAAAAGCCCCCAGCAGAAAACGCAGGCCCAACCTTCGGACCTAGATTTCATGCCTGGCTCAATGGAAAAGCCCATCGGGCCTTGGGCCGGGCCTCTTTCCTAAAACACAAATATGTCAAGCCCAAGCCCAACCCGCCCTGACACTCGAGCTCAAAATCTAGGCCCAGACCCAGCCCGTGGGCAAGACCGGGCTAGGTTTCCCATGGTCAGGTATAGTCGGGAGTTGTGGGACGCACCGCTCACAGGTAAGATGGAGCGGATTCCCTTGCAGGGAGTTGGAGGCACGCATAGTTCGTCGGCAAGATGGAGCAGAAGGTCGCGTCGTCGGGCTCACCCGATGGGATTCCCTTGTGCTGGAGACAACGGGGATGCAACACGGAGGAGCACCTCGCCTGTGGCTTCCTGCGTGGTGGCTGTTTTAGTGTCTGTTCCTCCTGATGCATGTTGTGGTTGTAGACAGCGTGATGTAGGGCAAAGCCCTTGTTTGCCCGATCTTCATGAATTGAATGTGGATTTGAGGAGAAACATGAAAAACACAAGGGAGAAATTATTCTACTGGACAAGATCCACACGGAAGGTACTCAAATCACAAGGCAAAAGGTAGATCACAAGCATCCAACTACAACAAAGGAAAACAAATACAAAGGTAGTTCATCCAAATCTCTATGTGAGATGGGGCTTGAATTCCACATGGAGAATCTTCTCCGAAGAGGTCTTGACAACCATAGATGGTTCTTCCCCTTAGGGTTTTGACAACCATAAATGGTTCTTCTCTTAAGAGGAATCTCACAAGAGGAGATACATGAGTTAAGCTCTATAGTTTTGGTTCTATTCTTAGCTCATTCGCTGCGCGCAAACTAGCGCAAGCCGAGCGGCAGCACCGTGTTGCGTCGTGCTAGCCTTCCAGTTCTCTGAGGTACTCGAGACCATGGAGGAGGTCGAGCCCATGGAGGAGCAGATGGGGGGCACTAAGACGATGGAGGAGGAGCTTGCATCCTGCCTGCGGCTGTCGAGCCCCTAACATCAATGACAAGATGATGGAGGAGGAGCTTGCGTTCGTGCCCACGTCGGTTGACTTGATGGTGTTCGGGTCCAACGGACTTGAGGCCAAGCAACAACTACACCGACATGGGGTGTTTGGTTTGCTCCATGCCCCACGTAAAAGGAGATCATCCACGTGTTCGTCACCACCTTCGAGGACATGCTCAAATACCCTGTTGCGCGTACGGGTTGATGTGATTATGAGTATATTTGCTAATATGGTTACACATATTCTATTTGGTGTGGTTGTATTCATGCTTCTTCATAGTCATGTAGGAATTAGAACTCCTTCGTGGATTGTTCATAAAGCATGTTCACAATTTGCCTGGCTACACGTAGAAGGCAGGCTGATGTTCCCCGCTAAGGCCATATTGCAAAAATCCTACATCCACGGGCTCTTATGAAGCCCCCTACGTAAACTCCCTTATTAACTCTCTCTCCCCCCTGATTATAATGGGGTTGGTCCCAGCCCCTAATCCTGATCCAATTAACTACTTCCACATCACTGTTTATGTAAAGTTCCTACTTAAGTTTTTGTGGGCGTAGCATTACTCGACCATATTGTCCCCCCAAAAATGATATGAACAATGTCGGTCATTTAAATCGAAGTGGCCCTATTGCCCCCAGTGACAGTTAACCAGTGTCTCTTGGCTCGTGATAGGTTCCTGTATGGGCATTCTTCATTGGGCATCAAATGGAACTGGGCTGGGCTAATTTATCCGGCTTGGGTCTGACCAGTGCATTGCCTATAACTGTGGGGTTTGCCTTTCGCCAGGTTGGCTAAAGCTTCTGTGCATGTCCTTGTTCCGTCCATTCGGGCGTTCGCCTGCCAAAGGTCATGATGGCTTTTTTGCGTTGGAAACCTGTAACACCCTGGTTTTTGGCCCTCTCTTTTTCTTTTTGATTTATTTGGTTTTTGCTCTAATTTTCTTTTTGGAGTGCTTTTGTGGACTTGAAACCTGGGCGATCATCATCATTTCTTCTCTGAAGTGGCTCATCCTTCTCAAAACTTTCCCAAGATCATGTCATTTTCATTCTAGCCCAACCCTAAAATTCTTTTCTAAGGAATATTCATTTTTCTATTAAAGGAAGTCTTGTTTGCCATAGGTTGTGAAGCAGCCTATATTTCTGTCACTCCCAAAATTTCCAAATAATTATCATAAATTGTTTGGATAATATATGCCCCAAATATGTCCAAACCATCCTTGCCCAGTTCAAAAATAATTCCCCGACATTATTTCTTCATTTCTGTCCAGAGTGGCCTTCTGTGAAGGAAGTGCCACCTATCCTTTATTGATTGCTCCCAAACTTTTTGGGCATGCTATCTCATCCAAATCATTGCTCCATTTTCCTAGTGAATCTTCCTCAGTAATTTTTCTAAGTTTCTGTCAAACAGAAGCCATTGTGAAGGAAGTACTAGCTAGGAGTACCCCAAATGAGTTAAAATTCTGCACACTCCTTCATGTGCTCATATTATCACACTCATCCAATTTTCAGCTCCATCCAATCATCTATGTGAGCATAGGATCAAATCTTTGATTTTGTTAATATTTTCAGGTTGTGAAACAAGTATAATTTATATTGCTTCATTATTTCTGAAAAATTACCAGATCATGCTCCTACCCATATAACGTCTCTCCACCAAATTTGGGATCATTTCATCAATCCATTTTCTCTCCAAAATTAATCCAAGTTTCTGGACAGAGAAGATGTCTCTGAAGGAAGTGCCATTTTGGAAAATCCATTTGGTATGAAATTTTTACAAAATATTCATATGTCCATATCCTTAGGCCTTGCCAAATTTCAGCTCAAGTGGATACTCCATGTGAGTACCCCATCCTGATCAAGTTTCTGGACCCAATTGGCAGTTGCAAAGCAACTATGCTTAATTTGGGTCCATTTCCTTCCAAAACCCCTAGTATCATAGTCCTTCCTATGCTAAACACCCCAGACATCAATTTTGGATCCAATAAATTCTGTGTTGAGCACTTCATTGCAGCCAAGTTTGCTACAACAAACTTTCCTCGAAGCCTCACATCTCTCCTTGGCTCCTTCTCTAGATATTTAACTCCTAGGCAGCCTTGGGGAGCAAGGACTAGCCACCAAACAAGGTTTGCCAGCCCATTGCCTCCTCTGCGTCCCATGTCGCGTGGTGATTGCGTTGGATTTTGCCTACGCACGCGCTCTGCAGCATTTGGCCGCGTCCAAGACGTCGCCTAGCTCCAGCCCCTCCCCCTCTCATCTTTCTTTCACGCCCATGCATGTCTACGAGGTTCCTCTCGTCATCGCGTTCACCCTAGACCCCTCTCCCCCTCCTGTAGCTCGCTCCTCGGCGCTCGCCGCCGCACGCCCACAGGAGAACAGTGGTCGTTCGGCTCCGTTCGCGCCTCGACTTCTTCCTCCCCGTGCCCCTTGGCCTCCTCTGCCCCGTGAGCCCCTCCCTTGTTCCTCCCTCGTCGCCTACCGTCGAGCACGCTTGCGTGCCCACACGTCCGCGGCTCCGGCCACGCGTCCGCGGCGGGCGCCAGCACAACACCTCGCCCCGGCTATTTATAGCCATGCCCGAGCCCCTCCGACCCATCCATTAGCTTCACCGCACCTCCTCCAGCCCCCCTGACCCCTTCCCCGCGCCCAAGCACCCCTCCTGCTCCTCCATTGCCGCCGTGGCCGCCTCGGTCCTCTGGCTAAATTCACTCGCTCCGAGCCTCCACCCCTCCTTCTTTCACCACCAGTAGATCCACCGGAGCAAGCAGAACCTCCCCATCCCTTCGCCTCGTCACTAGAGCACCATAGCCCCAGTTCCATCTTCACCGTCATCGGCCGTCGGCCATGGTCGATGGTGCTCTCGTCCCTTCCCCCTTCGAAGCCCGCATCCTGCACGGATGGACGCGGCTCGTCCCCCTGGTCAGTCCGGTGGTTGGAGCATCGCCGGAGGTGGCCGGTGGCGCCGGGACGGCCGCCGGCGCCGAGCCCTCCGCTCTGCCCCGTCGGGCGCGAGAAGAAGACGAAGGCGACGAACCCCCCTGCCGGTGGACCCCATGGTCCCACCAGTCAGCCACATGGGCCGTTGACCCCAGGTACGCTGACGTGGATAAGTGGACGTGGATTTATCGAAATACGTTTTCTTGTTCGGAAAACGTACTTTTGCTTAGTTCTCGGCTAAAATACGTTTTCTCTACAGCGAAGGCGTATTTCTGAAAAGGTGCTTTCTGTTTTTTCCAGTCGTCGGCCGAATCCTCTATTTTGTGAACATTCATCGGTTAAGAGCAGAAAAGCACATAATCTGTTGATTTTTCTGCCTAACGAACGAACGACCACAACTCTTCAACCGTAGCTCCAAATCAAGTGATTCCAAAGCCCATCTCTTTGTATCGTCGAGCCCGTTCCGATGGTATCATTTTGACCATGTGACAAAATTTTGAAAATGATCGTTTTGCCCTTGCAATTAATCAGCCCCCTCCGAGAGAGAATGATTTCCGGCGATTCTTTTCGCGAGCTTCTTGCACTTCTTCCCGATGAATCCCTCCACCCCATGCAAGCCACACCCTCTATTTTCATGATTTCACTGCAGTGACATGGTTTACTTATTTAGACTTGCTTAAAATTTGCATTAGCTACATATGACTTGTTCATGGCATTTCTCGGAGTGATATTTTGATCTTGCTATTGCCAAGATGTTGCTTGGAGTTCTAGGACTAATATTTGGCAGCTTATGATGATGGCATGTGCCATTGGATTATTAGTGGCTTATAATATTTTCATGATGGTATTGGATATTATGCTTTGGAGTATTATTTTGGATATGATGTTATCATGTGGATCTTAGGTTAACATTTTGATCTTGCTATTGGATTAGTAGTACATGCCATTGGATAATTAGTGGCTTATAATATTTTCATGATAGTATTGGATATTATGCTTTGGAGTATTATTTTGGATATGATGTAATCATGTGGATCTTAGGTTAATATTTTGATATTGCTATTGGATTAGTAGTATCATGTTTCTTGGATTCATCATGATCTTAGTTGATATGCTACCCTCGGAGTATTAGGTTATGACTATATCTAGATTATTTGTTGGATATTGCTACGACTTGGATTACAGGTTAATAGATGATATTGGAGTATCAGTTATCACAGATCTATCTTGGGTATAAATTCCGTCATTTCGTTGGTCAGGTGCCACCGAACCGGGATTTTCCAGTGCAACCACATTTGCCTTTATTGGGAGGCCCTAATGAGGTCGATTGTTATGCCTCTCATCAGTGCCTCCAACAAGGGAAGGTTATGCACGCACGCTGCCTTGGCCCGGTAGGCGGTGATAGCCTTGTGTGCCAGTTGTTGTTGTACCCGGTTTGTCCCCATTTGGAACTATTTTGTTTTGCCACGACGGTGGTCGTTGGATGTCACAAGGTGACATTGGGGCCACCCATGACTTAGCCCAAAGGGGACTTGGTCAGAGTGGCCGGGAGAGTGTCATGGCAGTAGACTGGTTTTGTCAGAACGCCGTTGGTCCACCCGAATGGGAGCAAGAAGCCATGGGTTCTGTGATGTGGGTACAGTGTGCTAACCTCTATAGAGTGTGTGTTTAATCTATCGATAGCCGCGCCCTCGGTCATGGGCACAACACTGGTATGCGGCGGTGTCAGGACCCCGACTCGATGCCACATAGGTCTAGCATGTAACACCTCATATCACTTTGCGGCCTCACGCACGGTATTCCCACGGGTGTCGCCTTACCTTTGCCCGGGACCGTTTGCGCCTTTTGGCTCACGTATATGATAGTGTCGCTAGCATCCATATGATAAAGAGCCCGGGCTGACATGACTAGTCGTAAACCCAAAGTGGCACAGACTTACAGGGACAGGTATCCATGACCCAGCTTCGAACGTGTCGGTCATCAGCAAATGGGTCCGGGCTGTAGCACTGGGCTAGCAGGACTCCGGTAAACCGGGCTGTAGCGGGCTAACAGGACTCCGGTACTCAAAGCGTGACATTTCCCCGAAGGGACAGACACAGGAACGAAGGACACATGCCGGCCAGCCTAAGTGTTCCGGAGCAGTAGCAAGCTACCATGGCTCAGTGAAACACTAGGAGACATTTCCCGGTAAGAGAGGCTACTAAAGATAAACAACTAGATGGTCAGATCCCACACATACCAAGCATTTCAATAACATACACACAATATGCTCGATATGTGCAATACAACATGGCATCACAAAATGGCTCTACAACTCAAGTAGTTTATTCAATAGGCTCCGAGGAGCGAGATATTACAAACATGGGTCTCACGACCCAACAATCAGAGCATACAAGTCAAAACACAAGCGGAAGCTATCATGTCTGAGTACAGACATCTATAAATGAAAAAGGCTGAGAAGCCTGACTATCTATCAGATCCTGCCGAGGGCACAAGATCGTAGCTGAGGTATCAAGCTAAACGTCGAAGTCCAAGCGGAACTACTAGTGAGACTGAAGTCTCTCTGCAAAACATAAAATAGGCAAACGTGAGTACAAATGTACCCAGCAAGACTTACATCAGATCTATCTGCATATGCATCATTATCAACAAAGGGGATGGTGGAGTTTGACTGCAGCAAGCCAGCTTTGACTCGGTGGCTATCCTAAACTATGACTGCAAACAACTCTTTTGAGGTGGCGCACACGAGTCCACATATTCACCAACCAATACACCACTATGGATCCGCTCCCGTCTCCCTACGAGAACGCCATCCATAGCACTCACGCTTATCTTGCGTATTTTAGAGTATCCACTTTCACTTGTCTATGAACTGATATAAGCAACCCAGAGGTCCTTTTCCGTGGACACGGCTATTCGAATAGATGATGTTAACCCTGCAGGGGTGTACTTCTTCACACACGCTCTCACCACTTACCGCCGTTTACACGACATGTACTCGGCAACCTTCAAGCGGAAGCCCAACGTGGGTGTCGGCCACGACCTACCTAATCACCTAAGTCTCTAGTCCAGGTTTATCGCCTATTCGGGTTCCATCCATGAGGAGATCCGGCCGGAGTTTCGCTCACAGCCCCAAACGATGTGAACAGGGTTCCCGAGACACCAAACGGGCGCCCGGTACACCGTGCCACGTGCCTACCGCATCACAGCCCACCCCTACGGTCAGCGCTGCCCACGGCCTCCAGCATACTACAAACACCAGAAACTACTTGCAACTCCTGGACAGAGGACAAGGGTGGTCAAGAAGCCGAGAGGGTCCATTGGTTTCGGGCCCAATGCGTGGTAGTAGCTGAATCATGGATCACCAACACAGAACTCAGTTCCTGAGGACGGCTGCAATGAGACAACCCACCATGTACTCCTACATGGCCTCTCACCGCTACCTTTACCAAATCGTGTTCACACGCTTAGCTCACACACCGTAGGACATGTTCACACACCTCTGATTCATCCCCGATGAATCAGACCTGACTCAACTCTAAGCAATAGCAGGCATGACAAACAAACATGAATGAGTAGGCACATCAGGGCTCAAACAACTCCTACTCATGCTAGTGGGTTTCATCTATTTACTGTGGCAATGACAGGTCATGCAAAGGATAAAGGGGTTCAGCTACCGCAGCAAGTAACAGATGAATCGGTGTTGTCCTAATGCAGTAAAAGAGAGCAGGAGCGAGAGAGTAGGATTGTATCGGAATGAACAAGGGGGTTTTGCTTGCCTGGCACTTCTGAAGATAACATTGAGTCTTCATCAGTGTCAACGATCACATCATCGGTATCGCGTCTATCGAGAGGGGACAAATACCGGCAACACAGAAAGGAACACAATCAATGCAATGCACAATATGATGCATGCTCATGACATGGCAAAATGAATGTGTTTTGGGCTAATGCAACTAGCAACAGATTAAATGAAGTTGGTTTGAATACAAGATTCAAATTCAAACTCCATATGTGATTATTTAAATGCCCTTTAATTGATTTGCCCTAAACAGTAGTGATAAGTTGTTCTAACATGCATGAAAATGGTACAGATGGATTCCTTGAATTTTTCTGATAATTTTTCATATATAAATTATTTAATTTGGAGTTACGGTTAATTTTCTATGAATTTTAGAAGTTTTAGTTATTTTCTGGAATTTCCTGAATATAACTAAATCCAGAAAATACTTATTGCGTCAGCCTGACATCATCATGACGTCAGCAGGTCAACAGGGCGCCTCCAGGTCAAACCTGACCAGTGGGGTCCACTGGTCAGTGACACTGGGGTTAATCCCGTGTTGACCCGGGCTTTGACCCACTACGGGGCCCACTGTCAGCGGCTGGTGGGGTGGCTAATGGTGGGGATTAGCGCTAACTAAGCCGCCACGTCAGCCTCGCCGGGGTTCGGCCGGCGACGACCAAACCGCGCGGCGGTGCTTCACCGGAATGGGCTATAGGCGGCGGGAAAGCGCGCGGAGACCACCGGGGCATAGCCCGTGCTCGTGCGCATCTAGGGGGGCCAACGGGAGGTGCGGGGGTGGCCGGAGCTGCCAGCGGCGAGCTCTTTGGCGGCTGCCGGAGCTACGGTTTCGGGCGGCTTAGCGCTATGGTGCACAAGAGGACGAGCTGGTGGCGGCATTAGCTTGCTAGCACTTGCGCGCATCCATTTGTAGCATCGGGAGGGTGAGACGTGGCCTGAGTCGAGCGCAGCGTCGACTTCGGCGGCGGCCGGAGTTCGGCCGCGGCGGAGCTATGGCCTAGAGCTCGCAAACGCGAGGGGAGAGAGAGGGGTTCTGCACGGGGGCTCACCGCGGAGCTGTAGGGAGGGTTAGTGGGCTCGGGGGCGGCCGGAGTGCAGCGAATCGACGGCGACGACCTCCGGTGGCCGAGGAGGGGAACGGCGACGTGGGCGGCGATGCAGGGCGTCCGGGGCCTCGTGGCTTGGTGGAGAGGAAGACGACATCGTGGCGGAGCTCGGAAGCGCGTCAGAGAGGAGAGGGGGTGGCTGTGGTCATGGCTACGGCGAGCGGCGCTCCCAGGTGCGTTCGGTGACGAGAGGGAGGGAGAACAGAGGAGGAGGAGGAGGTCCAGAGAGGGAGAGGCGGTCGAGGGTGGTCGAGGCCGGCTCCGTGGCGTCGCGAGGGAGTCAGGGAGGCTGCCACGGCGAAGCAGGAGGTGGCCGGCGCTCTTCGGGCGCGCGCCATGCCTCGCCTCTGCCTACTGGCAGAGGAAGAAGAGGACAAGGGGGAAGGTGGGCTGGGCCGGCTGGGGGGGGAGCTGGGCCGGGCAGGTAAGCAGGTAAGTGGCCCAGGTGGCCTCTTCTCTCTCTTTCTATTTCTGTTTTATATTTCTGTTTTCTATTTTGTTCTGTTTTGTTTTAGTTTAGTAAAATACTAAACCATTTTAATAAATTCTGTAGTTTATTATGTGGTTTGCTAAAATATATACAAAGCCACTCACAAACTTCCAGAATTATTTGGAGTCATATTTAATATATATTAAATATAAATCCAAAGAAAATAGTTATTGGATTAATTCATATGGCCAAAATAAATATCTCTGTGACTCCAAAAATATTGGTTTAAATTTTACCTCTCACCAATATTTCCATGGAATAACAGGAACATTTTCTTGGACTCATTTGAGAAGATTTAATTGTTGGTTGTTTTTAGAGGTTTCTGAGGCTTTGAAAATTCCTCAATTCAATTTCATTTGAATTTAAACATGATGCTCACATGAGGCTAACCTAGAGCAATGCCTGAAGCTAGGGATGTGACAACTCACCCCCACTAAACAAGAATCTCGTCTCGAGATTCAAGCGTAGGGTAAGGTGAAGGGGAACGCAACTAGTACAATCTTCACGATCCAGGTTGCACTTCAGTTGAACGTTGATTCGATCACCATCATTGTCTTGAAGTCTTGCTCTGAGAACTCCAACTAACATAACAACGAGAGGGGAAGGGGACTCTAGAAGGACTGATCTTTTCGAAGATCGAACAACTCAGGATTAACTCACGGAATGAGACATAGGACCATCTCTCGGGTTGAGACACGAGATACACATCAAGAGGGGTGGAAAAAAACGGATGACGAAGGTTCACTAGGTGGACAACAATTCCACACTTAAGAAGGTGGTAATCGGTTGTCAACGTAGCGAGGAGTTGAGTTGCCATGATACCACAACGAGACACCTTCGGAACCGTGACTCGTAGATATCTCCCCTTAAGTGGCAAAAGAATTACCTTTGATTCAGAGATCATTGAAACTCTTTATACCAACTTAAGGCAAATCATAATCGATCATTTAGAGGGGTTCGATAGAATGGCATACTCAAACTTGGATGATGTGGATTACCTTGTTGAAGACAACGTAATGGATGAATTTTGCTTATCACCGGAAATGGAAGAGACCCATGGTAGAATGGCACATTGGCGGTGCAAGCTGGGAACAAAATGCAAATGCTGGGAATGATTCTGGTAACTGGGGAAGAACCCAACAATAGAGAGTGAATTCACTGTTGAAGTGGTTATAGCATAACCGAGGAAATCTGGGGCAATCCCAGCTAGTGCCGATGATAAGACGTAGCGCTTGTGCGTGCTCTCAAGAACTTGAGCATTTCCACAATCATCACGGTTTTATCAACAACCGCGTCAAGGGTGCTGACAACACAACATACTACCATGATGAATAGCGATGGACGATGCAGATGCGAAGGAGGATAACACTTTCTCAGATTTCACCTTAGCGAGGCCAAGCAAATAAAATCTAGATGATCGACCGAGAGACATTTAGCACTCCGCTTCTAATGTTCTCCTTGATGTGCTAGTATAACCCATTCATAGATATGGTTTGATATCTAAAACATCAAGTAAAAGGTCGGACTTCGGGAACACAAAAATCCATAGGGGCAACTAGGGAGTAAATCCTACGAAATCCCTAGGGGGGGAGTGGCCAACTTCTTCAATCAAGATACTACAATAATAGGTCTTCCGGCTGGGTGTGTTGGCCATGACATCCACTTTATCGGTTATCGCGAGACCAATATTATAGTTCTTGGGAAATGTTCCAAACCATCATATCTGCCTGAGATTCAGATCTGGTTGGTGTCAGGATATTCCAGACTCATCGAGTCTAGGAAGAAAAACGAAAGTTTGCAACACAAATCGACGAGATGACGTTGCGGGATTCTCGGGAGATGAACTACGATAGCAAGCTCCTAAACATGAGCTGGTTCTGCTACAAACATGTGAACACGCTGTCCCAGACAAACATGACCACGTGGTAGTCTTATAATAAAACACTACCGAGTTCTGGTTGGGAACTATAATCGAGGATATGGAAGTCTTGTGCATGACCTAGGATTAGCACATCAACTCCTTTTCCGTGAACAAAAAATTCAGTGGCTTGGTGTGCTAGGGTATACATATGGAATGGAGGTTGCAAGTCTCCGAACCACAGAATTCTTCGCACGTGTGCATGACTGATTTAGAATGGTTCCAAGAAAACAACATTGACTTTCTCGAATCCACGGCGGCAACTTGCATCAGATGCACATGAATTAAAGGAAGTCACTACCTTCATCCAAACATATGCTTCATGAGCTAGCATGAACAAATGCTCTCAAAAATTTCCAGCACTAGCTTAATGTTCAACAAAATTATGGAGGAGATAAGGATGTTGTCAATGGGCTCAACAACAATTCATCTAGGTTTCCTTTTAAAAGGAATTCCATAGTTAAGTGAACACGGTGATAGCATTGGTCAGACCAAAGATATAATGGTGTATGCTCGAGGAATCAACCACGAGTAAGACAACATTACGAATATCGTTGGTTCTGATTTGATTTGACGATAGCCCACACTCAAATCAAAGGATTGATAAGACAATAGATCCAGCAACTGATCACAGGGACCAATCGATGAAGATATCATCTTTCTTCAACACACACTACACAAGAATATCCCTTTGGAACGAACTAAGTCAGGCAAGCTTTTATCTTCCAACTCTCCAAGTCGTTGTCTAACTTAACCAACTAGCTCAGGGATATCCAACACAGATTCTTGGAGAAGGATGGTTCACAAAAACCAACTTGATCACGAGCTCAACATAGCGGTCAGGTGACAACCTGGTAATACTTCTGAGAAGATATTCAGAGAATCACGAGCCACCGGTATGTTACTAAGCTCGAGAACAATCTTGCTTTTCAGGGCAAGACGATATGATCAATAGAGTAAGAATTTGAAATAATCCTAACTCATCGATCGAGGAGTGAACCAGGAGAATGGACTAGGTAGCACGATCAATCTTAGAATGATGATTCAATAACCAACACACTAAGAATGAAATTATTGTCCTTTAACTACCAAGCAACGAGGTTGCTGGGAGTATTGATTTCACACATCACAATTCATTTGTCGGTATTCCGGTTACGATAACACAGGAACCGAGGAATGAACAGTGATGGCAAGAAGTATCACTGTACCAAGAGTTCATAGGATGGTGTGCAATTCCTATAACAATCTCAATATAAAATATGTAATACTCCAAGGTAGAGCAGAACAAAAGCTGGATTAGCAATTTGATCTGCGGAGCACAACTTCTTTGACCCAATCCTGGATATGGGTGAGGTACTGGAGTTTGTTTCTCCTAGTCATTCCGGAATAGAATGGCTTGACAGACCACAAGAGTCATAGGCATCGATGAACGAACGCACGCATACTCTTGACTATCAGTTGATAGACGAGGGTCAGAATGCAACTAAAGAGAACAACTCAAAGGAACATATAACTTTCTGAGTTGTGGATGCATAGATTAGTATGTCGAACCAAGTTCAACATATTTCTTCCGGATAACCCATGCAGAAAGGTAGAACTGGCAGAGTCACGATTTATGAATGGAGAACTCATCAAGAATAATCCTGTTGTGATATTTCAGTTCAACGAGGAACTTCTGCCATAAGTAGTTCATGGTATTTGGAAGAAGAAGATACCACGGACTTTAAGGACTATCGCAAAGGTTACTAATATCCTAAAGGAACTAGCAAACACTATCAACATGAAGTAAGTAGAGTGAATCTCGGGTTCAAAGCCCAAGGAGTAGAATACCTACTACTAAGTGGCATCACGGGATGCTTTCGAGAATAAAAGCCAGAATCATCACACTGGGACACAAAACATTGCTAGATTACTAGGTGACTCCCTAAAACACCTAGGGTCATAATAGTATCTCCAACATATATGTCAAGGTAACGGAGTACCTCAACTCACTGATTAGTGTGGTTAATCTGGCCCATGGGAACATTGAAACAGGAAGAAAGGATTTGCAATTGCATCAGACTACTTAGAAACCTGGGATGACTCGGACAGCATAACGGCTGTAAATGCTCAGAAAAGATTTGAGACATTCACAAAAATGGTGGCATAACCACTCAGAAGCACAATATCAAGGTCTCGAGATCAATAATTAACATACGGAAGTAGTAGAAACTGAACTCAAGCTTAAATCCAACAATCTTATAAGTCTTCGGATTAGTAACACGTGATCCTGATAGAAAGAAGAGAAAGCCTAGTTCTTAATCCCCGTAGAAGGAGAAGATGATGACTCAGATCAGAAGGGCATGAGGTATAAGGAGTAAAAAGAGCCTTACGTTCCATCCCACAATCAATTCCCTTATATAACTAAAGAATTTCTAGACTCAACTTCGACCAGTTTGGCTTGGTAATCCTACAGGCAGTCAAGCTCTGATACCAACGCTGTCAGGACCCCGACTCGATGCCACATAGGTCTAGCATGTAACACCTCATATCACTTTGCGGCCTCACGCACGGTATTCCCACGGGTGTCGCCTTACCTTTGCCCGGGACCGTTTGCGCCTTTTGGCTCACGTATATGATAGTGTCGCTAGCATCCATATGATAAAGAGCCCGGGCTGACATGACTAGTCGTAAACCCAAAGTGGCACAGACTTACAGGGACAGGCATCCATGACCCAGCTTCGAACGTGTCGGTCATCAGCAAATGGGTCCGGGCTGTAGCACTGGGCTAGCAGGACTCCGGTAAACCGGGCTGTAGCGGGCTAACAGGACTCCGGTACTCAAAGCGTGACATTTCCCCGAAGGGACAGACACAGGAACGAAGAAGGACACATGCCGGCCAGCCTAAGTGTTCCGGAGCAGTAGCAAGCTACCATGGCTCAGTGAAACACTAGGAGACATTTCCCGGTAAGAGAGGCTACTAAAGATAAACAACTAGATGGTCAGATCCCACACATACCAAGCATTTCAATAACATACACACAATATGCTCGATATGTGCAATACAACATGGCATCACAAAATGACTCTACGACTCAAGTAGTTTATTCAATAGGCTCCGAGGAGCGAGATATTACAAACATGGGTCTCACGACCCAACAATCAGAGCATACAAGTCAAAGCACAAGCGGAAGCTATCATGTCTGAGTACAGACATCTATAAATGAAAAAGGCTGAGAAGCCTGACTATCTATCAGATCCTGCCGAGGGCACAAGATCGTAGCTGAGGTATCAAGCTAAACGTCGAAGTCCAAGCGGAACTACTAGTGAGACTGAAGTCTCTCTGCAAAACATAAAATAGGCAAACGTGAGTACAAATGTACCCAGCAAGACTTACATCAGATCTATCTACATATGCATCATTATCAACAAAGGGGATGGTGGAGTTTGACTGCAGCAAGCCAGCTTTGACTCGGTGGCTATCCTAAACTACGACTGCAAACAACTCTTTTGAGGTGGCGCACACGAGTCCACATATTCACCAACCAATACACCACTATGGATCCGCTCCTGTCTCCCTACGAGAACGCCATCCATAGCACTCACGCTTATCTTGCGTATTTTAGAGTATCCACTTTCACTTGTCTATGAACTGATATAAGCAACCCAGAGGTCCTTTTCCGTGGACACGGCTATTCGAATAGATGATGTTAACCCTGCAGGGGTGTACTTCTTCACACACGCTCTCACCACTTACCGCCGTTTACACGACATGTACTCGGCAACCTTCAAGCGGAAGCCCAACGTGGGTGTCGGCCACGACCTACCTAATCACCTAAGTCTCTAGTCCAGGTTTATCGCCTATTCGGGTTCCATCCATGAGGAGATCCGGCCGGAGTTTCGCTCACAGCCCCAAACGATGTGAACAGGGTTCCCGAGACACCAAACGGGCGCCCGGTACACCGTGCCACGTGCCTACCGCATCACAGCCCACCCCTACGGTCAGCGCTGCCCACGGCCTCCAGCATACTACAAACACCAGAAACTACTTGCAACTCCTGGACAGAGGACAAGGGTGGTCAAGAAGCCGAGAGGGTCCATTGGTTTCGGGCCCAATGCGTGGTAGTAGCTGAATCATGGATCACCAACACAGAACTCAGTTCCTGAGGACGGCTGCAATGAGACAACCCACCATGTACTCCTACATGGCCTCTCACCGCTACCTTTACCAAATCGTGTTCACACGCTTAGCTCACACACCGTAGGACATGTTCACACACCTCTGATTCATCCCCGATGAATCAGACCTGACTCAACTCTAAGCAATAGCAGGCATGACAAACAAACATGAATGAGTAGGCACATCAGGGCTCAAACAACTCCTACTCATGCTAGTGGGTTTCATCTATTTACTGTGGCAATGACAGGTCATGCAAAGGATAAAGGGGTTCAGCTACCGCAGCAAGTAACAGATGAATCGGTGTTGTCCTAATGCAGTAAAAGAGAGCAGGAGCGAGAGAGTAGGATTGTATCGGAATGAACAAGGGGGTTTTGCTTGCCTGGCACTTCTGAAGATAACATTGAGTCTTCATCAGTGTAAACGATCACATCATCGGTATCGCGTCTATCGAGAGGGGACAAATACCGGCAACACAGAAAGGAACACAATCAATGCAATGCACAATATGATGCATGCTCATGACATGGCAAAATGAATGTGTTTTGGGCTAATGCAACTAGCAACAGATTAAATGAAGTTGGTTTGAATACAAGATTCAAATTCAAACTCCATATGTGATTATTTAAATGCCCTTTAATTGATTTGCCCTAAACAGTAGTGATAAGTTGTTCTAACATGCATGAAAATGGTACAGATGGATTCCTTGAATTTTTCTGATAATTTTTCATATATAAATTATTTAATTTGGAGTTACGGTTAATTTTCTATGAATTTTAGAAGTTTTAGTTATTTTCTGGAATTTCCTGAATATAACTAAATCCAGAAAATACTTATTGCGTCAGCCTGACATCATCATGACGTCAGCAGGTCAACAGGGCGCCTCCAGGTCAAACCTGACCAGTGGGGTCCACTGGTCAGTGACACTGGGGTTAATCCCGTGTTGACCCGGGCTTTGACCCACTACGGGGCCCACTGTCAGCGGCTGGTGGGGTGGCTAATGGTGGGGATTAGCGCTAACTAAGCCGCCACGTCAGCCTCGCCGGGGTTCGGCCGGCGACGACCAAACCGCGCGGCGGTGCTTCGCCGGAATGGGCTATAGGCGGCGGGAAAGCGCGCGGAGACCACCGGGGCGTAGCCCGTGCTCGTGCGCATCTAGGGGGGCCAACGGGAGGTGCGGGGGTGGCCGGAGCTGCCAGCGGCGAGCTCTTTGGCGGCTGCCGGAGCTACGGTTTCGGGCGGCTTAGCGCTATGGTGCACAAGAGGACGAGCTGGTGGCGGCGTTAGCTTGCTAGCACTTGCGCGCATCCATTTGTAGCATCGGGAGGGTGAGACGTGGCCTGAGTCGAGCGCAGCGTCGACTTCGGCGGCGGCCGGAGTTCGGCCGCGGCGGAGCTATGGCCTAGAGCTCGCAAACGCGAGGGGAGAGAGAGGGGTTCTGCACGGGGGCTCACCGCGGAGCTGTAGGGAGGGTTAGTGGGCTCGGGGGCGGCTGGAGTGCAGCGAATCGACGGCGACGACCTCCGGTGGCCGAGGAGGGGAACGGCGACGTGGGCGGCGATGCAGGGCGTCCGGGGCCTCGTGGCTTGGTGGAGAGGAAGACGACGTCGTGGCGGAGCTCGGAAGCGCGTCAGAGAGGAGAGGGGGTGGCTGTGGTCATGGCTACGGCGAGCGGCGCTCCCAGGTGCGTTCGGTGACGAGAGGGAGGGAGAACAGAGGAGGAGGAGGAGGTCCAGAGAGGGAGAGGCGGTCGAGGGTGGTCGAGGCCGGCTCCGTGGCGTCGCGAGGGAGTCGGGGAGGCTGCCACGGCGAAGCAGGAGGTGGCCGGCGCTCTTCGGGCGCGCGCCACGCCTCGCCTCTGCCTACTGGCAGAGGAAGAAGAGGACAAGGGGGAAGGTGGGCTGGGCCAGCTGGGGGGGGGGGAGCTGGGCCGGGCAGGTAAGCAGGTAAGTGGCCCAGGTGGCCTCTTCTCTCTCTTTCTATTTCTGTTTTATATTTCTGTTTTCTATTTTGTTCTGTTTTGTTTTAGTTTAGTAAAATACTAAACCATTTTAATAAATTCTGTAGTTTATTATGTGGTTTGCTAAAATATATACAAAGCCACTCACAAACTTCCAGAATTATTTGGAGTCATATTTAATATATATTAAATATAAATCCAAAGAAAATAGTTATTGGATTAATTCATATGGCCAAAATAAATATCTCTGTGACTCCAAAAATATTGGTTTAAATTTTACCTCTCACCAATATTTCCATGGAATAACAGGAACATTTTCTTGGACTCATTTGAGAAGATTTAATTGTTGGTTGTTTTTAGAGGTTTCTGAGGCTTTGAAAATTCCTCAATTCAATTTCATTTGAATTTAAACATGATGCTCACATGAGGCTAACCTAGAGCAATGCCTGAAGCTAGGGATGTGACAGGCGGTGCTATACAAACGGTTTTAACCCCTTCCCGCGACGACATTTGGAACTTCGGCTAGTGAGTGACGGCGATAGGGGGGTCCTTCCCACATGAGCCAGAAACCATCGGGGATAGGGGCCTTATAGTACTCCTACCCATTTCTGCTCGCATTGCCATCATAGTTGGTATTCTGTGCTGCTATGTTTATGATGCGCGGCCCATCACAAACGGTTCACTATTAAGAAGATTAGCTAATCGTCGTACGAATGTCGGACAGGATTACGAAACATCGGACCGTCGTAACATCGTCATACACGACAACTATCGCACACGGTATTCTGTGGTGCAACGCTTATGATGCATACTTCATCAGAAACAGTTCATGGTTGCGAATCGTGTACGATAAGGCAACTAACACAAACGTTTAGTTTGCCTGTATCATTTGTGATATTGTCTGACATCGCACACGCTTTGCAAATGGCAACTGTGTGCAAGCTTGCACACGTTTCCTCTCTATGAACCGTCTCGGATTATAGTGTATATCGCAAACGTTTGTGTTTTACCAACCGTGTGTGCCGTAACAACCTGGAGAGCGTAATTTCACCATAATTTAATTGCTGCTGTTTCAAATTGTATCGGATTTGAATTTGAATTTGAATGTATGCTACAGCTTTATTCATATCCATCAGGTTCAAACAACCAATGCATTATTCGATTCATAGGTACATATGTTCAAGAATTACATAAAAACCAAATAAAGAATGATGAACCACAGTTGTATACTTGTACTATTAGAGACGGTAAAGAAAGAGGCGAAATACATTCTTGTTGCTGGACAAGATGAAGCGGAATTCCCATATTGTGCCCTCCTCCATGCAGAAGGCACGCATGACTCTAGTCCAACCCCTTGTGATGGCCGACCGCCCATCCTTCACGGTCTTCATGAAAACATCTATATAATCATCATGTTTTGGTAGAAATACTTTAACCTTTGCATGCCCACCAATCATGTAGTTTGAGAGGTAATCTTGAGTAAACTGCTTTGACAACAACTGCAAAGGAAAAATATTAAGACATTGTCATCTAACACAACTCATTATGGGCAGTAAAAAGAAGGCTGCAGAGTTCTTACTTACCATCCCTCAGTTCGTTGTTGTCTTGGATAAAGTGTAAACAAATAGTTTAATTGCCATCTTTGGACCCATTTTACTAACAATCTTTACCAGCTTTCTCACTTGATGCTGGTTCATCGATATCTCATTGCCCCATACGCATAAAGGGTCGAAGCCCGGATCTTTACCAATGACATATGTACCTAAAATCAGCAAGTTAATATTAGAAGCTAAACAACAATTGCACAATGATGTAGTACAACACTCTTTTATAATACTCCCTCCGTTCCTAAATATTTGTCTTTCTAGCGATTTCAACAAGTGACTACATACAGAGAAAAATGAGTGAATCTACACTCTAAAATATGTCTATATACATCCGTATGTGGTAGTCCATTTGAAATCTCTAAAAAGACAAATATTTAGGAATGGAGGGAGTATCTTATAACATCCAATATACTCACATATTAGATGAATTAACATCTTATATTATGGGCCGGAGGGAGTTTAGTGCATTCTTACAAATTATCGGTTGATTAACTGCTGCTGTATCCATGGGTAATAGTTAGTTTGAGCTAGTTCGGGCTCAAATAGCCCTAAAGTATATCTTAACATGAGGGCTAGTTTGAGCTAGTTGCATCTATAACCCACCCAAAAAATCTATCCAACCCAAGAGGTGCTAGTTGGAGCTAGTTCTCCTAGTGCATTTATTGTCAATCTAACCCTGCCATCCAAACAACTCTTTGGATGGAGTTAGTTTAGGGTTAGTCATGAGCTAGAAACTAACTCTAACCTCTAGCTAAGTTGAGTATCCAAATAGGGATGTGTTGTTGTTGTTGTTGTTGTTGTTGTTGTTGTTGTTGTTGTTGTTGTTGTTGCTGCTGCAGCTCTTCTACGTATATCTAGACATCATAAGAACATTAATGTAATACTCTTCCTTGTTGGTATGTAGCCTATGATTGCATATCTAGAAATTAAGTACAGTGCATGTTGCTATGTAGCCTCAGATATATTACATATGGGCCTAGTTAACCTAACGATAAATGGGTTGTAGATATATTCAGTTAAAAGTCCGATTCACCAATTAGTCCCTTATCAGCCCCTGGCCTATATGGTACCAGCTACCGATATCCTAAACAGTGAGCAGATATAAGCCATGGGATGAAACTATCCTCGATGGAACACAGCAGTCGTTCCCAAAATTGTCCTATTTAGGTACATCGAGAAGCATGTTAAGCACAACAGGCTAAACATCAACCAAAATTATCCATGGCAGACAAAATAATCTCCAAAAGATAGCTTTAGTGTGCAGGTTTAAGCACGCTAGTAAAGCAAAACAAGTGGAAAGGTGTGTTAATTGTAACATGCCTAACATTTAACAACAAGCAAACATAGTCATTCAAACTGGTATTGTGTCGGTCTAAGTACACTTGTTATTGTTAAATAAAAATGGAAAGGCATGTTAACTACAAGATGCAACAACTAAATGTAGTCATTCATAGTGGTATTGTTGAAACCGGTACTGATGAAATTGAACTGCACAATTCATACTTGCACATATAGAACATCACGTTGTGAATAACTGGAAGAAACAAGGCATACTACGAACAACCAAAGATAGCATTTGAAACTGGACATATGCTAACTAAAAACAACCGAACAATCAAAAAACTTTAAAAGAGGCATATGCTAGCTATAACAGGCTTAACAACAAGCAAATATATACATTCCTATCGGTATGTTTAAAACTGGATTGATGAAATGTACTGCACAGTAAATAATTGCACATATAGAGCATCACATCATGAACAACTAAAATAAACAAGGCATACTGCAAACAACCACATATAGCAATTAAAACTGGACATATTCTCACTACACTACAAAAGGGACTCGACAAAACAAATCATGGGTTTCCCCCTGTGAAGAGGCACAACAAAACAAATCATGGATTTCCTCACTTGTCACAGATGGGCTCGTTCTCGTGGGAAGATCATGAACCTCGGATGCGCTCCATGTTGTCGTAGATGGGCTCCTTCCCCATGGAAGAGCACGACTATAGGGTGCCCTCCCTGATGTTGCAGACAGGCGCTTTCCCCTTGGAAGAGCAGATGGACTTTTTCCCCTTGGAACAACCGGAGAGGGTGCCCTCCTCGTGGTCACCGTCGATGAGGTGTAACTTGGAAGTTGTGGATCCCAAGCCAGCGTCGTAGGACATGTCCTTCAGAAATGACAAAAGGGGCTCGATGGCGATGTAGGATGGCAAATTATTGACAGCGAGCCAAAGGAGATCAGCGGCGGGGCCATGGATGAGATCGACAGCGGTTGAACCCAAGGGTTTGGGGGTGGGCCACTTAACCTGTGACATATCCCGCCTTAGGCCGTCATTGTCGATGACCTTGATGTCGTAGCCAGCGGCCGAGACATGCCCGCATACTCTAGCCCGCTGCTTGAGTGCCTGCCACCAGTAATGGTCGTCAGCTTCCTCGGCGATGTTTGGCGAAGAGACCGTGATACACCTCTTTTGGGCCAGTCGCTCCTCGAGCTCCACGGGAAGCGTAGCCGGGCTTAGGCTGCGATGCACTAGAGTGGGGGATGGGGATGGGCATGGGGTTCTGTGGGAAAGGGGGCATTTGGCAGGCGTCATCTAAGAAACTCAGGGGCGGCCTGGGTATGAAGATCGGTGGGTAAGCTGCACGGGCAAACCAGCAGATGTTGACAATGGAGGCCTTGCGGCGGCAGCGGAGGGCGGCGGGGACCTTGCTAGGGTTTCGAGCGAGGGAGGGGGTGTGTGTCTGTGCGCACGCCCGAGGAGGTTTTGGTGTGTGTGTGTGTGTGTGTGTGTGTGTGTGTGTGTGGAGGGGGGTGTTTGAGGAAATGACGCGGGTACTAAATTTTTTACTACGCGGGAGTCAAACGCGGGAGTGAAATGCCAGGGCTATTGAAAATTTTGATGATAGTGCATCGCACACGGTCCGGATATAACAACCGTGTGTTATGAAACAGAAAAACCCTCGAGGCGGGCGGATATTTTCTAGGGATGTAGGCGGGATTGGGAACAAGAAGCATCGCACATGGTCCGAAGATAACAACCGTGTGTTATGAAACAGAAACACCCTCAAGGCGGGTAGATATTTTCTAGGGATGCATGCGGGATTGGGAACAAGAAACATCACACACGGTCCGGAGATAACAACCATGTGTTATGAAACAGAAAAACCCTCGAGGTGGGCAGATATTTTTGAGAGGGGGAGCCTCATGGAGCCCAATGTACTATGCATATGTGTGCATGACAGGGGCACCAGCGTGGCACGCGGTTAGTTTGAGTGAACCGTGTCTATTGCGTACTCCAACTTGTCTAATGTTCATAAATTTGGTGAAAAATGACACAGGAGAGGGTCAGAACACGAACACACTTGCATGTGGACCAAATTTATGTATGAATAGGGTGGTTTGATTTTCAAATACCAAATGCAACTTCGATGTGGCACCTATCTCGCAAAGCGCATGGTATTGCTTGCCCCCACCCCCCTCGTGTTGGCACGAAGGGAATCCTAAGCTATGAATGCATGCCCCCTCCCCCCCAACCGAGGTTCACTTAGCAAAGTGCAAAGTAGCTAGCAGCCCCCCTCCCTCGTGTCGGCACGAAGGGAATCCTAATATATGAATGCATCCCCCCAACCGAGGTTCACCTAGCAAAGTGCGAAGTAGGTATCAACCCCCCTCCCTTGTGTCGGCATGAAGGGAATCCTAAGCTATGAATGCATGCCCCCCTAACCGAGGTTCACCCTAGCAAAGTGCGAAGTAGCTAGCAGCCCCCTCCCTCGTGTCGGCATGAAGGGAATCCAAAGCTATGAATGCATGCCCCCCCAACCGAGGTTCACCAAGCAAAGTGCGAAGTACTCCCTCCGTCCTTGAAAGAGTGTACTTCCAACTTTGTTGGAAAGTCAAACTTATTTATGTTTGACCGTATTTATACAATAATAGACCAACATTTATGCCATCAAATTAGTAGCATTAGATTCATGATAAAATATATTTTCGTCATATACCTATTTGATTTCACAAGCATTGACATATTTTTGCACAAACTCGGTCAAACTTTGAGATAGTTTGACCCTCCAACAAAGTTGGAAGTACACTCTTTTAAGGACGGAGGGAGTAGCTAGCAGCCCCTCCCTCATGTCGGCACGAAGGGAATCCTAAGCTATGAATGCATGCCCCCCAACTGAGGTTCACTTAGCAAAGTATGAAGTAGCTAGCAGCCCCCCCTCGTGTCGCCATGAAGGGAATCCTAAGCTATGAATGCATGCCCCCCTCCCAACCGAGGTTCACCTAGAAAAGTGCGAAGTAGCAACCCCCCCCCCCCCACACACACTTTCAGTCGGCGGGCCAGAGAGGCATATCTCACCAAGATGGATCATAAAATAGACCAAGAATAATCCACCTTGGTCGTACAACCTCTCTCTTGTTGTTGGTCAAAGTGATGGCCGTCCATGCGACCCCGGAGATGGGCTAGCTCGCCAATAATCACACAGGTAGCTAGTCCCGGAAGACAACCACTGCATGCTTGTGGCCCAAACATATGGATGGACAGGTGTGTTTTTGAGTAACAATGGAACAACTTTGATGTGGCACCATGATTTCAAACTAGAAATCCCCACACCGAGTGAGGGTTAGGTTGACGATGCATATGTGTGTTACACCACACTTCAAGCCAACAACGGGGATTGATGCATGCATGCGTGCATAGTATATGCGCTCACTTAAGGTCTAAATGTCACCATGACCTATACTACGATAACACGAACCAAATGAACAGTCCTCCATGGTAACCTATCTTGTTGTTCGTCAAGGTGATCATGGATGTCCACGCGGGCCCACGAATATATAGGCTTGTCGCCGATAACCATGCGAGGGAGTGTACCGTTCAAAGGCAACCACTACATGCATATGTATGGAGGTGATGCGTGCATGTATGTTTGAATAACATTTCTGAACATTGATGTGGCGCGTGCGTCAAAAATCATACACTAGCTCCCTACACAGAGCGAGAACAGTTCATGGCGTGTCATTGTACTAGCCACTTCGACTCGATGGGAGGGATTCATGCATACACATGCATGTGTTTTTGCTCAAACTGTATCATGCATGTCATCCTAGAGCATGACATATTACAAGCAAAAATAATAATCCCTTCCTAAGTCAAATTAACATTTCTTGTTGTCAGGCAAAAAGTAGTGATGGACCAAGCGGGCCCATAGATGGAAAGCATCGATATCGCTGCGAGAAAACAACCACCACCGCTTTGCATGTGGGCCAAACATATATACGTTGAATACCCAAAACGCACAACTTTGATGTGCCACATGCCTCAAAAACCGTAAACCATGCACCCACACAGAGCGAGGTTCATGAAGCGTACTACATATGATGGTCCCCTTCCCCCCTCTTCACCAAATACTATATGCTCCTGTCGTAATATGTACAACCCAAAAGAACCCTCATCGATGGTGAAATTAATTAACCTCTCCCGATGTAGGTCAAAGTGATGCATGCATGCATCAACGATGGCCTCGCGGGCCGACAGATGGAAGCGTCACACAGGACTGTCCTAGCTAGGATAACCACCGCGTGCATGCATGTGGCCCAAAAAGGTGTTGTATGATGTTTGAATAGCCAATTTCACAATTTTGATGTGGCACGTGCCTCGGAAACCAAAAGTACCGACACTGAGTGAGGTGTACTTGTTCACGGACGCGTACGCATAGTATATATGCTAGTCCCCTCCCACCTCTTCGACGTGTACTATATACCACCATAACACAAACAAAAAACATTCTACCTTGCTGGTCAAATTAACCTCACTGCCAGCTGTTCATCAAAGTGATGGACGACGACCTCGCAGGCCCACAGAAAGTATCACAAGCGAGTATCGAGTGTCGTGTAGGACAACCATCGACTGCATGTTTCCAAAACATGTATGTATGAAAGGGTTGTGTGCTACCTCTTGAGCACTGCGTTGGATTTCCCCGAAGAGGAGAGGATGATGCAGCAAAGTAGCGTAAGTATTTCCCTCAGTTTTTGAGAACCAAGGTATCAATCTAGTAGGAGGCCGCGCACAAGTCCCTCGTACCTACACAAAACAATAGCTCAATGCAACCAACGCGCTTAGGGGTTGTCAATCCCTTCACGGTCACTTACGAAAGTGAGATCTGATAGAGATGATAAATAATATTTTTGGTATTTTTGGTATAGAGATGCAAAGTAAAAAGTAAAAGCAAAGTAAAAGCAAAGCAATAATAAAGTGATGGAGATTAATATGATGAGAAAGAGACCCGGGGGCCATAGGTTTCACTAGTGGCTTCTCTCAAGAGCATAAGTATTCTACGGTGGGTGAACAAATTACTGTTGAGCAATTGACAGAATTGAGCATAGTTATGAGAATATCTAGGTATGATCATGTATATAGGCATCACATCCGAGACAAGTAGACCGAAACAATTCTGCATCTACTTCTATTACTCCACTCATCGACCGCTATCCAGCATGCATCTAGAGTATTAAGTTAAAAACAGAGTAACACCTTAAGCAAGATGACATGATGTAGAGGGATAGTTTCATGCAATATGATAAAAACCCCATCTTGTTATCCTCGATGGCAACGATACAATACGTGCCTTGCTGCCCCTTCTGTCACTGGGAAAGGACAACGCAAGATCGAACCCAAAGCTAAGCCCTTCTCCCATGGCAAGAACAACCAATCTAGTAGGCCAAACCAAACTGATAATTCGAAGAGACTTGCAAAGATAACCAATCATACATAAAAGAATTCAGAGAAGATTCAAATATTATTCATAGATAGACTTGATCATAAACCCACAATTCATCGGTCTCAACAAACACACCGCAAAAAGAAGATTACATTGAATAGATCTCCACGAGAGAGGGGGAGAACATTGTATTGAGATCCAAAAAGAGAGAAGAAGCCATCTAGCTAGTAGCTATGGACCCGTAGGTCTGAAGTAAACTACTCACACTTCATCGGAGAGGCTTGGATGGTGATGTAGAAGCCCTCCGTGATCGATGCCCCCTCCGGCGGAGCTCCGGAACATGCCCCAAGATGGGATCTTGTGGATACAGAAAGTTGCAGCGGTGGAATTAGGTTTTTGGCTCCGTATCTGATCGTTTGGGGGTACGTGGATATATATAGGAGGAAGAAGTACGTCGGTGGAGCTTTGAGGGGCCCACGAGGCAGGGGGCGCGCCCTAGGGGGGCCCTCCACCCTCATGACCACATCGTGGCTTTCTTGACGGAGGGTCCAAGTCTCCTGGATCTTATCTGATGAGAAAATCACGTTTCCGAAGGTTTCATTCCGTTTGGACTCCGTTTGATATTCCTTTTCTTCGAAACCCTAAAACAGGCAAAAACATCAATTCTGGGCTGGGCCTCCGGTTAATAGGTTAGTCCCAAAAATAATATAAAAGTGGATAATAAAGCCAAATAATGTCCAAAACAGTAGATAATATAGCATGGAGCAATCAAAAATTATAGATACGTTGGATATGTATCAAGCACCCCCAAGCTTAATTCCTGCTCGTCCTCGAGTAGGTAAATGATAAAAACAGAATTTTTGATGCGGAGTGCTACTTGGCATAATTTCAATGTAAATCTTCTTAATTGTGGTATGAATATTCAGATTCAAAAGATTCAAGACAAAAGTTCATGTTAACATAAAAATAATAATACTTCAAGCATACTAACAAAGCAATTATGTCTTCTCAAAATAACATGGCCAAAGAAAGCTATCCCTACAAAATCATATAGTCTGGATATGCTCTATCTTCACCACACAAAGTATTTAAATCATGCACAACCCCGATAACAAGCCAAGAAATTGTTTCATACTTTTGACATTTTCAAAACTTTTTCGATCTTCACGCAATACATGAGCGTGAGCCATGGATATAGCACTATATGTGGAATAGAATGGTGGTTGTGGAGAAGACAAAAAGGGAGAAGATAGTCTCACATCAACTAGGCGTATTAACGGGCTATGGAGATGCCCATCAATAGATATCAATGTGAGTGAGTAGGGATTGCCATGCAACGGATGCACTAGAGCTATAAGTATATGAAAGCTCAACAAAAGAAACTAAGTGGGTGTGCATCCAACTCGCTTGCTCACGAATACCTAGGGCATTTTGAGGAAGCCCATCATTGGAATATACAAGCCAAGTTCTATAATGAAAAATTCCCACTAGTATATGAAAGTGGCAGAATGAGAGACTCTCTACATTGAAGATCATGGTGCTACTTTGAAGCACAAGTGTGGTAAAAGGATAGTAACATTGTCCCTTTCTCTCATTTTATTATTTGGGCCTTCTCTTTTTTATGTCTTTTTTTTGTCCGGAGTCTCATCCCGACTTGTGGGGGAATCATAGTCTCCATCATCCTTTCCTCACTTGGGACAATGCTCTAAAAATGATGATCATCACACTTTTTAGTTTTCTTACAACTCAACAATTACAACTCAATACTTAGAACAAGATATGACTCTATATGAATGCCTCCGGCGGTGTACCGGGATATGCAATGAATCAAGAGTGACATGTATGAAAGAATTATGAACGGTGGCTTTGCCACAAATACGATGTCAACTACATGATCATGCTAGCAATATGACAATGATGGAGCGTATCATAATGAATGGAACGGTGGAAAGTTGCATGGCAATATATCTCGGAATGGCTTTGGAAATGCCATGATAGGTAGGTATGGTGGCTGTTTTGAGGAAGGTATTTGGTGGGTGTATGATACCGGTGAAAAGTGCGCGGTATTAGAGAGGCTAGCAATGGTGGAAGGGTGAGAGTGCGTATAATCCATGGACTCAACATTAGTCATAAAGAACTCATATACTTATTGCAAAAATCTAGAAGTTATCAAAGCAAAGTATTACATGCATGCTCCTAGGGGGATAGATTGGTAGGAAAAGACCATCGCTCGTCCCCGACCGCCACTCATAAGGAAGACAATCAATAAATAAATCATGCTCCGACTTCATCATATAACGGTTCACCATATGTGCATGCTACAGGAATCACAAACTTTAACACAAGCATTTCTAAAATTCACAACTACTCGACTAGCATGACTCTAATATCACCAACCTCATATCTCAAAATAATTATCAAGCATCAATTTTTTCTTAGTATTCCACGCACTCAAAAGAAAGTTTTACAAATCTTGAATACCAAGCATATTATTATTAAACAGATTACCATGCTATTAAGACTCTCAAAATAATCTAAGTGAAGCATGAGAGATCAATAGTTTCTATAAAAAAAATCCACCACCGTGCTCTAAAAGATATAAGTGAAGCACTAGAGCAAAATTATATAACTCAAAAGATATAAGTGAAGCACATAGAGTATTCTATCAAATTCCAAATTATGTATGGCTCTCTCAAAAGGTGTGTACAGCAAGGATGATTGTGGTAAACTAACAAGCAAAGACTCAAATCATAAAAGACTCTCCAAGCAAAACACATATCATGTGGTGAATAAAAATATAGCTCCAAGTAAAGTTACCGATAGAAGTAGACGAAAGAGGGGATGCCTTCCGGGGTATCCCCAAGCTTTGGCTTTTAGGTGTCCTTAGATTATCTTGGGCGTGCCATGGGCATCCCCAAGCTTAGGCTCTTGCCACTCCTTGTTCCATAATCCATCAAATCTTTACCCAAAACTTGAAAACTTCACAACACAAAACTTAAAGTAGAAAATCTCGTGAGCTCCATTAGCGAAAGAAAACAAAAGACCACTTCAAGATACTGTAATGAACTCATTCTTTATTTATATGGGTGTTATACCTACTGTATTCCAACTTCTCTATGGATTATAAACTATTTACTAGCCATAGATTCATCAAAATAAGCAAACAACACACAAAAAACAGAATCTGTCAAAAACAGAACAGTCTGTAGTAATCTGTAGATAGCGCAAGATCTGGAACCCAAAAATTCTAAAATAAATTGCTGGACGTGAGGAATTAATCTATTAATCATCTTAAAAAAGAATTAACTAAATATCACTCTTCAAATAAAAATGACAGCAGTTCTCGTGAGCGCTAAAGTTTCTGTTTTTTACAGCAAGTTCAACAAGACTTTCCCCAAGTCTTCCCAACGGTTCTACTTGGCACAAACACTAATTAAACACAAAAAACACAACCAAAACAGAGGCTAAATAATTTATTTATTACTAAACAGGAGCAAAAATCAAGGAATAAAAATAAAATTGGGTTGCCTCCCAACAAGCGCTATCGTTTAACGCTCCTAGCTAGGCATAACAAGCAAGAATAGATCTAGGTATTGCCATATTTGGCAGGCAATCCATAAGTGGCTCTCATTATTGATTCATATGGTAATTTTATTCTCTTTCGAGGGAAATGTTCCATGCCCTTTTCTTAATGGAAATTGAAATCTTCCCTTCCTTCATATCAATAATTGCACCAACCGTTCTAAGGAAAGGTCTACCGAGAATAATAGGGCAAGAAGGATTGCAATCTATATCAAGAATAATAAAATCTACGGGCACGTAATTCCTATTTGCAACAATAAGAACATCATTAATTCTTCCCATAGGTTTCTTAATAGTGGAATCCGCAATATGCAAGTTTAGAGAGCAATCATCAAAATTACGGAAATCTAGCAAATCACACAAAGTTTTGGGAATAGTAGAGACACTAGCACCCAAATCACACAATGCATAAAAATCATGATCTTTAATTTAATTTTAATAGTTGGTTCCCACTCATCATAAAGTTTTCTAGGGATAGAAACTTCCAACTCAAGTTTTTCTTCATAAGATTGCATCAAGGCATCAACGATATGTTTAGTAAACGCTTTATTTTGACTATAAGCATGAGGAGATTTTAGCATGGATTGCAACAAGGAAATACAATCAATTAAAGATCAATTTTCATAGTTAAATTCCTTGAAATCCATAATAGTGGCTTTAGCAACATCTAGGGTTTTAATTTCTTCAATCCCACTTTTATCAAATTTAGCATCAAGATCAAAAGATTCAGAATTATTAGAACGCCTTCTAGGTAAAGGTGGATCATATTTAGTCCCATCATTATCAAGATTCATATTTCAAAACAAATATTTAATAGGGGTGTGACGCCCCAAGACCGGAGCTTCAGATGCTTTCCATGTTTCCGAGTGTTGTCGAGTGTTTTGTTTTGGTTCGTTGCATCATGTCATCATGCCATCTTTTTCTCAAAGTCATCTAAAAACTCAACTAAATAAATGGCATGGATCTTTGGTCCATTTAAATCGAGGGAACTCACATGGTGATGTCTCTTTATAACATATATCCTCCCACTATTATTAGGGAGCTATAAGTAATATTCCATTAACTTTGGAATCACCATAACACACTTGTAATTTAATTCCATGCCTCTTATGCTTCAAGTTGCACCTCCAAACTTTGCCAACAACTCTTTTCCCATTTTTCGAGGCTCCTCCTAAATTCTCAATATTTTTGGACCTACCGAAGGCCCACTTCTTATTCAAACTCTTTTGGATTTAAATTCAAACGAGTTCGAATCCAATCTTCATGCACATGTTCACTTCTATTTTCTTGGCCCAAGCTCATTTTTGCGAGTCCGGGAAAATATCCCAGTACCCAAATTCCTTCTCCAACCTTTTCTTTCTCTTATTTATGCCTTTGCTATTTGCTATTTTGGCAAATAAAAGGAAATGAGGAAGAGAGTAGGAGAGAGAGAGAGTAGCCCAGCAGGCCCCTGGCAGTTTTCCTCTCCATTGGGCCGGCCTCCCAAGGCCCACTCCCCAGCTAACCCTAGCGCAGGGAGAGAGCCCATCTTCTCTCCCTCTCGATCCCATCTCTCCCTCTCGTCCTCATCCAACGCCGCCTCCTACCTCGTCTTCTCTCCCCGATCCCCTCGTCCTCGCCCTCGTCTCTTTTCCCTGCTCTCCGCCGCCACCCACTCACACCATCGCGCACGCCTCCCTGATCCGGCGTCCTCCTTCCTCCTCTGCCGCGCCAAGTCCCTCCTCCTTCCCGAGGCTGCCGCTGGCGCCCCAAGTTCCCCTTGTCCTCGACCCCCATCTCTCCCTCGACCAGGCCTGCCGCCGCCATCGCGAACGTCGCGGCCCCGCGCCCTCAAGCTCCGGCGACCGTCGCCGCTCCGTGCACCCTGGTAATCCTCCTACGCCCCTCGACTCCTTCCCCTCGACCTCGAGCTCCTCTGTCAGCGTCACGGATCTCCGCTTCCTCTTCCTCGCGTGGCATGGCTCCCTGCTGCGTGCCTTGATGCTTGCCCGCAAACCCCCTGCCCGCGTGCCCCTGCTCCCTTCACCTCCTCGCTGCTGGCTCTGCATGCGTGGGAGCACGCGAGCAGCAGCAGTCTGAGCCGCACCCTGCTTGCACCACGCCATGGCTGACCAGAGACCAAGAGCCCTACTCCTCTTGGACCTTGTCAGGTCCACTCCGCTCCGGCCACAACACCGGCAAGACCACTGCTACATCTGTACACCGCGTTGTTGCTCATGGCATGTCAAGACCGTCTTCGTGGATTCACGCCAAGTACCTCTTCGCAAGGCCAAGTACCTCTCTGAATGAACGTGAATGACTGCCGTCGCAAGAACGGGACCGGAAATTCCGAAGACCCCAAGTACCACAACACCGATGACATGAACATCTACGGAATGTGTACGACTACATGGCGTTGCGCCAAGTACCCCGATGGCCGGAGCCCTCGGATCCATCAAGCTCGTCTATGTACCGAGAACAACTACCATATCCGAAGAACCGTGTAACGGAACCGTCAACTGCGACTATGACCCGTGTACAACAACGCGGAATTCCTCGGACGCCAAGTTCAACGATGCATCAAGTTCCTCGCCGTGACCCCGAACATCTACGGAAACTCATGCTACGATAAACATGTACCACTCCCGTCGTCGAGATTGCGAGAACCTCTACCGTTGACCCTAGAGCATGCGAGAATGACTACTTCCACTACGAACGTCCCGGGAACGTCTACTTCCACTACGAACGTCCCGAGAACGTCTACTTCCACTACACCACATCGAACTCGAACCCCTCCGATAAGGCACGCTTCGAAGGTATAACCCCAAGTCGACCGCCCGTGTACGAATGCATGTGTAGTTTGAGATGCATGTTCGGATGTTGTATCCTCCCGTGATCGTTAGATGTTTCCCTCGCTTGTCACCGTCGTCGACCCGTGGGAACCCGGTTACCGGGATCACCCCACCATCTTTTGCACGCTCCCGTCACTTCCTTTTGCATAGGTATCCCTGTGGGCTACCGGATAACCGATATGTTGCCGTGGCATCATTTTCGTATTCATCGCCGTGGCACCCCTTTCGTTTCTGCCACGATGACAAATGCTTCTTAATGCTCTTGTCAACTTTTAATAATAATTGCATAAAACTTGTTCACGTCATCCGCATCATGATAACAACAATTAAAATGTTTAAATTGTTGTTGTAATAAATTACTAAGGCATATGGGGATTTACCGGATTTGTGTTTGTTATATCCGGCCCCATTTAAATTGTTTAGATTGTGTAGTTTTGTTTTGCTTCACCCATGCCATGGTAACCAACATTTAATATTGTTGGGTACATAAACAAGAGCGAACTAAATAATTATTGTGGTGTTCCGTCAATATGCAACCCATTGCATATTGTGCTCCACTTAATTTGTAGGTTTGCTTGTGCACTTTGCCATGCAATGCCTCTTTAAACCGGACATGCATCATACTTGATTGCGCATCGTGCCATGATTATGTGTTGGTTGTTTACCATGTTGTGTGCTTCTTTCCGGTGTTGCTTCTTCGGGTTGGTTCCGGTAACGTTGCGTTTGTGAGGACCCGTTCGTCTAGGTCCGTTTGTCTTCTTCATGGACTCGTTCTTCTTCCTTGCGGGATCTCAGGCAAGATGACCATACCCTCGAAATCACTTCTATCTTTGCTTGCTAGATGCTCGCTCTTTTGCTATGCCTATGCTGCGATACCTACCACTTGCTTATCATGCCTCCCCTATTGTTGAACCAAGCCTCTAACCCACCTTGTCCTAGCAAACCGTTGATTGGCTATGTTACCGCTTTGCTCAGCCCCTCTTATAGCGTTGTTAGTTGTAGGTGAAGATTGAAGTTTGTTCCCTGTTGGAACATGGAGATGTTGTTCCTTGTTGGAACATGTTTACTTGTTGGGATATCACTATATATCTTACTTAATTAATGCATCTATATACTTGGTAAAGGGTGGAAGGCTCGGCCTTATGCCTGGTGTTTTGTTCCACTCTTGCCGCCCTAGTTTCTGTCATATCAGTGTTATGTTCCCGGATTTTTGCGTTCCTTACGCGGTTAGGTAATAATGGGAACCCCTTGATAGTTCGCCTTGAATAAAACTCCTCCAGCAATGCCCAACCTTGGTTTTACCATTTGCACTAACAACCTACTACCTTCCCTTGGGTTCTGCAGACTCAAGGGTCATCTTTATTCTAACCCCCTGGGCCAGTGCTCCTCTGAGGGTTGGTCCGACAAAGCAGACTGCGGGGCCACCTCAAGGCAACTTGAGGTTTGGTTTTACTCGTAGGATGTCTCATCTGAGTGTGCCCTTAGAACGAGATATGTGCAGCTCCTATCGGGTTTTGTCGGCACATTTGGGCGGTGTTGCTGGATTTGTTTTAACTTGTCGAAGTGTCTTATAGAACTGGGATACCGAGTCTGATCGGAACGTCTTGGGAGGACGTCTATTCCTTCGTTGACCGTGAGAGCTTGTGATGGGCTAAGTTGGGACACCCCTGCAGGGATTTGAACTTTCGAAAGCCGTGCCCGCGGTTATGGGCAGATGGGAATTTGTTAATGTCCGGTTGTAGAAAACCTGAAGTTGACCTTAATTAAAATGCATCAACCGCGTGTGTAACCGTGATGGTCTCTTTCCGGCGGAGTCCGGGAAGTGAACACGGTTGTTGGAGTTATGCTTGACGTAGGTTGCTATAGGATCACTTCTTGATCATACTTTTATCGACCGTGCTTTGCCTTCTCTTCTCGCCCTCATTTGCGTATGTTAGCCACCATATATGCTAGTCGCTTGCTGCAGCTCCACCTCATACCTTTACCTTACACATAAGCTTAAATAGTTTTGATTGCGAGGGTGCGAGATTGCTGAGTCCCCGTGGCTCACAGATACTTCCAAAACTAGTTTGCAGGTGCCGATGAGTCCATGCAGATATCGCAACCAAGCTCAGGAGGAGCTCAATGAAGATCTTGTCCTTTGTGTTGTTTCGTTCTAGTTGATCAGTAGTGGAGCCCAGTTGGGGTCGATCGGGGATCTATGTAGCATTTGGGGTAGTCTTATTTTATTTTGGCTCCGTAGTCAGGCCTTGATTGTATCTGGATGATGTAATGCTTTATTCATGTATTTGTGTGAAGTGGCGATTGTAAGCCAACTATGTATCTCTTTCCCTTATGTATTACATGGGTTGTGTGAAGATTACCTCACTTGCGACATTGCTTTCAATGCGGTTATGCCTCTAAGTCGTGCTTCGACACGTGGGAGATATAACCGCATTGAGGGTGTTACAGGTTGGTATCAGAGCCTTCCCCGACCTTAGGAGCCCCATTTCTTGATCGTTTTTAGCGGCCGAGTTGTGTCTAGAAAAAATGTTTTGAGTCATTTAGGAATTATATATCGGAGAGTTAGGAATTCTTTTTACTCCCCAGTCCCTTCATCGCTCTGGTAAGGCATCCTGATGTAGAGTTTTGACTCTTCTCTTCTCAAATTTCACTAAAATTTTTTAGGATCACGCGGGTATCTTGGAATCGTTCCGATGGTTTTATGATGAGAACATTGTCTTGGTGCCTCCTGTCAGGGGTTTGTGGAAGTGTCCCGGGGAGTTGAGCTCTGAGGTGTTGTCGTCACAATTTTATCGTTGCAGTTCTGGAATACCTGAGTTTAGTATCGCCGACATCGAAAATCTCTTTTATGCAGTTCGTTGGTGAGATAACCTCGACGCCACCCAGTACTGGGGCGGGAGTTCGGGAGTATTGCCATAACTCGTATAATGGATGCTTTTCGAAGGTTGAGGTAGATGATTTCCGAAGGTTTCTTGGTTATGTGTTGAAGGATGGATACAGTTGGATGTAGGATTTGCTAGTTTTGGGTGAGATATTATGCTTCCCCTGTATCCCCAACACCTGATTGCATAACCGGAAAATTTCGGGAGTTTCATAGGTGGGAATTCAAGTAGCTCTTACGATATCTTTCTAACGGATATATGATATGAAATTGGGGTTCGACGTCTAGTGGTCCGCCTATTCATGGTTGGTTTTACAGTGGTCTCGTTGTGTCTTAAAGAGTCCTTGGCTATGCCGACTCGGGGACGCTTCGTATGTCATGTTCACTGCCTTGTACATGATGGTGCTATACGATCGAGCCCGTGTAGGCCCCACCATGAAAACTTCGGACGAAATCTCTATCATATGTTTGTTCCGGCTTATTCTGCAAGCCAATCCTTTGTTTTTGTTTTTGAGTTGTGGTATTCGAGTTGCTTCAATGTCATATGTTGATTCCATACCTTCCCCAAATGGTGTTCTTATACTCCGATGTGAATACTAATCCTTCTTGATAATCGAGATTGTCATGTCAATCCTTTTTCACTGGCGTGTTTCTCTTCAAGTGGATCCAATCTTTGTCAACATCCGCAAGATCAACTCAAGTCCTCTCAACGGTGCTCTTTTCATCCGTTCCAAGTTGTCTTTGTTTTTCCCGCCCACCCACCCTTGTTTTCTTCAAGGACTCAGATTTCTTAATCAACTATCCATCTTATTCATGTGGAGCCTCTTCTTTCTTTTCAATCAATTTTCTTGTCCGGTGATTCTCATGAAGATTCTAACGGAGCTTCTAGTTCATCATTCTTCGTTTCTTTTATCTTCTCCGGTGGTTTCAAGTCAAGCTTTGGTGATCTTACCCTTTCCTCATTTCAATGCCGTCTCATACCGGTGCACCTCTTAATCATTCACCTCGCGCTATTTTGTTGTTCCAGAGTGCTGAAAATATCTCGGATGATTCGTTTCCATTCCCAATCCGTTCAACATCTTTCGAGGATGTTATCTCATTCAAGCCTTTTAATTCAATCGGTGAAATCTCTCTTTTTAATCATTCTAACGGTGTTTTCTTTTGAGTGGGCCCTAACCCACAGGTCTTTTTCCAGGATCTTACCTGACTCTTCTTATTTTCCCGGAGCTATCCAAATTTCTTTTCGAAGTGTGACGTAAGAATGAATTATCATCAGTCATATGTATTTCTCCAAGATCTGCCAAATTCTTTTAACCATTGGCTCAACCTTTCTATTCATCATCCCGGAGTATGTCAACAATTAATGGTGGTGTTTCTCGTCGTCATTCTCGGATTTTGAAGACCGAAGAGGAATTTTTCCTCCACATCTTATCCGTTCTCTCGGAGACTCGTGGTTCTAGCTTCATGCCATCCTCTCATAATTGTTTTTGATTGTGACAATTCTTTTCACCCATCCGGAGCAATTCAAAATTCTGTTCAGTTTGATTATCCGGAGCCCATCATCTAAGATTTATTCATTCCAGTTTTCAGCTCTCATACTCTAAATCATACCGGTGTCTAAATCAAGGATTCTCTAATCAGCTCGTAATCTTTTCGTTCTCATGGGTCTAAATTCTCTCAAGCATCTTCGTTTAATTGCTAATTCTTCCCGGTGTGTCTTCATGTTTTAATCGTTCTTTTCAATTCTTACGGTGGTTTGCTCAAGAGTTCTCTTCCTTCTTCATCATATCAATTCATTCGTTGTTTCAATCCTACCGGTGGTCCATTAAGTTTGCGCTATATCTATCTAAATCCTTTCTACGAGAATAAGTCGTATGCGATCCGTTGCTTGTCATCAATTTAAATTGGTGAAGGATAAGCATAATATAATTCTTATTCTTGTCCCATCCAAGTGATTAATTCTTTTTCCGGAGTGGTTCATCATATCATATTCTCAGTTCGAGATGCTTTATCTTTTCTTTCCCGGAGTTCCAAGCTCTAATTATCACGGAGATCCATCTAAATCATTGCAAGGATTCACCTTGTGTTTTCAATTTCTCTTTCTTTTTATTCTTTTGCTACCGGAGTTCCTAATGAAGGTTCTACATGATGGTTCATCAAGGATTTTATCCCTTCTCGAAGTTTTCATCGAGATTCTTTCCTAAGGAGCTCAAGTATTCTTCATCTTGCAATCCGGAGTGCAATTCTTTCTTCCGTACCATTGGAGGTGGTATTACGTCATTCTTGATAATTTGAGTTCATGCTTCATGATTCACATATTGTTAAGAATGAGGTATTTTAAATCCAGCAATCTCTTCATTCGAGTTAACTTGGGTTATTTTTCACCTAAAGCTTTCCCTAAGGATTTTGCTAATTATGGTGCTTATAAACGACCCTAGTCTTCATTTATCCTCCCGGTGAGATAAGTTTCTCGTCTTCTTGTTCATATCAATCCAATCTTGTTTTTCGTGAGTGGCAGGTTGTCACCTCATAATTTGAGATGTATTCCATAAGACCATATCAAGATTATTCTTTTCGTTGTTGGTTTTCCAACAACTCCGTTCTAGCATTTGTTGTTATCGTGCTCTCTCAAGATCTTGTTTCACTTCGTTCATTCCATTCCATTCTTACTTTTGTTCTGGAGGCATTGTGATGTTGCTCTCTTCAACCCATCTTCTTGTTTTGTCAGGATCATGTTCTTTTCTTGGTTTATCCATTTAACCGGAGTGTTGTGTCCTTTGCTCAAGTCCTTTTTCATCCTATCAAGTCTTGCATCTCTTTTATACCGGAGTGCTTTCAACTTCGTTCATCGTCATTGCTTTCTTTCTTTCAAGTTGTTCAACTTTTCAAGGCTCTTTGGTTTCACTCGTTTGTCAGAGAAGCAACTTAGTTTTACCTCTTCTCTTTCTCTTCCGTTTTCCCTCCGGTGCCATTCTAGATCTCGGGACGAGATCCTCTCGTAGTGGTGGAGTGTTGTGACGCCCCAAGACCGGAGCTTCAGATGCCTTTCCATGTTTCCGAGTGTTGTCGGGTGTTTTGTTTTGGTTCGTTGCATCATGTGCATTGCATCATGTCATCATGCCATCTTTTTCTCAAAGTCATCTAAAAACTCAACTAAATAAATGGCACGGATCTTTGATCCATTTAAACCGAGGGAATTCACATGGTGATTCTCTTTATAACATATATCCTCCCACTATTATTAGGGAGCTATAAGTAATATTCCATTAACTTTGGAATCACCATAACACACTTGCAATTTAATTCCATGCCTCTTATGCTTCAAGTTGCACCTCCAAACTTTGCCAACAATTCTTTTCCCATTTTTCGAGGCTCCTCCTAAATTCTCAATATTTTTGGACCTACCGAAGGCCCACTTCTGATTCAAACTCTTTTGGATTTAAATTCAAACGAGTTTGAATCCAATCTTCATGCACACGTTCACTTCTATTTTCTTGGCCCAAGCTCATTTTTGCGAGTCTGGGAAAATATCCCAGTGCCCAAATCCCTACTCCAACCTTTTCTTTCTCTTATTTATGCCTTTGCTATTTGCTATTTTGGCAAATAAAAGGAAATGAGGAAGAGAGTAGGAGAGAGAGAGAGAGCAGCCCAGCAGGCCCCTGGTAGTTTTCCTCTCCATTGGGCCGGCCTCCCAAGGCCCACTCCCTAGCTAACCCTAGCGCAGGGAGAGAGCCCATCTTCTCTCCCTCTCGATCCCATCTCTCCCTCTCGTCCTCATCCAGCGCCGCCTCCCACTTCGTCTTCTCTCCCCGATCCCCTCGTCCTCTTCCTCATCTCTTTTCCCTGCTCTCCGCCGCCACCCACTCACACCATCGCGCACGCCTCCCTAATCCGGCGTCCTGCTTCCTCCTCCACCGCGCCAAGTCCCTCCTCCTTCCCGAGGCCACCGCCGGCGCCCCAAGTTCCCCTCGTCCTCGACCCCCATCTCTCCCTCGACCAAGCCTGTCGCCGCCATCGCGAACGTCGCGGCCCTGCGCCCTCAAGCTCCGGCGACCGTCGCCGCTCCGTGCACCCTGGCCATCCTCCTGCACCCCTCAACTCCTTCCCCTCGACCTTGAGCTCCTCTGTCAGCGTCGCGGATCTCCACTTCCTCTTCCTCGCGTGGCATGGCTCCCTGTCGCGTGCCTTGATGCTCGCCCACAAACCACCTCCCCGCGTGCCCCTGCTCCCTTCGCCTCCTCGCTGCTGGCTCCGCATGCGCGGGAGCACGCGAGCAGCAGCAGTCTGAGCCGCACCCTTCCTGCACCGCGCCATGGCCGACCAGAGACCAAGAGCCCTACTCCTTTTGGACCTTGTCAGGTCCACCCCACTCCGGCCACAACACCGGCAAGACTACTGCTACATCTGTACACCACGTTGTTGCTCGTGGCATGTTAAGACTGTCTTCGTGGATTCACGCCAAGTACCACTACCGCCAAGTACCTCTTCGCAAGGCCAAGTACCTCTCCGAATGAACGTGAACGACTGCCGTCGCAAGAACGGGACCGGAAAGTCCGAAGACCCCAAGTACCACAACAACGATGACATGAACATCTACGGAATGTGTACGACTACACGGCGTTGTGCCAAGTACCCCGATGGCCGGAGCCCTCGGATCCGTCAAGCTCGTCTACGTACCGAGAAAAACTACCGTCTTCGAAGAACCGTGTAACGGAACTGTCAAGTGCGACTATGACCCGTGTACAACAACGCGGAATTCCTCAGACACCAAGTTCAACGATGCATCAAGTTCCATGCCATGACCCCGAACATCTATGGAAACTCGTGCTACGATAAACATGTACCACTACCGTCGTCGAGATCGCGAGAACCTCTACCGTTGACCCTAGAGCATGCGAGAACGTCTACTTCCACTACGAACGTCCCGAGAACGTCTACTTCCACTACACCGCATCGAACTCGAACCCCTCCGATAAGGCACGCTTCGGAGGTATAACCCCAAGTCGACCGCCCGTGTAGGAATGCATGTGTAGTTTGAGATGCATGTTCGGATGTTGTATCCTCCCATGATCGTTAGATGTTTTCCTCGCTTGTCACCGTCGTCGACCCGTGGGAACCCGGTTACCGGGATCACCCCACCATCTTTTGCACGCTCCCGTCACTTCCTTTTGCACCGGTATCCCTGTGGGCTACCGGATAACCGATATGTTGCCGTGGCATCATTTTCGTATTCGTCGCCGTGGCACCCCTTTCGTTTCCGCCACGATGACAAATGCTTCTTAATGCTCTTGTCAACTTTTAATAATAATTGCATAAAACTTGTTCACGTCATCCGCATCATGATAACAACAATTAAAATGTTTAAATTGTTGTTGTAATAAATTACTAAGGCATATGGGGATTTACCGGATTTGTGTTTGTTATATCCGGCCCCATTTAAATTGTTTAGATTGTGTAGTTTTGTTTTGCTTCACCCATGCCATGCTAACCAACATTTAATATTGTTGGGTACATAAACAAGAGCGAACTAAATAATTATTGTGGTGTTCCGTGAATATGCAACCCGTTGCATATTGTGCTCCACTTAATTTGTAGGTTTTCTTGTGCACTTTGCCATGCCATGCCTCTTTAAACCGGACATGCATCATACTTGATTGCGCATCATGCCATGATTATGTGTTGGTTGTTTACCATGTTGTGTGCTTATTTCCGGTGTTGCTTCTTCGGGTTGGTTCCGGTAACGTCGCGTTTGTGAGGACCCGTTCGTCTACGTCCGTTTGTCTTCTTCATGGACTCGTTCTTCTTCCTTGCGGGATCTCAGGCAAGATGACCATACCCTCGAAATCACTTCTATCTTTGCTTGCTAGATGCTCGCTCTTTTGCTATGCCTATGCTGCGATACCTACCACTTGCTTATCATGCCTCCCATATTGTTGAACCAAGCCTCTAACCCACCTTGTCCTAGCGAACCGCTGTTTGGCTATGTTACCGCTTTGCTCAGCCCCTCTTGTAGCGTTGTTAGTTGCAGGTGAAGATTGAAGTTTGTTCCTTGTTGGAACATGGAGATGTTGTTCCTTGTTGGAACATGTTTACTTGTTGGGATATCACTATATATCTTACTTAATTAATGCATCTATATACTTGGTAAAGGGTGGAAGGCTCGGCCTTATGCCTGGTGTTTTGTTCCACTCTTGCCGCCCTAGTTTCTGTCATATCGGTGTTATGTTCCCGGATTTTTGCGTTCCTTACACGGTTGGGTAATAATGGGAACCCCTTAATAGTTTGCCTTGAATAAAACTCCTCCAGCAATGCCCAACCTTGGTTTTACCATTTGCACTAACAACCTACCACCTTCCCTTGGGTTCTGGAGACTCAAGGGTCATCTTTATTCTAACCCCCCCGGGCCAGTGCTCCTCTGAGTGTTGGTCCAACCGAGCAGACTGCAGGGCCACCTCGGGGCAACTTGAGGTTTGGTTTTACTCGTAGGATGTCTCATCTGAGTGTGCCCTGAGGATGAGATATGTGCAGCTCCTATCGGGTTTTGTCAGCACATTCGGGCGGTGTTGCTGGATTTGTTTTAACTTGTCGAAGTGTCTTGTAGAACCGGGATACCGAGTCTGATCGGAACGTCTCGGGAGGAGGTCTATTCCTTCGTTGACCGTGAGAGCTTGTGATGGGCTAAGTTGGGACACCCCTGCAGGGATTTGAACTTTCGAAAGCCATGCCTGCGGTTATGGGCAGATGGGAATTTGTTAATGTCCGGTTGTAGAAAACCTGAAGTTGACCTTAATTAAAATGCATCAACCGCGTGTGTAACCGTGATGGTCTCTTTCCGGCGGAGTCCGGGAAGTGAACACGGTTGTTGGAGTTATGCTTGACGTAGGTTGTTCTAGGATCACTTCTTGATCATACTTTATCGACCGTGCTTTGCCTTCTCTTCTCGCTCTCATTTGCGTATGTTAGCCACCATATATGCTAGTCGCTTGCTGCAGCTCCACCTCATACCTTTACCTTACCCATAAGCTTAAATAGTCTTGATCGTGAGGGTGCGAGATTGCTGAGTCCCCGTGGCTCACAGATACTTCCTAAACCAGTTTGCAGGTGCCGATGAGTCCGTGCAGATGACGCAACCAAGCTCAGGAGGAGCTCAATGAAGATCTTGTCCTTTGTGTTGTTTCATTCTAGTTGATCAGTAGTGGAGCCCAGTTGGGGTCGATCGGGGATCTGTGTAGCATTTGGAGTAGTCTTCTTTTATTTTGGCTCCGTAGTCGGGCCTTGATTGTATCTGAATGATGTAATGCTTTATTCATGTATTTGTGTGAAGTGGTGATTGTAAGCCAACTATGTATCTCTTTCCCTTATGTATTACATGGGTTGTGTGAAGATTACCTCACTTGCGACATTGCTTTCAATGCGGTTATGCCTCTAAGTCGTGCTTCGACACGTGGGAGACATAGCCGCATCGAGGGCGTTACAAGGGGACACATCAATAACTTTTAGATCTTCATCATTATTTTCATAGGAACTAGAAGAACACGCTTTTATGAAGGCATCTTTCTTAGCACGCATCCTAGCGGTTCTTTCTTTGCACTTGTCAATGGAAATTCTCATGGCTTTGAGAGACTCATTGATATCATGCTTAGGTGGAATAGATCTAAGTTTCAAAGAATCAACATCAAGAGCAATTCTATCAAGGTTCCTAGCCAATTCATCAATCTTAAGCAATTTTCTTCAATCATAGCATTAAAATTCTTTTGCAAAGAAATAAATTCTTTAATATTAGATTCAAAATCATAGGGCATCTTATTATAGTTTCCATAATAATTGTTGTAGGAATTACCATAATTATTAGAGGGATTGCTAGGATAAGGCCTAGGATTGAAATCTCCTCTATACGCGTTGTTACCAAAATTGTTCCTACCAACAAAATTCACATCCATAGATTCATTATTGTTCTCAATCAAAGTATACAAGGGCACATCATTAGGATCATAAGAACACTCTTATTAGCAAATAATTTCATAAGTTCATCCATCTTTCCACTCAAAACATTAATTTCTTCTATCGCATGCACCTTTTTAGTAGATCTTTCAGTATGCCATTGAGAATAATTAACCATAATAGTATCTAGGAGTTTAGTAGCCTCTCCTAATGTGATTTCCATAAAAGTGCCTCCCGCGGCCGAATCTAAAAGATTTCTAGAAGCAAAATTCTATCCGGCATAAAAATTCTGAACAATCATCCACATATTTAAACCATGAGTAGGGCAATTACGCATCATTAATTTCATTCTCTCCCAAGCTTGTGCAACATATTCATGATCAAGTTGCTTAAAATTCATAATATCGTACTAAGAGAGATGATCTTAGCGGGAGGAAAATACTTAGAGATAAAAGCATCTTTGCACTTGTTCCATGAATCAATACTATTTTTAGGCAAAGATGAAAACCAAGCTTTAGCACAATCTCTAAGCAAAAAAGGAAATAACTTCAATTTAACAATATCATTATCGACATCTTTCTTCTTTTGCATGTCACACAAATCAACGAAGCTATTAAGATGGGTAGTGGCATCTTCACTAGGAAGGCCGGAGAACGGATCTTTCATGACAAGATTCAGCAAAGCAATATTAATTTCACAAGATTCAGCATCGGTAAGAGGAGCAATCGGAGTGCTAAGGAAATCATTGTTGTTGGTATTGGTGAAGTCACACAATTTAGTATTATCTTGAGCCATCACAAAAAACAAGCAAACTAACACACAAGCAAACAAAAAGCAAACGGGCAAAAGAGGCAAAGAGAGGGGGGATAGAGAGAGAGAGGGCAAATAAAACGGCAAGGATGAATTGGGGGGAGAGGAAAACGAGAGGCAAATGGCAAATAATGTAATGCGGGATATAGGGATTGTGATGGGTACTTGGTATGTTGACTTTTGCGTAGACTCCCCAGCAACGGCGCCAGAAATTCTTCTTGCTACCTCTTGAGCACTGCGTTGGATTTCCCCGAAGAGGAGAGGATGATGCAGAAAAGTAGCGTAAGTATTTCCCTTAGTTTTTGAGAACCAAGGTATCAATCCATTAGGAGGCCACGCACAAGTCCCGCGTACCTACACAAAAACAATAGCTCAACGCAACCAACGCGCTTAGGGGTTGTCAATCCCTTCACGGTCACTTACGAAAGTGGATCTTATAGAGATGATAAATAATATTTTTGGTATTTTTGGTATAGAGATGCAAAGTAAAAAGTAAAAGCAAAGTAAAAGCAAAGCAATAATAAAGTGATGGAGATTAATATGATGAGAAAGAGACCCGGGGGCCATAGGTTTCACTAGTGGCTTCTCTCACGAGCATAAGTATTCTACGGTGGGTGAACAAATTACTGTTGAGAAATTGACAGAATTGAGCATAGTTATGAGAATATCTAGGTATGATCATGTATATAGGCAGTGGTAGAAAAAGGGCCTGTTGTCCCGGTTCGTAAGGGCCTTTTGTCCCGGTTCTGGAACCGGGACTAAAGGGTCGGTACTAATGCCCTGTCCCTTTAGTCCCGGTTCAATCCAGAACTGGGACAGATGGGCCTCCACGTGGCCTGTGCACGGAGCCCAGGCAGGAGACCCTTTGGTCCCGGTTGGTGGCACCAACCGGGACCAATAGGCATCCACGCGTCAGCATTTCTGTGGTTGGGGTTTTTGTTTTTTTTCAAAGGGGGGGGGTTGGGGGTTTTGGGGGGGTTAATTTAGGTGTTTCATATATTGTGTTAGCTAGCTATAATTAATAGAGAGAAGTGTCCTCTCTTATGTCCGTGCTTGGTCGACGCTATGTACTATGCATACGTATAGAGAGGACTAGACACGCTAGCTAGCTAGTAAGCAAACGAAGGAAACAGAAGATCGTCATGAACATATATGCATACAGAGAGAAGTGATATCGACCACCTCTCCTTCTCCGAGAGATTGGTCGAACAACAAGTTCTCGTATATCTATCCGACACTACCGGCTACATATATACAATAATTATCTCTTACAAATATAATCATACGGACTCAGGATCCACATAGTATTCTCCGTCTTTAGGGATCACGTGGTCAAGAAAGAATGCCGCCAATTCCTCTTGAATTGCTCTCATGCGAGCTGGTGCTAGGAGTTCATCCCGCTTCCGAAACATCTAATTTAAAGAAGGGGGTCAATACATATATATATGAATGAATGAAACTCAACACAAATGATGGTAATAAAATAAAGTTGTGAATGTTGTTATTTACGTACTTCATATTGTTCGTCAGTGTAGCCCCGCTCACAGGTCGTGTGGCGGATGGACTCGCAAACGTAGTATCCACAGAAATCATTCCCTTGTTCCTGCCACAACCACTTTACAAGAAATAGAGGTCAATCAAACTAATCAGCAAGAATGTCAAATGGTATTGATGAAACTAGCGCTTGAATGACTAGTAGATGCGCGGAACATGCTACTATAGTACTTACTTTCGGGTGTCTAAATTGCAGCTCCTTCGGTAGTCCCGGAGCTTTTCTGGTGAATTTTCTCCAAACCCTGCCGGACAAAGAAAACAATTACTTGATATATCATGAAATGAACAAAGTTGCTGATATGGTGGATAATGATCGATTTAACTTACTTCTTGAGTATTTGAGTCATGTCTGCATAGTCCTGGGGATCTTTTCGTCTTGAGTCTAAGACGGTTACTAGTCCCTGCTCAAGCTTAATCTCTAGGAGAATATAGTGGAAACTGCACACGCATGCATAACTCATCAATTACATTACTATAACCTTGACTAATATATAAGGGAAACCGAATACGCACAAGACAGTAGCACTCACTTGAATTTGTAAGGAAAGAGTATTATATCTTTGTTTTCATTTATTACCAACGATCGTAGCAAGTTGGCCTCGGTAGCTGCGGCATGAAATTTAACCTGAGTTGCATCTATGAGATATGTGTTAATGAACCCAATATCACCGACTTGTCTTTTCTTCAATTCGGCGATCTTCAATCTGCATAATATAGTGAGGATGATTATAAATACATGCAATGAAAGAGCTGAGCTATATAGAGAGACTTAATGACAGAAGTAGTACTACTTACAGACAGTAGCAGGCGACCGTTGTTTTATCGAGGGCCAATTGATTGAAAAACTAATAGAACTCCTCAAATGGAACAGGCAACAGTTCAATTCCAACGAGGTCATGCTCCTTTTTTACTTTCACATACAAAGTACTCCTCCCCCCAGAGTCTCTGCAGATTTTCAAGTACCAATCATGCAATCTTCTCATCATTGTTGATAGAGATCTTTCATCTTTGACGAGAGGCTTCCCGTACTCGTATCTTTGTATCTGCACCTCCATGGGTTCATAATGTACATCGTCGGGCAGGTAATTTGCAAGATTGCTATAACCGGGCACCATCCTCGGATCATTAGCGACGTTGTGGCTAGGCACCTTGAGCGGGGGGCACGATTGCTTCGCTTGTTCGCCGAGCTGGGCAATTTGTTTCCCAGCTCGTCGTTCTTTCAGCCTTTGATCACTGACAGTACTTCCCGACCGCTCCGCTTCGGCAAATTCCTTTCCAATAATGGGCTCATAGTTTCCTTTCAGCGGAGACTTGGGTGGTTTTGTCAGGGCGGCCAGAGTGCGCTTTGCTTTCACCGGATCTACCTTCTCCTCCGGAAGTGGACGTCTCTTTGCTTTCAACCCTTGAAACCAGTCATCCACTTCGGTTCGTGCGATCTCGGAGTTCTCCTCCTGGGTCCTCTCGTATGGTAACTTCTCTGGAATCTTCAAAGAAGGACCGAATCTATATGTCCTCTGTCATGACCGGGTTTTTCCGGACATTCATTTCCAGAAAATGGACGTCGTGCTCACCAGCCCCAGGATTACTGTTAGCTGATGAAGCACCAACTTGATACAGAAATTCCAAGCAAAAATACAAAATATGTAGTATAAGACCATTGTGGCCTATGAGTACGACAATTGGTTTCTAGTGGTCGATGGCGGAAGCGGTTTGTGAGACATCAGTGTCTATGGGACTCCATTTCCCATAGGAACAGCTGACCAGGATAACTCCTATCTTCGCGAGGCTGCTATCTCCATTGCGTAGGTTCCAGGGCTGTCATCGCAATGCTCCTCTCCAAGCAAGCAATCTGGCCAAGACAATAGCCAGGGACAAGCCAGTGAGTACTTTGAATGTACTCGCAAACATTAAGAACACAGGTATAATATAATTGATCAACATACACTGAAATATTCTATGATCACATCGTCAGTCATAAATAAAATCTTGATGCATGCAAGCAGGTTATTTATATGCAACCGGAATATGCAATGACAGAATAGAAATAAAATGCACCGATCGGATGTCTAAAGCGACGTCTCGAAAGGATAGTAAAAGTGAGCATGCCTCAGTCGGATGTCTTAGCGACACCACATAAGGGGCTTATAAAGTAAATAAAATAACAAGCATGCCACAGTCGGGCGTCTGAGCGACGCCACATAAAGGGCTTATGAGAAAATGAAATAACAAACATGCCACAGTCGGGCGTCTGAGCGACACCACATAAAGGGCTTATATGAAAATGAAATAATGAACATGCCACAGTCGGGCGTCTGAGCGACGCCACATAAAGGGCTTATGCAAAAATGAAATAATGAACATGCCACAGTCGGGCGTCTGAGCGATGCCACATAAAGGGCTTATGTGAAAATGAAATAATGAACATGCCACAGTCGGGCGTCTGAGCGACGCCGCATAAAGGGCTTATAATCATAGTGAATATCCAGGAGGTGGTACCGTCCCAGGGATATTCATTATTTCAAACAATGCAAGCGGTTAATCCATAATGATACAATCATAACCATCATATATCACATGTCATCATCAATATTCGAGTTTAGTGGTTTCTCCTCCGAAGACCGACACTAAGACCGACACTTGACCCATCCCAGACTGTAATCCTTAACCATGGACACGGCTATTCGAATAGGTTTAATATCTCTGCAGAGGGTGTACTCTTTACCCACGAGTAACGGATTTCTTTAGTTCATCGGAACTAATTCCATCTACGGTCTTTTAGATAAAACACGCCTGACTTGCACACACCAGCTTTTACTCGTGTCTGGAATCACCCATGACACCTGTTAAGCAAAACTCTAAGTGGGGAGGCTACAACCTCGCGTAGCATGGGATCAAATTTCTATCGCGCGCTCTAAGGGGTGCCCCCTCTCGGTCCCAACCGGATACACCCATGCCCCCGGACCAGGTGGCATGCCTACCGGCTACAACCGGTATCTTCCACCATGGCCTCTCTGTATGGTGTGTGCCAAGACAAGGGTTAACAACTTAATGAACCATACCCCACCTACGGTAGGGACCAGTGGCAGTACGAAACAAGTATGGGGGTTACCGGAACAAGACTCGATCTATGGCCGACTCAGGAGGCTTATGAGTTCCCTGCATGACATGTATATCAAATATATTTCAAACGACGAAATCACCACCCATTATACCTTACTATGCCATACCAGACATAACCGTCCCGACGGGGACCGGCGACAAGCTCACTCCTACCCAAGGCAGAGGCTTTCCCGGATTCCTTTCCGGCATGCATGCAAGGCACATGAGGATGCTTACCATCACAAGTATATTCATTTCCAACAGCAAGGAAATCACTAATATGCATTCATGCAAATGATCGCATCATCACATAAAATAACGAGTTCTCCGAAATAAGGTGGTGTTATAATCGTGTCAACCAACACATCAAAAAACTATTATGCCAGGGTTCAAGGTTCTTGCCTTCATGGTGTGGAAGGGCAGGGTGGACTCCAAATCTTTTAAAAGCTTTCTTCCTCTCTCCAAAATCCTATTTTCAATAAATTGAATTAACACAATTTCAAAACAGCACAAAAAAAGTTGTTCGAATTTTTTTCAAATAAATATGATAAAAACTAGAGAAAAATTTAAAGAGGACAGAAAAAGAATCAATCAAAAATCATTTTCTGTTTAAAAGTTATAAGAGTTTTAATCTAGGGACTCATCTGTAATGAAACAGAAAGTTCCCAGGGGCTAACTTATAAAAACAGAAAACGCTTCGATTGAGAGTATGCCGGCCCAGAGGGGAGATGTACTTTGGCAGAAGACGCCTTCAGAAAACGGTTCATTTAAAAAGAACTGAGAGGCTGACGGGCGGGTCCCACCCATCAGGTTTGAATTTTCAAACGGGGGATGAAGCTCGTCGGTGCCCGAGAGCCGCGGTGGTCGCCGGCGGCGATCCACGACGAGGCAGGGAGATCGGAGAGTACCTCCGTGTTCAGGGCGCCATTCCGCGTCTGTGGGAGATGGTGGTGGTCGCCGGCGAGTACCACGTCGGCGACGACGCTGGCTCCGGCGGACGGCGATTCGGGTGGTTGTGGACCTCGTCGGAGAGAGCTATGAAGATCAAATTGGAATGGGGGTTAGACTCTTAGTTGCTCGAGAGGGTTGCTGACGAAGTTGGGGCGCCGGAGACGGCCTCACCGGAGCGAATCGAGGTGTAGGCCGAGGCGGAACGGGGCGGCCGGATTCGGGGAAGAAGGGCCCCTCGAGGTTCCTCCAGTGGCCAGGCAGGGTCTAGTGAGATGGTGGAGTTGTGCGGGGGCGAGAGCAGGCTCGGGGGTGCTATATATAGCCGGCCTGAGTCGGTCGCCGCGAACGGATAAGTCCGGCGAGGTGATTACGGCGGTGCCGTGGTTGCACGGGAGGGTTTTGAGGTTGAGCGTCGTCGTGGGCGTTCCCTGGTTCTGTTTAGGTGCTAACCGCGTCGGGATTTGGTTGCTTAGGGGGAGTTCGACGGAACGGGGCGATGCGGGCCCGTCGGCGGCAGGGAGCACACTCTGTGTGTGCCGCGCCATGGCGACGGTGTCGCATGCGTGCGCTGGCAAGGAGATGGCCACACGGAGCTACCAGGAGGATTGGGCGGCGCCGAACGGCATTGAGCCGCCGTTCTGCTCCCTGTCGGCTGCTACGGTGGTTCGGCCGCCGCAAGACACGCCGGCGCAGGCGGGCCAGGGTGCCACCGACGCCAGGAAGGCGCCAAGCGCGCGTGTGGAGCTCCGGACAAGCAGGCCAGGCGGCGAGCAACGTGCCAAGGGCACTGTGGACATGTGACTGAATCTCTGACGGAGAACGACACTGCAAATTCTGAATTTACTGAACATGAACAAAAACAGTGCACGCCAAGTGTTCGACAGAATGATTCTGGCCTCTAGGGATTTTTCCTTGAGCTGATTTTTTGTGGAGTGGTCTCTCATTGCAACTAGAGGTTGTCTGAATTTTGGTGGAATTTTTGGGGAAGTGTAGATATGAATTTCACCAAATTTGACAAATCTGGTCCAAACTTGCAGAGGCTGAAACTTGAAAACTTTGAAAAAGAAGAAGAGTGGATCTTGATGGTTCTAGGTTGTAGGTACTAAGGACTATCCAGGGGAGTTGGTTTGAGATCAAAACTCAAAGGAAATTAGGTACTTGCTTTGCAAATCACCTAGGCTTAAAATAATTGACAGAAATGTTTTGGGGAATAGAATAAATTAAATAAAATCCAAAAATGGTTGGACTTGTTGGAACAGAATGAAAATGAGGTTGATTCACTCAAAAACTTCAAATAACATCATTGGGTTTTTGCATAAAGTTGAATCATATGCTACTACCAACATCCCATAATTTTGGTGGAGGCTAGAAAGAAATATTTAAATGGGTTGTAGTGAAAAATTGCACTCTGGACCAGAGAAGAAAATTGGGTGCAGAGCTCAAAATATTTCATGAATAAAAGATATTTTTGTATAAAAGTGATTTAAAAACATCACATGACATCTCCAAATTTTGGTTGGAATTTTAAGTGAATTTATCAAATGGTTGTAGTTCAATTATGGCCATATAACCTTGGAAAAACCATATTTCAAGAAAATAAAGATCAAGCAAATTAATTATGTAATTTGTTCTACTAATAAAAGAAAAGTTTTTCTAGAGAGGTTAAACAAGTCCAATAACATATCGAGAAGTTTTCACTTTGGGGAAAAACTCCATAATAACAAGGGAGAAAATGGTTCAAAAAAATCAAAAGGGAGCCCAGAAAATAAAAGTTTTAATCTCCTGGCAAAATTTTAATTAACAAACAAAGTTAAAATTTTGGGGTGTCACAACACTACCCCCCTTAAGAAAAATCTCGTCCTTGAGATTTGATAAGGGTTGTTTTTTCGAAAATATCTTCACTGTTAGTTGGAACCAAAAAGCTTACTCATAGCACAAACTTTGTGTGGTCGGGGTTGGTTTGCCTAAGTTTATAGACCCGGCTAAGATAGGATTAGCCAATGGTCAGCCTGGCTCTGATACCAAGTCTGTCATGACCGGGTTTTTCCGGACATTGATTACCAGAAAATGGCCGTCGTGCTCACCAGCCCCAGGATTACTCTTAGCTCATGAAGCACCAACTTGATACAGAAATTCCAAGCAAAAATACAAAATATGTAGTACAAGACCATTGTGGCCTATGAGTACCAATTAGTTTCTAGTGGTCGATGGCGGAAGCGGTTTGTGAGACATCAGTGTCTATGGGACTCCATTTCCCACAGGAACAACTGACCAGGATAACTCCTATCTTCGCGAGGCTGCTATCTCCATTGCGTAGGTTCCGGGGCTGTCATCGCAATGCTCCTCTCCAAGCAAGCAATCTGGCCAAGACAATAGCCAGGGACAAGCCAGTGAGTACTTTGAATGTACTTGCAAACATTAAGAACACAGGTATAATATAATTGATCAACATACACTGAAATATTCTATGATCACATCGTCAGTCATAAATAAAATCTTGATGCATGCAAGCAGGTTATTTATATGCAACCGGAATATGCAATGACAGAATAGAAATAAAATGCACCGATCGGATGTCTGAAGCGACGTCTCGAAAGGATAGTAAAAGTGAGCATGCCTCAGTCGGGCATCTTAGCGACACCACGTAAGGGGCTTATAAAGTAAATAAAATAACAAGCATGCCACAGTCGGGCGTCTGAGTGACGCCACATAAAGGGCTTATGAGAAAATGAAATAACAAACATGCCACAGTCGGGCGTCTGAGCGACGCCACATAAAGGGCTTATATGAAAATGAAATAATGAACATGCCACACTCGGGCGTCTGAGCGACGCCACATAAAGGGCTTATGCGAAAATGAAATAATGAACATGCCACAGTCGGGTGTCTGAGCGATGCCACATAAAGGGCTTATGTGAAAATGAAATAATGAACATGCCGCAGTCGGGCGTCTGAGCGATGCCGCATAAAGGGCTTATAATCATAGTGAATATCCAGGAGGTGGTATTGTCCCAGGGATATTCATTATTTCAAACAATGCAAGCGGTTAGTCGATAATGATACAATCATAACCATCATATATCACATGTCATCATCAATATTCGAGTTTAGTGGTTTCTCCTCCGAAGACCGACACTAAGACCGACACTTGACCCATCCCAGACTGTAATCCTTAACCATGGACACGGCTATTCTAATAGGTTTAATATCTCTGCAGAGGGTGTACTCTTTACCCACGGGTAACGGATTTCTTTAGTTCATCGGAACTAATTCCATTTACGGTCTTTTAGTTGAAAACACGCCTGACTTGCACACACCAGCTTTTACTCGTGTCTGGAATCACCCATGACACCTGTTAAGCAAAACTCTAAGTGGGGAGGCTACAACCTCGCGTAGCATGGGATCAAATTTCTATCGCGCGCTCTAAGGGGTGCCCCCCTCTCGGTCCCAATCGGATACACCCATGCCCCCGGACCAGGTGGCATGCCTACCGGCTACAACCGGTATCTTCCACCATGGCCTCTCTGTACGGTGTGTGCCAAGACAAGGGTTAACAACTTACTGAACCATACCCAACCTACGGTAGGGACCAGTGGCAGTACGAAACAAGTATGGGGGTTACCGGAACAAGACTCGATCTATGGCCGACTCAGGAGGCTTATTAGTTCCCTGCATGACATGTATATCAAATATATTTCAACCGACGAAATCACCACCCATTATACCTTACTATGCCATACCAGACATAACCGTCCCGACGGGGACCGGCGACAAGCTCACTCCTACACAAGGCAGAGGCTTTCCCGGATTCCTTTCCGGCATGCATGCAAGGCACATGAGGATGCTTACCATCACAAGTATATTCATTTCCAACAGCAAGGAAATCACTAATATGCATTCATGCAAATGATCGCATCATCACATAAAATAACGAGTTCTCCGAAATAAGGTGGTGTTATAATCGTGTCAACCAACACATCAAAAAAATATTATGCCAGGGTTCAAGATTCTTGCCTTCATGGTGTGGAAGGGCAGGGTGGACTCCAAATCTTTTAAAAGCTTTCTTCCTCTCTCCAAAATCCTATTTTCAATAAATTGAATTAACACAATTTCAAAATAGCACAAAAAAAGTTGTTCGGATTTTTTTCAAATAAATATGATAAAAACTAGAGAAAAATTTAAAGAGGACATAAAAAGAATCAATCAAAAATCATTTTCTGTTTAAAAGTTATAAGAGTTTTAATCTAGGGACTCATCTATAATGAAACAGAAAGTTCCCAGGGGCTAACTTATAAAAACAGAAAACGCTTCGATTGAGAGTACGCCGGCCCAGAGGGGAGACGTACTTTGGCAGAAGACGCCTTCATAAAACGGTTCATTTAAAAAGAACTGAGAGGCTGACGGGCGGGTCCCACCCATCAGGTTTGAATTTTCAAACGGGGGATGAAGCTCGTCGGTGCCCGAGAGCCGCTGTGGTCGCCGGCGGCGATCCACGACGAGGCAGGGAGATCGGAGAGTGCCTCCGTGTTCAGGGCGCCATTCCGCGTCTGTGGGAGGTGGTGGTGGTCGCCGGCGAGTACCACGTCGGCGACGACGTTGGCTCCGGCGGACGGTGATTCGGGTGGTTGTGGACCTCGTCGAAGAGAGCTATGAAGATCAAATTGGAGTGGGGGTTAGACTCTTAGTTGCTCGAGAGGGTTGCTGACGAAGTTGGGGCACCGGAGACGGCCTCACCGGAGCGAATCGAGGTGTAGGCCGAGGCGGAACGGGGCGGCCGGAGTCGGGGAAGAAGGGCCCCTCGAGGTTCCTCCAGTGGCCAGGCAGGGTCTAGTGAGATGGTGGAGTTGTGCGGGGGCGAGAGCAGGCTCGGGGGTACTATATATAGCCGTCCTGAGTCGGTCACCGCGAACGGATAAGTCCGGCGAGGTGATTACGGCGGTGCCGTGGTTGCACGGGAGGGTTTTGAGGTTGAGCGTCATCGTGGGTGTTCCCTGGTTCCGTTTAGGTGCTAACCGCGTCGGGATTTGGTTGCCTAGGGGGAGTTCGACGGAACGGGGCGACGCGGGCCCGTCGGCGGCAGGGAGCATGCTCTGTGTGTGCCGCGCCATGGCGACGGTGTCGCATGCGTGCGTTGGCAAGGAGATGGCCACACGGAGCTACCAGGAGGATTGGGCGGCGCCGAACGGCGTTGAGCCGCCGTTCTGCTCCCTGTCGGCTGCTACGGTGGTTCGGCCGCCGCAAGACACGCCGGCGCAGGCGGGCCAGGGTGCCACCGACGCCAGAAAGGCGTCAAGCGCGCGTGTGGAGCTCCAGACAAGCAGGCCAGGCAGCAAGCAACATGCCAAGGGCACTGTGGACATGTGACTGAATCTCTGACGGAGAACGACACTGCAAATTCTGAATTTACTGAACATGAACAAAAACAGTGCACGCCAAGTGTTCGACAGAATGATTCTGGCCTCTAGGGATTTTTCCTTGAGCTGATTTTTGGTGGAGTGGTCTCTCATTGCAACTAGAGGTTGTCTGAATTTTGGTGGAATTTTTGGGGAAGTGTAGATATGAATTTCACCAAATTTGACAAATCTGGTCCAAACTTGCAGAGGCTGAAACTTGAAAACTTTGAAAAAGAAGAAGAGTGGATCTTGATGGTTCTAGGTTGTGGGTACTAAGGACTATCCAAGGGAGTTGGTTTGAGATCAAAACTCAAAGGAAATTAGGTACTTGCTTTGCAAATCACCTAGGCTTAAAATAATTGACAGAAATGTTTTGGGGAATAGAATAAATGAAATAAAATCCAAAAATGGGTTGAACTTGTTGGAACAGAATGAAAATGAGGTTGATTCACTCAAAAACTTCAAATAACATCATTGGGTTTTTGCATAAAGTTGAATCATATGCTACTACCAACATCCCATAATTTCGGTGGAGGCTAGAAAGAAATATTTAAATGGGTTGTAGTGAAAAATTGCACTCTGGACCAGAGAAGAAAATTGGGTGCAGAGCTCAAAATATTTCATGAATAAAAGATATTTTTGTATAAAAGTGATTTAAAAACATCACATGGCATCTCCAAATTTTGGTTGGAATTTTAAGTGAATTTATCAAATGGTTGTAGTTCAATTATGGCCATATAACCTTGGAAAACCATATTTCAAGAAAATAAAGATCAAGCAAATTAATTATGTAATTTGTTCTACTAATAAAAGAAAAGTTTTTCTAAAGAGGTTAAACAAGTCCAATAACATATCTGAGAAGTTTTCACTTTGGGGAAAAACTCCATAATAACAAGGGAGAAAAATGGTTCAAAAAAAATCAAAAGGGAGCCCAGAAAATAAAAGTTTTAATCTCCTGGCAAAATTTTAATTAACAAACAAAGTTAAAATTTTGGGGTGTCACAACACTACCCCCCTTAAGAAAAATCTCGTCCTCGAGATTTGATAAGGGTTGTTTTTTCGAAAATATCTTCCCTGTTAGTTGGAACCAAAAAGCTTACTCATAGCACAAACTTTGTGTGGCCGGGGTTGGTTTGCCTAAGTTTATAGACCCGACTAAGATAGGATTAGCCAATGGTCAGGCTGGCTCTGATACCAAGTCTGTCACGACCGGGTTTTTCCGGACATTGATTTCCAGAAAATGGCCGTCGTGCTCACCAGCCCCAGGATTACTGTTAGCTGATGAAGCACCAACTTGATACAGAAATTCCAAGCAAAAATACAAAATATGTAGTACAAGACCATTGTGGCCTATGAGTACGACAATTGGTTTCTAGTGGTCGAAGGCGGAAGCGGTTTGTGAGACATCAGTGTCTATGGGACTCCATTTCCCACAGGAACAGCTGACCAGGATAACTCCTATCTTCGCGAGGCTGCTATCTCCATTGCGTAGGTTCCGGGGCTGTCATCGCAATGCTCCTCTCCAAGCAAGCAATCTGGCCAAGACAATAGCCAGGGACAAGCCAGTGAGTACTTTGAATGTACTTGCAAACATTAAGAACACAGGTATAATATAATTGATCAACATACACTGAAATATTCTATGATCACATCGTCAGTCATAAATAAAATCTTGATGCATGCAAGCAGGTTATTTATATGCAACAGGAATATGCAATGACAGAATAGAAATAAAATGCACCGATCGGATGTCTGAAGCGACGTCTCGAAAGGATAGTAAAAGTGAGCATGCCTCAGTCGGGCGTCTTAGCGACACCACGTAAGGGGTTATAAAGTAAATAAAATAACAAGCATGCCACAGTCGGGCGTCTGAGCGACGCCACATAAAGGGCTTATGAGAAAATGAAATAACAAACATGCCACAGTCGGGCGTCTGAGCGACGCCACATAAAGGGCTTATATGAAAATGAAATAATGAACATGCCACACTCGGGCGTCTGAGCGATGCCACATAAAGGGCTTATGCGAAAATGAAATAATGAACATGCCACAGTCGGGCGTCTGAGCGACACCACATAAAGGGCTTATGTGAAAATGAAATAATGAACATGCCACAGTCGGGCGTTTGAGCGATGCCGCATAAAGGGCTTATAATCATAGTGAATATCTAGGAGGTGGTACCGTCCCAGGGATATTCATTATTTCAAACAATGCAAACGGTTAGTCCATAATGATACAATCATAACCATCATATATCACATGTCATCATCAATATTCGAGTTTAGTGGTTTCTCCTCCGAAGACCGACACTAAGACCGACACTTGACCTATCCCAGACTGTAATCCTTAACCATGGACACGGCTATTCGAATAGGTTTAATATCTCTGCAGAGGGTGTACTCTTTACCCACGAGTAACGGATTTCTTTAGTTCATCGGAACTAATTCCGTCTACGATCTTTTAGTTGAAAACACGCCTGACTTGCACACACCAGCTTTTACTCGTGTCTGGAATCACCCATGACACCTGTTAAGCAAAACTCTAAGTGGGGAGGCTACAACCTCGCGTAGCATGGGATCAAATTTCTATCGCGCGCTCTAAGGGGTGCCCCCCTCTCGGTCCCAACCGGATACACCCATGCCCCCGGACCAGGTGGCATGCCTACCGGCTACAACCGGTATCTTCCACCATGGCCTCTCTGTATGGTGTGTGCCAAGACAAGGGTTAACAACTTACTGAACCATACCCCACCTACGGTAGGGACCAGTGGCAGTACGAAACAAGTATGGGGGTTACCGGAACAAGACTCGATCTATGGCCGACTCAGGAGGCTTATGAGTTCCCTGCATGACATGTATATCAAATATATTTCAACCGACGAAATCACCACCCATTATACCTTACTATGCCATATCGGACATAACCGTCCCGACGGGGACCGGCGACAAGCTCACTCCTACCCAAGGCAGAGGCTTTCTCGGATTCCTTTCCGGCATGCATGCAAGGCACATGAGGATGCTTACCATCACAAGTATATTCATTTCCAACAGCGAGGAAATCACTAATATGCATTCATGCAAATGATCGCATCATCACATAAAATAACGAGTTCTTCGAAATAAGGTGGTGTTATAATCGTGTCAACCAACACATCAAAAAAATATTATGCCAGGGTTCAAGATGCTTGCCTTCATGGTGTGGAAGGGCAAGGTGGACTCCAAATCTTTTGAAAGCTTTCTTCCTCTCTCCAAAATCCTATTTTCAATAAATTGAATTAACACAATTTCAAAACAGCACAAAAAAAGTTGTTCGAATTTTTTTCAAATAAAAATGATAAAAAACTAGACAAAAATTTAAAGAGGACAGAAAAAGAATCAATCAAAAATCATTTTCTGTTTAAAAGTTATAAGAGTTTTAATCTAGGGACTCATCTGTAATGAAACAGAAAGTTCCCAGGGGCTAACTTATAAAAATAGAAAATGCTTCGATTGAGAGTACGCCGGCCCAGAGGGGAGACGTACTTTGGCAGAAGACGCCTTCAGAAAACGGTTCATTTAAAAAGAACTGAGAGGCTGACAGGCGGGTCCCACCCGTCAGGTTAGATTTTCAAACGGGGGACGAAGCTCGTTGGTGCCCGAGAGCCGCGGTGGTCGCCGACGGCGATCCACGATGAGGCAGGGAGATCGGAGAGTACCTCCGTGTTCAGGGCGCCATTCCGCGTCTGTGGGAGGTGGTGGTGGTCGCCGGCGAGTACCACGTCGGCGGCGACGCTGGCTCCAGCGGACGGCGATTCGGGTGGTTGTGGACCTCATCGGAGAGACCTATGAAGATCAAATTGGAGTGGGGGTTAGACTCTTAGTTGCTCGAGAGGGTTGCTGACGAAGTTGGGGCGCCGGAGACGGCCTCACCGGAGCGAATCGAGGTGTAGGCCGAGGCGGAACGGGGCGGCCGGAGTCGGGGAAGAAGGGCCCCTCGAGGTTCCTCCAGTGGCCAGGAAGGGTCTAGTGAGATGGTGGAGTTGTGCGGGGGCGAGAGCAGGCTCGGGGGTGCTATATATAGCCGGCCCGAGTCGGTCGCCGCGAACGGATAAGTCCGGCGAGGTGATTACGGCGGTGCCGTGGTTGCACGGGAGGGTTTTGAGGTTGAGCATCGTCGTGGGCGTTCCCTGGTTCCGTTTAGGTGCTAACCGCGTCGGGATTTGGTTGCTTAGGGGGAATTCGACGGAACAGGGCGACGCGGGCCCGTCGGCGGCAGGGAGCACGCTCTGTGCGTGCCGCGCCACAACGACGGTGTCGCATGTGTGCGCTGGCAAGGAGATGGCCACGCGGAGCTACCAGGAGGATTGGGCGGCGCCGAACGGCGTTGAGCCGCCGTTCTGCTCCCTGTCGGCCGCTACGGTGGTTCGGCCGCCGCAAGACACGCCGGCGCAGACGGGCCAGGGTGCCACCGACGCCAGGAAGGCGCCAAGCGCGCGTGTGGAGCTCCGGACAAGCAGGCCAGGCGGCGAGCAATGTGCCAAGGGCACTGTGGACATGTGACTGAATCTCTGACGGAGAACGACACTGCAAATTCTGAATTTACTGAACATGAACAAAAACAGTGCACGCCAAGTGTTCGACAGAATGATTCTGGCCTCTAGGGATTTTTCCTTGAGCTGATTTTTGGTGGAGTGGTCTCTCATTGCAACTAGAGGTTGTCTGAATTTTGGTGGAATTTTTGGGGAAGTGTAGATATGAATTTCACCAAATTTGACAAATCTGGTCCAAACTTGTAGAGGCTGAAACTTGAAAACTTTGAAAAAGAAGAAGAGTGGATCTTGATGGTTCTAGGTTGTGGGTACTAAGGACTATCCAGGGGAGTTGGTTTGAGATCAAAACTCAAAGGAAATTAGGTACTTGCTTTGCAAATCACCTAGGCTTAAAATAATTGACAGAAATGTTTTGGGGAATAGAATAAATGAAATAAAATCCAAAAATGGGTTGGACTTGTTGGAACAGAATGAAAATGAGGTTGATTCACTCAAAAACTTCAATAACATCATTGGGTTTTGCATAAAGTTGAATCATATGCTACTACCAACATCCCATAATTTTGGTGGAGGCTAGAAAGAAATATTTAAATGGGTTGTAGTGAAAAATTGCACTCTGGACCAGAGAAGAAAATTGGGTGCAGAGCTCAAAATATTTCATGAATAAAAGATATTTTTGTATAAAAGTGATTTAAAAACATCACATGACATCTCCAAATTTTGGTTGGAATTTTAAGTGAATTTATCAAATGGTTGTAGTTCAATTATGGCCATATAACCTTGGTAAAACCATTTTTCAAGAAAATAAAGATCAAGAAAATTAATTATGTAATTTGTTCTACTAATAAAAGAAAAGTTTTTCTAGAGAGGTTAAACAAGTCCAATAACATATCTGAAAAGTTTTCACTTTGGGGAAAAACTCCATAATAATAAGGGAGAAAAATGGTTCAAAAAAATCAAAAGGGAGCCCAGAAAATAAAAGTTTTAATCTCCTGGCAAAATTTTAATTAACAAACAAAGTTAAAATTTTGGGGTGTCACATCCTCCCGCCTCTGGCTATACTGCTAGACGCCGGCCGAGCAGACGGAGCGGTTGTCTTCTTTACTTGCTTACCAGGCGGAGGAGAAGGACTATGACGCGCCGGAGCAGCCGGAGCAGCGGCAGGTCTCTTGCGCCCTTGCTGACGAGGCGGAGAAGGAGGAGGCTGGCTACTCGGGCGCGTCGGCGCAGGCGGAGAAGGAGGCGGAGTGCCGCCACGCGCTGGAGAAGGAGCCGGTCGAGTGCGCTGATCGTCACTCGCCGGAGGAGGAGGCGGTGGAGGAGGCGGAGTGCCCTGACTCACCGGAGGAGGAGGCGGTGGAGGAGGCGGAGTGCCCTAACTTGCCAGAGGAGGAGGAGGAGGAGGCGGAGGCGTCCAGTTTGGAAGGTTGATGAGCTCCTTCCGCCATAGGCATGGAATCTTCAGAGCAGACCCCAGCCTAGTCTCCCCTTCACCGGTAGGGTGGTCAAGCTGGAGGTCCTCAAATCCCTCCGTTATTTCATCCACCATCACCCTAGCATATCCTTTTGGAATCGGCCGGCAGTGAAAAGTTGCGCCGGGTTCAGTAGGATAAACAGAGCCAACAGCCGCCTTGACCTTCAGATTCATCCATTGTGTCATAAGGTGGCAATTTTGAGACTCCGTGATAGCATCCACGGGATAGCTGGCAGGAGCCGTCAAGGCATGCTCCGACTGAAGTAGCTCGGTGGAAGCCATGCTACTTCTCCGCTGAGATGGTGGGGTAGCTTCGAGGGAAGCTTCGGCAGTACGTTTGCTGCGATTTGCTTCTCGTTCCTCTATCGCTTGTACCCTTGCCTGCAGTGCCTGCATTTGGGTCTGCTGCACTTTTTTCCTCCTCTCATGGGATTTGTAACCGCCTACGTCCGGAAACCCAACCTTCCACGGAATGGAGCCTGGCGTGCCTCGTGTCTGTCCAGGGTGCTTAGGATTCCCGAGGGCCATTGTGAGCTCGTCGTTCTCTCTGTCTGGAAAGAACGTCCCTTGCTGCGCTGCTTCAATATAGTGCTGAAGCTTCCTGACTGGTATGTCCATTTGATCGTTCGTCCAAATGCACTTCCCTGTTACAGGGTCCAAGGTTCCGCCAGCCCCGAAGAACCAAGTCCGGCAACGGTCTGGCCAGTTAATTGTCTCTGGTTCGATCCCTTTATCAACCAGATCATTCTCAGTCTTGGCCCACTTAGGCCGGGCTACGAGGTAGCCACCTGACCCCGTGCGATGGTGATGCTTCTTCTTCGCAGCATTTTGCTTGTTTGTCGCCGACATCTTCTTACTCTTTTCCGATGTCTTGTGGGCCACAAATGCGGGCCAGTGATCTCTGATCTTCTCATATCTGCCCTTGAATTCTGGTGTCTCATTATTTTTGACAAACTTATTCAGCTCTTTCTTCCACCTCCTGAATAGTTCTGCCATCCTCTTAAGAGCAAAAGACTTGATTAATTGCTCTTTAACTGGCTTCTCTGGATTATCCTCTGGCGGTAGGGTGAAATTTGACTTCAGCTCAGTCCAAAGATCATTTTTCTGCATATCATTGACATAAGACACCTCAGGGTCTTCTGTAGCCGGCTTAAACCATTGCTGGATGCTGATCGGGATCTTGTCCCTAACCAAAACCCCGCACTGAGCAACAAATGCGCTCTTTGTCCGGAGGGGTTCAATCGGTTGGCCGTCGGGCGCGATTGCTATGATCTCAAACTTTTCATCCGAGCTCAACTTTTTCTTCGGGCCTCGTCTCTTTACCGAAGTTGTGCTCGATCCAGAGGGCTAGAAAAAAGAACAAAGACTTAATTAATATGTGTACATACCAAAACAATGAATGCATCAATTAGCTAGTCAGCAGAAGGTTAACTAATATATATACCCGGCCGGACTCGGTTCGGTCACTGGAGATGTCATCACGGTCTCCTTCTTGCACCGGCATTGGGTCACCGGAGCCGTCCTCACGGTCTCCTTCTTGCACCGGCATTAGGTCACCGGAGCCATCATAATCAGATGCTTCCAGACCATCGGTCTCGTTGAGAAACAACAAGTAGATGGCATCACTTCCTCGTGCGATTATGTCCCCCAACAACTCTTCTTGTACTTCGTCTCGGGCGGTGTCCATAGTTTCTACAAATATTGACAACATGGCAATTATTATTCAAACATGACAGATGGATATATTAGTCGCAAAAACGTAGAACTAATATTAATTAGTGGCCTCGACGCTGCTTCTCTAGGGTTTGGGGTGGCCTCGACAATGCTTCAAGGATAAAAAAAGAAGAGGAAGAAGAAGAAAAAAAGAGGAGAAGAAAGAATAGAGGAGTTCTTACTCCTCTATTCTTTCTTCTCCTCTTTTTTTGTTCTTCCTCTTCTTTTTATCGGGAACGAGGGTCGTTGAGGGTCACCGAGCGATAAAGGAAACCCTAAATAGCAAGTATCGTGGGTGTGAGATACATGTGGCCGTCGGTGTCGGACACTACATCCACGTCCCACAAGTGATGTGGGCGTCGAAGCCCGCGCCACTTGTGGGACGTGGATGTAGTGTCCGACACCGACGGCCACATGTATCTCACACCCATGATACTTTCTATTTAGGGTTTCCTCTACCGATCGGCGTACTCCTCTATTCTTTCTTCTCCTCTTTTTTTCTTCTTCCTCTTTATTTTATCGGAAATGAGGGTCGTCAAGGGTCAGGGTCGCCGATCGATAGAGGAAACCCTAAATAGAAAGTATCGTGGGTGTGAGATACATGTGGCCGTCGGTGTCGGACACTACATCCACGTCCCAAGTGACGTGGGCGTCGAAGTCCGCGCCACTTGTGGGACGTGGATGTAGTGTCCGACACCGACGGTACATGTATCTCACACTGACGATACTTTCTATTTAGGGTTTCTCCTCTACCGCTCGGTGACCCTCGACGACCCTCGTTCCCGATAAAAAAAAGAGGAAGAAGAAGAAAAAAAAGAGGAGAAGAAAGAATAGAGGAGAAGAACTCCTCTATTCTTTCTTCTCCTCTTTTTTTCTTATTCCTCTTCTTTTTTTATCCTCTTCTTCCTCTCATGTTCGAGAGGATCGCCGAGGGGTCGGGAGGTTGCCTAGTGTCAAATAATTCAACAAAACCATGTCTTCATCATTACGCGAAAGTAACAGGTGCATGATGGTACGAAGCTCTCCAAAGTTATTTTGGAACGGAGTCCCAGATAAGATAATTCGCTTTTTGGTACAAAGTTCAGCAAGAACCTTCCAAATATCGTTATTTGGAAGGCCTTTGCTGAAATTCATACAAAAAGGCAAATTATCCTATCCGGGACACCATTCCAAAATAACTTTGGAGGACTTCGTCATGCCCTGGTTACTTCCGGCTAATGATGAAGCCATGGATTTCTTCAATACTTTGACACTAGGAAACCTCTCTCGACCCCTCGGCGATCCTCGACCCCTCGAATCCTCGACGACCCTAGACCCCTCGACCCCTCGAACCTCGATGACCCTAGACCCCCTCTCGACCCCCTCATGTCGAAGTTATCGGGTAGGAGGTATATCGACAACGACATACCCAATACATGCATACATACATACATATCACATGCATCCATACATATATGAACAAAATTAATATCTACTAATTAACAACCTAAATGAAAAAACTAATACATATAGGAAGAAGAAGAAAAAAGAAGAGAAGAAAGAATAGAGGAGAAGACTTCCTCTTCTTCCTCTCCTCTTCTTCTCCCTCTTCTTCCCCTTCTTCCCTCGACCCCTAAACTAGTTCTCACCCTCGACCCCCTAAACTAGTTCTCAACCCTAGACCCCCTAAACTAGTTCTCAACCCCCCTCATGTCGAAGTTATCAGGGAGGGGGTATATGGACCCCCCTCATGTCGAAGTTATCGGGGAGGGTTATATCGACCCCCCTCCTGTCGAAGTTAACGGGGAGGGGGTATATCGACAATGACATGCATACATGGAAAAAATGCTATCCATCTATACATACATAGCCACATACATATATACATGGAAATAATGCTATGAAAAAAATATGAACAAAAAATGCTATGAACAAAAAAATAATACACATAAACAAAAAAATACATATATGAACAAAAAATGCTCTAAACAAAAAAAATACACATATACGAACATCTATACATACATATATATACATTATATATACGTACAAAAAAAGTGAAAAAAAAATGATAAACATGTGGCGGCGGCTCACAACAGCGAGGTTGACTGGCGAGGGCGACGACGGGGGCGGCGAGGGCGTCGGCGAGGGCGGCGGATGGCTCAGGGAGGAGGGCGGCGAGGGCGGCACGGGCTCTGGGAGGAGGGCTCGGGGACGACGGCGAGATCGGGGGCGGCGCGGGCTTGGGGACGACGGAGAGCTCGAGGGGCGGCGCGGGCTTGGGGACGACGGTGAGCTCGAGGGGCGGCGCGAGCTCCGGGGCGGCGCGGGCTCGAGGGCGGCAAGGGCTCGGGGGCGGCGCGGGCTCGAGGAGCGGGCGGCGGTGGCGACGAGGAGCGGGCGGTGACGGCGACGGCGACCTCGGGGCGGCGACGGCGAGCACGGGCAGCCTGGCGGCGTCGTCGGGGCGGGATCGAAGAAACTGAACCAAAATTTTCATAAGTGTGGCTTATATAGATGGAGCATTGGTCACGGTTCGTGGCACAAACCATGACCAATGCCCCCCTTTAGTCCCGGTTGGTGCCACCATCCGAGACCAAAGGCCTCTTTTCAGCAGCCCAAAGGGCGGGAAGCAGCGGCCTTTGGTCTCGGTTGGTGGCACCAACCGGGACTAAAGGGGGCATTGGTCACGGTTTGTGCCACGAACCGTGACCAATGGCCCCCTTTAGTCCCGGTTGGTGCCACCAACTGGGACCAAAGGCCTTGTGCGGCTGCTGCGTCGAAAGTTTAGTCCCACCTCGCTAGTTGAGAGGGGTGCGCAGTGGTTTATAAGCCCCACTGCCGCACCCCTCTCGAGCTCCTCTCCATTGCAGACTTACGGGCCTAATTGTCACTGCTATGCCTATGGGCCTACTGGGCCTCCTGCGGGCCTGAATCCTGGCCCTTGGATGGGTTTCTAGTCGTATTCAGGCCGTGGGGGCCCAGTAGGTGGCATTTTTTTTGTTGCTTTATTTATTTTCTTTTGTTTTTTGCTTTATTTTTTAATTCTTTATGCTTTTAGTTTTAGAAAAATTATAAACTTTTTGTTAATGCCATTAGTTTTCAAATTTGAAAACACTTTTTTTTTTTTTTTTGTTTTCTTTGTTGCTTTATTTATTTTATTTTGTTTCTACTTACAACAAAATACTTATTGTTGCTATTTTTTCCAGTTTTTTTGTTTTGTTTTCTGCATTATTTATTTTCTTTTGTTTTTTGCTTTATTTTTTTATTCTTTTTGCTTTTAGTTTTAGAAAAATTATAAACTTTCTGTTAGTGCCATTAGTTTTTAAATTTGAAAACACTTTTTATTTTTTTGTTTTCTTTGTTGCTTTATTTATTTTATTTTGTGATTAACTTTACTATAAAAATAGTTTTTTCCTGTTTTTTTGATTTGTTTTTGCATTATTTATTTTCTTTTGTTTTTTGCTTTAATTTTTAATTCTGTTTGCTTTTAGGTTAGCAAAATTATAAACTTTCTGTTAGTGCCATTAGTTTTAGAAAAATTATAAACTTTCTGTTAGTGCCATTAGTTTTCAAATTTGAATAGTTAAAATTTGAATTCTTTGAAAATTGTTTGAATCACAAGTTTGTGATTAACTTACTAAAAAATGAGAATAGATGCGCTTATAGAGAAAATTCAACCTAAATTCCTAGTAAATTTCTATGAATTTCAGAGAAATTCACTATGAATTTAGGTTAAACTTTTCTCTATTAGGGCATCTATTTTCACTTTGAGAGGAGCTCAACAAGGCAGAGAGGGAAGGGCTTATAAACCGGTGTGAGCCCCCTTCGGTTGGCGAGGTGGGACTAAACTCTGCTCGCAACGAGGACCAACCCTTTAGTCCCGGTTTGTGGCACAAACCGGGACTAATGGTCATGGGCCAGGGGCGAGGAGCAAAATTATAAACTTTCTGTTAGTGCCATTAGTTTTAGAAAGTTGAAAGTTGAAAGTTGGCATGGGCCAGGGACTAATGGTCATGGTATTACGAGGGCCGAACCATAAGACATGAAAGCATTTCAAATGAACTCTGAAAAAGTTGAAAGTTGGCATGGTATCATAATTTCACCCACATAGCATGTGCATGTACAAAACGGACAATGGTAGCATGTTCGTGTGTTACAAAGTTGGCATGGTATCATCATAATAGTTGCGGGAGAAAGTCTTCACTTTTTCTTCGCTTGTGTCATTTGCTTATTGCGCCGTAACCATGGATAATCTTCATTGTTTATCAGGATGCTTGGGTCAGCCTTGACATTGAAGGGAGGAATTTCATGAAACTTTTCATAATCTTCAGACATGTCTGTCTTGCCGTCCACTCCCAGGATGTCCCTTTTTCCTGAAAGAACTATGTGGCGCTTTGGCTCATCGTATGATGTATTCGCTTCCTTATCTTTTCTTTTTCTCGGTTTGGTAGACATGTCCTTCACATAGATAACCTGTGCCACATCATTGGCTAGGACGAACGGTTCGTCAGTGTACCCAAGATTTTTCAGATCCACTGTTGTCATTCCGTACTGTGGGTCTACCTGTACCCCGCCGCCTAACAGATTGACCCATTTGCACTTAAACAAAGGGACCTTAAAATCAGGTCCGTAGTCAAGTTCCCATATGTCCACTATGTAACCATAATATGTGTCCTTTCCGCTCTCGGTTGCTGCATCAAAGCGGACACCGCTGTTTTGGTTGGTGCTCTTTTGATCTTGGGCGATCGTGTAAAATGTATTCCCATTTATCTCGTATCCTTTGTAAGTCAATACAGTCAAAGATGGTCCCCTGGACAACAAGTACAACTCATCACAAACAGTGTTGTCACCTCTGAGACGTGTTTCCAACCAACTGCTGAAAGTCCTGATGTGTTCACATGTAATCCAGTCGTCGCACTGCTCCGGGTGTTTGGAGCGCAGACTGTTCTTGTGTTCATCGACATACGGGGTCACCAAGGTAGAGTTCTGTAGAACTGTGTAGTTTGCTTGAGACCAAGAATATCCGTCCCTGCATATTATTGAGTCTCTTCCAAGAGTGCCTTTTCCAGTCAGTCTCCCCTCATACCGCGATTTAGGGAGACCTATCTTCTTAAGGCCAGGAATGAAGTCAACACAAAACCCGATAACATCCTCTGTTTGATGGCCCATGGAGATGCTTCCTTCTGGCCTAGCGCGGTTACGGACATATTTCTTTAGGACTCCCATGAACCTCTCAAAGGGGAACATATTGTGTAGAAATACGGGCCCCAGGATGACAATCTCGTCGACTAGATGAACTAGGACGTGCGTCATGATATTGAAGAAGGATGGTGGGAACACCAGCTCGAAACTGACAAGACATTGCGCCACATCACTCCTTAGCCTTGGTACGATTTCTGGATCGATCACCTTCTGAGAGATTGCATTGAGGAATGCACATAGCTTCACAATGGCTAATCGGACGTTTTCCGGTAGAAGCCCCCTCAATGCAACCGGAAGCAGTTGCGTCATAATCACGTGGCAGTCATGAGACTTTAGGTTCTGAAACTTTTTCTCTGGCATATTTATTATTCCCTTTATATTCGACGAGAAGCCAGTCGTGACCTTCATACTGAGCAGGCATTCAAAGAAGATTTCTTTCTCTTCTTTCGTAAGAGCGTAGCTGGCAGGACCTTTATACTGCTTCGGAGGCATGCCGTCTTTTTCGTGCAAACGTTGCAGGTCCTCCCGTGCCTCAGGTGTATCTTTTGTCTTCCCATACACGCCCAAGAAGCCTAGCAGGTTCACGCAAAGGTTCTTCGTCACGTGCATCACGTCGATTGAGGAGCGGACCTCTAGGTCTTTCCAGTAGGGTAGGTCCCAAAATATAGATTTCTTCTTCCACATGGGTGCGTGTCCCTCAGCGTCATTCGGAACAGCTAGTCCACCGGGACCCTTTCCAAAGATTACGTAGTGTAAATCATTGACCATAGCAAGCACGTGATCACCGGTGCGCATGGCGGGCTTCTTCCGGTGATCTGCCTCGCCTTTGAAATGCTTGCCTTTCTTTCGACATTGATGGTTGGTCGGAAGAAATCGACGATGGCCCAGGTACACATTCTTCCTGCATTTGTCCAGGTATATACTTTCAGTGTCATCTAAACAGTGCGTGCATGCGTGGTATCCTTTGTTTGTCTGTCCTGAAAGGTTACTGAGAGCGGGCCAATCGTTGATGGTCACGAACAGCAACGCCTTAAGGTTAAATTCCTCCTGTCTGTGCTCATCCCACGTACGTACACCGTTTCCATTCCACAGCTGTAAAAGTTCTTCAACTAATGGCCTTAGGTACACATCAATTTCGTTGCCGGGTTGCTTAGGGCCTTGGATGAGAACTGGCATCATAATGAACTTCCGCTTCATGCACATCCAAGGAGGAAGGTTATACATACATAGAGTCACGGGCCAGGTGCTGTGATTGCTGCTCTGCTCCCCGAAAGGATTAATGCCATCCGCGCTTAAAGCAAACCATACATTCCTTGGGTCCTTTGCAAACTCATCCCAGTACTTTCTCTCGATTTTTCTCCACTGCGACCCGTCAGCGGGTGCTCTCAACTTCCCATCTTTCTTTCGGTTCTCACTGTGCCATCGCATCAACTTGGCATGCTCTTCGTTTCTGAACAGACGTTTCAACCGTGGTATTATAGGAGCATACCACATCACCTTCGCAGGAACCCTCTTCCTGGGGGGCTCGCCGTCAACATCACCAGGGTCATCTCGTCTGATCTTATACCGCAATGCACCGCATACCGGGCATGCGTTCAGATCCTTGTATGCACCGCGGTAGAGGATGCAGTCATTAGGGCATGCATGTATCTTCTCCACCTCCAATCCTAGAGGGCATACGACCTTCTTTGCTGCGTATGTACTGTCGGGCAATTCGTTATCCTTTGGAAGCTTCTTCTTCAATATTTTCAGTAGCTTCTCAAATCCTTTGTCAGCCACAGCATTCTCTGCCTTCCACTGCAGCAATTCCAGTACGGTACCGAGCTTTGTGTTGCCATCTTCGCAATTGGGGTATAACCCTTTTTTGTGATCCTCTAACATGCGATCGAACTTCAGCTTCTCCTTTTGACTTTCGCATTGCGTCCTTGCATCGACAATGACCCGGCGGAGATCATCATCATCGGGCACATCGTCTGGTTCCTCTTGATCTTCAGCAGCTTCACCCGTTGCAGCATCATTGGGCACATCGTCTGGTTCCTCTTGATCTTCACCAGCTCCCCCCGTTGCAGCATCACCGTATTCAGGGGGCACATAGTTGTCATCGTACTCTTCTTCTTCGCCGTCTTCCATCATAACCCCTATTTCTCCGTGCCTCGTCCAAACATTATAGTGTGGCATGAAACCCTTGTAAAGCAGGTGGGAGTGAAGGATTTTCCGGTTAGAGTAAGACCTCGTATTCCCACATTCAGTGCATGGACAACACATAAAACCATTCTGCTTGTTTGCCTCAGCCGCATCGAGAAACTCATGCACGCCCTTAATGTACTCGCGGGTGTGTCTGTCACCGTACATCCATTGCCGGTTCATCTGCGTGCATTATATATAATTAAGTGTCCAAATTAATAGAAGTTCATCATCACATTAAAACCAAAGTGCATACATAGTTCTCATCTAACAACATATAGCTCTCCAGAGCATCTAATTAATTAAACCATACATTGAAACTATGTAAAACATTTCAATGCGAAAACAAATGCGATCATAATCGCAACCAAGGTAACAATTGATCCAACGGCATAATGATACCAAGCCTCGGTATGAATGGCATATTTTCTAATCTTTCTAATCTTCAAGCGCATTGCATCCATCTTGATCTTGTGATCATCGACGACATCCGCAACATGCAACTCCAATATCATCTTCTCCTCCTCAATTTTTTTATTTTTTCCTTCAACAAATTGTTTTCTTCTTCAACTAAATTTAACCTCTCGACAATAGGGTCGGTTGGCATTTCCGATTCACATACATCCTACATAAATAAAATCTATGTCACGTTGGTCGGCATAATTTTCATAAACAATAAATGAACCAATAGTTATAAAGATAATATATATACCACATCCGAATCATAGACAGGACGAGGGCCGACGGGGGCGGATACCAAAACCATCGCACTATATAAGATGCAATAATAAAAGTAAGAAAATAATACAAGTATCTATGTAAACATACAAGTAAGAATATTTTTCCTTTCAGAAAGAAGATAAAACAAGAGGCTCACCACGGTGGTGCCGGCGATGAGCTCGGCGCGGGTGATCGACGGCGGTGAAGACGGGGACGGGGCGTGACGGACCGCTAAACCTAGACAAATATTATGGGAAATGGAGCTTGGAGGTCGAGCTTGGAGAGGAGAAAGCTTAAGTAGTGTGGCTCGGGCATTCCATCGAACACCTTGTGTGCATAGGAGGTGAGCTAGAGCACCACCAAGCCCTCTCCCCCTCAGCCAGAGAAAAACAGAGCACTGGGGTGCTCTGCTCGCGAGCGAGGGGTATATATAGGCACCTCATTGGTCCTAGTTGGTGACATGAGCCGGGACTAAAGGCGAGCCTTTGGTCCCGGTTCAAGCCACCAACCGGGACCAGTGGTGGTGGGCTAGGAGCGAGGCTCATTGGTCCCGGTTCATCCCACCAACCGGGACCAAAAGGTCCAGATGAACCGGGATCAATGGCCCACGTGGCCCGGCCGCCCCCCTGGGCTCATGAACCGGGACCAATGCCCACATTGGTCCCGGTTCTGGACTGAACCGGGACTAATGGGCTGACCCGGCCTGGACCAAAGCCCTGTTTTCTACTAGTGAGGCATCACATCCGAGACAAGTAGACCGAAACGATTCTGCATCTACTACTATTACTCCACTCATCGACCGCTATCCAGCATGCATCTAGAGTATTAAGTTAAAAACAGAGTAACACCTTAAGCAAGATGACATGATGTAGAGGGATAGTTTCATGCAATATGATAAAAAACCCATCTTGTTATCCTCGATAGCAACGATACAATACGTGCCTTGCTGCCCCTTCTGTCACTGGGAAAGGACACCGCAAGATCGAACCCAAAGCTAAGCACTTCTCCCATGGCAAGAACAACCAATCTAGTAGGCCAAACCAAACTGATAATTCGAAGAGACTTGCAAAGATAACCAATCACACATAAAAAGAATTCAGAGAAGATTCAAATATTATTCATAGATAGACTTGATCATAAACCCACAATTCATCGGTCTCAACAAACACACCGCAAAAAGAAGATTACATCGAATAGATCTCCACGAGAGAGGGCGAGAACATTGTATTGAGATCCAAAAAGAGAGAAGAAGCCATCTAGCTACTAGCTATGGACCCATAGGTCTGAACTAAACTACTCACACTTCATCGGAGAGGCTTGGATGATGATGTAGAAGCCCTCCGTGATCGATGTCCCCTCCGGCGGAGCTCCGGAACAGGCCCCAAGATGGGATCTCGTGGATACAGAAAGTTGCGGCGGTGGAATTAGGTTTTTGGCTCCGTATCTGATCGTTTGGGGGTACATGGATATATATAGGAGGAAGAAGTACGTCGGTGGAGCTTCGAGGGGCCCACGAGGCAGGGGGCGCGCCCTCCACCCTCGTGACCACCTCGTGGCTTTCTTGACGAAGGGTCCAAGTCTCCTGGATCTTATCTGATGAGAAAATCACATTTCCGAAGGTTTCATTCCGTTTGGACTCAGTTTGATATTCCTTTTCTTCGAAACCCTAAAACAGGCAAAAAAAACAACAATTCTGGGCTGGGCCTCCGGTTAATAGGTTTGTCCCAAAAGTAATATAAAAGTGGATAATAAAGCCCAATAATGTCCAAAACAGTAGATAATATAGCATGGAGCAATCAAAAATTATAGATACGTTGGAGACGTACCATTGTGTAATGTTTTAAATAACGATTTCACGACTCTGATGTGGCACCAGCCTGCCTAACAAAATGGCCAACCCACACGGTGGCTCACAACTCGTAGTGTACTCTAAGCCATCCCGCCACCCCCAGACGCACACACCCCCACACACACACCGCAAATCCACCGCAACTACGATGCATGTTAAATTAATTATCCCGCGGTGAACATATGTTACCAAAGGAGGGGCGTTTTAATTTCGAAAAAATCACAGAGATCATTAAGACATTTTAGTACATTAATTGATTGATTTTCTACGGGTATAATGTGCAAAAATCAAATTTGAGCTACATGCACACGTGACAGTGCACCTAAATGGATTGCAAAAACACATGTGTCTCAATGGGTGCATGTTTACTCCCTGTGCACCAAATTTCAAACATTGAGAATCTTGATTTTTAAATTCTAGTACATCCAAAACTTATTTGAAATTCATAAAACTTATAGTGTTCTCATATGGACACCAATACAAAGTGGCATTGTACTTTTTTTGTCAAATTTGAGACCAGTTTTGATGTAATCTTTATCTAATTACAAACGGGAGATTATTAATAATTGGGAACCAATATCCCAAATGGATTATTTATTCGAACCGTGAGCATTAGACCAACAATGGATACGTATCATGCTTCGGTTAAGCAATAAAGCAGCATCATTAATCATCCAAATAGAAAAACAATATACGTGTCGCCACGTGACCCGTGTGCCGTGCGAGCAGGCGTGAGTTGACGGGACGCATGCGAGCAGTCCGTCATGCAGGCAGACCGGGAGGCGTGCGTGCAGGTGTGTGAATTGACGGAGGCATGCTCGCTGTGCAGTGTCATCAGGAGGCATGCAAGTAGCTGTGTGAAACTTTGGTAGGCATGCTAGCATTCCGGTGTGCAGGCTCACTGGGAGGTGAGCCATTGTTTGACCGCCGCCCGCCTCTCTCCCACAACTCTCACTACTCCATATTGATGGTGCGCCCGAGTGGCCGCACCCCCATCCTCGCCACACCCACACAATCCTCTCTCTCCTCTTACATCCTCGATGCCGCTCTCAGTCCTCAAAGCCGTCAGTGTATGAGGATGCCTCCAAAGCACCCCATCCGAGGGAGTGGCGACGCCTGGGCTGCTAAAGCACCAGACCACCGCATGGAGATGGAGACAGAGGTTGCCGTTACCGCCGGTGAGTTATCGCTGCACCCTGACGTCATCGACGGCGTCGAGCTTCCACAACCGGAGGCAGAGTTCCACACCGGCTCTGGTGACGACCCCGACGACGACTCCGACGACGACAAACAGCTGTTTAGTCATCTATACCCATTTATGTGTCAAATAGATCATATGGTTTCTCTGTTTACTTCTTCCTCCCCCTTTTTGGAATAGAAATCCGCTGGTTATGTTCTCCCAATCCATGAAATCTGAGTAAGTTTCGTTAGATCCGTGTAGTGTATTGATTGTTTGAATGGTACAAGTGATAAGTGATTAGTTGTTTCAACTGTGCAAATGATTTCTGCTAGTAATCCGACTAGGGCTAGTGTTCGTGCTAATAATTCCTAGCCAGGACTTGACAATTAATTTTGAATGACCTACACATGTTTGTGCCATTATTTTCTTCAAGATTGGTGTGTACATAGACGACTGTGCTTAAAAATCGAACCATAATCTCTGGATATGTATAAATAAATAGCCATAAATTCCTAATCCTACTTCACGGCATGTAATCATTGATTTGATGCCAAATTTGTTTTACAATTTGTATAGGTGCTGTCTGACGATGTGGACAGCGAGGATGAAGATGGCTAGAGGAGGTACAAGAGGCAAATCCTGAGGGAGCTTTATGCAGGAATGCATAACAGGCGTATTAGGACCTAGAATGGCGGCTATCGATGTCCATTTTGTAACCAGAAGCTTCATAAATCGTATCTAAGTGTTCTGGTGCATGCAAGAGGACAGGACGTTGGCTCCTTCAAACAAAAGTATTCTCGCAGGGTGGCGCACAGCGCGTACGCCGGGTACCTGGAGAAGCTTCAGGATCGTGCCGGGATGTGAGATGAGATGTGGGATGGGTCGAACTATGTACGCTTGAGTATGCTTAATGACGGTTGAACCATGTACTTAAGGTTGAACTATGCTTATGTACGTGTACGCTTATTATCTATCTGAGTATGTTAAATATTTGGTCAAAATATGGTAAAAATTACAAAGGGGACCAATAAACCAGGACAGAAGTAGTACATCAATCACATACGGTTCCCAAAATTGGAACCGTGTGCAATGACTTTCATTTTGCATGTTGCGTTAATCACACATGGTTCCCTCTAGCAAACGGCCGCCTCCAAAATTCTTTGTCGGACAGAAAACCCTCACCACCCAATTCAAAAAAGAAAAAAGAAAACCCTCACCATCCCCACGTCACAAAAACCCTCACCCCGCCTGCCACCCCCTCTGGTCCCCATTCACACGCGCACAAGCTCCTCCGCATCTATGCCATGGCATCGCCTATCATGGTGGTAAACACTTAGCTCGAGGCCTGCTGTCGTCACCAGGCTGCCGGCAAAGCCCACCGCATTTCGCCACTTCCGCTTGCCGCCGCCTATTGCCATCGACTTTCTCGACGCTGCTCGCGGTTGACCCAGCTCCGCTCGATTGGGGAATCTGCCGTACTGAGGGTTCTTTCTCATGGACGACAAGGTAACTAATTTAATTAGATATTATCTCATCTCTTATCCCAGTTCATCTATCTCCTTTAATCACCCAATGGAAATCGCCGTGAATTCACTTTTATTCGAGCTGATTCGAGGGTTTTCTTTCATTCATAGAATGTACAGTGCGCCGACACATCAGGACTTTGTGACCTTCGCCAGAGATTCCATCTGACCGTACCAAACCACTTGAGGACACGCGCGGTATGTTCAATCTCACCCTAAATCGGTTGGCATGGCCTACTTTCCTGAACATATTCTAAATATTGCTACATTTGGATAAAAGGTGCCACATGCACCATATACGTCAAAGGGGATTTTCCCATCTTCTTTCTATATTAGGCAAATTAATGATGTATTGTTCTTTTGATTACTCTCATATTTCCATGACATCATGTTTACCCTATCTGTTTAATTATAGATTTTTGTCCTTCGATTTCAACTGTTGTACAGTTCTTGCAATTTGGGCCCATATTTGCATGTTACCATATTTTCTTTAACGATCCTACCATTTTCTGCAGCGCATCCCTTGCTATGCAACAGATTATGTAGTGCACAATCTTTCCCTTTACATAGATCAAGATTGCACGAATGTCATATGATACGTCTCCAACGTATCTATAATTTTTGTTTGTTCCATGCTGTTATATTATCATTCTTGGATGTTTTAGAATCATTTTATTATCATTTTATATCATTTTTTGGTACTAACCTATTGATATAGTGCCAAGTGCCAGTTGTTGTTTTTTCCCTGTGTTTTACATCGCAGAAAATCAATACCAGACGGAGTCCAAATGCCACGAAACTTTATGGAGATTTTTTTTGCCAAAAGGAACACAACGGGCCTTGGCTACGCCAGGGGGGTGCCCTGAGGGGGGCACAACCCACCAGGGCACGCCAGGAGGCCCAGGCGCGCCCTGGTGGGTTGTGCCCACCTCGGGTGCCCCCTAGACCGCCTCTTTGCTCTATAAATACCCCAATATTTCAAGAACCCTAGGGGAGTCGACGAAATATTCATCCAGCCGCCGCAGAGTCCAGAACCACCAAATCCAATCTAGACACCATCTCGTATGGGGTTCACCACCTCCATTGATGCCTCTCCGATGATGAGCGAGTAGTTCTTTGTAGACCTTTGGGTTCGTAGTTAGTAGCTAGATGGCTTCCTCTCTCTCTCTCTCTCTCTCTCTCTTGATTCTCAATACAATGGTCTCTTGGAGATCCATATGATGTAGCTCTTTTGCGGTGTGTTTGTTGGGATCGATGAACTTTGAGTTTATGATCAGATCTATCTTTTTATATCCATGAAAGTACTTGAGTTTCTTTGATCTCTTTTATGCATGATCTCTTATAGCCTCGTATTTCTTCTCCGATATTTGGGTTTTGTCTGGCCAACTTGATCTATTTATCTTGCAATGGGAAGAGGTGCTTTGTAGTGGGTTCGATCTTACGGTGCTTGATCCCAGTGATAGAAAGGGAACTGACACGTATGTATCGTTGCTACTAAGGATAAAATGATGGGGTCTATCTCTACATAGATAGATCTTGTCTACATCATGTCATCGTTCTGAGACGGTCAAACAAGTTATATCGATGCCCTGAAGGTATGTTTTGAGGCGGTCAAACAAGTTATATCGACGCCCTCCCCTAGCGTAGCGCCCTCCCCTTCCCTTCGCTAGCGCCGGCGGTCGTTCCAGCCCCGGACGCCACCTTCCCGCCGGACACCGCTCCGGTGTCGGCGTCCACCCACTCTTTCCCCCCAAGGCGTCCATGGTTTCCCTCTCGGCCTCGTCCTCCTTGTCGGAGTCGACCTCTTCGCTGCGCGCCCCAGCCCTTCGCTCCACTGTTGTCGTCCCCGAGGTGCTTGGCTCGGCGTTCGGCCCGATCCTCCAGGGCGACGCCGCCGTTGGGTCTCGCCCATCCCCCCCGGGTCAGGGTGGCGTGGCGTGGATGACGAAGACCGGCCACCACCCTCGTAGCCCCATCTCGCCCCCTATCCCCCTCCGGTGCACGGCTGGCTCTCACCTACTCTGTCGACCTCGCGGCCGCCGCGGACTCGCATCCTAGCCGCCCTCCATGGATGCTGCTACAATTGGGTAGACGACAAGCACATCTCCATGGAGTGCCCGAACGAGACCCTGTGCGTCCGCTGTGGGGGCACCGAGCACATTGCCTGTGACTGCAAGTCGTGGCGCAGCTCCTCGCCGGTGGATGCCCCTAGGGGTTGATGACCCACAAGTATAGGGGATCTATCGTAGTCCTTTCGATAAATAAGAGTGTCAAACCCAACGAGGAGCAAAAGGAAATGATAAGCGGTTTTCAACAAGGTATTCTCTGCAAGTACTGAAATAAGTGGTAACAGATAGTTTTGTAATAAGGTAAATTGTAACGAGCAACAAGTAACAAAAGTAAATAAGGTGCAGCAAGGTGGCCCAATCCTTTTTGTAGCAAAGGACAAGCTGGAACAAACTCTTATAATAGGAAACGCGCTCCCGAGGACACATGGGAATATCATCAAGCTAGTTTTCATCACGTTCATATGATTCGCGTTCGATACTTTGATAATTTGATATGTGGGTGGACCGGTGCTTGGGTGCTGTTCTTACTTGAACAAGCATCCCACTTATGATTAACCTCTATTCCAAGCATCCGCAACTACAACAAAAGTATTAAGGTAAACCTAACCATAGCATGAAACATATGGATCCAAATCAGCCCCTTACGAAGCAACGCATAAACTAGGGTTTAAGCTTCTATCACTCTAGCAACCCATCATCTACTTATTACTTCCCAATGCCTTCCTCTAGGCCCAAATAATGGTGAAGTGTTATGTAGTCGACGTTCACATAACACCACTAGAGGCTAGACAACATACATCTTATCAAAATATCAAACGAATACCAAATTCACATGACTACTCATAGCAAGACTTGTCCCTTGTCCTCAGGAACGAACGTAATTACTCACAAAGAATATTCATGTTCATAATCAGAGGGGTAATAATATGCATATAGGATCTGAACATATGATCTTCCACCAAATAAACCAACTAGCATCAACTACAAGGAGTAATCAACACTACTAGCAACCTACTAGCACCAATCCCGGACTTTGAGACAAGAATTGGATACAAGAGATGAAGTAGGGTTTGGAGATGAGATGGTGCTGATGAAGGTGTTGATGGAGATTGCCCTCTCCCGATGAGAGGAGCATTTGTGATGACGATGGTGATGATTTCCCCCTCCCGGAGGGAAGTTTCCCCGGCAGAACAGCTATGTTGGAGCTCTAGATTGGTTCCGCCTCGTGGCGGCGGACTCTCGTCCCGAAAGATTTCTTATAATTTTTTTCTCATCGAAAGACTTCATATAGGAGAAGATGGACGTCGGAGAGGCACCAGGGGGCCCACGAGGTAGGGGGCGCGCCCTAGGGGGGGGCGCCCCCCACCCTCGTGAGAAGGGTGTGGGCCCCCTGGCCTTCATCTTTGGCGAGGATTTTTCTTTATTTCTTTTAAGATGTCCCGTGAAGTTTCAGGACTTTTGGAGTTGCGCAGAATAGGCCTCTAATATTTGCTCCTTTTCCAGCCCAGAATTCCAGCTGCCGGCATTCTCCCTCTTTATGTAAACCTTGTAAAATAAGAGAGAATAGCCATAAGTATTGTGACAGAAAGTGAAATAACAGTTCATAATGCAATAAATATCGATATAAAAGCATGATGCAAAATGGACGGATCAACTCCCCCAAGCTTAGACCTCGCTTGTCCTCAAGCGAAAAGCCGATGACAATAAATATGTCATCATGTTTAGAGGTAGAGGCATCGATAAAAATAAAATACGGACATGAAGGCATCATGATTATTCTCATAATGGCAACATATATATAGATTTTGTCATATGATTACTTATGTTCAAGTGATGATATATTCACAATGCAAAATTATAAATCATAAACCTTATTGGGCTCCAACAAACTATAATCTCAGTCATTGAAGCAATTGCAATTTATCATAACATCGGAAAGAGTCTATGTCAGAGAGCTAAAAAGCAAGTCCACATACTCAACTATCATTTAGTCCTCCATAATTGCTAACACTCACACGATACTTGTGGTTACGGAGTTTTAATCGGACACAGAGAAAGATAGGGGCTTATAGTTTTGCCCCACAACCTTTTACCTCAAGGGTAATGTCAACAATAATGGTTCATGCTCCCCTACATCCAATTAGATATATATATATATATATATATATATATATATATATATATCATGTTCTTTCCAACATGCTGAGCTTGCCGAAGGATAAAATGAAAAAGGAAAGGTGAAGATCACCATGACTCTTGCATAAGGTAGAAGATAATAATAAAGGATAGGCCCTTCGCAGAGGGAAGCGGAGGTTGCCATGCGCTTTTATGGTTGGAAGCACAAAATCTCAATGCGAAAGAACGTCACTTTATATTGCCCCTTGTGATATGAACCTTTATTATGCAGTCCGTCGCTTTTATTACTTCCACATCACAAGATCGTATAAAGCTTATTTCTCCCACACCAATCAATCATACATATTTAGAGCAATTTTTATTGCTTTGCACCAATGACAACTTACTTGAAGGATCTTACTCAATCCATAGGTAGATATGGTGGACTCTCATGGCAAAACTGGTTTAAGGGTATTTGGAAGCACAAGTAGTATTTCTATTTTGTGCTGAAAATTTGGCTAGCATGAGGGGGAAAGGCAAGCTCAACAAGTTAGAGGATCCATGACAACATACTTTATCTCAGATATAAGAAAGACATAACTCATTACGTTGTCTTCCTTGTCCAACATCAACTCTTTAGCATGTCATATTTTAATGAGTGTTCCCAATCATAAAAGATGTCAATGATAATATATCTATATGTGAAACCTCTCTTTCCTTATTACTTCCTATTAATTGCAACGATGACCAAAGCTATGTCTGCCAACTCCCAACAACTTTTAATCATCATACTCTTTCTATGTGAAGTCATTACTCTCAATAAGATCAATATGAACTCTTTGTTTCTTTTTATTCTTTTTCTGTTTTCTTCTATTCACCCAAGATCATGGCAAAATAATCAGGCCCTTAACTCAACACTAATCTTTATTGTATATAGCTCACGGACTCGATTACAAAGAGAGATCATAAAGCAAAACTCAAAACTAGATCATGCCATAAACTTTATTCTACTAGATCAAGATACTACTAATAGGATCGAACTAAGAAAAACGGTAAAGATAGGAGTTGTGATTGTGATACAATACCGGGGCACCTCCCCCCAGCTTGGCAGTTGCCAAGGGGAGTGCCCATACCCAGATACTCAGTTCTTCTTTGTTGGAGGAGACGGTGGAGGTGTTGTTGATGATGCGGGCTTGTCATCCATCTTCCAAGGCATAGGTTCACCATCATAGAAAGATGATCGAGTCTCCGGAATCCTCAAATCTGCAGCCAAACTCATTCTTTTGAATCTATATTCATACTCACAATTTTGGTTTTGAAGGTCATAGACTTGGGCTTGGAGGTGTTCGATCTTCTCATGTAGCTCAAATATGGCCTCCTCTGTATTCTTGGCATCCGGCTTGTAGTTGTTGGTGAACTCCGCGAGCATCATGTGGCTAGCGTTGATTCCACACTCCACCATCCTTTGGCACTTGAAAACTTGTTGCTCCACTGCTTCGAGCCTCGTCTCCATGCTTCCGGTCCCTTTTGGTCCCTCTTCATCGCGGATGTGCAGCAACCCATCACGCATCTCAATGGTTTGAGGGTGTCGCAACACCTCCGCGAGGTAAGGGTTGATGACCTTCTCGAAGAACTTGTCCTTGGAGGCGCTTGGGGCCGTCATGATAACCTAGATCTGTCAGAAACACAGCTCGAAACAAGAATAGAAGATTTTTGCGTGATACAGGAGTCAAAACCTTCGGGAGAATATATAATGAATTTTACCGACCAAAATACGTAACGTGCAAGAAAATGGAGTCCAGAAGGCACACGAGGCGCTCACGAGGTAGGGGGCATGCCCAGGGGGTAGGGCGCGCCCACCACCCTCGTGGGGCCCTCGTGTCCTTCCCGGACTGCTACTTATTTTTCTATTTTTCTAAATATTCCAAAACGGAGAAATATTGCCTTAGAAATTGTTTTGGCGTCGGTTTACTTACCGTACCACATACCTATTCCTTTTCGGAGTCTGAAACGTTCCGGAAAGTGTCCCTTATGTATTCCTCCAGGGTTATGATTTCAATAATATTGGTTTCAACATTTATGGGATTACCTGAGATATAATGTTTGATTGTTTGACCGTTTACCACCTTCGGATTTGTGCCTTCGAAGTTGTTGATTTTTATTGCACCGGAACGATAGACCTCCTCGATAACATAGGGGCCTTCCCATTTAGAGAGAAGTTTTCTTGCAAAAAATCTTAAACGAGAGTTGTATAGCAATACATAATCACCTACATTAAACTCACACTTTTGTATCCTTTTGTCATGCCATCTTTTAACTTTTTCTTTAAATAACTTGGCATTTTCATATGCTTGGGTTCTCCATTCATCAAGTGAGCTAATATCAAATGACCTCTTCTCACCGGCAAGTTTGAAATCATAGTTGAGCTCTTTAATAGCCCAATATGCCTTATGTTCCAGTTCGAGAGGTAAGTGACATGCTTTTCCATATACCATTTTATATGGAGACATACCCATAGGATTTTTGTATGCAGTTCTATATGCCCATAATGCATCATCAAGTTTCTTGGACCAATTCTTTCTAGACCTATTAACAGTCTTTTGCAAAATTAATTTGAGCTCTCTATTGCTCAATTCTACTTGACCACTAGACTGTGGATGATAAGGAGATGCAATTCTATGATTAACATCATATTTAGCAAGCATTTTTACGGAAAGCACCATGAATAAAGTGTGAACCACCATCAGTCATTAAATATCTAGGGATTCCAAACCTTGGAAAAATAACTTCCTTAAGCATTTTGATAGAAGTGTTATGATCAGCACTACTAGTTGGAATAGCTTCTACCCACTTAGTAACGTAATCAACAGCAACTAAAATATGTGTATATCCATTAGAGGTAGGAAAAGGTCCCATATAATCAAAGCCCCAAACATCAAACGGATCAATAACAAGAAAATAATTCATAGGCATTTCTTGACGCCTACTAATATTACCAATTCTTTGACATTCATCACATGACAAGACAAACTTACGGGCATCCTTGAAGAGAGTAGGCCAATAAAAACCAGATTGCAATACCTTATGTGCAGTTCTATCTCCAGTGTGGTGTCCTCCATAAGACTCGGAATGACACTTGCGTAGGATCTGTTCCTGTTCATGCTCAGGTACACAACATCTAATAACACCATCTACACCTTCTTTATAAAGATGTGGGTCATCCCAAAAGTAATGTCTCAAGTCATAGAAGAATTTTTTCTTTTGTTGGTATGTGAAGCTAGGTGGTATAAACTTAGCAACAATATAATTAGCATAATCAGCATACCAAGGAGTACTATGAGAAGTACTTATAACATTTAATTGTTCATCAGGAAAGTCATCATTAATAGGTAGTGGGTCATCAAGAATATTTTCTAACCTAGACAGGTTGTCTGCCACGGGGTTCTCAGCTCCCTTTCTATCAAAAATATGCAAATCAAATTCTTGTAGCAAGAGAACCCATCTAATAAGTCTAGATTTAGCATCTTTCTTTTCCATAAGGTATTTAATTGCAGCATGATTAGTGTGAATGGTTACTTTAGAATCAACAATATAAGGTCTGAACTTATCACAAGCAAATACAACTGCTAAAAGCTCTTTTTCAGTAGTAGCATAATTTCTTTGAGCATTGTCTAGAGTCTTACTAGCATAATGAATAACATTTAATTTCTTATCAACTCTTTGCCCTAGAACAGCACCTACAACATAGTCACTAGCATAATCTTGTGGTTATGAAGTTTTAATCAGACACAGAGAAAGATAGGGGCTTATAGTTTTGCCCCACAACCTTTTACCTCATGGGTAATGTCAACAATAATAATTCATGCTCCCCTATATCCAATTAGATATATATATATATATGTATATATATATATCATGTTCTTTACAACATGCTGAGCTTGCCAATGGATAAAATGAAAAAGGAAAGGTGAAGATCACCGTGACTCTTGCATAAGGTAGAAGATAATAATAAAAGATAGGCCCTTCGCAGAGGGAAGCAGAGGTTGCCATGCGCTTTTATGCTTGGATGCACAAAATCTCAATGCGAAAGAACGTCACTTTATATTGCCCCTTGTGATATGAACCTTTATTATGCAGTCCGTCGCTTTTATTACTTCCACATCACAAGATCGTATAAAGCTTATTTCTCCCACACCAATCAATCATACATATTTAGAGCAATTTTTATTGCTTTGCACCGATGACAACTTACTTGAAGGATCTTACTCAATCCATAGGTAGATATGGTGGACTCTCATGGCAAAACTGGTTTAAGGGTATTTGGAAGCACAAGTAGTATTTCTACTTGGTGCTGAGAATTTGGCTAGCATGAAGGGGAAGGGCTAGCTCAACAAGTTAGAGGATCCATGACAACATAATTTATCTTAGATATAAGAAAGACATAACTCATTACATTGTCTTCCTTGTCTAACATCAACCCTTTAGCATGTCATATTTTAATGAGTGCTCCCAATCATAAAAGATGTCAATGATAATATATCTATATGTGAAAACCTCTCTTTCCTTATTACTTCCTATTAATTGCAAAAATGACCAAAGCTATATCTGCCAACTCCCAACAACTTTTAATCATCATACTCTTTCTATGTGAAGTCATTACTCTCAATATGAACTTTTTGTTTCTTTTTATTCTTTTCTTCTTTCTTTTATTCACCCAAGATCATGGCCAAATAATCAAGCCCTTGACTCAACACTAATCTTTATTATATATAGCTCACAAACTCGATTACAAAGAGAGATCATAAAGCAAAACTCAAAACTAGATCATGCCATAAACTTTATTCTACTAGATCAAGATACTTCTAATAGGATCGAACTAAGAAAAATGATAAAGATAGGAGTTGTGATGGTGATACGATACCGGGGCACCTCCCCAAGCTTGGCAGTTGCCAAGGTGAGTGCCCATACCCATGTGATTATATCTCCTTTGTCGGTGAAGAAGGTGGAGGTGACGGATAATCGCACATCGAGCATAAGAGGTCCTCCAGCTTGCGAATAATGCCCTTGAGTGCGACAATATGCCCCTTCAAGAAAATATTTTCTTCTGTGAGATACTTGTTTTGTATATGAGCTAACTCAATCATTTTGAAAGCTTCGATCTCAGTTGGGGTAAGAAGGTTATGATCAAGTTGAAGGATGTCTTTTGCTGCTGGAGCTTCATCCTCCGTGGCCTTCTTGACCCTTTCATCCTTGTTGACCCTCGTGGGTTCTTCCCTCTTCAGATCTATCTTCATTAGCCAAGCATCGTTGTCACCATTGTTGGAGGAGGGAGACGACATGATGCCTAGCCTGGAAAACCCTGACAGAAAATAGCTCGAAACAAGAACAGAGGAGATTTGCGTGATACGGGAGTCAAAACCTTTGGGAGGTTATATAATGAATTTTTACCGACTAAAGTCCGTATCGTGCAAGAAAACGGAGTCCGTAAGGCACACGAGGTGCTCATGAGGTAGGGGGCCTGCCCAGAGGGCTAGGGCGCACCCACCACCCTCGTGGGGCCCTTGTGTCCTTCCCGGACTGCTACTTATTTTTCTATTTTTCTAAATATTCCAAGACAGAGAAATATTGACTTAAAAATTGTTTTGGAGTCGGTTTACTTACCGTACCACATACCTATTCCTTTTCGGAGTCTGAAACAGTCTGGAAGGTGTCCCTTATGTATTCCTCTAGGGTTACGGTTTCAATAATATTGGTTTCAACATTTATGGGATTACCTGAGATATAATGTTTGATTCTTTGACCATTTACCACCTTCGGATTTGTGCCCTCGAAGTTGTTGATTTTTATGGCACCGGAATGATAGACCTCTTCGATAACATAGGGGCCTTCCCATTTAGAGAGAAGATTTCCTGCAAAAAATCTTAAACGAGAGTTGTATAGCAATACATAATCACCTACATTAAACTCATGCTTTTGTATCCTTTTGTCATGCCATCTTTTAACTTTTTCTTTAAACAACTTGGCATTTTCATAAGCTTGGGTTCTCCATTCATCAAGTGAGCTAATATCAAATAACCTCTTCTCACTAGCAAGTTTAAAATCATAGTTGAGCTCTTTAATAGCCCAATATGCCTTATGTTCTAGTTCGAGAGGTAAGTGACATGCTTTTCCATAAAACCATTTTATTCGGAGACATGCCCATAGGATTTTTGTATGCAGTTCTATAAGCCCATAATGCATCATCAAGTTTCTTAGACCAATTCTTTCTAGACCTATTAACAGTCTTTTGCAAAATTAATTTGAGCTCTCTATTGCTCAATTCTACTTGGCCACTAGACTATGGGTGATAAGGAGATGCAATTCTATGATTAACATCATACTTAGCAAGCACTTTACGGAAAGCACCATGAATAAAGTGTGAACCACCATCAGTCATTAAATATCTAGGGACTCCAAACCTCGGAAAAATAACTTCCTTAAGCATTTTAATAGAAGTGTTATGATCAGCACTACTAGTTGGAATAGGTTCTACCCACTTAGTAACGTAATCAGCAGTAACTAAAATATGTGTGTATCCATTAGAGGCAGGAAAAGGTCCCATATAATCAAAGGCCCAAACATCAAACAGTTCAATAACAAGAGAATAATTCATAGGCATTTCTTGACGTCTACTAATATTACCAATTCTTTGACATTCATCACAAGACAAGACAAACTTACGGGCATCCTTGAAGAGAGTAGGCCAATAAAAACCATATTGCAATACTTTATGTGCAGTTCTTTCTCCAGTGTGGTGTCCTCCATAAGCCTCGGAATGACACTTGCGTAGGATCTGTTCCTGTTCATACTCAGGTACACAACGTCTAATAACACCATCTACTCCTTTATAAAGATGTGGGTCATCCCAAAAGTAATGTCTCAAGTCATAGAAAACCTTTTTCTTTTGCTGGTATGTGAAGCTAGGTGGTATAAACTTAGCAACAATATAATTAGCATAATCAACATACCATGGAGTACTACGAGAAGTACTTATAACATTTAATTGTTCATAAGGAAAGCTATCATTAATAGGTAGTGGGTCATCAAGAACATTCTCTAACCTAGAAAAGTTGTCTGCAACGGGGTTCTCAGCTCCCTTTCTATCAACAATATGCAAATCAAATTCTTGTAGCAAGAGAACCCATCTAATAAGTCTAGGTTTAGCATCTTTCTTTTCCATAAGGTATTTAATAGCAGCATGATCAGTGTGAATAGTTACTTTAGAATCAACAATATAAGGTCTGAACTTATCACAAGCAAATACAACTGCTAAAAGCTCTTTTTCAGTAGTAGCATAATTTCTTTGAGCATTGTCTAGAGTCTTACTAGCATAATGAATACAATTTAATTTCTTATCAACTCTTTGCCCTAGAATAGCACCTACAGCATAATCACTAGCATCACACATAATTTCAAAGGGTAAATTCGAATCAGGTGGCTGAACAACAGGTGCAGAGACTAATGCTTTCTTAAGTATTTCAAATGCTTCTACACAATCATCATCAAAGACAAATGGTATATCTTTTTGCAATAAATTAGTCAGAGGCCGAGAAATTTTTGAGAAGTCCTTAATGAACCTCCTATAAAATCCAGCGTGACCAAGGAAACTTCTTATACCTTTGATGTCCTTGGGACATGGCATCTTTTCAATAGCATCAACCTTGGCTTTATCAACTTCAATACCTCTTTCAGAAACTTTGTGCCCTAAGACAATACCTTCATTAACCATAAAGTGGCACTTTTCCCAATTCAAGACAAGATTAGTTTCTTCACATCTCTGCAAAACTCGATCAAGGTTGCTCAAGCAATCGTCAAAAGAAGAACCATAGACCGAGAAGTCGTCCATGAAAACCTCACAAATCTTTTCACAAAAGTCAGAGAATATAGCCATCATGCATCTTTGAAAGGTAGCAGGTGCATTACATAAACCAAAAGGCATACGTCTATAAGCAAAAGTACCAAAAGGGCAAGTAAAAGTAGTCTTTGATTGATCTTTAGCCGACACAAGTATTTGAGAGAAACCAGAATAACCATCTAGAAAGCAATAATGTGTGTGTTTGCATAATCTTTCTAGCATTTGATCAATAAAAGGTAAGGGGTAATGATCTTTCTTAGTAGCTTTATTTAATTTGCGGAAATCAATTACCATCCTATAACATGTGATAATTCTTTGTGGAATCAATTCATCTTTATCATTAGGAACAACAATAATACCTTCCTTCTTAGGGACACAATGGACAGGACTTACCCACTCACTATGAGCAACGGGATAAATTATACCTGCCTCCAGAAGCTTGAGTATTTCTTTTCTTACCACTTCTTTCATTTTAGGATTCAGACGTCGTTGAGGATCACGAACTGGTTTGGCATCTGCTTCCAAATTTATTTTATGTTGACATAGAGTGGGACTAATGCCCTTAAGATCATCAAGAGTATATCCAATAGCAGCACGATGCTTCATCAGAGTTTTCAATAATCTTTCTTCTTCATGCTCTGAAAGGTTAACACTAATAATAAGAGGATATATCTTCTTTTCATCAAGATAAGCATATTTAAGATTATCAGGCAACAGTTTAAGCTCAAACACGGGATCACCCTTGGGTGGAGGAGGATCTCCTAAAATTTCAACAGGAAAGTTGTGTTCCAGAATAGGTTCCTGTTTAAAGAATACTTCATCTATTTCCCTTCTTTCATTCATGAACATATCATTTTCATGTTCTAGCAAATAGTGTTCTAAAGGATCACTAGGAGGTACGGCAATAGAAGCAAGATCAATAATTTCATCATTACTAGGTAATTCTTCCTCATGATGTTCTTAGAGAAATTAAACTCATGAACCATATCATCCAAACCAATAGTAACAATATTCTTAGTGCAGTCTATGGTAGCATTGACAGTATTTAAGAAGGGTCTACCAAATATAATGGGACAAAAGCTATCTTGTGGAGAAGTAAGAACAAGAAAATCAGCAGGATATTTAGTTTTCCCACACAAGACTTCAACATCTCTAACAATTCCAATTGGTGCAATAGTATCTCTATTAGCAAGTTTAATTGTGACATCAATATCTTCTAACTCAGCAGGTGCAATTTCATTCTTAATTTCTTTGTATAAGTCATGAGGTATAACACTAGCACTAGCACCCATGTCACATAAGCCATGATAACAATGATGTCCTATTTTAACAGAAATAACAGGCATGCCTACCACATGTCTATGTTTATCTTTATCACAAGGTTTAGCAATTCTAGCAGTTTCACCTTCGAACTAAATAACATGCCCATCAATATTATCAGACAAGAGATCTTTAACAATAGAAATTTTAGGTTCTATTTTAACTTGCTCAGGAGGTGTATAAGTTCTAATATTGCTTTTATGAACAATAGTTGAAGCTTTAGCATGATCCTTTATTCTAACAGGGAAAGGTGGTTTCTCAATATAAGAAGTAGGAACAATAGGATCATTATAAGTGACAGTCTTTTCTTCAACTTTAATAGGTGCAACTACTTTTACTTCTATGGGAGGATGATATTTAAACCACTTCTCCTTAGGGAGATCAACATAGGTAGCAAAATATTCACAGAAAGAAGCTACTATCTCAGAATCAAGTCCATATTTAGTGCTAAACTTACGGAAAATATCGTTATCCATAAAAGATTTAACACAATCAAACTTAGGTGTCATACCTGACTCCTTACCTTCGTCGAAGTCCCAATCTTCAGAGTTGCGTTTAATTCTATCCAAGAAGTTCCATATGAATTCAATAGTCTTCATCATAAAAGAGCCAGCACAAGAAGTATCAAGCATGGTTTGATTATTATGAGAAAGTTGAGCATAAAAACTTTGCATAATTATTTCTCTCGGGAGCTCATGATTGGGGCATGAATATAACATTGACTTAAGCCTCCCCCAAGCTTAAGCGATGCTTTCTCCTTCGAGAGGCCAGAAATTATATATATAATTGTGATCACAATGAACAAGATGCATAGGGTAATACTTTTGATGAAATTCCAATTTCAATCTTTTATAGTCCCACGATCTCGTATCACATAGCCTATACCATATCAATGCGTCTTCCTTCAAAGATAAAGGGAAGACCTTCTTCTTAGCAACATCGTCGGATACACCTGCAAGCTTAAATAATCCACAAACTTCATCCACATATAATAAGTGCTCATCAGGATGCTTTGTTCCATCTCCTGTAAAAGGATTAGCGAGCAGTTTTTCCATTATACCCGAAGGAAATATAAAAGGGGTTTCATTTTCAATAGGTTCAGTAGGTTGAGGAGCAACTCTTTGCTCCACTGGACGGGGTGAAGATACCCCGAACAAGCCCCTCAGAGAATTACTTTCCATAGTAACAAGTGACAGTAAATTTCAGCACACTATATAAAATTTTCCTTACCAAATTCCACCTACCAGAAGCGCTACACTCCCCGGCAACGGCGCCAGAAAAGATCTTGATGACCCACAAGTATAGGGGATCTATCGTAGTCCTTTTGATAAGTAAGAGTGTCGAACCCAACGAGAAGCAGAAGGAAATGATAAGCGGTTCTCAGCAAGGTATGCTCTGCAAGTACTGAAATAAGTGGTAACAGATAGTTTTGTAATAAGGTAGATTGTAATGAGCAACAAGTAACAAAAGTAAATAAGGTGCAGCAAGGTGGCCCAATCCTTTTTGTAGCAAAGGACAAGCCGGAACAAACTCTTATAATAGGAAAAGCGCTCCCGAGGACACATGGGAATATCGTCAAGCTAGTTTTCATCACGTTCATATGATTCGCGTTCGATACTTTGATAATTTGATATGTGGGTGGACCGGTGCTTGGGTGTTGTTCTTACTTGAACAAGCATCCCACTTATGATTAACCTCTATTGCAAGCATTCGCAACTACAACAAAAGTATTAAGGTAAACCTAACCATAGCATGAAACATATGGATCCAAATCAGCCCCTTACGAAGCAACGCATAAACTAGGGTTTAAGATTCTATCACTCTAGCAACCCATCATCTACTTATTACTTCCCAATGCCTTCCTATAGGCCCAAATAATGGTGAAGTGTTATGTAGTCGACGTTCACATAACACCACTAGAGGCTAGACAACATACATCTTATCAAAATATCAAACGAATACCAAATTCACATGACTACTCATAGCAAGACTTCTCCCTTGTCCTCAGGAACGAACGTAATTACTCACAAAGCATATTCATGTTCATAATGAGAGGGGTAATAATATGCATATAGGATCTGAACATATGATCTTCCACCAAATAAACCAACTAGCATCAACTACAAGGAGTAATCAACACTACTAGCAACCTACTAGCACCAATCTCGGACTTTGAGACAAGAATTGGATACAAGAGATGAAGTAGGGTTTGGAGATGAGATGGTGCTGGTGAAGATGTTGATGGAGATTGCCCTCTCCCGATGAGAGGAGCGTTGGTGATGACGATGGTGATGATTTCCCCCTCCCGGAGGGAAGTTTCCCCGGCGGAACAGCTCTGCCGGAGCTCTAGATTGGTTCCGCCTCGGTTCCGCCTCGTGGCGGCGGAGTGTCGTCCCGAAAGATTTCTTATGATTTTTTTCTCATCGAAAGACTTCATATAGGAGAAGATGGTCGTCGGAGAGCCACCAGGGGGCTCACGAGGTAGGGGGCGCGCCCTAGGGGGGGCGCCCCCACCCTCGTGAGAAGGGTGTGGGCCCCCTAGCCTTCATCTTTGGTGAGGATTTTTCTTTATTTCTTTTAAGATGTCCCATGAAGTTTCAGGACTTTTGGAGTTGCGCAGAATAGGCCTTTAATATTTGCTCCTTTTCCAGCCCAGAATTCCAGCTGCCGGCGTTCTCCCTCTTTATGTAAACCTTGTAAAATAAGAGAGAATAGCCATAAGTATTGTGACATAAAGTGAAATAACAGTCCATAATGCAATAAATATCGATATAAAAGCATGATGCAAAATGGACGTATCAGGGGTGGCTGGGCGGCGCCCCCTGCTCGTGCCTCGCCTCCAGCGTGCTCGCCCCCCGCCTCCGCCTGGTCCGCCGCCACCGGGTGCCCTCAGGGTGGTGCGGCCGTGGGCGCCATCACCGTTTGCTGCTGACCCGCCGTCGGCCCCCATGTTGCTCCCCCTCTCCCCGCCGGCCCGCCACCGCCTGGGACTCGCAGGGTGGGGCGCCCGTGGGCGGAGGTGGTCCGTTCAGGTTCTGTGGATTCCGTGGCCGACCCGGGTTTCTCGGTCCCCTTCGAGCAGGTGGCCGTCCTGGCCCCCGCGTGGAGGAGCGTCGGCCGGCTGCGAACATGGTGGAGTGCTGCTTCCTGGATGCGGCGGATGACCTTTGGCATCTCAAGGCCGAGCTCTCGGGGGCGGTCGTGGTCACCATCACCGGCACCAGGCCTCGCGTAGGGCTGGAGGTCGTTGTGGCGGCGTTGCATGACGAGTTCAGGGTCGGTCAGACATGTCGACCAGGGCCTTCTTCCCGGAGGATTTCTTGGTTCTCTGTGGGGAGGCTGGCCTGCGGGACAGGATGGTCCGCCAGGGTGGTTTGTCCCCATCGTCGCCTGCGGGCTTCTCCCTGTCCTTGCGGCCTTGGCTCCGGCAGGCACAGGCCATGGCTGCGTCTCTGCCCTTCCTTGTGCTGCTGGCGCTCAAGGGCATGCTGGCACACGCGTGGACCAGGCAGACGGCCAACTCTGTTATGCGCGGCCTCGGGTTGGTTGTTGGTGTTTTGGAGAGCACGGCTCGCCTAGGAGCCTATTCATCTAGGAGCCTCGTCAGGGGCGTAACTCCATCTGGCCACGCACCGCTCGGTCGTCGATGCTATGGTATGATGCGTACATTTGCAAGCTTGCAGAGCCGGTCATGGACGAAGAAGACAATCCGAAGCTGTCGCCGCCGGCGTGTCCTCCTGGGCCGCCTGCTGGCGCAGGCTTGTTCGGTCGTGGCGACGATGGCTGTGGCCATGATGGCGCGGGTGGAGCCCGGAGGGGCGCCGCGGATGCGGGTGGACTTGCCTCGCCGCCGGCTGGCGGAGATGCTCCGTCGGATCCATCACCAGCACTGGGCGGGGAAGAGTTTCAAAATAAAGTGCATGACGAGGTCAGCGACTGTGAGGATAGGATGGGTCAGGCTAGGGTCCGGCCAGTCCAGCTGCCCAGGGTCAGCTTTTGACCCGGCCTGCCCTGGCCCCATCGGTGGAACTGATAGCGATCAGCTTGGTGGAGGGTGCTAGGGCCAATCGGGTGGCTTCCTCCTACGCCTCGGGTCCGGAGGCCTGCACTGTCGGCTTGGCGGGATGTGAGCCGGTGGGGTCACCTTTTTCTATCACCCTGCCACGATGGCGTTGTGGATTGGAGGGGCCATTGAGGCGGCCGGTGGAAGCGTCTGTAGCGTCGACAGATGGACGTGTCCTGGTGGGATCGGTGGAACTCCCGGTGGGGCTAACTGTTGGGCTGGCCCCGAGCGGGGGAGACAAGGGCGTGGGAACCAATGATGGTGACCAGGATCCGGATGGGACCCCTCCCATGCAGCCACTTCATGTTGGCCGCATGGACATCACTGATTGGACAAGGACGGGCTGCATGCAAATCTCTGCGGGCGAGGATTTGGTCTTATCAGATGAGCTAAGCCTTGGTCTGAGTGTTTTGTCGGCTGCACTAACGCAAATGGAAGGCTCGAGGTGTGAAACCTTCATGGTGTCTCTATCCCAGGCGAACGCGGACGCACCTTCGGGCGGTGCTCATGTTGGTCGGGCATGCGCCACTTGTAGCCGCGGGACGCAGGCTGCCGGAGCACGCAGGATGCGAACGGATGACGACAAGCTCTAGGAGTTCTGCACCCAAGTTGTTAAGGCGATCACGCCGCTGCTCACCAAGCCGTAGGTGCAGGCCAAAGCTACTACAAGGGAACGGCCCAGGAAGCGGCAACAGCTTATCTGCGCCACTCCGAGGCGTAGCGCCCGCATCGCAAGAGGGCTAGGGCGTGGATCAACGGCTAGCAGGCAGCAGCAGAACATCATTCGCAAGCTTTGTCTCACTCACGAGGGGGAGACCATCAGGGATGCGGCGCTTTCAAGCTTACGTGGACCTTTTCTCAAACCCGCTCTCGGACACGCATATTACGGCCATCCTTGCTCGCTTTGGGTGGCAGCTTTCAGTGCTTCCGATGCAGGAGCCGCCGGTGGTTGTGGCCACGGCCACATAGGCATCCTTGCGGTGCAGCGGACGTGTGTGGGCTGTTCTTATGGCCGCACAACCTCTAAAAGTTCTGGTGTGGAACGTGCGCGGCCTCAACTCTTCGGCACGGCGCAATGCCATTCATCAAGTAGTTGTAGACGCGAACCCTACTATCGTGTGCTTCCAGGAAACGAAGTTGGAAGATGTAACAGTGGAGATCATTCGGCATTGCCTTGGGAATAGATTTGAAATTTTCTACTACTTACCGGCCAATGGCACAAGTGGAGGCATTTTGAGCGCATGGGATGCACTCATGGTCTCACTCTTCAATCCGCACACCACACAAAATACCCTGACGGCCCTGGTCAAGCCTGAGGGGGCGTCGGAGTGGTGGCTGACGTGCGTTTAGCCCCCCAGCTTGATCATGAGAAGGTGGAATTCCTCGAGGAGCTGGTGGAAATTCGGGATCTTCATGTTGGCCCCTGGGCCGTGGTGGGAGACTTCAATCTTTTAGCAGCGGCAAGCGACAAGAGTAATGATGCGGTCAATAGGCATATGATAGCCCGTTTTCGGTCTTCGTTGAACAGATTGGAGCTCAAGGAACTCTATCTAAGTGGAAGGAGATTTACTTGGTCGAACGAGCACGAGAATGTCACCAAAGAGAAGATCGACCATGTATTCAACACAAATGCATGGGAGGACCTCCATCTGTCTTGCTTCCTAAAAGCATGGGGTACCTCCGTTTCGGACCATTGTCCAATGCTTATTGTTCTCCATGCTGACATATATGTGGGACGCAGGTTCCAGTTTGAGGCCTTTTGGCCACGTGCGGAGGGGTTCATGGACACGGTTTCTATGGCTTGGAACTCGGTGCCCTTAGTGGGCAATCCTTTTGTCATCCTAGACAATAAGCTTAGGGCCACGGCCAAGAAGTTGCAAGGATGGAGCGACCGGTGGATAGGAAATGTCAAGCTACAGATTTCTATGGCCATGGAGCTCATATATAGGCTGGACAGCACCTCGGATCACAGACCCCTTTCGACGGCTGAATTTCTCCTTAGGAAAACCCTCAAGAGGAAGCTTTAGGCCTTTGCTCGCTAGAGAGGGGCATTGCTAGACAAAGGTCTCGTATTCTGCACTTGAAAGAAGGGGACGCCAGCACTGAATTCTTCTTCCGGCATGCCAGGCAAAGACGAAGGAAGAACATGATCTCTTCCCTCAAGAAGGATGAGCAGGAAATCACTAGGCACAATCAGATAGCAGAGGAAGTGGATGATTACTACGGCCAGCTACTCGGGATGACCAAGGAGAGGGGTGCCGCCTTGCGGCTTGAGGACCTGGGGCTCCCGAGGCTTGATCTATCACACTTGGAGCTGCCTTTCACCAAGGCCCGGATGGGTTCACCAATAGGTTTTATGCTTGCTGCTAGAGCATCATCAAGTTGGACTTGCTTAGGGCGTTGGACGCGTTTTACCGTGGAGACACACGGGGCATGCCAGCAATTAACAAGGCGCTGGTGTCCTTGTTGCCGAAGATGGATGGGGCGGAGGAGCTCCGAGACTACAGACCAGTGACCATGGCGCACAGCGCAATCAAGATCTTTGACAAAGTACTCGCTTCTAGGCTCGTGGATGATCTACCTCGCTTGGTGGGCAAGCACCAGAGCACATTCGTGAAGGGAACATATTTACATGATAATTTCATGCTCGTGCAAGGAATGGCTAGGCGGCTTCATGTCTTGAGGGATCCCACCATGCTCTTAAATCTTGACATATCGAAAGCTTTTGATTCCGTCCAGTGGCCATTCTTGTTGGAGGTTTTGCATGCTATGGGTTTTGGACAACGGTGGATTGGGTGGATATGTGGGCTCCTTGCCACATCCTCCATGAGAGTTATGGTCAATGGAGTCCCAGGGAAGCCAATATACAACAAATGTGGACTAAGACAGGGGAACCCAATGTCGCCAATGCTCTTTCTTCTTGTCATGGAGCCACTTCAGTGGCTCTTCCACCGGGCGGCTGAGCTTGGCCTACTTGCCCCCTTGCACCATCAGGACTACGAGATATGATGTCAATCTTTGCGGACGACGTCATGGTATTTCTTGAACCACACATGATGCACTTGTAGGCGTGCTCACTCATTCTGGATATTTTCGTTGCTGCCTCCGGCCTCAAGGCCAACTTGCGCAAGAGTGCTGTGCTACCGATTAGGTGCACGCATGACCAAATGGAGGTGGTGGTAGATACCCTTGGATGCTCTGTTGGGAGATTCCCCGTAAGATATCTTGGGCTCCCATTAACCATACGTTGGCAATCGGCAGCCCAACTTCAGGGGCTGGTGGAACACATTGCGACATGCCTACCCACTTGGAGAGCTTCATCACTTCCGAAGAGTGGAAGGCTACTCCTTGTCATGGCAGTGCTATCATCAATGCCAATACATGCGATGCTAGCAATGGAGCTCCCAGCTAAGATAATAAAGGCCATAAACAAAATTCTGCGTGGGTTTTTATGGTGTGGAAAAGCGGAGGCGAATGGAGGAAACTGTTCCGTTGCATGGCCGGTTGTTTGTACCCCCAAGTGGGCAGGTGGCCTTGGGATTCCAGACCTTAAGTGGATGAACATCGCCATGCAAGCCAGATGGCCGTGGCTCGCCCGGACAGATAACTCGAGACCATGGAGTGAGTTCACCATATCGGTGCCAAAAGCAGCTAGGTAGCTATTGTCGGCGTTCTGGGAATGGGGGTCCCCAGGCTTGCCTGCCTACGGCCTGCGGCGTGGCTCAAGTGGGGTCCCAACATGGCCCATCATCATCAGCTCAAGCTCAAGACCCTCGTGAGGGGCCAAGCCTCGCAGGGCGGACGACCGGAAGCTTCCTCAGAGGCAGCCTCATCAGGCAGGCTCGCGAGGAGGCGGAGAGATCAAGGCAGGGGTACCTCGCGAGGAACCCGTGATGCAAGCCATGACGATCGACACCAGGTGGGCGCCAAGCGGGCGACGACCTGCGCAGTGTCCTTGTTTCCCCTTTGGTGCAAAGGGGGCAAGCGCAGGCCAAGGCATCGGGCAAAGGTTGCCATTCCGGTGCAACAAGACCAAGACCAGCAGAGCGGCAGGACGGAGGTCACCATGGAGCCCAAGACGGCGTCATCACCAGTACTTTTGGCAACCGAAGACCACCTTTGGTCAGGATAACTTGTACTAGATGTTCCCCTTCAAAATGGCCAATTGTTGGTGCCCTTCCCGCTCATTATTTGGGGAGAGGCCTAGGGCCTCTATAAATAGAGCTAGCCATCACAAGCAGAGAGACACCCAGAGAGAGAGAGAGGGGGAGACACCCCGGAAGGACATCAACGGCGAGAGATCTGGTAGAACCCTAGCAGAGAGAGAAAGGGGCGACTGAACTCATCCTAGCAGTTCATCGCACCGGCTCAAGAACACCTCTCGCGAGGCTGTTCTTCCCTTGTACTGTTCACCATCAGCCTCCGAGGCAATCCACCACACCACACACTGGAGTAGGGTCTTACACCACAACGGTGGCCCGAACCAGTATAAACCTCGTGTTCCTTGTGTTGTTCGTTGTTTCCAGCTTAGATCACGCGAGGAGATTGGGCGTAGATCGGTAGGGGAGAGATCTCCGCGCGCACCCCAGTGTTCGAACCTCAAGGGTCTGCCGGAACCCGAAATCCGACATTTGGCGCGCCAGGTAGGGGTGCGCCGGAATCTTTCTTCCGCTGCTCGCGTGTGATCTTCAGCCGTGTCCATGGCTGATGCTCGTCGGGCTCGCGCCGAGCACTAGTCTGCTCTCGCCACCCACGTCGCCCAGACGGCGCCCGTCGGTAGACGTCCTCGTCGTTCCCCATCGCATGCCGCCAACGCGCCACCGGCCCGGCGGGGAACGAGCAGCAGGCCTCCTCCCAGCATCCTTCGGTGCGGCGGGAGGGCCGCACTGCCACACCATCGCTGACTCCAGCCGCTTCGTCGTCCCATGCCCGTCGCGCCCCCACGGACGCGCACGCCGCGCTGCTCCTAGCAAGAGAACTCTTGCACTACCGCCCCGTCGACGACCTCTACGAGGACTGGCTCGCCCACATCACCGAGCTCGTGAGCGCCGCAGGGGGCTCCCCCTTTCCGTCCCTCTCGCTGCCTCACCCTCCATTCCGGGCAGGAGGCGGGGATCAGGAGGCGCCTCCACCACCTCCTCCTCAAGAAGGCGCCCTGGCTCCAAGGCGCGCAGCCCGAGGGTGAGACCCTCCGCGTACGGCGCCTGCGTAGCAAGAAAGGAGCTGCCAAGAGATCCCTCATCCCCAAGAAGGTGCTCACGCGCTCCCAGCGCCGGCGCGCCAAGATCGCGTCCCTGCACCTCCACGCCAAGACCCCGCGCTGCTCCAAGCGGTGGCACGCGGTAATCCCCAGGAACAAGCCCAGCACCAGCAAAAGGCACCGGTGGCCACGGCAGGCTGCCGCGCCCTCACCCCCGAGCTACGCGGCGTCACATGGCCATGCAAGTTCAAGCCCGACCTGCCCCCTCGCTATGATGGCACGGCGGACCCCACAGAGTTCCTACACCTCTACGAGCTGTGCATCGAAGCCGCCAACAGAGACGAAAGGGTCATGGCGAACTGGTTTCCCATGTCGCTCAAGGACGGGGCCCGCACCTGGCTCCTGAACCTGGCTCTTGGCACGATCTCCTCCTGGGACGAGATGCGGACTCGCTTCATCGCCAACTTCCAGGGCACTCGCGACCGGCCCCCGGTCATGAGCGATCTGTGCCGCATCAAGCAGCAGCAAGGGGAAAACCCAGCAGAAATACATCCAGCGCTTCAACAACGCTCGCCTCAAGATCCACAAGGTGACTGAAGAAGCCATCATCTCGGCCTTCTTCGATGGCGTACGCGACATCAAGATGAAGGAGGAGCTAGCAATCCATGAAGACCTGTGCACATCCCTAGAGCTGTTCAACTTGGCGACCAAGTGCGCCAGGGCTGAGGAAGGGCGCCTTTCCCTCCTCGAACTCCCGGCTGCCGACCTCGAAGAGAAGAAGCCCAAGGCCAAGGACGTGAAGCGCAAGGGGGCTGCCGTGCTTGTAGTGGAGCCAGACACCAAGCGTGGCAGGGATCAGCCTGAGTCATCCAAGGGCAGTCGGTACTGCGTGTACCACGACCTCCACACCCACAACACCAACGAATGTCAAGAGCTTAGGGCCATGAGAGATGGACGTGTCGGCCGACGCCCTGAGCGCAACGACAGGGGCTATGGACGAGGAAGAGGAAGAGGTGGCGGACGATGGGAAGACCGTGGCCCTTGCCAAGGGTGGCGTGACCGACCTTGCGAGGATCACTGGCAGGACCAGCCTCGCGAGGGAGGTTGGAGAGGTCAGCCTCGTGAGGATCGCCTGCACGGCAATGCAGGCCTTCCTCCTCTGCCACCACCGCCAAGGAGGAACGAAGACCAACATCAAGACAAGGGAGCTGGGGGCTTCCAGGAGCCGCGCGCAATCGCTTGCATCTTGGGTGGCGTGCAGGCCCCAGCCTCACAGCGCATCTTCATGCAGTTTGCTCACGAGGTGAATGCAGTCCTCCCCAAGCTTGAGGCCACGCGCCCTCTGAGGTGGTCTGCTGCGCTATCACGTTCAGCTCAGCGGATCAGCTCAAGTGCGCGGCAACGGCCGGAGTCCTCCCTATGCTTTGCTCCCCAGTCATCAGCAATGTGCAGGTCACCAGGACCCTCATTGACGGCGGAGCAGGACTCAATGTCCTGTCCGTCGAGACGTTTGACAATCTCCAAGTGCCGTACGATCAGCTTCAGCCAACCAAGCCATTCTCAGGAGTCATGAATGGTTGCACTGTTCCGATAGGGCAGGTTCGCCTTCCAGTCACCTTCGGGCAGCGCAACAACTACCGCACCGAGCTCATCGACTTCGATGTCGCCCACATCCGTCTGCCATACAATGCCATCCTTAGGTACCCAGCCCTGGCCAAGTTCATGGCAGTGACTCACCATGGATACAATGTCCTCAAGATGCCAGTAAGCGGTGGAGTCATCACCGTACCCTGTGAAGAAAGGGACGCAGTGTGTTCACTCGAGCGCGCGTTCCAAGCCGCAGCAATCGAAGACCCGGACCGCAGAAATGGAAGACTTCCCGAGGCGACCCCCAAGAAGAAGAAGGTTTCGCCTGGCCTAAGCCATAAGGAGGCAGGCGCCTCCGGAGGTGTTGGGTCAGGATCTGCGCCCAATCAGGGAGGGCCACCCTCTCTCGCATAGGAAGGCGCGCCCGACGCCCTCCTCAGGCAGGGCTCAGGGGCTCTTTCTTGGAGAGCCACCGACCTTGCCGAGGTCGCGAGGGAGGCGCTCGGGCACCACTTGGAGGGGTGCTTCCAGGCACATTTCCCTCAGGAAGATACAAGGCAAGGAAGACCAAAACCTCAGGAGTTCATCGCAAGCAACACTCAGGAGCTGCAGGAGTCGAGAGTCATGCGCGGCAGCCGCCGCTTGCCCACCATGGCCCCACATCCAAGCGAGGATGGTGGGCTGCGCGTCTGCGTCGATGTGCCAGGGCTCAACCGAGCCGCGTCTCAGGAGCGCCTCTGGCCTTCGCGCGTGGGGCGTTGTGAGGGTCCACCTCACAGCTATGTTCGCATGCCTTTCGGCCTACCGAATGCGGTCGCCGCTCATCAACGCCTACTGAGGAGCATTCTGGAGGCTTAGGAGGTCAGGCATCGTGCGGTCCTGGCGGAGATGGAGATGGCCCTCGGGAACCCACCTGTGCCCCCGAAGCCTCCCGAGGCTCCTGGGCCTGGGGGCTCGTGAGGATCAACGTCTTCATCGCGCATCGACCGCTTCTTCAGCATCACTTCATCTTCAACGGCACCAGGTGCCATCTTTCTAAGTTCCGTTTTTTGCTGGGAGCGCCCACAGGGTGCATCATTCCCAGGCCGCGTGGGTCCGTCCCTGCGGCATGTATCCGTTTTGCTTATGCTCTTCACTTACCTTGTCGGGGGCGCCCCTCGGGCTGCATCATCCCCGAGCTGCTCGGGCCTGTCCCAGCGGCGTTTGCTTTTCCTGCGTCTACTTAAAATGAATTTCCTCCTACATGCTTAACACACCCGACCTAATCACCTGCTCGATTAACGCCTACCTATGGAGCTGCTCGCTCTGGCACGGCGTCTGTGCATGGGTCCGTCCCTGCAACACCGATAAATCTAAGTGGTCGAGCTCTGGCCGCGGCAGCCCCGCAAGGCGCCACCTCACCAGGCCCTTAGTGCCCCAATCACTTCCCCGGAGCGATAAAGGTTGGCTGGCAACCGTAACGACAGGTCTTGTTTCTCTTCATGATTGGTGTGCAGGACCTACTCCAGGAGCAACGCTATGGACGGCACGAGCTGCCTCTCCCTCTCTCCGACACGGACCGCTTGCACGTTAAAAGGGGGGCGCCTGAGCATCGCGACTCATGGGCTCCTACTGGCTCTCTAGCCCTCACCCCCTGGCCTTGACCCACGGCATCGCGACCTGTCATACCAGCGGCGGCTGAACTCGCTCGAGGGCCGGGACCTGAGGACATAGAGCATTAAGGAAAGCGCAGGGGAGTGGGAAGAAACTCGCAAGGGCCTAACCCAGCAGCGCCTCAGCTGCCACCGCTCGGGCCAAGCGCTTCGTCGAGGAACTACACCAAACTCAAGAGATAAGTCACACCCTTACAGGAGTTGAACCAACACATCGCAAAAACCCTCACCCAGTGCAGCTCTGTCACGGCGACATTGCCTTCCTTTCTCGCCCAGCAAGGGCTGCTTGAGCGCTAAAGGTGACCTCCTGAGCATCTCGACTCGGGGGCTCTTACCGGATCTCAGGCCGCTCACCTCCTGGCCTTGACCACGGCATCGCGACCTAGCATACCAGCGACGGCTGAAGCCTGCCTGGGGACTGGGATCTGTCAGCGTAGAGCGTCAAGTCCTCATGAGGATAGAAAGGGGGAGCCGAGCCAAGACAGGACAAACACCTCGCATTGATTCGTATTACGGATATAATATTCATAAAAGACATGGCAGACACCTTACATGCCCCCGCGGGGTGTTGCTTCGATTCCTCGCAAGGAACAAGAGTACTAATCCTAAGGAATGCTAATCGCCCGCACTGCCGCAAGGGACGCCATCATCAACAGTGGGCTGCCCAACATTGACACCAACCCCATCCAGATCAGTGGTGTCGGCGGCTGGACGCAGCTGCCCGGCTCCGAGCACGATGCGAGCTCGAGGGCTCATAGCTGTCATCGCTCGTCTCCGGAGTCACGAGGATCTCGGGGGAGCCACTGGATTCCCCAGCTCCTCCGCTGCCGCCTGAGGAGCTGCTGGAGGGCCGATGGGCGGGCCAGGTCCTCGGCGGTTCGTCGCCCCTGCCGCTCTCCCTGGGGCAGCACTCCAGCCGGCATCCTTCAGCATCGAAGACCTTGAAGAACATCACGGAGGTGCCGTCGTATTCAAGATGAATCACGAGGGCACCTACCGTCCGGCAGACCCCGGGCAATTTTACCCCAGCCCCGGGTCATGAAGACCTTGCCCGGAGCGACGACCGCGACCTCTGCTCCGGTCGCAAGGGTACTGCAGTTAGCGTGCTGTAGCCAGAGCTCCAGAGCCCCGCTCGGCGGCATCTCAAAGGCAAAGGAAGGAGGAAGGTGAATCCAAGAGCTTGGAGGCATGGTGGTGTGGAGCACGAGCTCGAGAGAGGAGCGCTCGGCGTGGACTCCAGGAGGAACGACACACACCACCATGACTTGCCGGCATCGACGGCGGCACCGTCGATGTCGCTCGACGCCTTCTCCCCCAGGACCCACGACGCGGGCGTACAAGGGTAGCGGATACCCAGGCGGAGGCCGCTCGTACCAGGGCCTCGGTGCCTCCTGCTGAGCACCCTCTTCTCGATGGCAGAGGACCAGCCGCTTCTTCGGCGGAAGTGGGTCAGGACCCTCTCGGGGGGTGAGGGAGTCCTGGATTAGGGGGTGTCCGAATGACCGGACTATACCTTTAGCCAGACTCCCGGACTATGAAGATACAAGATTGAAGACTTCGTCCCGTGTCCGGATAGGACTTTCCTTGGCGTGGAGGGCAAGCTTGGCGAAACGGATATACAGATCTCCTACCATTGTAACCGACTTTGTGTAACCCTAACCCTCTCCAGTGTCTATATAAACTGGAGGGTTTTAGTCCGTAGGACAACAAAGACAACAACAATCATACCATAGGCTAGCTTCTAGGGTTTAGCCTCTCTGATCTCGTGGTAGATCTACTCTTGTACTACCCATATCATCAATATTAATCAAGCAGGACGTAGGGTTTTACCTCCATCGAGAGGGCCCGAACGTGGGTAAAACTTCGTGTCCCTTGCCTCCTGTTACCATCCGGCCTAGACGCACAGTTCGGGACCCCCTACCCGAGATCCGCCGGTTTTGACACCGACATTGGTGCTTTCATTGAGAGTTCCTCTGTGTCGTCGCCGTCAGGCTCGATGGCTCCTACGATCATCAATAGCGATGCAGTCCAGGGTGACACCTTCCTCCCCGGGCAGATCTTCGTCTTCGGTGGCTTCGCACTGCGGGCCAATTCACTTGGCCATCTGGAGCAGATCAAAAGCTACGCCCTGGCCGTCAGGTCAGATTTGGAAGTTTAAACTACACGACTGACATCCGCGGGGACTTGATCTTTGACTGATTCGAGCCACTGCCGAGCGCGCCGCACTGTCCTGACGAGCATGATCTAGCTCTGCCGCCGAACAGTGCCCTGGAGGCTGCACCCGCATCGGCTTCGACCCTTAATTCAGAGCCAACTGCACCGATCGAGGATGGGCGGTTGGACGCCGCCTCGGGGGCTGCGGTCCCAACGGTGATTGAGCCAAACACCAGCCCCGCACTCTGCGAGACTCGTGACTCCAAGGAGCCAGATTCCTCTCCAGACTCCGAACCCTCCGCGTCCCTGCCGATCGAATCCGATTGGGCGCCGATCATGGAGTTTACTGCCGCGGACATCTTTCAGCACTCGCCTTTCGGCGATATTCTAAAGACACTGAAGTCTCTCTCATTATCAGTAGAGTCCTGGCCGGACTACGGTTAGCAAGGTTGGGATTCGGACGATGAAGAAATTCAAAGCCCACCCACCACCCACTTTGTAGCCACTGTTGATGATTTAACCAACATGCTCGACTTCGACTCCGAAGAAATCGACGGTATGGACGCCGATAAAGGAGACGATGAAGAACCAGCGCCTACTGGGCCCTGGAACGCCACCTCATCATATGACGTATACATAGTGGACGCACCAAAAGATGACGACGAGGAGCGGAAGGACGCACCGAAGGCTTGTTCCCTCGAAAAGCAGTCAAAGAGGCGGTGTAAGCGCCGCCCCAAATCCCGCCTCGACAAAAATAACGATCACACAGACCCAGCGCTGGAGCAGGGCAAACTGCTGCCAGACAATGGCAATCCGGATAATCAAACCGAACAAACAAACCCCATCAAGGATAATGGTCCGGACAACATAACGCCGGACAGACACCCGGAGCAGCAGAATGCCCGTAAAAGGCTTGTTGCCACCGCGAGGAGTCTTAAAAAGCAGAAGCAAAGGCTCAAGGCCGCTCAAGACACACTCCAAATCAGATGGAGTAAAATACTCAACACAGCAGCAAGGTACGACGATGATCGCCCCTCCAAGAGCTACCCAAAGCGGAAGCTGCTACCCGAATTCGATGAGGAGGCCTCAGACCCCCCACAACCAAACATCAAAGCAGCCACCTGGTCGGATAGATGACCCCTCTACCAACACAGAACGGCATTCAACGCCGCTCACAATACAACACGCGACCCATGCTAGGGCTCGCACCCAAAGGACGATGCAACAAGATCTATCTATGGACCACGCAAGCGCGTCCTAGCATACAATGCAACACAACAAACATCCGAACAACGCGGCACACCCAGCTACAGGGGTGCCGCACACCCCCTATGTTTCACCGATGAGGTGCTGGACCATGAATTTTCAGAGGGATGCAAGCCCGTAAACATAGAGGCATATGACGGAACAACAGACCCTGGGGTCTGGATTGAGGACTACATCCTTCATATCCATATGGCTCGAGGTGATGATCTCCACGCCATCAAGTACTTACCCCTCAAGATCAAAGGGCCAGCTCGTCACTGGCTCAAACGCCTCCCCGAAAGCTCCATTGGAAGTTGGGAAGAGCTCGAAGACGCCTTTCGGGCAAAATTCCAAGGGACTTATGTCCGACCTCCGGAGGCGGACGATCTGAGTCATATAACTCAACAGCCCGGAGAGTCAGCCAGAAAGCTTTGGAATAGGTTTCTTACTAAAAATAACTAGACTGTTGACTGTCCGGACGCCAAAGCCTTAGCGGCTTTCAAGCATAGCATCCGTGACGAATGGCTCGCCAGACACCTCGGCCAAAATAAGCCGAGAACGATGGCCGCATTGACGTAGGATCGAAAGTATGTCTAGAGGGGGGTGATTAGACTACTTGACCAAATAAAACTTAACCTTTTCCCAATTTTAGTTCTTGGCAGATTTTAGCTATTTTAGGACAAGTCAAGCAATCATCACACAATTCAAGCAAGCATGCAAAGAGTATATTGGCAGCGGAAAGTAAAGCATGCAACTTGCAAGAATGTAAAGGGAAGGGTTTGGAGAATTCAAACGCAATTGGAGACACGGATGTTTTTCCCGTGGTTCAGATAGGTGGTGCTATCCTACATCCACGTTGATGGAGACTTCAACCCACAAAGGGTAACGGTTGCGAGAGTCCACAGAGGGCTCCACCCACAAAGGGTAACGGTTGCGCGAGTCCACACAGGGCTCCACCCACGAAGGGTCCACGAAGAAGCAACCACCCACAAAGGGTCCACGAAGAAGCAACCTTGTCTATCCCACCATGGCCATTGCCCACACAGGACTTGCCTCACTAGCGGTAGATCTTCACGAAGTAGGCGATCTCCTTGCCCTTTCAAACTCCTTGGTTCAACTCCACAATCTTGTCGGAGGCTCCCAAGTGACACCTAGCCAATCTAGGAGACACCACTCTCCAAGAAGTAACAAATGGTGTGTAAGTAATGAACTCCTTGCTCTTGTGCTTCAAATGATAGTCTCCCCAACACTCAACTCTCTCTCATAGGATTTGGATCTTGTGGAAAGAAGATTTGAGTGGAAAGCAACTTGGGGAAGGCTAGAGATCAAGATTCATATGGTAGGAATGGAATATCTTGGTCTCAACACATGATTAGGTGGTTCTCTCTCAGAACATATGAGTTGGAATGGTGTATGTGTTTTGATTGCTCTCTCTTCAAATGAAGAGGAGGTGGAGGGGTATATATAGCCTCCACACAAAATCCAACCATTACACACAATTTTCCAATCTCGGTGGGACCGAATCAACAAACTCGGTCGGACCGAAAATGTAAACCTAGTGACCGTTAGAGATTTTCGGTGGGACTGACATGCAACCCGGTAGGACCGATATGGTTAGGGTTTGGGCATAACATAATCTCGGTGAGACCGATTACACAAACTCGGTGAGACCGAATTTGGTAATTAGCTAACCAGAGAGTTGGTCAGGCAAACTCGGTGGGACCGATTTGCTCTTTCGGTGAGACCGAAAAGTTACAAAGGGGAAACACTGAATTTACATTGCAATCTCGGTGGGACCGATTCGCTCTTTCGGTGAGACCGAAAAGTTATGAAAGGGAAACAGAGAGTTTGCAATCCCATCTCGGTGAGACCGAGATCCCTATCGGTAGAACCGAATTGCTAGTGTTTGGCAGTGGCTTATGACAAGTGAAACTCGGTGGCGCCGGATAGGAAGAATCGGCAGGACCGAGTTTGGCTTAGGGTTTAGGTCATATGTGGATATGGGAAAGTAGTTGAGGGTTTTGGAGCATATCACTAAGCACACGAAGCAAAAGGCTCATTAAGCAACACCTCATCCCTCCTTGATAGTATTGGCTTTTCCTAAAGACTCAATGTGATCTTGGATCACTAAAATATAAAATGAAGAGTCTTGGGCTTTTGAGCTTGAGCCAATCCTTTGTCCTTAGCATTTTGAGGGTTCCACTTTCACATCCATGCCATGCCAATCATTGAGCTTTCCTGATATAATCATCTTGGAATAGCATTAGCTCAATGAGCAATATGTTGTTATGAATTACCAAAACCACCTAGGGATAGTTGCACTTTCAATCTCCCCCTTTTTGGTAATTGATGACAACATATAGATCAAAGCTTCGACAAATGATAATAAGCATGAAATATATCGTTGCTTTGAGAAGTATGTGATAAGTAAGAGCTCCCCCTAAGTTTGTGCATATTTAGATTTGCTTTGGACTGCAAATGCACAAGGAGTTAGAGTCATGGGTTACTCTTCCATGTCACATACATCTTGGTGGAGCGCTTAAATGATAAGAATGAAATACATGCACTCATCACCAAGAATAGTGAATGATCACATAAGATAGATAAAATAATAGCATTAAGCAAGCATTAAGTGTAGCTTATGATCAAACACATGATCATCAATGTCTCACAAGCAATGACATAGTATCTCAAGCACTCAAAAGCAAACAAGTTTGAAAACCCACCAAATAAAGCAAGAGAGAAAAGCAACACTCTCTCTCGAAGCCTATGATCTATACATTTTTCTCCCCCTTTGGCAACAGTTTACCAAAAAGTTCCTAGAAAAATGCATAGTGCTAAGTCGACGCTCAGGCTTGATCTTCAGGTGGTGGTGTAGTCCGGATCACTCCAAGGACGAAGGCTTCTGTAGACGCTGAAGTAGACGCTGGAGTTGGAGCTGAAGTAGATGCTGGAGATGGTGGAACTGAGGCTGTAGCTGGTGCTGAGGTGGTGACTCTGGTGGGAGCAACTGGCACGGCAGATGACCTCGGACCTCGTGGCACTCTGGCAAAGGCATCAGTGGTAGTCCTGCCTCTCCTCTCCTGCATGTCATCCTGGAGCTGCTCCACTACAGTCTGAATCTCTGTCACCTTGACATCCAAGTCATAGAACTTTTGTTCCATGATCCTCTCTAAAATGGATGGGCAAGTGTTCCTTGTCCAACAAGTATATGCCCGTGCCAATCTTGGAGTTAATGAGCTCCTGAATTTGAGGGGCATAACCACAGCTCCTCTTCTGATCTGCTGCAGTCCTCTTGATAGTCTCTACTATGAGGCTCATGACCTTGAATTTCTGTGGCACATCAAATACATGTAGCAAGTTGATTGCATGGCCTCTGATCATCTTGTGATCACCTGACTTGGGCAAGAGAGTGTGCCTCAATATCCAATTGATTGTTGGCAGCCCTGACAGAAGATAGTGCACAGACCCAAACTTGAAAGTATCAAGAGCTTCATTGGGAATCTCCTTGTACATGTTGGACATTGCGTTGTGGTCCATCTTCTTCTTGGCATAAATGTCCAAGTCATCTGCTTGCTCCTCTGGGGCATTGATCAACTTTGCCCATTCCTCAACAGTTGATTGGTACCTCGTACCTTCAGACATCCATGTGATCCTTCCATCTGGGTAGAAGTGTGCTGTGGAGTAGAATTGCATGATAAGCTCCTCGTTCCACTTTGTGAGCTTCTGCCCAACAAAGTCTGCAACTCCACACGCACTAAAGCTTTCATACACTCCAGGGTAGTGTTCCTCATTTTCCTTCATGTAGGTCCAGTCGACCCATCTCATGTCACAAACAATGGGCTTCTTGTCAAGTAGTACTGTCTCATAGAAATCTTGCTGTTCCTTGGTGTGAAATCTGTAATCCACAGCAGTCCTTCTCCTTGAAGCATATGGATCTGCTTCTCGCCACTTCCTCAGCCCTGAGTCTCTCCTGAGCTTCATGTCCTCAGCCACAGGAAGAGCATCATTGTGGTCTGGGATCTTGGGCTTGAGTTTTCTGAGAACTTGCTCTTCATCCTCTTCTTCAGAAGCTTCAGGCACTGGGGCCTTGTTCTTTTCAGCAGCAGGTATGCTCCTTGTATTTCTCTTTGGTGCTGTCTTGACCTTTGATGCATCCTTGGGCTTAGATGTAGTAGCCCCTGATTTGATAGCATCACCCATTAGCTTGGGTGCCTTAGGTGCTGGTGCAGCAACCTCTTCTTCCTCTTCCTCTTCCATAATGGAAGACTTTCCAAGCACTCTGGCTACGGTCTTCTTGACCCTTTCCTTCCTCTTCTTGCCTTCAGCAACAACTGGCTCTTTGGGTGCAGGCTTTTCAGATGAAGCTCTAGCCTTTGACATAGGCTGCCTGCCTGCTGGCCTTTTGATCTTCAGTCCTGGCTTTGTGCCTTGAGCTGGCTCAACTCTCTTTGATGTGGCCTCTTCCTCTGCCACATAATCTTCATCTTCAGAATCAGAAGTTCTCTTCTTCCTTTGTCTAGTGGCAGCTTTTGGCAGATTGCTTGGGGTACTTCTGCTGCCATCATCTGAAGAGCTGGAGGGACTAGTGCCCTCACTCATCACCACTTGCTGTTCTGACACATTCTGGCTGTCACTCTGATCTGACATGTTGAACAAGCTGACTACTGACCCTGTGAACAGTTTATAGATGAGGTAGAATAGATGAGCATCACAAAATGCAGAGATTTTTGCACAAGAATGATCCAAAAACTTAGTTTTAGTTTCCCACTGAAATCATCTCGGATCTACCGATTTTTAAACTCGGTGATACCGAAGCAGTTTTGGCACCTAAACTAGTGAACTCGGTCAGACCGAGTCACAGTTCGGTGGCACCGAGACTGCTAGGGTTTCACAGAGTTCCAAAATCGGTCACACCGATAAGTAATTCTCGGTCAGACCGAGTCTCACTTGTGCAATGGCATAAGCCAAATCGGTGGGACCGAGTTTTTCAACTCGGTGGGTCCGAGATGGTTTCGGCGGAAACCTAACCCTAAAATTTTCGAATCAAACCTAATCTACGAGCGCATTGACTGGATAGGAGTGTTTCAATCGTGGCAAGAATCATGATGATCACAATGTGCTAAGAATCGGATTGGAGAATAGCACAAAGATCGAGTCCATACCCTAGTTCGGCGGAGACTCGCTACGGCGGCAACGGCGGGGTAGAATTCCCGTTGACGGCGACGGAGACCAGCGACTGGAGGCGGCTGGCGGCGAGGAGACGATCCGGAGACCACGTTGGCAGAGCAGGCTATCGCGCGGGCGAAGGGGTTCGGAGAAATTTCCAAAATTTTGCCCGTGACTATATATAGCCCGACCCTGTCGGTGTGACCGAGTGGAACAACTCGGTGGCACCGAGATTCATAACTGCAGCAGTTACTGAAACTCGGTGTGACCGAAAGGTTCAAATCGGTTGCACCGAGATCGAAAACCTAGATCAACTTAATGATCTCGGTAGGACCGAAAGTGGGGTATCGGTCAGACCGAGAATCATAAAGAGGTTTTGGAAGTTTAAGTCTATGACGAATCGGGGACTCCGAGCGCTCCTCACACAGAGTGGTTCGAATCTGACTTGATCAAATTTTGTGATGCAGCATGAATAGAGTTTGAGACGAGAAAAGCATAGATAGCTAGAGGAGGTTCTTAGGCATTCTTGTCCATCCACTTGGCAAAAGAAAATAAAACCAAACAATCAAAACAACAAGTGGATGTCCTCGAATGAGTAAAATATGCAACCAGCATGCTCACACAATAAGATGGCAAATGAAATATGTGACAAGGCATGCACAACCAATTCTAGCAACTATCAAGCAATTTGCGATGACTAGGTCATCTATATATGAGTATATTGACTTAGGAGTCAAGTGAGAACACTTGATCATAGGTCATACTCATCGTTAAGCTCAAGTGGGGTTACCACTTTTACATAAAGCATTGTTGTGTTCACATCTTTAGAGTTGCTTTAGCTCAAGTCTTAGAGTAAAGCTCCCCCTAGATGTGATATCCCCCCTAAGAGGGATGAACTAACCTTGGGTTTTGTCGATGATGACTTCATGTAGATGTTGAAGATGTGGATGCTCAATGTTGATGTAGATCACTTGGAGCTATCCATTTGAGTGAATTGCACTTTCAATACCTACATGGGTTAGTCCCACAAGGAACAAACAAGGATATCCATAGACATAGAGTGATGCACACACAAGATGATGTCCATGAAAACTTTTAGGTTACCTTGTCCCTTGTCTTACCAACAAGAGGGTTTGTGACTCCTTGAACTAGTGCAGGATGTGGAAGTTGATTGCACTTGTTCTTGCCAAAATGATAAGAGTGAAGTATGTTGGCGGAGTCACCCTCAAGAACTCTCTAGTTCTTCTTCTTTTGGATCCACATCATCTTGATGGGAATCCTTGGAGTTGTAGTCGTACTTGATGAAGTGGAACTTGAAGTAGTCTTGGGAATCCACTTGACTAAGGTCTTAGGAGCTTCTTCAAATGCGTCAATTTCCTCTTGAAGCTTGTCCTTGCCTTTTTGCTTGTAGTCTTGTGGTGGAAGATCATCTTGAGCTTGTGTCCCCTTGAAAGAAGTATCATACTTCTCTTGTTGAGGAACAAACTTTGTCTTGGGGTATTGATCTTCTTCCCACTCAACTCCATTGGCATTGAACTTTCGTTCAAAACCAACACCTTGATTCTTCCGGTGCATTCCTTGCTTGCGCACAATTTCCTCGAATTGCTTGCTCCCGGCAAGGCTTTTGTACACTCCTTTCTCTATAATTCCCTTCAATAAGCTATTTTCTTGCTCAAGTGTAACTTGGCTAAGAGAATCATTAGTGGAATCAAGAGAACTACTAGAAGCAACAATATTGGATTTAGCATGATCATTGTTACTGCTAGAGGAAGAATCTTTCTTGTTCTTGTTACTAGACTTGACTTGAGGCATGTAAGTGGATAAGAGTAAACGCTTGGCAATGTAAGAAGAACTTTTCTTGCGGAGATCATCATTGATTGCTTTTAAGAACTCATGCTCTTGCTCAAGATTGAGCTTTTCAAAGCGTAATTTCTCATGAGCTCTTAAAAGTTCTCGATGATCTTCGAAGATAGTTTCATGAGCTAACTTAAGAGTGTTTAGTTCTTTAGTTAGAGCCTCAATCTTTTCCTTATCATTGTCATTCGTTTTATCTTGATTAGCATGATTAATTGACGTTTCATCATAGTATTCATCACTAGAGTTGTCAACAAGCAAATCATCACCTAACAAGTCATCTTCATCACTATTGAAATCAACATACTCGGGGTGTGTTACCTTAGGACCTTTGGCCATGAAGCATCTTCCAATTCCTTCATTTGGTGAGTCAAATATGTCGTAGGAGTTGGTTGACACAAGTGCTAGACCGGCAACACCTTCATCTTGAGTATCTTCGGAGTCGGAGTGATAACTTCTCTCGGAGTGGCTGTCGGAGTCGGAGCCGGATACCCATTCACCAACATGAGCTTGATGTCTTCGTCTTGTGTAGCTCCTTGATGATTTTTCCTTCCTTTCCGAATCCTTGCTTCTCCGTGAGTATCTTCGTTCATAACGATCATCTCTACTCCTTCTCTCTCTTGGTGGTGATTCTTTGCTTCTTCTTTTTGGAGAATCTTCTCTTCTCTTGTAGGGAGCCGTACACTCATTGGAATAGTGTCCGGGTCTTCCACAACTGTAGCAGTTTCGCTCTCGACTAGAAGATCTTTTGTCATTGTAGGACCTTGACTTGAAGCTTCTATCTTTGCTTCTACTCTTGTAGAACTTGTTGAAGTTCTTCACCATTAAGCTCAATTCTTCATTGAAGTCTTGTTTCTCACTTGATGATGTAGGGGCTTCACATGAGGCTTTATAGGCACCACTTGATTTGTTGTGAAGTTCCTCTTTATCCTTAAGTGACATCTCATGAGCAACAATTCTTCCAATCACCTCCGTTGGCTTGAGATCTTTGTAATTGGGCATCATTTGGATCAATGTGCACACGGTATCATATTTTCCATCCAAGGCTCTTAGAATCTTCTTGATGATGAATCTATCGGTCATCTCTTCACTTCCTAAGCCGGCAATCTCATTTGTGATGAGAGCAAGCCTAGAGTACATTTCAGCGACACCTTCACCATCCTTCATCTTGAACTTGTCAAGTTGACTTTGAAGCACATCCAACTTGGATTCCTTGACGGAGTCGGTACCTTCGTGCATATCAATCAAAGTGTCCCAAATTTCCTTTGCATTCTCAAGACGGCTGATTTTGTTGAATTCTTCGGGGCACAATCCGTTGAAGAGAATATCACAAGCTTGAGCATTGTATTGCAACATCTTCAACTCATCCGCGGTAGCTTCACGGTTTGGTTCTTTCCCATCAAAGAAGTCACCTTGCAAACCAACACACACAATAGCCCAAACGGCGGGGTTATGTCCAAGAATATGCATTTTCATTTTATGCTTCCAACTAGCAAAATTAGTACCATCAAAGTAGGGACCTCTACGGTGATAATTTCCCTCGCTAGACGCCATACTCTCCTAGGTTGTGAAACCAAGGCTATGACCACCAAAAGCTATGGAGATCAAAGCAAATGGAGACCAAAGCTCTGATACCACTTGTAGGATCGAAAGTATGTCTAGAGGGGGGTGATTAGACTACTTGACCAAATAAAAACTTAACCTTTTCCCAATTTTAGTTCTTGGCAGATTTTAGCTATTTTAGGACAAGTCAAGCAATCATCACACAATTCAAGCAAGCATGCAAAGAGTATATTGGCAGCGGAAAGTAAAGCATGCAACTTGCAAGAATGTAAAGGGAAGGGTTTGGAGAATTCAAACGCAATTGGAGACACGGATGTTTTTCCCGTGGTTCGGATAGGTGGTGCTATCCTACATCCACGTTGATGGAGACTTCAACCCACAAAGGGTAACGGTTGCGAGAGTCCACGGAGGGCTCCACCCACAAAGGGTAACGGTTGCGCGAGTCCACACAGGGCTCCACCCACGAAGGGTCCACGAAGAAGCAACCACCCACAAAGGGTCCACGAAGAAGCAACCTTGTCTATCCCACCATGGCCATCGCCCACACAGGACTTGCCTCACTAGCGGTAGATCTTCACGAAGTAGGCGATCTCCTTGCCCTTACAAACTCCTTGGTTCAACTCCACAATCTTGTCGGAGGCTCCCAAGTGACACCTAGCCAATCTAGGAGACACCACTCTCCAAGAAGTAACAAATGGTGTGTAGGTAATGAACTCCTTGCTCTTGTGCTTCAAATGATAGTCTCCCCAACACTCAACTCTCTCTCATAGGATTTGGATTTTGTGGAAAGAAGATTTGAGTGGAAAGCAACTTGGGAAGGCTAGAGATCAAGATTCATATGGTAGGAATGGAATATCTTGGTCTCAACACATGAGTAGGTGGTTCTCTCTCAGAACATATGAGTTGGAATGGTGTATGTGTTCTGATGGCTCTCTCTTCGAATGAAGAGGAGGTGGAGGGGTATATATAGCCTCCACACAAAATCCAACCGTTACACACAGTTTTCCAATCTCGGTGGGACCGAATCAACAAACTCGGTCGGACCGAAAATGTAAACCTAGTGACCGTTAGAGATTTTCGGTGGGACTGACATGCAACTCGGTAGGACCGATATGGTTAGGGTTTGGGCATAACGTAATCTCGGTGAGACCGATTACACAAACTCGGTGAGACCGAATTTGGTAATTAGCTAACCAGAGAGTTGGTCAGGCAAACTCGGTGGGACCGATTTGCTCTTTCGGTGAGACCGAAAAGTTACAAAGGGGAAACACTGAATTTACATTGCAATCTCGGTGGGACCGATTCGCTCTTTCGGTGAGACCGAAAAGTTACGAAAGGGAAACAGAGAGTTTGCAATCCCATCTCGGTGAGACCGAGATCCCTATCGGTAGAACCGAATTGCTAGGGTTTGGCAGTGGCTTATGACAAGTGAAACTCGGTGGCGCCGGATAGGAAGAATCGGTAGGACCGAGTTTGGCTTAGGGTTTAGGTCATATGTGGATATGGGAAAGTAGTTGAGGGTTTTGGAGCATATCACTAAGCACATGAAGCAAGAGGCTCATTAAGCAACACCTCATCCCTCCTTGATAGTATTGGCTTTTCCTAAAGACTCAATGTGATCTTGGATCACTAAAATATAAAATGAAGAGTCTTGAGCTTTTGAGCTTGAGCCAATCCTTTGTCCTTAGCATTTTGAGGGTTCCACTTTCACATCCATGCCATGCCAATCATTGAGCTTTCCTGAAATAATCATCTTGGAATAGCATTAGCTCAATGAGCTATATGTTGTTATGAATTACCAAAACCACCTAGGGATAGTTGCACTTTCAATCTCCCCCTTTTTGGTAATTGATGACAACATATAGATCAAAGCTTCGACAAATGATAATAAGCATGAAATATATCGTCGCTTTGAGAAGTATGTGATAAGTAAGAGCTCCCCTAAGTTTGTGCATATTTAAAATTTGCTTTGGACTGCAAATGCACAAGGAGTTAGAGTCATGGGTTACTCTTCCATGTCACATACATCTTGGTGGAGCGCTTAAAATGATAAGAATGAAATACATGCACTCATCACCAAGAATAGTGAATGATCACATAAGATAGATAAGATAATAGCATTAAGCAAGCATTAAGTGTAGCTTATGATCAAACACATGATCATCAATGTCTCACAAGCAATGACATAGTATCTCAAGCACTCAAAAGCAAACAAGTTCAAAAAACCACCAAATAAAGCAAGAGAGAAAAGCAACACTCTCTCTCTCGAAGCCTATGATCTATACATTTTTCTCCCCCTTTGGCAACAATTTACCAAAAAGTTCCTAGAAAATGCATAGTGCTAAGTCGACGCTCAGGCTTGATCTTCAGGTGGTGGTGGAGTCCGGATCACTCCAAGGACGAAGGCTTCTGTAGACGCTGAAGTAGACGCTGGAGTTGGAGCTGAAGTAGATGCTGGAGATGGTGGAACTGAGGCTGTAGCTGGTGCTGAGGTGGTGACTCTGGTGGCAGCAACTGGCACGGCAGACGACCTCGGACCTCGTGGCACTCTGGCAAAGGCATCAGTGGTAGTCCTGCCTCTCCTCTCCTGCATGTCATCCTGGAGCTGCTCCACTACAGTCTGAATCTCTGTCACCTTGACATCCAAGTCATAGAACTTTTGTTCCATGATCCTCTCTAAAACGACTCGGATAAAGGCTTGGCCGTGGTGTGTCACGCTACGGAATACGTCAGCAGATTAGATTTGTGTAAATATTATTCTCTCTATGGAAATATGTGGAAACTTATTTTGTAGAGCCAGACACTATTTTTGTGTTCAAAATCTTCTATGAAGTACTTGGAGGAGGAACCTGCCTTGCAATGCCGAAGACAAACTGCGCGCCGGACTCGTCGTCATTGAAGCCTGGTTCAGCGGCTACTGAGGGAGTCCTGGATTAGGGGCTGTCCGGATGACCAGACTATACCTTCAGCCGGACTCCCGGACTATGAAGATACAAGATTGAAGACTTCGTCCCGTGTCCGGATAGGACTTTCCTTGGCGTGGAGGGCAAGCTTGGCGAAACGGATATACATATCTCCTACCATTGTAACCGACTTTGTGTAACCCTAACCCTCTCCGGTGTCTATATAAACCGGAGGGTTTTAGTCCGTAGGACAACATAGACAACAACAATCATACCATAGGCTAGCTTCTTGGGTTTAGCCTCTCCGATCTCATGGTAGATCTACTCTTGTACTACCAATACCTTCAATATTAATCAAGCAGGACGTAGGGTTTTACCTCCATCGAGAGGGCCCGAACCTGGGTAAAACTTCGTGTCCCTTGCATCCTGTTACCATCCGGCCTAGACGCACAGTTCGGGACCCCCTACCCGAGATCCGCCGGTTTTGACATTGACAGGGGGCCTTTCCCTTCTATTCTGCGGAGAACCGGCAGATTGGTGCCATTGGCGTAAGGATAAGCAAGAGCGGGGAAGAAGAAGGAAAGGAGCGGCAGCAAGGGATGGACTAAAGGGACTCGCGCAGCCCCGTACTTATAGCCGGAGGAGGCCAACCGTCGAGCACCACGATCGCAGGTAATCCTGACCGGTTTCTTTGCATGCAGGGACATGTCAAGTCATGCGGTTGCCGAGGTGTCGTGGGGAAGCGCAGATGCGCACGTCCAATCAATCGCCACCCGGCGCCCATGGCCGCAGGCTGGTAGGGCCCACGGTGCTTCGCGCTTGCCCCTTTGCTTTCCTGCTAGGCCAAGCCCGGGCGCGCCTTGGGCCTGGGGACTACAGTCGGCGTTCTGGGAATGGGGGTCCCCAGGCTTGCCTGCCTGCGGCCTGTGGCGTGGCTCAAGTGGGGGCCCAGTGCGGCTCATCTTCATCAGCTCAAGCTCAAGACCCTCGCGAGGGGCCAAGCCTCGCGGGGCGGACGACTGGAAGCTTCCTCAGAGGCAGCCTCATCGGGCAGGCTCGCGGGGAGGCAGAGAGATCAAGGTAGGGGTACCTCGCGAGGAGCCCGTGACGCAAGCCATGACTATCGAGACCAGGCGGGCGCCGGCCTGCGCAGTGTCCTTGTTTCCCCTTTGGTGCAAAGGGGGCAAGCGCAGGCCAAGGCATCGGGCAAAGGTTGCCATTCCGGTGCAACGAGACCAAGACCAGCAGAGTGGCAGGACGGAGGTCACCGTGGAGCCCAAGACGGCAGCATCACCAGTACTTTTGGCAGCCGAAGACCACCTTTGGTCAGGATAACTTGTACTAGATGTTACCCTTCAAAATGGCCAATTGTTGGCGCCCTTCCCGCTCATTATTTGGGGAGAGGCCCAGGGCGTCTATAAATAGAGCTAGCCATCACAAGCAGAGAGACACCCAGAGAGAGAGGGGGAGACACCCCGGAAGGACATCGACGATGAGAGATCTGGTAGAACCCTAGCAGAGAGAGAAAGAGGCGACTGAACTCACCCTAGCAGTTCATCGCACCAGCTCAAGAACACCTCTTGCGAGGCTGTTCTTCCCTTGTACTGTTCACCATCAGCCTCCGAGGCAATCCACCACACCACACACTGGAGTAGGTTATTACACCACAACGGTGTCCCAAACCAGTATAAACCTCGTGTCCCTTGTGTTGTTCGTTGTTTCCAGCTTAGATCACGCGAGGAGATTGGGCGTAGATCGGTAGGGGAGAGATCTCCGCACGCACCCCAGTGTTCGAACCTCAAGGGTCTGCCGGAACGCGAAATCCGACAACTATGCAACGCAGCGATGCACACGACGGTCGGAGACGGTAGACATGGTTTTTTCTGGGAGGACAGGTGGCTGGAAGGATTCAGGATCGGGGAAGTTGCACCAGCCATCTACTCCAGGATTCCCAAAGCGATCACCGGCAACTCCACGTCAACGAGGCATTAGCTAATGGTGCGTGGGCGCACGAATTTGGAGGGGCCAGCGCTCCTCCAGTTTATGGTGCTGTGGGAGCGGGTCCAAGGATAGCAACTCCAGGAGGGAGTGCATGACCAGATCATGTGGGCATGGGAGAGGAACGGGGTCTACTCTGCTAGCTCGGCTTACGCGGCGAAGTTCTTAGGCAGGGAGGTGGTCCCAACAGCGGCAGCAACATGGGAAAATCGGGCCCCCCTTTAGTGCCATTTTTTCACTTGGCTCACGGTGCGGAACCGCTGTTGGACCTCGGATCGTTTGGCCAGGAGGGGGCTGCCGCATCAGGAGGTTTGCCCGCTTTGTGACCAGGAGGATGAAACGACGAACCATATCATGCTTCAGTGCGCCTTCTCCCGGTCCTTTTGGCTGCAGATTTGCATGGCACTGGGCAAGCCGGAGTGGACGCCAACGTAGGACGACATGCTACCATCATGGATGGTAAACATAGGAGGGGACGGCATGCCGGCGAGGGACTCGCGGACCATCATCATCCTTTCCCTTTGGGAGCTCTGGAAACATCGGATTGGGATCGTGTTTGACAGCGACTCCCTGTTGCTTAATAGAATCTGTCGGCATTCTGGGAACGGGGGTCCCTAGACTTGCCTGCCTGCGGCCTGCGGCGTGGCTCAAAGGGGGCCCCAGCATGGCCCATCTTCATCAACACAGACCCAAGACCCTCGCGAGGGGCCAAGCCTCGCGGGGCGGACGACACAGAGCTTCCTCAAGCACGGCCTCATCAGGCTGGCTCACGAGGAGGCGGAGAGATCAAGGCGGGATACCTCACGAGGTGCCCATGACGCAAGCCATGACGACCAAGGGCGCCAGGCGGCTGCCAGCCCGCGCAGTGTCCTCCTTTCCTCTTTGGTGCAAAGGGGGCAAGCGCAGCCATGGAGTACCAAGGCATCAGGTAAAGGTTGCCATTTCGGTGCAACAAGACCAAGACCAGAAGGACTGCAAGACAGAGGTCATCGTGGAGCCCAGGATGGCGCCGCCACCAGAGCTTTGTGCAGGCGAAGACTACTTTTTTCAGGGTAGCTAGTACTAGCTGTCCCCCTTCAAATTAGCCCGCCATTGTTGGCTCCCTTCCCGCTCGATATTTGGGAAGAGGACCAGGGCCTCTATAAATAGGACCAGCCACCCACAGAGGAGCGGGGGTTCGATCAAAGAGAGAGGGAGAGAGAGAAGGGTGGCTGAACTCCTCCCAGCAGTTCATCGCCCCAACCAAGAACAGACCCTCGCGAGGCTGTTCTTCCTTGTATCATTCATTATCGTCAGCCCAAGAGGCAATCCACCACACCACAAACTGGAGTAGGGTATTACATCACAACGGTGGCCCGAACCAGTATAAACCCTGTGTCTCTTGTGTTGTTCTTTCCATAGCTTAGATCTTAGAGAGGCGGAGGGGTGCAGGTAGGTAGGAAGCGAGATCTTCGCGCGCACCCCAGTGTTCGAACCTCAAGGGTCTGCCGGAACCCGAAATCCGACATTTGGCGCACCAGGTAGGGGTGCACCGAAGCTTTCTCTTCCGGCACCGCCACGGCCTGCCTCACGATGAGTAGCGCGTCCCCCGCTCCGGCCGCTGGCGCCAGCACGAGGCCCAAGGGGCTCCGAGCCCTGGTCCCAGCCCTGCAACGGGTACGGTGGCCGGACAAGTTCAAGCCAACGACGCCGCCGCGCTACGGCGGCGCGACAGATCCGCTGGCCTTCTTGCTGGCGAGCGAGGAGGCCCTCCTCGAAGCTGGAGGTGACGATAGGGTTATGGCCAACTGGCTCCCCATGGCCCCCACCGGCGCTCCGCGCACATGGCTGCTCCACTCGCCGGCAGCCTCCGTGGCCTCTTGGGAAGAGCCCCGCGGCCTCTTCTCTGCCCATCGCGCTACACCAACACCCCCGGTCGTCGCGGCCCTCCTGGGCGGCTCGCAGGCGCCGCCTACAAGTCACCACGTCAAGCCGTTCATCCGACGGGTCAGTGCCGCTTCCACGCGGCAGGGTGCTCTCCCGGACCGGGCGGCGCCCAAGGCCGGCCTGACCTTCAGCTCGGAGGACCACCCCCCCCCAACTCGTCCTGCTCGGGTGCGCTCCCCATGCTGTGCACCCCCACCATCTGCCAGGTGGCTGTCACCAGAACTCTCATCGATGGCGGTGCGGGCCTCAGCGTGCTCTCAGTCAAGGCCTTCGACCTCCTCCGTATACCCCTGGAACGACTGCAACCCAGCCAGCTGTTCTCAGGTGTTGGGGGCGGATCATCCAGCTCGTTGGGACAGATCCGGCTCCCAGTAACCTTCGGCACCTACAACAACTTTCGTACGGAGCTGGTCGACTTCGATATCGCCCCCATCGACCTCCCCTACAAAGCCATCCTTGGCTACCCAGCACTGGCCCAGTTCATGGCCGCGACGCACCCGGCGTACAACCTCATGAAGATGCCCGGGAGCAGCGGTGCCCTCACCGTGCACGGGGACACCGGAGACGCGCTGCGGGTGCTCAAGCTCGCCTTCAAGACGGCGGCGTCGGTGCAGCCCGCCGACTTGGAGACCCCCGAGCCCAAGGGGGCTGCACCCGCCAAGAAGAAACAGTTGTTCACCCCGGACAAGGCAGAAACCAAGCAGATACCCGTCGATGAGGACGGGTCCACCAACGCCACTTTCACCATAGGCGCCAACCTCGAACCTGAGCAGGAGGAGGCCCTGGTCGGGTTCCTGTGCGCAAACAAGAAGGTATTTGCTTGGGAGCCTGACCAGTTGGCAGGGATCCCTAGGAGAGTAATCGAGCATCACCTCAATGTGTGCCCCAACGTGCGCCCTGTGAAGCAGAAGGCCAGGCGGCAGTCCACAGAAAAGCAGGCCTTCATCGTCCAAGGGACCCGCAAATTAGAAGCCGCTGGGGTCATTCGCGAGGTCCGATACCCGGATTGGTTGGCCAACCCTGTCGTTGTGCCAAAGAAGGGAGGGAAGGAGCGCATGTGTGTCGACTTCACCAACCTCAACAAAGCATGCCCACAAGATCCGTTCCCGTTTCCCCGCATCGACCAGATCGTCGATTCCACCGCGGAATGCGACCTGCTATGCTTCTTGGATGCCTTTTTTGGGTATCACCAGATCAAGATGGCGGTGGAAGACGTCGAAAAGATAGCCTTCCTAACCCCGTGTGGGGTGTACTGCTACACGTGCATGCCATTCGGGCTGCGTAACGCAGGGGCGACCTTTCAGCGGCTGATGCACATCACCTTGGGCCCGCAGCTCAGGAAGAATGTTGAAGCTTACGTCGATGACATCATGGTAAAGTCTCGGGAGGCCAGGACCCTGATACAAGACCTGGAGGAAACCTTCGCGAGCCTCAACACGGTGAACCTACGGCTCAACCCAGAGAAGTGTGTGTTCGGAGTCTCCTCGGGCAAGCTCTTGGGTTTCCTCGTGTCCCACCGAAGCATCGAGGCTAACCCGGAAAAGGTCAAGGCGGTGGAAGACATGAGCCCACCAAAGACCCTCAGAGAAATGCAGAAGTTCACCGGCCGCGTGACCGCGCTAGGGCGCTTCATCTCCAAGTTGGGGGAATGAGCGCTGCCTTTCTTCCAGCTAATGAAGAAAAAGGGGCCCTTTGAGTGGACTGAAGAGGCCGACAAGGCGTTCCAGGATCTCAAGAGATACCTGACCAGCCCACCGGTCATGGTGGCTCCGCGCCCTCAAGATCCCCAGGTGCTTTACCTCGCCGCCACTCCGTACTCTGCCAGCGCAGCCCTGGTGGCGGTTAGAGAGGAGTGTCGAATCAAAACCGCAGCAGCAGCCCGGGACAAGGCAAAGCATGAACAAGGAAGACCCACAGAAACCGCCGCCGCGGCTGAGGAGGATCAGCCGCCACAGAGGAGTGCACCGGAGGCGGAAGAGGCTCCTCCCCCAGATGGCCAGCCTCAGGAGGCCTCGTCGCCTCAAGAAGCGCCATGGTCTCCGAAGGGAGCCGCCAGCACTGATGCGCCCAACCTCGTAGAGCACCCGGTGTACTTCGTCAGCACGGTGTTGCGGGATGCGAGGGCACGGTACCCCATGCCTCAGAAACTCCTCCTCGCGCTACTGGTGGCCTCGCGCAAGCTGCGGCACTATTTTTAGGGTCACCCCATCAAGGTCGTCTCGTCATACCCCCTAGAGAGAGTGCTCAGGAGCCCTAACTCAGCTGGAAGGGTCGCCGAGTGGAACATAGAACTGCAAGCGTTTCAGCTCGAATTCAGCACGACCAGAGTCATCAAGGGAGCAGCGTTGGCGGATTTTGTGGCAGAATGGATGGAGGCGCCAGGCCTCAAGGCTGACGAGGATCGGTCCCTATCCCCGGGAAGCGAGGCGCCAGAAGGCTGTGTCAGGACCCCGACTCAATGCCACATCGATCTAGCATGTAACACCTCATATCACTTTGCGGCCTCACGCACGGTATTCCCACGGGTGTCGCCTTACCTTTGCCCAGGACCGTTTGCGCCTTTTGGCACACGTATATGACAGTGTCGCTAGCATCCATATGATAAGGAGCCCGGGCTGACATGGCTAGTCGTAAACCCAAAGTGGCACAGACTTACAGGGACAGGCATCCATGACCCAGCATCGAACGTGTCGGTCATCAGCGAGTGAATCCAGGCTGTAGCACTGGGCTAGCAGGACTCCGGTGAACCGGACTGTAGCGGGCTAACAGGACTCCGGTATTCATCGCGTGACATTTCCCCGAAGGGACAGACACAGGAACGAAGAAGGACACATGCCGGCCAGCCTAAGTGTTCCGGAGCAGTAGCAAGCTACCATGGCTCGGTGGAAACACTAGGAGACATTTCCCGGTAAGAGAGGCTACTAAAGATAAACAACCAGATGGTCAGATCCCACACATACCAAGCATTTCAATAACATACACACAATATGCTCGATATGTGCAAATACAACATGGCATCACAACATGACTCTACGACTCAAGTAATTTATTCAATAGGCTCCGAGGAGCAAGATATTACAAACATGGGTCTCATGACCCAACAATCAGAGCATACAAGTCAAAGCACAAGCGGAAGCTATCATGTCTGAGTACAAACATCTATAAATGAAAAAGGCTGAGAAGCCTGACTATCTACCAGATCCTGCCGAGGGCACAAGATCATAGCTGAGGTAACAAGCTAAACGTCGAAGTCCACGCGGAACTACTAGCGAGACTGAAGTCTCTCTGCAAAAACATAAATTAAGCAACGTGAGTACAAATGTACCCAGCAAGACTTACATCAGAACTAACTACATATGCATCATTATCAACAAAGGGATGGTGGGGTTTAACTGCAGCAAGCCAGCTTTGACTCGGTGGCTATCCTGAACTACGACTGCAAGTAACTCTTTTGAGGTGGCGCACACGAGTCCACATATTCACCAACCAATACACCACTATGGAACCGCTCTCGTCTCCCTACGAGAACGCCATCCATAGCACTCACGCTTATCTTGCGTATTTTAGAGTATCCACTTTCACTTGTCTATGAACTGATATAAGCAACCCAGAAGTCCTTTTCCGCGGACACGGCTATTCGAATAGATGATGTTAACCCTGCAGGGGTGTACTTCTTCACACACGCTCTCACCACTTACCGCCGTTTACACGACATGTACTCGGCAACCTTCAAGCGGAAGCCCAACGTGGGTGTCGGCCACGGCCTACCTAAACACTCGTGTCTCTAGTCCAGGTTTATCGCCTATTCGGGTTCCATCCATGAGGAGATCCGGCCGGAGTTTCGCTCACAGCCCCAAACGATGTGAACAGGGTTCCCGAGACACCAAACGGGCGCCCGGTACACCGTGCCACGTGCCTACTGCATCACAGCCCACCCCTCCGGTCAGCGCTGCCCACGGCCTCCAGCATACTACAAACACCAGAAACTACTTGCAACTCCTGGACAGAGGACAAGGGTGATTAAGAAGCCGAGAGGGTCCATTGGTTTCGGGCCCAATGCATGGTAGTAGCTGAATCATGGATCACAAACACAAAACTCAGTTCCTGAGGACGGTTTCAATGAGACAACCCACCATGTACTCCTACATGGCCTCTCACCGCTACCTTTACCAAATCGTGTTCACACACTTAGCTCACACACAATAGGACATGTTCACACACCTCTGATTCATTCCCGATGAATCAGACCTGACACAACTCTAAGCAGTAGCAGGCATGACAAACAAGCAAGAATGAGTAGGCACAACAGGGCTCAAACAACTCCTACTCATGCTAGTGGGTTTCATCTATTTACTGTGGAATGACAGGTCATGCAGAGGATAAAGGGGTTCAGCTACCGCAGCAAGTAACAGATGAGTCGTTGTTGTCCTAATGCAGTAAAAGAGAGCAGGAGCGAGAGAGTGGGATTATATCGGAATGAACAAGGGTGTTTTGCTTGCCTGGCACTTCTGAAGATAACATTGAGTCTCCATCAGTGTCAACGATCACATCGTCGGTATCACGTCTATCGAGAGGGGACAAATACCGGCAAACAAGAAGAACACAATCAATGCAATGCACAATATGATGCATGCTATGACATGGCAATATAAATGTGTTTTGAGCTAATGCACCTAGCTATGATTTAAATGAAGTTGGTTTGAATACAAGATTCAAATTCAAACTCCATATGTGATTATTTAAATGCCATTCACTTCATTTGTCCTAAACAGTAGTGATAATTTGTTCTAACATGCATGGAAATGGTACAGATGGATTCCTTGAATTTTTCTGATAATTTTTCATATATAAATTATTTAATTTGGAGTTATGGTTGATTTTCTATGAATTTTAGAAGTTTTAGGCATTTTTTGGAATTTTCTGAATAAAAATAAATCCAGAAAACATTACTGCGTCAGCATGACGTTGGCATGACGTCAGTAGGTCAACAGGGGCTGGTCCGGGTCAAACCTGACCAGTGGGGCCCACTGGTCAGTGACTCAGGTGACTAACAGAGTTAATTAATTCTAACTAATCAAATTAATAGCCACGGGGCCCACTGTCAGTGTCAGCAGGGGTAATTAGTTTAACTAATTCAGTTAGTACTAATCCTAATTAACTAACAGAGTTGGGCCCCACCTTTCATTGACCCAAGGGGTCAAACTGGGCCCACCCGTCAGGGGAGGTCAAACCCCGGGCCGATCAGGTCAAACCTGCCGGCGACTTGCCGCCGGCGAGGTCCGAGACGGCGGCGATGCGCGGAATCGCAGCACAGGCCACGGTTCGAGGCGCGGTTGGCACCGTTGGAACCCCGAGCCTCGTCCGCGTCGTCTGGTGCTAGTGGGGTCGCCGGAGACGACTTAGATCGACGGCGGCGTCCGCTTCCGTGGCGGCCGGAGTTCGGGCGCCGATCGATTCGACGCTATGGTACACTACGGGAGAAACTCGTGGGTGCTGCGGGCTCCTGAGGTTGCGGTGAGCACGACGGTGGGCTCGGGAGCGAGCTGCGGTGGCTGTGGCCACGGCGGCGCCATGGCCGGCAGCGAGGAGCAATCGGCTCCGGTGAAAAGGGCGGCTAGAGTGTGGGAACGAGCGCGAGGAGGAGGGGGAATGGAAGAGGAGCTCACAGCGGATCCGGTAGAGGCAACGGCGAGGCCGGGGAGGGATGGAGCTCGCGAATCCTCGAAAGTTCGCCGGCGGCCGAAGGTTGGGGACGAGCTTGAGGGCGACGCTGCAGGGCTTCCGGAGGGCCGTGGATCGGTGGGGAGGAAGAGGGGGTCGAGGCGGAGCTTTGGGAGGCGTCGGGGAGGCGAGGCGGTGGCTGTGGCCGCGAGGGGGCTCGTCGGCGGCGACGGCTGCGTTCGGGCGAGTGAGAGAGAGAAAGCAGAGGAGAGGAGGGCCACGGGGGGAGTGATAGAGAGGTCGAGGGGGTTCGGCATCTCCGTGGCGTTGCGGGAGACGTCCAGGGGGAGGAGGAGGCAGCCAGGCAGGGAGGAGGTGGCCGGGGCGCGTGGCCGCGCGCGCCGGGCGCGTGCCCGTCCTCCTGGCAGGGAGGAAGACGACAGGGGAGGAGAGATGGGCTGGGCCAACAGTGTTGGGCCGCCAGGTGGGTGGGCCTCAGGTAAGCGTCAGGTAAGTCCTTCTCTCTCTCTCTTTTATTTATTGTTTTCTATTTTCTGTAGTTTGTTTTGATTTAGTTTTAGACACTAAATCATTTTTATTGCTTCTGATAGTTATGGTAGGGACTAGTAGGATTATTCCAAAGCCCTTCATCAAGGATCAGAATTATTGGACATATATTAATTAATTAAGAAATATATATCCAATGCAAATAGTTATTTATTTAATTCAAAGGCCCAAAATAATTAACTCTGAGATACCAAAAATATTGATTTGAGTTTTACCTCTTTGCAATATTTTCAGAGGCTAAGAGGAACATTTTCTTGGACTTCTTTGAGAAGATTTTAATGTTGATCATTTTTAGAGGTTTCCTGAGGCTTTTGAAAATTCCTCAATTCAAATTTCATTTGAATTTAAACATGATGCACACATGAGGGTCTAGCCTAGTGCATAACAGGACCAGTGATGTGACAGGCTGGGTCATGTACTTCGATGGGGCGTTCTCCAGGCATGGCGCTGGGGCTGGGGCGGTGCTTATATCGCCCACTCAGGACAAGCTCTATTACGCTGTGCAGCTCTGTTTCTAGCAAGGTGAAAAGGTCTCCAACAACATAGCGGAGTATGAAGGTTTAATAGCGGGCTTGAAGGCCGCAGCTGCCCTGGGGGTGAAACACCTCACCATCAAGGGCGATTCGCAGCTCCTTGTCAATTTCTCCAACAAGATGTACGAGCCGAAGGATGAGCACATGGAAGCCTACCTTGCGGAGGTCCGCAGGATGGAGAAGCAGTTCTGGGGGTTGGAGTTGCAGCATGTGCCCCGTGGCACCAATCAGGAGGCCGACGACATCGCCAAACGGGCGTCCAGACGGTTACCTCAGGAGCCTGGCGTTTTCGAGGAGCGGCTCTTCAAGCCCTCAGCCCTGCCGTCATTATCAAACACGGCTCAGCCCCGGGAGGAACTCCCCCAGCCACTTGCCTCAGGAGCTCCGGCCTATGGCCCGGCCTCAGGAGCACGCCTCCTCCTGACGATGGAACCTTAGGAGGGATGTTGGATCACGGAGCTCCGGAGTTACTTAACGCAAGGGACCCTGCCGGAGAAGGAGGAGGAAGCGGAGCGAGTGGCACGCTAGGCCACGGCATACTGCATCAAGGATGGAGAGCTCTACCGGAAGCGACCAAATGATGTATCACTGCGCTGCATCTCCAGGGGGCAAGGGAAGGAACTGCTGGAAGATATACACGGCGGAGACTGTGGACACCATTCATCATCACGGACCCTCGTCGGCAAGGCGTTCCGCAGTGGGTTTTATTGGCCCACCGCGCTCAATGACGCCGTCGAACTAGTGAAAGCTTGTGAGGCCTGCCAGTTCCACGCCAAGCAGATCCATCAGCCAGCAGGAGGCCTGCAGACTATACCCCTTTCGTGGCCATTCGCAGTCTGGGGGCTGGACATCTTGGGCCCGTTTCCTCGGGCGCCAGGGGGCTACCGCTACCTCTACGTCGCCGTGGACAAGTTCACCAAGTGGGCTGAAGTAGAGGCTGTCCACACCATTCCCGCGGGTTCCACGGTCAAGTTCATCAAGGGCATCATGAGCCGGTTCGGGGTGCCGAACCGCATCATCACGGACAACGGTTCGCAGTTCACCAGTAACCTCTTCAAAACATACTGTGCTAACCTTGGAACGCAGATATGCTACGCTTCGGTGGCGCACCCCCGAAGCAACGGCCAGGCCGAGCGAGCCAACGCGGAGGTCCTGAGGGGCCTCAAGACCAGGATGTTCAAGAAGAAGCTGGAGGCCTGCGGCAGAGGTTGGTACGACGAGCTTCAGTCCGTGTTGTGGCCCATCCGCACAACCGCGACCAAGCCGACTGGAGAGACCCCGTTCCTCCTGGTCTACGGAGCCGAAGCGGTCCTCCCCCACGAGGTCAGACGTCGCTCCGCGCGTGTCCTGGCGTTCAACGAGGCGCAGTAGGACGCCATGCGGGGGATGGACCTCGTGCTGGGGGAGGAACGTCGCCGAGAAGCCGCGCTACAAGCGGCGAGGTACCAACAAGCACTGCGGCCATATCACTGCCGCAACATCCGCCCCAGAACTCTCGAGGTAGAAGACCTCGTGCTCAGGCGGGTTCTCTCAAGGGAGGGGCTGCACAAGCTCTCTCCCATGTGGGAGGGCCCGTTCAAAGTTGTTCATGTTTCCAGGCCCGGCTCCGCGCGCTTGGAGACTCACGAGGGGGTGCCAGTCCAGAACACATGGAACATCCAGCACCTCCAGAGGTTCTACCCCTAAAAAGGCCCGGAGCCTGTGAAGAAGGTGAATGCCTGTGAAGCCATCGCGTTTTGGAAAAGGCCCGAAGCCTGTGAAGAAGGCGAATGCCTGTGAAGCCATCGCGTTTTGGAAAAGGCCCGGAGCCTGTGAAGAAGGCGAATGCCTGTGAAGCCATCGCGTTTTGGAAAAGGCCCGGAGCATGTGAAGAAGGCGAATGCCTGTGAAGCCATCGCGTTTTGGAAAAGGACCGGAGCCTGTGAAGAAGGCGAATGCCTGTGAAGCCATCGCGTTTTGGAAAAGGCCCAGAGCCTGTGAAGAAGGCGAATGCCTGTGAAGCTGTTGCGTTTTGGAAAAGGCCCGGAGCCTGTGAAGAAGGCCAATGCCTGTGAAGTTCGCCGCCCGTGACACTCTCACGTAATAATGAGTTGGGGCTGTACACGCCCTGGAGTCTCAGGAGCACCGGCCTCAGGCCCTGGGGCTCCCTCCCATGCCCAGTGGCAGCACTTAGCTCTGCGCTGGTGAGAAGACATCGAAGACTAGATTAGGTGCCGGACACGGCTTTTCATTTGCTTTCCGTAGTTGGCTTGCTCCTTCTCATTTGAAGTTTTGTTGAAGTTGTTACCGTCTTTGGCTTGTGGTTCTTCGACTTTTCGCTCTCCCGCCTCGATTTCTCTTTTGCAAGGCCTCGCAAGGGAGGGGGACAGCCGAGCGCCCTCGCGAGTGTTCCTATCCTAGTCATTCAAAAGTTTCGTGACCTGGGTCCATTACAGGAGCACCCCTCCAGTCCATGCCCCAGGGGCACCGCGACGCGAACACAGGGCTTGGGTCGGTCGCCCCCGACGGCTGGGGCCGGGAACTACCCACGCGCGGGCACGTAGCCGGAAGGCACGATAGCGGAAGCAAATGATGATTAACGGCAATAACCCAAACACGCCCCCGCGGGGCTCCACACTACTGTCTTTTTGTGTAGGAAAAAGGAAAAGAAAGAACAAACCAGGCACAGCTCGCCTTACACCGGCCTGCAGGGAGGACTCGAGCCGCCCATGGGGCTCAGGCGGACTCCCTCTCGCGCTTCACCGGGGCGCGACGGCAGGCAGGCACGCCACCACCTCCCAAGCAGATACGACGACGTGGAGGCTGATCGCGGCCACCGCTGGAGGAGTCGCCGCTTGAAGAAGAACCGGAGAAGCTTGAGGAACCCTGAGCGCCGCCAGTCACCCGAGCGCTGTCCTCTCCGTCGCCGGCCGGGAGCTCACCGAGGAGGAAGCGAGCAAGTGGAAGCCGGGTGCTAGTCGGCTCCGCCGACCACACAACAAACTCTGGCAGCACCTCTACAGCGCGAAAGCGCAGCCTAGGGGGGCGCGCGACCGAAGCGCACCCCCCGGCCGCAGCAGTCCGACCGTCACCATGCTGGGAATCGTCTCCGCGGCCGCGGGGAGCTACCGTGGAGACCACAGGATGCTTGCGAGGGCGCCCTCGGCTGCGCTTGGGCGGGGAAGAGGCAGGCTCTACCCGGCGAGCCTTCCCCTTCTCTGCGGCCGAGAACCTCCTCAATGGGGCCATCAAGAAGAAGGAGAAGCAAGGGAGAATGAACCCAGAAGGGCGCGTGCCAATCCGTACTTATAGCCGGCGAAGGCCAACCGTCGGCCCCCACTATCACAGGTAATAATGACCCGCTTTGCATGCATGGACTTGTCCAATCCGTGCAGTTGCCGAGGTGCCATGGGGAAGTGGAGACGCCCACGTCCAATCAACTGCCACGCGGTGCCCAAGACCGCAGGCTGTTAGGGCCCGCGGCACTTCGCTCTTGCCCTTCCGCCTCCCTGCACGGCCAAGTCCGGGCGCGCCTTGGGCCCGGGGGCTACTATCGGCGTTCTGGGAACGGGGGTCCCCAGACTTGCCTGCCTGCGGCCTGCGGCGTGGCTCAAAGGGGGGCCCAACATGGCCCATCTTCATCAACACAGACCCAAGACCCTCGCGAGGGGCCAAGCCTCGCGTGGCGGACGACACAGAGCTTCCTCAGGCACGGCCTCATCAGGCTGGCTCACGCGGAGGCAGAGAGATCAAGGCGGGATACCTCACGAGGTGCCCGTGACACAGGCCATGACGACCAAGGGCGCCAGGCGGCTGCCAGCCCGTGCAGTGTCCTCCTTTCCTCTTTGGTGCAAAAGGGGCAAGCGCAGCCGCGGAGTACCGAGGCATCAAGCAAAGGTTGCCATTTCGGTGCAACAAGACCAAGACCAGAAGGACTGCAAGACGGAGGTCATCGTGGAGCCCAGGACGGCATCACCACCAAAGCTTTGTGCAGGCGAAGACTACTTTTGTCAGGGTAGCTAGTACTAGCTGTCCCCCTTCAAATTAGCCCGCCACTGTTGGCTCCCTTCCCGCTCGATATTTGGGAAGAGGACCAGGGCCTCTATAAATAGGACCAGCCACCCATAGAGGAGCGGGTGTTCGATCAGAGAGAGAGAGGGAGAGAGAGAAGGGTGGCTGAACTCCTCCCAGCAGTTCATCGCCCCAGCCAAGAACAGACCCTCGCGAGGCTGTTCTTCCTTGTATCATTCATTATCATCAGCCCAAGAGGCAATCGACCACACCACAAACTGGAGTAGGGTATTACATCACAACGGTGGCCCGAACCAGTATAAACCCTGTGTCTCTTGTGTTGTTCTTTCCATAGCTTAGATCTTAGCAAGCCGGAGGGGTGCAGGTAGGTAGGAAGCGGATCTCCGCGCACCCCAGTGTTCGAACCTCAAGGGTCTGCCGGAACCCGAAATCCGACAGAATCTTTGGTAGGATCCTTTCGGAGGGTAGGGCTTGGAAGATGGCCGGCCTCATACGGTCGGACATGGAACCCTTCTTTAGGTGGATACATAGGTGGGTCGGAGGTGAGGTGTAGTGTGTACCCTTGATACGGTGGAGTGGGTGTGTTGTAACACCCTCAGCGGAGGGCTCTTGTACCCCTTTTCTCCCTCTTTAATGCAAGATACACATGATATGCATATTCGAAAAAAATCATCGTTCTTATTGCATTACTCCATTTCTCCATGAACTTAATATACTAGATGCATGCTGGATAGGGGTCGATGTGTGGAGTAATAGTAGTAGATGCAGGCAGGAGTCGGTCTACTAATCTTGGGCATGATGCCTATGTAATGATCATTGCCTGGATATCATCATGAGTATTTGAAGTTTATCAATTGCCCAACAGTAATTTGTTCACCCACCGTTTGCTATTTTTCTCGAGAGAAGCCACTAGTGAAATCTACGGCCCCCGGGTGTCTTTCTCATATTATTTGCTTTTGCGATCTGTTTTCCCTTGCATTTATTTTCAGATCTATTAATCCAAAAACCCAAAAATACCTTGCTGCAATTTATCCTTATTTATTTTATTTTGCGTTCGATCTATCAATCTACTACAAATTTACGTCACGTCTGTTTGCCTATCTTGAGGCGCCGTACCCCGGAAGGGATTGACAACCCCTTTAACACGTCGGGTTGTGAGAAGTTGTTATTTTGTGCAGGTGCTGATTACGTTGTGTTGCTTGGTTATCCTACTGTTTCGATAACCTTGGCTGCATATATGAGGGAAATACCTACTGTCGCTGTGCTACATCATCCCTTCCTCTTTGGGGAAATACCGACATAGCTTCAAGCGACATCAAAAGGAATTTCGGGCACCGTTGCTAGGGAGGATCTTCAACATATACCAGGTTCCTAATCACAAATCTCATCTGCTCGCAACTTACATTATTTTCCATTTTCCTCTCGTTTTCCTCTCCCCCACTTCACAGAAAATTGGTGTTTTATTCGCCTCTTTTTTTCGTTTGCTATTTTCTTGTCAGATTTATCCTTTGCTTGCAAACATGAGTGATTTCGGTATGACACCAACAGATGACGGCCTAAATCCAAAGATGGGACGTACGGGCAATCTGTATGCTAAAACTTTTATCTTGGGGCAAGGGAACGTTATGGGAAAATAATGTATCCAAGAATTTTTCAATTGTGTAGGAAATCTAAGTCTTGATGATGCTCCTATACTCAAAACTACTAGATCTTATGCAGATGCTATTTCAACACTAGTTCTGAAACTTGAAAGTAAATTTATTCATACCCATCCTACCTTGCAAAGATTGTTTTTTGAGCTCCCCGTTATAAAGAATCCTAAGGCTAAAAAGTTGGCCACTCTCGTTCTTATGAATGACTTTGACTATATTATACGGGAAGCTAGGGAAATCTTTGACTTTTATGGTATGAATCGTGAAAAGCCCGTGATAGATGAAATTGTTTACAATAGTGATTATGTGTTAAGACATCTACTTGGGGATAATAAAAACTTTGATGAGAATCTTAAAAAGGAAGTTCCCGTTTTAGACATAATCCAACAAGTTTTCAATAATGTTAATCAACATTACTCTTGGATTGTTGTCGGAAATCAACGTGGTTATGATAATGGGCAGCTTAATAAAGCTAAGATTTCTTCCCGTTTTAGATATAATCCAACAAGTTTTCAATAATGTTAATCAACATTATTCTTGGATTGTTGTCAGAAATCAACGTGGTTATGATAATGGACAACTTAATAAAGCTAAGATTTCTATGGATAATATGTTTTATGTAGTGTTTGCAAAACCCCATGATGAAAACACCTCTCAGAAAGTTAAGGATAAGGATGACAAAACTTAGATCCTTGCTTTATGCCTAGCTAAGGGCGTAAAACTATAGCGCTTGTTGGGAGGCAACCCAATGAATAAAATTTATTTTTGCTTTTTGTTTCCTGTTTTTGTGTGTTAGCACAATTATTCTACTGCTACGATTGTGTTTTTTGTGTTTTAATTAGTGTTTGTGCCAAGTAAAGCCTTTAGGATCTTCTTGGGTGATAATGTTTGATCTTGCTGAAAAACAGAAACTTTTGTGCTCACAAAAATAATGTTCTTCTTTTACCAAAGAGCTATAAAATACCCATTCCAAAACCAGTAGATCAATATACAAATTTCTCAGGTCTTCCTAATTTTTCAGAATTTTTGGAGTTACAGAAGTATTCGAAATAGTCAGATTGCTACAGGTTGTTCTGTTTTGACAGATTCTGTTTTTTGTGTTGTGTGCTTATTTTGATGGCTCTATAGTTTTCTTTGATGAGTTTTTGCCATAGAAAAGTTGGAATAAAGTAGATATAATGCAAGAAAAAAATATGAATTGGTTTGATACGTTACTTATAGTAGTGATTTATTATTCTTATACTAATGGATCTCACGAAGGTTTTGTTGAGTTTTGTGTGATTGAAGTTTTCAAGTTTTGGGTTATCTTACGATGGATGAAGGAATAAGGAGTAGAAGAGCCTAAGCTTGGGGATGCCCCGGCATCCCAATATATTATCCAAAAATGAGAAACCAACTAAGCTTGGGGATGCCCCCGAGTGGCATCCCCTCTTTCATCTAACGACCATATGTATTTTACTCAAAGCTATATTTTTATTCGTCACATACTATGTGTTTTTCTTGGAGCGTGTTGTATGATATGAGTCTTTGCTTGTTTTATTTTGTGTTTTATCTCTTGATCCCTTGCTGGACACACTTATTTGAGAGAGCCAAAATTATGACATGACTTATTAGAATTGCTCCCTATGCTTCATTTAAATTTTTATGAGCTATGGACTTGCTCTAGTGCTTCACTTATACCTTTTTGAGCACGGTGTGCTTATTATTTTTGAAGAAATGATCTCTTGCTTCACTTAGATTTATTTGAGAGTTATTAAAATTTTCAAGAAATTCTCTTTTGCTTCACTTCAATTATTTTGAGAGAAAGAAAAAGAATTATGCTCATGATCTTCACTTATATTTGTTTGAGCATATGAAAAGCAACATATTAAAATTAGTCCCAAAGTGATAGATATCGAAGAAGGATATAATAAAAACTTTCATGAATATGATTGGACAAAATAAACTTGATTCTTAGTAATAGTTTTGAGATATGATGATGTGATATGTGTGTCATCTTGATGAGTAATTATGCTTTCGTAAGAATATTGGTGTTAAGGTTTGTGATTCCCTATGCAAGCACGAAAGTCAATAGTCATGCAATGAAATTATATCCTATGTGGTGCATTATTCGGTGTTAATTATGCTTAATGCTTGCTTATGAGATTATTCATTTCTTAGTTAGTCGCTTCCCAATCTTTTGCTTGCCTTCATTTTGCACTGAGTATGATCTCTACTTGTGCATCCAAAAACCTTTAACCCAGTTTTTCCACATGAGTCCACTATATCTGCCTATATGTGGTATTCTTTTGCCGTTCTAAGCAAATTTGCATGTGCCATCTCCATTTTTCAAAAATAAACTTCTCTTTTGTGTGTTCGTTTCGCTCGTGGAGCGGTGAGGGGTGATGACCCACAAGTGTAGGGGATCTATCATAGCCTTTTCGATAAGTAAGAGTGTCGAACCCAACGAGGAGTAGAAGGAAATGATAAGCGGTTTTCAGCAAGGTACTTTCTGCAAGCACTGAAATTATCGGTAACAAATAGTTTTGTGATAAGGTAATTGGTAACGGGTAACAAATAGTAAAAGTAAATAAGGTGCAGAAAGATGGCCCAATCCTTTTTGTAGCAAAGGACAAGCCTGGACAAACTCTTATATAAAGGAAAGCGCTCCCGAGGACACATGGGAATTATCGTGAAGCTAGTTTTCATCACGTTCATATGATTCACGTTCGGTACTTTGATAATTTGATATGTGGGTGGACCGGTGCTTGGGTACTGCCCTTACTTGGACAAGCATCCCACTTATGATTAACCCGTATTGCAAGCATCCGCAACTACAACAGAAGTATTAAGGTAAACCTAACCATAGCACGAAACATATGGATCCAAATCAGCCCCTTATGAAGCAACGCATAAATTAGGGTTTAAACTTCTGTCACTCTAGCAACCCATCATCTACTTATTACTTCCGAATGCCTCCCTCTAGGCCCAAGAAATGGTGAAGTGTCATGTAGTCGACGTTCACATGACACCACTAGAGGGATGACAACATACATCTCATCAAAATATCGAACGAATACAAAATTGACATGACTACTTATAGCAATACTTCTCCCATGTCCTCAGGAACAAACGTAACTACTCACAAAGCATATTCATGTTCATAATCATAGGATTATTAATATGCATAATGGATCTTAACATATGATCTTCCACCAAGTAAACCAACTAGCATCAACTACAAGGAGTAATCAACACTACTAGCAACTCACAGGTACCAATCTAAGGTTTGGATACAAAGATTGGATACAAGAGATGAACTAGGGTTTGAGATGAGATGGTGCTGGTGAAGATGTTGATGGAGACTGACCCCCGCCCGATGAGAGGATCATTGGTGATGACGATGGTGATGATTCCCCCCTCCCAGAGGGAAGTTTCCCCGACAGAATAGCTCCGCCGGAGCCCTAGATTGGTTCCACCAAGGTTCCGCCTCGTGGCGGCGGAGTTTCGTCCCGTGATATTGCTTATGATTTTTTCTCGACAAAAGACTCCATATAGCCAAAGATGGGCATCAGAGGGCCACCAGGTGGCCCACAAGGCAAGGGGAGCACCCAGGGGGGTAGGGCGCGCCCCCACCCTCGTGGACGGTGGGTGGCCCCCCTCTGGTACTTCTTTTGCCCAATATTTTTTATATATTCTGAAAATAATTCCTTTGGAGTTTTAGGACTTTTGGAGATGTGCAGAATAGGTCTCTAATATTTGCTCCTTTTCCAGCCCAGAATTCCAGCTGCCGTTATTCCCCCTCTTCATTTAAACCTTGTAAAATAAGAGAGAAAAGGCATAAGTATTGTGACATAATATGTAATAACAGCCCATAATGCAATAAATATCGGTATAAAAGCATGATGCAAAATGGACGTATCAACTCCCCCAAGCTTAGACCTCGCTTTGTCCTCAAGCGAAAGCCGATATCGAAAAATATGTCCACATGTTTAGAGATAGAGGTGTCGATAAAATAAAATACAGACATGAGGGCATCATGATCATTCTTAGAACAACAACACACAGACACACACACATATATATATATAGTCAAGTACGAATAAGAAACTTCATTGAAAACTAACAAACTGTAATCTTAGTCATTGAAGCAATTGCAATTTATCATAACATAGTAAAGAGTCAATATAAGAGCTTCTCAGCAAGTCCACGTACTCAACCATCATTTAGTCTTTCAAAATTGCTAACACTCACGCGATATTTATGGTTATGAAGTTTTAATCGGACACAGAGAAAGATAGGGTCTTAGTTTTGCCTCCCAACCTTTTACCTCAAAGGTAATGTCAACAATAATAGTTCATGAAAACCCACATCCAATTAGCCAATTATATCAGGATCTTTCCAGCACATTGTCCTAGCTAAAGGATAAAATGTAAAAAGGAAAGGTGAAGATCACCGTGACTCTTGCATGAAGTAATAGACAAGAATAAAAGATAGGCCCTTCGCAGAGGGAAGCAGAGGTTGTCATGTGCTTTTATGGTTGGATGCACAAAATCTTAATGCAAAAGAACGTCACTTTATATTGCCACTTGTGATATGGACCTTTATTATGCAGTCCGTCACTTTTATTTCTTCCACATCACAAGATTGTATAAAGCTTATTTTCTCCGCACTAATAAATCATACATATTTAGAGAGCAATTATTATTTCTTGCAACGATGACAACTTACTTGAAGGATCTTACTCAATCCATAGGTAGATATGGTGGACTCTCATGGCAAAACTGGGTTTAAGGATATTTGGAAGCACAAGTAGTATCTCTACTTGGTGCAAAGAAATTGGCTAGCATGAGGGGGAAAGGCAAGCTCAACATGTTGGATTATCCATGACAATATAATTTATCTCAGATGTAAGAAAACATAACCCATTACATTGTCTTCCTTGTCCAACAACAAGTCTTTAGCAAGTCATATTTTAATGAGTGCTCACAATCATAAAAGATGTCCTAGATAGTATATTTATATGTGAAAACCTCTCTTTCTTTATTACTTCATATTAATTGCAACTATGACCAAAACTATGTTTGTCAACTCTCAACAATTTTTATTCATCATACTCTTTATATGTGAGCTCATTACTCTCCATAAGATCCACATGATCCCTTTATTTGTTTTTATTTCTTTTCTTTTATTTTATTCTATTCCCTCAAGATCATAGCAAAATAATCAAGCCCTTGACCCAACACTAATCTTTATTATATATAGCTCACGGACTCGATTACATAGAAGGATCATAAGGCAAAACTCACAACTAGATTATACTAAAACTTTATTCTACTAGATCAAGATATTATCAAAAGGATCGTACTAAAAACGATAAAGATAAAAGTGATGGTGATACGATACCGGGGCACTCCCCCAAGCTTGGCAGTTGCCAAGGGGAGTGCCCATACGCGATACTCAGTTCTTCTTTGTTGGTGAAGAAGGTGTTGGTGATGATGGATAGTCGCACATCGAGCGTAGGAGATCCTCCAGTTTGCGGATAATGCCCTTGAGTGCGATGATATGCTCCTTCAACAAAATAGTTTCACTTGTGAGATACTTGTTTTGAATACGAGCCAATTCAATCATCTTGAAAGCCTCAATCTCCGTTGGGGTAAAGAGATTGTGGTGAGGTTGAAGGATGTCTTCTTCTGCTACTGCCAGAACTTGGTCCCCCATGGCTTTCTTGATCCCATCATCCTTGTTGATCTCTCCGGGCTCTTCTCTCTTCAGCTCTATCTTCATTAGCCAAGCAGCGTTGCCCTCATTGTTGGAGGAGGAGGGATACGACATGATGGTTGGCCTTGACAACCCTGGCAGAAAATAGCTCAAAACAAAGACAGAGGATGTTTGCGTGATACGGTGGTCAAAACTTTTGGGAGATTATATAATGAATTTTTACCGACCAAAAGAAGTATCGTGCAAGAAAACATAGTCCAGAGAGCACACGAGGTACCTACGAGGCAGGGGGTGCGCTCAGGGGGGTAGGGCGTGCCCTCCACCCTCATGGAAGCCTCGTGTCCTTTTCGATTTGCTTCTTATTTTCCTATTTTGTTAAATATTCCAAAACGGAGAAAATTTTCCATTAGAACTGTTTTGGAGTCAGTTTACTTACCGTACCACGTACCTATTCCTTTTCGGGCTTTGAAATGTTCTGGAAAGTGTCCCTTATGTATTCCTCCGGGGTTACGGTTTCAATAACATTAGTTTCAACATTTATGGGATTACCTGAGATATAATGTTTGATTCTCTGACCGTTTACCACCCTCAGATTTGTGCCTTCAAAGTTGTTGATTTTTATGGCACCGGAACGATAGACCTCCTCGACGATGTAAGGACCTTCCCATTTAGAGAGGAGTTTGCCTGCAAAAAATATTAAACGAGAGTTGTATAACAATACATAATCACCTACATTAAACTCACGCTTTTGTATCCTTTTATCATGCCATCTTTTAACTTTTTCTTTAAACAGTTTGGCATTCTCATAGGCCTGGGTCCTCCATTCATCAAGGGAGATAATGTCAAAAGGCCTCTTCTCACCAGCAAGTTTGAAGTCATAGTTGAGCTCTTTAATAGCCCAATATGCCTTATGTTCTAGTTCAAGAGGTAAGTGACATGCTTTACCATAAACCATTTTATATGGAGACATACCCATAGGATTTTTATATGCAGTTCTATAAGCCCATAGTGCATCATCAAGTTTCTTGGACCAATTCTTTCTAGATCTATTAACAGTCATTTGCAAAATTAATTTCAGCTCTCTATTGCTAAGTTCTACTTGACCACTAGACTGTGGATGATATAGAGATGCAATTCTATGATTAACATCATACTTAGCAAGCATTTTACAAAAAGCACCATGAATAAAATGTGAACCACCATCAGTCATTAAGTATCTAGGGACTCCAAACCTCAGAAAAATAACTTCTTTAAGCATCTTAATAGAGGTGTTATGATAAGCACTACTAGTTGGAATAGCTTCTACCCATTTAGTAATGTAATCAATAGCAACTAAAATATGAGTATACCCATTAGAGGAAGGAAAAGGTCCCATATAATCAAAGCCCCAAACATCAAATGGTTTAATAACAAGTGAATAGTTCATAGGCATTTCTTGATGTCTACTAATATTACCAATTATTTGACATTCATCACAAGACAAGACAAACTTACAGGCATCCTTGAAGAGAGTAGGCCAATAAAAATCAGATTGCAATACCTTATGTGCAGTTTTGTCTCCAACATGGTGTCCTCCATAAGCCTCGGAGTGACACTTGCGTAGGATCTTTTCCTGTTCATGCTCAGATACACAACGTCGAATAACACCATCTACTCCTTCTTTATAAAGATGTGGGTCATCCCAGAAGTAGTGTCTTAAATCATAGCAAAACTTTTTCTTTTGTTGGTATGTGAAACTAGGTGGTATAAATTTAGCAACAATAATTAGCATAATGAGCATACCATGGAGCAGTACGAGAAGCATTTATGATAGCTAATTGTTCATCAGGAAACGTATCATCAATAGGTAGTGGGTCATCAAGAACATTCTCTAACCTAGACAAGTTGTCTGCAACGGGGTTCTCAGCTCCCTTTCTATCAATAATATGCAAATCAAATTCTTGTAGCAAGAGAACCCATCTAATAAGTCTAGGTTTAGCATCTTTCTTTTCCATAAGATATTTAATAGCAGCATGATCAGTGTGAACAGTTACTTTAGAATCAACAATGTAAGGTCTGAACTTATCACAAGCAAATACAACTGCTAAAAATTTCTTTTCAGTAGTAGCATAATTTCTTTGGGCATTGTATAGAGTTTTACTAGCATATTGAATAACATTTAATTTCTTATCAACTCTTTGTCCTAGAACAGCCCCTACAGCATAATCACTAGCATCACACATAATTTCAAATGGTAAATTCCAATCAGGAGGCTGAATAATAGGTGCAGAAACCAAAGCTTTCTTAAGTATTTCAAATGCTTCTACACAATCATCTTCAAATACAAAAGGAACATCTTTTTGTAAGAGATCAGTCAGAGGCCGAGAAATTTTAGAGAAGTCCTTAATGAACCTCCTATAAAAACTGGCATGACCAAGGAAACTTCTTATACCTTTAGTGTCCTTGGGACACGACATCTTTTCAATAGCATCAACTTTAGCTTTATCAACTTCAATACCTCTTTCAGAAATTTTATGCCCCAAGACAATACCTTCATTAACCATAAAGTGGCACTTCTCCCAATTCAAGACAAGATTAGTTTCTTCACATATTTGCAAAACTCGATCAAGGTTGCTTAAGCAATCATCAAAAGAAGTTCCGTAAACGAAGAAATGATCTACGAAAACCTCAACAATCTTTTCACAAAAGTCAGAGAATATAGTAGTCATACATCTTTGAAAGGTAGAAGGTGCATTACATAAACCAAAAGGCATACATCTCGAAGCAAAGGTACCGAAAGGGCATGTAAAAGTTGTCTTTTCTTGATCCTCTTTTGACACAGGTATTTGTGAGAAACCAGAATAACCATCTAGAAAGAAAAAATGTGTATGCTTGGATAATCTTTCTAGCATTTGATCAATAAAAGGTAAATGGTAATGATACTTTTTAGTAGCTTTATTTAATTTGCGGAAATCAATTACCATTCTATAACCTGTAACAATTCCTTGTGGGATCAATTCATCTTTATCATTAGGAACAACAGTAATACCTCCCTTCTTAGGGACACAATGGACAGGACTTACCCACTGACTATCAGGAACAAGATAAATTATACCTGCCTCTAGAAGCTTTAGTATTTCTTTTCTTACCACTTTTGTCATCTTAGGATTTAACCATCGTTGGTGATCAACAACCGGTTTAGCGTCTTTCTCCAATTTAATTTTATGCTGGCACAGAGTGGGACTAATGGCCTTAAGATCATCAAGAGTATATCCAATAGCAGCACGGTGCTTCTTCAGAGTTTACAATAATTTCTTTTCTTCATGCTCTGAAAGGTTAGCACTAATAATAACATGATATATCTCTTTCTCATCAAGATAAGCATATTTAAGAGTATCAGGTAAAGGTTTAAGCTCAAACACAGGATCACCCTTAGGTGGAGGGGGATCCCCTAGGATCTCAACAGGCAAGTTGTGTTTCAAAATAGGTCCCTATTTAAAGAATACTTCATCTATTTCCCTTCTTTCATTCATAAACATATCATTTTCATGGTCTAGCAAATATTGTTCTAAAGGATCAGTAGGAGGCACGACAATAGAAGCAAGACCAATAATTTCATATTTACTAGACAATTCTTTATCATGGGGTTGTCTACGAAATTTAGCAAAATTAAACTCATAAGACATATCCCCTAAACCAACAGAAACAATATCCTTATTGCCGTCTTAGCATTAACAATATTCAAGAAGGGTCTACCAAATATAATGGGACAAAAGTCATCTTGTGGGGAACCAAGAACAAGAAAATCAGAAGGATATTTAACTTTCCCACACAAGACTTCAACTTCTCTAACAATCCTGACTGGCAAAATAGTATCTCTATTGACAAGCTTAATTGTAACATCAATCTCTTCTATCTCAGCATGTGCAATATCATGCATAATTTCTTTGTATTAGGAATGAGGTATTGCACTTGCACTAGCACCCATATCACATAAGCCATGATATCAATGATCTCCTACTTTAACAGAAATAACAGGCATGCCTACAACAGGTCTATGTTTATTTTTAGTATCAGGTCTAGCAATTCTAGCAGATTCATTGCAGAAGTATATACCATGCCCATCAATGTTATCGGCCAAGAGATCTTTAACAATAACAACACTAAGTTCAACCTTAATTTGCTCAGGGTGTTTGGGTGTCTTAATATTACTTTTGTTGATCACAGTTGAAGCTTTAGCATGATCCTTTATTCTAACAGGGAAAGGTGGTTTCTCAATATAAGCAGTAGGAACAACAGGATCATTATAAGTGATAGTCTTTTCTTCAACTTTAATAGGTGCAAATACTTTTACTTCAATGGGAGGATTATATTTAAACCACTTCTCCTTAGGGATATTAACATGAGTAGCAAAGGATTCATAGAAAGAAGCTACTATCTCAGAGTCAAGTCCATATTTAGTGCTAAATTCACGGAAAGCATCGGTATCCATAAAAGATTTAACACAATCAAACTTAGGTGTTATACCTGACTCCTTACCTTCGTCGAGGTCCCAATCTTTAGAGTTGCGTTTAATTCTTTCCAATAAATACCATTTGAATTCAATAGTCTTCATCATAAAAGATCTAGTACAAGAAGTATCGAGCATGGAGCGATTACTGAGAGAAAGCCGAGCATAATTTTTTTGAATAATCATTTCTTTTGAGATCTCATGATTGGGGCATGAATATAACATTGACTTAAGCCTCCCCCAAGCTTGAGATATTCTTTCTCCTTTGCAAGGCCAAAAATTATATATGTAATTACGATCACGATGAACAAGATGCATAGGATAAAAGTTCTGATGAAATTCCAATTTCAATCGTTGGTAGTTCCATGATCCAATATCATCACATAGCCTCAACCATGTCATTGCATCTCCCTTCAAAGATAAAGGGAATACCTTCTTCTTGATAACATCCTCGGGCATAGCTACAAGCTTAAATAATCCGCAAACTTCATCCACATAGATTAGGTGTAAATCGGGATGCAATGTTCCATCACCTGTGAAAGGATTAGCTAGCAGTTTCTCTATCATACCTGAAGGAATTTCAAAGTAAACATTTTCAGTAGGTTCAGTAGGTTGAGGAGAAACTCTTTACTCTAGTGGTCGGGGTGAAGATAACCCGAACAAGCCCTTCAAAGGATTATGTTCCATAGTAACAAGTGATAGTAAATTTTAGCACACTATATAAATTTTTTCTTACCAAATTCCACCTACCAAAGGCGCTTCACTCCCCGGCAACGATGCCAGAAAAGAGTCTTGATGACCCACAAGTGTAGGGGATCTATCGTAGCCTTTTCGATAAGTAAGAGTGTCAAAGCCAACGAGGAGCAGAACGAAATGATAAGCGGTTTTCAGCAAGGTATTTTCTGCAAGCACTGAAATTATCGGTAACAGATAGTTTTGTGATAAGGTAATTGGTAACGGGTAACAAATAGTAAAAGTAAATAAGGTGTAGCAAGATGGCCCGATCATTTTTGTAGCAAAGGAAAAGCATAGAAAAACTCTTATTAAAGGAAAGCGCTCCCGAGGACACATGGGAATTATCGTCAAGCTAGTTTTCATCACGTTCATATGATTCACATCCAGTACTTTGATAATTTGATATGTGGGTGGATCAGTGCTTGGGTACTGCCCTTACTTGGACAAGCATCCCACTTATGATTAACCCCTATTGCAAGCATCCTCAACTACAACAGAAGTATTAAGGTAAACCTAACCATAACATGAAACATATGGATCCAAATCAGCCCCTTACGAAGCAACGCATAAACTAGGGTTTAAGCTTCTGTCACTCTAGCAACCCATCATCTACTTATTACTTCCCAATACCTCCCTCTAGGCCCAAACAATGGTGAAGTGTCATGTAGTCGACGTTCACATGACACTACTAGAGGGATGACAACATACATCTCATCAAAATATCGAATGAATACCAAATTCACATGATTACTTATAGCAAGACTTCTCCCATGTCCTCAGGAACAAATGTAACTACTCACAAAGCATATTCAAGTTCATAATCAGAGGAGTATTAATATGCATAATGGATCTGAACATATGATCTTCCACCAAGTAAACCAACTAGCATCAACTACAAGTAGTAATCAACACTACTAGCAACCCACAGGTACCAATGTGAGGTTTGGATAAAAAGATTGGATACAAGAGATGAACTAGGGTTTGAGATGAGATGGTACTGGTGAAGAAGTTGATGGAGATTGACCCCCTCCCAATGAGAGGATCGTTGGTGATGACGATGGTGATGATTTCCCCCTCCCGGAGGGAAGTTTCCCCGGCAGAACAGCTCCGTCGAAGCCCTAGATTGGTTCCGTCAAGGTTCCACCTCGTGGCAGCGGAGTTTCGTCCCGTGAGCTTGCTTATGATTTTTCTCTCGATGAAAGACTCCATATAGCCAAAGATGGGCATCAGAGGGCCAGCAGGGGCCCACGAGGCAGGGGGCGCGCCCAGGGGGTAGGGCGCGCCCCCACCCTCGTGGACGGTGGGTGGCCCTCCTCTGGTACTTCTTTTGCCCAATATTTTTTATATATTCTGAAAAGAATTCCCATGGAGTTTCAAGACTTATGGTGATGTGCAGAATAGGTCTCTAATATTTGCTCCTTTTCCAGCCCAGAATTCCAGCTGCCGGCATTCCCCCTCTTCATGTAAACCTTGTAAAATAAGAGTGAAAAGGCATAAGTATTATGACATAATGTGTAATAACAGCCCATAATGCAATAAATCGATATAAAAGCATGATGCAAAATGGACGTATCAAGGGGTGTGTCGGTGTCAAAACCGGCGGATCTCGGGTAGGGGGTCCCGAACTATGCGTCTAAGGCGGATGGTAACAGGAAGCAGGGGACACGATGTTTTACCCAGGTTCGGACCCTCTTGATGGAGGTAAAACCCTACATCCTGCTTGATTTATTATTGATGATATGAGTATTACAAGAGTTGATCGACCATGAGATCGGAGAGGCTAAACCCTAGAAGCTAGTCTATGGTATGATTGTATGTTGTCCTACGGACTAAAACCCTCTGGTTTATATAGACACCAAAAAGGGCTAGGGTTACCCAAGGTCGGTTACAAAGGAGGAGATATACATATCCGTATTGCCTAGCTTGCCTTCCACGCCAAGTAGAGTCCCATCCGGACACGAGATGAAGTCTTCAATATTGTATGTTCATAGTCCAACAGTCCGGCCAAAGCATATAGTCCGGCTGTCCGGAGACCCCCTAATCCAGGACTCCCTCAGTAGCCCCTGAACCAGGCTTCAATGACGATGAGTCCGGCGCACAGTATTTTATTCGGCATTGCAAGGTGGGTTCCTCCTCCACATACACCACGAAAGAATTTGAATACAAGGATAGTGTCCAACCCTGCAAAAATAAGTTCGACATATCGCCGTAGAGAGAATAATATTTCCACAAATCTAATCTGCTGACACATTTTGGCAACATGACATTATGCCATGGCCCGGTGATTATTTGAACCGTTTCCTTTAACTAGCCCCGCACATAACGCGAGGCTGTTTTTTGGCACGTCTTATCAAAGCAGAGATCGTGTCCCCCTTATTACGGGATTCTCATCAATACGGGTGTCGGTGTCAAAACCGGCGGATCTCGGATAGGGGGTCCCGAACTGTGCGTCAAGGCCGGATGGTAACAGGAGACAAGGGACACGATGTTTTTACCCAGGTTCGGGCCCTCTCGATGGAGGTAATACCCTACTCCTGCTTGATTAATATTGATGATATGGGTAGTACAAGAGTAGATCTACCACGAGATCAAGGAGGCTAAACCCTAGAAGCTAGCCTATGGTATGATTGTTGTATATGGAGTTGATGTCCTACGGACTACAACCCTCCGGTTTATATAGACACCGGATAGGGTTAGGGTTACACAGAGTCGGTTACAATGGTAGGAGATCTTGAATATCCGCATCGCCAAGCTTGCCTTCCACGCCAAGGAAAGTCCCATCCGGACACGGGACGAAGTCTTCAATCTTGTATCTTCATAGTCCAGGAGTCCGGCTGAAGGTATAGTCCGGCTACCCGAACACCCCCTAATCCAGGACTCCCTCAGTAGCCCCCGAACCAGGCTTCAATGACGACGAGTCCGGCGCGCAGATTGTTCGGCATTGCAAGGCGGGTTCTTCTCCAAATCCTGTGTACCTGTAGGAATAATGTCCGATTTTTGTAATGTAGTGCTCCTCGGCTTCCACGCCCAATAATGGCCGTCTTCCACGCGTCAAACGAATGCGAAAAGCCGGGGCGTTTTCACATCCACACCCCTAGCCGTATAAACGAGCCGCCTATTTAACGGGATGGGGATTTAGGTCCAAACCACATCTTCTCCTCTCCGCGAGTTATCATCAGAGCGCTTCCAGCAAAGGTCCATTCCAGCATGGCCAGCCGTCGCAGCTCCTCCCCTCGCCCCTCCGGTCCCAAACCCGGGGACTGGGAGAGTTGCACCATCCCGCATAGCGAGTTAGTGTCGCTTCAGGCCAAGGGATTTCTCCCTCAGGCATACATGGTCCCGGTCCGAGCCGGTCTCGCCACCTACAATGGCGGAAAACAAGCGGAGAGCACCCCCAATCCTTCTAAAGGAGAGCGGGTGTGCCTCGTCCCCTATCTAATAAGGGGACTGGGATTTCCAATTCATCCATTTCTCCGCGGGCTTCTGGAGTTCTACGGCCTCCAGCTGCACAATCTCACGCCCGCCTCCGTATTACATATTGCGGGTTTCGTCGCCCTTTGCGAGCTATTTTAGGCGTTGAGGCTCATTTCGCGCTGTGGAAGAGGTTATTCTGCCTGGTGCCCCGTTCTCAAGAGGGGTCTATATACCAAGTGGGCGGAGCCGAAGTATGGCGCATCGCCGGGACCGGATACCTATCCGGAACCCCAAAGAAGGCGTCCGAGGACTGGCCTTCGGAATGGTTTTACATAGATGACGTCCCGCTACCGGACCCTATCCGGGTCGGTCTCCCTGAGTTCAACAGTGCTCCATTGAAGAAACGCTTGAGCTGGCGTCCGCGGAGCTCTCAGAGAGAAAGCGACAGAGACGTCCTTTACCTGATGGGCCGGATAAGACTGTTGGCTCATTCCGGACTAACCATGATTGGAGTCATGGCCGCATGCATTATGCGGGGGGTGCAGCCGCTTCAATATAGAGGCCACCCCATGTGGGATTTCAACGGGGAGGATGACGCCACCCGTTACGGTCGTAAGGGGCCGGCCTCAGCCGCCGCCCTAGTAAAGATCTTATCCTCTTTGTACAAGGGAGAAAAGGAGGAATTCCTCCGCGTCAACCCGCGGGCCGGATTTACTATGTACGATCCTCCAAGTTGGGTAAGTGAACAATTGTGCTTGCCCGTTTGTTTTATACTCCCACGGTTAGATATGTAGTCTAACGACTTCAATGCAGGAACTGCGACAGGAGGTAAAGGATATAAACAGCCGCCCTCCACAGCCCGAGGACCCAGAACGGTCCCTCGATCCGAACTCTGTAGAGGATCCAGACATATCGTTGGAGCTTATCGACGGGGTGTTCCATCAGCTAAGCAAGGACAATACCTTGGTAGCCATTACGGCTGATTACCCAGGGTTAATCCCGGCCTCCCAGGTGACAGAAACCGGAGTCTCATTCCCTTGAGAGAGATTCCATTCGCACGTATTCCGGTGTTTCTGACGACAACCGTGTTTTGCAGGGGAGATTTCCGAGGCGGGAGGCCGAACCTACGACGGCTAGCCAATGAGGGGCAGCAGGGCCCCGTGGGGCAAAAAGGAATGTAGTCCGGACTGAGATGCCGACGCAAAGGTATAGCGCACCCTCTATTTCCCTGGTGTTATTCTGTCAGGGCATATTAACGTTCGTGCTATCTTCAGAACGAAGAGACCTCGCCGGACTACATCCGGAGAGGTTGCCAATCGCGCCTCCACCAGCCAGGCTCCAACGTCTGGCCAGGAAGCGGAGGCGAGCACAAGGCGCGCACCGGACGCTCCTCCGACAGAGGATGCGGACAGGCTGTCTGCCACAAATTCTGAAGTGGAGAGTGCCATGAACCACAGGCGTCGCCGAACAGTTCTACGCGACGCTTGTTTCTCCCAAGAGGCTTTAGATGCCTTTAATTCGGGAGATGCGTACCTCCGTGCCGCTCAAAATGGTTTAGCCAGAGCCACGGAGCAGTATGTAAAAGACATACGGGTAAGAAAATTTTGGTCAGATATATATATACCAGTAGCCCCCGAGACTTGAAACAGTTAGAGCAACTGATTTAAGGATCATTTAATATGCAGGTTCTTACAGAGAAGAATACCGTACTGTCCCAGGAGCTGGAAAAGTGCAAGGCCCAACTAGAGGCCGCACTAGCCGCAGCAGGGGAGCCCAAAGAGACCCCCTCAGGTAAGATACACTTCGAAAGATTAGTATTGTGCGGTGTGGGTGCAAATCTGACAAATCATATTGCAGATGGCGCCGGACTTGATCCGGAAAAGCAACAACTCTTACGCCGGCTAAAGGCCGGTGAGAGTACGTTGACAAAGGTGAGGCGAGAGAAGAATGATCTTCAGGATGCCAACACCAAGCTGGACGTCGAACTTAAAGATGTTCGTGGCCAGCTGTCGGACTCCACGAAGGAGAATCAGCGGCTTCGACGCGGCATATTTAGTAAGTGCTTGAACGAACTTTGAAAAAAGAGTTCGGCGAGGAAGTCGACTAACAGAGTAATGTCTGTAGGTATGCTCACAGGTCGTCCTGCAGAGGAGATGCCCGGTTCTACGGGTGACCTTCTTCCCGAACTCTTGCAACTGCACGAGCGAATTCGGCAGGTGATGCGAAGCGTTGCCCAAGCCTTATGGCCTGCCCACTCCATGCCCGAGGGCCTTGGAGAGCTTGCGGAGAAGCTGAAGGGAGCTCGGCGGCGCTTCCGGTTGTGGAAGATATCGGCCTGCCGACAAGGCGCTAGGGAGGCCTGGGCCATGGTGAAGACCCGTTTTACGAAGTCTGACCCAAACCACATGGCCGAGGTCGGACCAGTGGGGCCTGACGGGAAGGAGATCCCTGTAAGCTTAGTATACGGCCAAGTAGAGTTGGCCGCGAAGTATTCCCAGCAGGACTGTAAATTAGACAGCCTGTTAGATGGTATAGAAGAGGAATACAATCAGTCAGAATGACTATGTAATTTTGAATTGACATGTGTAATGCCTTCTAGCCGGATTGTAGATCGTTTGTCGTTGCCGACCTTTTCGCTTCAACCTCGGGACCTGACGGTCCGGAGTGTGTCCGAATACCATAGCGGTTATATAAGAACCGGGGTATGCGTGGAGACCAGGCGTAGGGGTCATTAGTGCTTTATCAGACAAGTGCCCAACTAGTTATGTTATATTACATGGTTAGTAAGAAACATCTTCCAGAGAGAATAGTTCCGTTAGGGGTTCCTTTCGCTGGGAGGCATGCCCTAAAGTGCATGTCCGGACTGCGTGAAAAGACGCAGAAAAAAGCATCTGGGGGCGCATAAAATGAGTAAAAAGATCATCTTTTATTTCACCGACCGAATATTCCCTTAAGAACGCTAGCTTTCGGCTTCACCCAGTCTGAGGTACACATCCGGCTGACCCGGCAGTAACAATCGCAGAGGTGCTCCCTTTACCGCCTAGCCGAACAATCGGGAACGTAGGGGTAAGCACAGGAGCCAGGCAACCCAGCTTGGCCAAAACTTAAGTCATATCGATGCATATAATGGTGAAGAAAAAGGTACATGCGGAAGTTTGACGCATGTGTTGGGCGTGAAGCCCGTATAAATAAGCTTCTGTTAAAGAAGCCCCCAGGTTTAATGAGCGCGAGTGGCGCGTCACTAGATGAGCCTTTAAGGGCTATAAAAGAAAAGAGGGGAAGGAGAGAAATGTAAGACAGAAAAATGCAAAAAATGGACAGAGGAAGGAGACGAACACAGAGTCCGGCGCTAGGCATAGAATCTTCGGAGACGGGTGGCGTTCCACGGGTTCGGCTCGAGTCGGTTATCCGACGCATCTCGCAGGCGGTACGCCCCACCAGTCAGGACTTGGTCGATTATGAATGGACCTTCCCACTTGGGCTTGAGTTTGTCCTTTTTCTTATCCGGCAGGCGTAGAACTAGTTCGCCAACATTGTAATTTTTGGCCCGTACTTCTCTGCTTTGATATCTTCGGGCCTGCTGTTGATAAAATGCGGAACGGGCTTTTGCCACGTCACGCTCCTCCTCCAAGGCGTCCAAGTTGTCCTGCCGATCGAGCTCGGCTTCTCTTTCTTCGTACATGCGCACTCTAGGTGAGTCATGAATTATGTCGCAGGGCAGAACTGCCTCTGCGCCGTACACCATAAAAAATGGTGTGTATCCGGTGGTGCGATTTGGCGTGGTCCGCAGCCCCCATAGCACGGAGTCGAGCTCCTCTACCCAGTGCGTGTTAGATTCCTTGAGGGACCGCACCAGTCTGGGTTTAATGCCGCTCATGATAAGACCATTTGCGCGTTCGACCTGGCCGTTGGTTTGTGGGTGATAGACGGAAGCATAATCGAGCTTGATGCCCATGTTTTTGCACCAGAGTTTTACCTCGTCGGCGGTAAAGTTTGTACCGTTATCGGTTATGATGCTGTGGGGGACGCCATAACGGTGTACAACCCCGGATATGAAGTCTATCACAGGTCCGGATTCGGCCGTTTTAACAGGCTTGGCTTCTATCCATTTGGTGAACTTATCCACCATGACCAGTAAGTATTTTTTCCTATCGGTCCCACCTTTAAGGGGTCCGACCATGTCAAGCCCCCAGACCGCAAAAGGCCAGGTGATGGGTATAGTTTGGAGTGCGGTGGGTGGCATATGGCTTTGGTTGGCAAAAAGTTGGCAACCAGCGCATCGTTGGACTAGGTCCTGAGCGTCTGCCCGGGCCGTCGGCCAATAAAAGCCTGTACGGAAAGCCTTGCTAACAAGGGACCGAGCAGCGGCGTGGTGACCACCGAGTCCGGCATGAATTTCAGCCAGAAGGTTCCGCCCTTCCTCTTCGGAGATGCACCTTTGAAGGACTCCGGTAGTGCTTTTCTTATAAAGCTCTCCCTCATGGACTCTATAGGCTTTAGATCGCCGCACTATGCAGCGGGCCTCGTTTTGGTCCTCCGGGAGTTCCTGCCTAGTAAGGTAGGCTAGGAGTGGTTCTGTCCACGGGGCGATAACCGCCATTATTACGTGGGCTGAAGGTGTAATTTCATTGGCAGAGCCTCCAATTGTGTCAGATTGTTCGGCGTCGAGTGGTGCGGCTGGGTCCGGGCTGTTATTTGCGGGTTCCCCCTCCCATGCTACGGATGGCTTGAACAATCTTTCCAAAAAGATGTTGGGGGGGACTGCATCGCGTTTTGCTCCGATGCGTGCCAGGACGTCCGCTGCTTGATTGTTTTCTCGGGCTATATGGTGAAACTCCAGCCCTTCGAACCGAGCTGACATTTTTAGGACGGCGTTGCGGTAAGCTGCCATTTTTGGGTCCTTGGCGTCGAAGTCTCCATTTATTTGGGATATCGCGAGGTTTGAATCCCCGCGTACCTCTAGGCGCTGGATACCCATGGATACTGCTATCCGGAGACCATGTAGGAGGGCCTCATATTCGGCTGCATTGTTGGAATCCGTGTACATGATCTGGAGCACATATTGGACTGTGTCTCCTGTGGGGGACGTCAGGACGACGCCAGCCCCCAGTCCGGCCAACATTTTGGAGCCGTCGAAATGCATAATCCAGTTTGAATATGTGCCGTACTCTTTAGGGAGCTCGGCCTCCGTCCATTCTGCGACGAAGTCGGCCAAAACTTGCGATTTAATAGCTCGCCGTGGCTTATAGGTTATATCGAACGGGAGAAGCTCGATGGCCCATTTTGCAATCCGGCCCGTTGCATCGCGGTTGTTGATAATATCGTTGAGTGGTACTTCCGAGGCTACTGTTATGGAACACTCTTGAAAGTAGTGTCGTAGCTTCCGGGATGCCATGAATACCGCGTATGCAATCTTTTGATAATGCGGGTACCGTGATTTGCATGGAGTGAGGACAGTGGACACGTAGTAGACCGGCCTTTGAAGGGGGAATTTGTGTCCATCCGTTTCCCGCTCGACAACGAGCACTGCGCTGACAACTTGATGTGTTGCTGCAATGTACAATAACATTGGTTCGCCGGTGTTCGGCGCGGCCAGGACTGGGTTTGTTGCCAATATGGCTTTTATTTCATCAAGTCCGGCCGTGGCGGCATCCGTCCACTCGAAGTGTTCGGTGCGCCGAAGGAGGCGATAGAGGGGTAGTGCCTTTTCTCCCAAGCGGGAGATGAAGCGGCTTAAAGCCGCCACGCATCCGGTTAATTTTTGTATTTGTTTGAGGTCCTTTGGGATATCCAATTGTGACAAAGCTCGGATCTTGGCTGGATTTGCTTCAATTCCTCTACCGGATACAATGAAGCCCAAGAGCTTTCCGGCTGGAACGCCGAAGACGCATTTTTCCGGGTTGAGCTTGATGTCATATTTTCGGAGGTTATCGAATGTAAGCCTCAAGTCGTCTACTAGAGATTCGACATGTCTTGATTTGACGACCACATCATCCACATACGCCTCCACTGTTTTGCCGATCTGGTTTGCCAGACATGTCTGGATCATGCGCTGATATGTTGCGCCGGCGTTTTTCAGCCCGAAGGGCATTGTGTTGAAGCAGAATGGGCCGTATGGTGTGATGAATGCTGTTGCGGCTTGGTCTGATTCTGCCATCTTGATTTGATGGTAACCGGAGTATGCGTCGAGGAAACACAACGAATCGTGTCCTGCGGTGGCATCGATAATTTGATCGATACGGGGGAGGGGGAAGGGATCCTTTGGGCAAGCCTTGTTAAGGTCTTTAAAATCGACACACAGGCGCCAGGATTTGTCCTTCTTTGGTACCATCACCAGGTTTGCTAGCCAGTCCGGATGTTTTATGTCTCTAATGAATCCGGCCTCCAATAGCTTGGCTAGCTCCTCTCCCATAGCCTGTCTCTTGGGTTCGGAAAAACGCCGAAGGGCTTGTTTGACAGGTTTGAATCCTTTTAGGATATTTAAGCTGTGTTCGGCCAGCCTGCGTGGGATCCCTGGCATGTCTGAAGGGTGCCAGGCGAAAATGTCCCAGTTCTCTCGTAGGAACTCTCGCAGTGCGGCGTCTACATCAGGGTTCAGTCGTGCCCCGATGGAAGCTGTTTTATTGGGGTCCGTTGGATGGACCTGGAATTTGACTATTTCGTCAGCTGGCTTGAAGGATGTGGATTTGGATCTCTTGTCGAGTATCACATCATCCCTGTTAACCGTGGAGCGCAGCGCAGTCAGTTCCTCGGCCGCTAAGGCTTCGGATAGTGCCTCAAGGGCTAATGCGGCCGTCTTGTTTTCGGCGCGGAGTGCTATGTCCGGATCACTAGCTAGAGTGATAATTCCGTTCGGCCCGGGCATCTTAAGCTTCATGTACCCGTAATGGGGTATTGCTTGGAAGATTGTGAATGCTTCCCGCCCTAGTAAAGCGTGATATCCGCTTTTGAACGGGGCCACCTGAAACGTGACTTCTTCGGACCTGTAATTATCCGGCGTGCCGAACACCACATCTAGTGTGATTTTTCCTGTGCAGCGCGCTTCCCGACTGGGGATTATTCCTCTAAAGGTTGTGCTGCTTCGCTCGATGCGGTTCCAGTCTATTTCCATTTTTTGAAGGGTTTCCTCATAAATGAGGTTCAGTCCGCTGCCTCCATCCATGAGCACCTTGGTGAGGCGAAAGCCGTCCACTATGGGACTGAGGACCAATGCGGCTGGTGCTCGGGCTGTTCGGAATCTAGGTTCATCACTTGCGTTGAAGGTAATAGCAGTGTCGCTCCATGGATTTATTGTTGCAACTTGATAGACTTCGGCGAGGCTGCGGAGTGTTCTTTTTCGCATATTGTTTGATGCGAAAGTCTCGAAGACTGTGAGAACGGTACTGGTGTCCTCGGGCTGGCTTTCTGCGGCCTCCAGAATTAAGAGGTCCTCGCCAATTTTGGCCACCTGCCGGAGTATCCAACATGCTCTAAGGCTGTGAGTTGGTGTGGCGTCCTCTGTACTGTGAATTCTACAGGGTCCATCAAGCCACCTTTCCAGTACGGTTCCATGCCCTGTAGAGGGTTTTGGCTTTTTGGTGTTTATCCCGGGTGTCCTATGATGATGCACCCTCTTAGTTCGGACGGGATTACTATTCAAGGCCGGATTATCCCAAAATTTTATTTCGGTTTTCCAGGCGCTTTCCATCGCACAGTATTTTTGTACTATGGACGCCAAGTCAGCGAAGCGTGTAATATCACGACGACTTACGGCGTTAAGGATTCCCTCGTCCGTGCAATTACTGCAGAAAATTGAGATTGCGTCTCCCTCGCGGCAATCCTTTATCCTGTTCATAACCAGGAGGAATCTGGCCCAGTAATGATGTACTGTTTCCTCGGGCCTCTGCCTGATTTGGGAGAGATCGCTTATGTTCGGGTGGGCGGGTGTCGTTGAATCTGAAACCTCACCCAATCCAAGATTCGGAGGCCGAAGAGTTTCCGAACTCTGAAGTTCGGATTCTTGGATGTTGTCCAACGAATCTAGCCCGTTGCCTGATCCTAAGCTCAGGTCTTGAGTTACATCCTCCTCTCCGCGGGTATCCGGCTTGGAGGGGTCGGGAATTCGGACGTAGCTAGTCCTTAAAATAGATGAAGGGTCGCCGCACTGCGCCTCTACCACGGCAACGTGGTGGGTGACTTGGGGAGAGTTAATTTCTCTTAGATCGGGTTTAAGCCCAACCTGGTCGTAATCCGTAGCGACCCCCAGGGCGGCGATGCGATCCAAGAGCTCGTTTACGGAAGAGAGCTCCATTGGATCTAGCTGCTCGACGAGCTCCGAGCTGACGTGTAGGTTGCTTTTGATGACCCGAGAGGTCACCGTCGGCGCAACAGCCGAACAGGCGGTCATGAGGAAACCACCTAGCCGGAGAGTTTGGCCGACAGCCAAGGCTCCCTTAGCAACGGCGCCGTCTTTAAAGACGGGAGGAGGCATCCTTCCTGATTGCGACGGCACAGAGGAACTCTCAATGAAAGCACCAATGTCGGTGTCAAAACCGGCGGATCTCGGGTAGGGGGTCCCGAACTGTGCGTCAAGGCCGGATGGTAACAGGAGACAAGGGACACGATGTTTTTACCCAGGTTCGGGCCCTCTCGATGGAGGTAATACCCTACTCCTGCTTGATTAATATTGATAATATGGGTAGTACAAGAGTAGATCTACCACGAGATCAAGGAGGCTAAACCCTAGAAGCTAGCCTATGGTATGATTGTTGTATATGGAGTTGATGTCCTACGGACTACAACCCTCCGGTTTATATAGACACCGAATAGGGTTAGGGTTACACAGAGTCGGTTACAATGGTAGGAGATCTTGAATATCCGCATCGTCAAGCTTGCCTTCCACGCCAAGGAAAGTCCCATCCGGACATGGGACGAAGTCTTCAATCTTGTATCTTCATAGTCCAGGAGTCCGGCTGAAGGTATAGTCCGGCTACCCGAACACCCCCTAATCCAGGACTCCCTCAACGGGCATGGGTAACCCAACCGCGCCATCGATTACGGCGCTTGGGGGATAAGCGAGTTTTACCAGGCTAGTGGGGGCGCATAGTTTCGGCCGCCCTTATAAAGGGACAAGGTTTAACCTTTTTTTACCCACGCCTTCTTCCTCCATGCTCATCCACTCTTGCGCACTCGATCTCCAACGCCCAAGCCCACGTCCTTCCCCTCAACCTTCTCCAATCATGTCTGGAGCGGGAGGCAAATGGATGGCTTCCTCCATTATGGAGGGACACATCAAGAAGCTGGACGGAGCCGGATACTTGGCCGCAAATATCGCGCATTGACTGCCCGCTGCGGGGCAGACCGTTCCTACCCCTGAACCTCACGAGAGGGTAGTTTTCCTCCACCACTTCCTCCGTGGACTAAGGTTTCCCCTCCATCCATTCGTCTGTGGTCTCATGTTCTACTATGGGCTGGACTTCCATGATCTGGCCCCGAACTTCGTCCTCCACATTTCGGCGTTCATCGTCGTGTGTGAGGCTTTCCTCCGCATCCGGCCCCACTTTGGCCTGTGGTTAAAGACCTTCAATATCAAGCCGAAGGTGGTGGGCGGCCAACAAGAAGAATGCGGCGGAGCCATGGTGGGCAAGATGCCCAACATTATACGGCTTGAAGGCTCCTTCGTGGAGACCATAAAGGGGTGGCAATCGGCATGGTTCTACATCACCGAGCCGCGCGACGCCAAATTGGTGGCCACCCCAAGTTTTGATCCGGAATCCCCACACGGCTCACCTCCTGGAAAGAGAAGGGCCTGTCCTGGGGTTCATCGGTAGAGCTGGACGGACTCCAGAAATGTATCCGGAATATGGCCGACAAGAAGGTCAAGCTTGTCAACATAGTCCAGGTCATGCTCATCCGCCGAATCCTCCCGTGCCAACAACGGGACCTCAACTTGTGGGAGTTCGACCTGGCCCAACACTAGACTCTAAGCGAGCTCTTCGACACGACGCACAAGGACGTCTAGAAGGTGCTGTTCAAGGGCGCTGAGTTCCCTCCCTCCCACACCGAGGACCGCGGGCTAAGCGCGAAGCACCAGGCGCATTTGGTGAGTTCTATACATCCGGTAGGATATCTATTTCCCCTAGTTTAACCATGTGCGGGGTCTGAGCTCCATGCCTTTGACAGGACTGGGTGGAGACGTCGGGGCAGATTAACTGTCCGGCCCCTCTGCCCAAAGACACCGCGGATGCTCTCCTGACGGAGATGCTGACTCCGGCTCCTTACAAGGTGCCGGAGAAGACCAAGAAGGCCAAGGGAACCCGAAAGAGTTCCCGGCGCCAGGTGTTATCGGACTCATCGTCCGATAACTCCACGATGCACTCCTCCCCTGAAGACGAGGAGGAAGATGAAGATGCTCCCCCTCCAGTCGGGGGAGACAAGAAAAGGAAGGCCGCCCCAACCGGGGGGGGGGGGGGGCGAAGGGTCCAGGAAGGGAAGGACTATTCTTCCGGACTACTCCACCACCGCCGCCGAAGGCGAAGACGAGTGGCTGCTCAGGGCCAAGCCCCTGGCGAAGTCGTAAGTATTCGGATGCCACAGTAACTCATAGCTTACCTTTGTCGCACTGCTTCTCCTAACGCCGAATTATGACAATGCACACCGCCACGAGCCCGTATCGACGTATCCTCAGATGGCTCCCTGGTCTCATCAGGTATGGATAGCGATCCACTTCCGACCGCCACCTCCCCTTGCCCTATGGACAACACCAAGGTATTGTCTCAAGAGGCACCGGGTTGAGGGGAGATAGTCCTGAAGGCACCTCAAGGCGACCTTCCGGACTCCGGGAGCAGAGGGAGCAAGGCTCCCGAGGGCTCCGAGTTCGGCCCTCAACCGAACACCGTGCCGGAAACCCCAGTGGTTCCGGACTCGGGCAGGCGGCCTCCTTCCACAAGGGGCAAGACGCCTGTGCCGGTGACCTCTGTCCATCCATAGGCACCGGACAATCTGCTGGGAGCGCTTCGCAGCGCTTCCATCGACGAAGAGCACCGCACTATTATGAGTGCGGTGGTCCAGAAGGTTCAGTTCGCCAAGAGCGGACTAACTGAAGCCTGTGCCAGCCTTCTAACAGGCTTTGAGGTAAGTTTTTGGAATATGGGGGAAAATATTACCGCATAGACAGTAGCCCCTGGTGCTCTGTTCGGTGTTCACAAAGAAAAGCCGAACAGAGGATCAAACAATATCGCAGGAGTCTAATATAAGTATGTCAATATGCGTATGCAGGCTTCGCTGCTGGCCTCTGCCGCACTGACTGAGAATGTTGCCACACTGAAGCAGGACCTTAAAGGGTCCAGGGACGAGCTCGGCCTTGCCAAGTGGTAGCTCGAGGTGAACAAAGGTAAGTAGTACCTAGTATATGGATATGTATAAAAAGAATGCGATTGCAAAATGATAGGATCATCATAAATTTGCCAGGGGCCACGACCGAGGTGGCGACCCTGAAGCAAGCGCTATCCGAGGTCGAAAACAAAGTGGCCACGGAGCGCACCGAGCGAGAAAGGCATGAGGCTGGGGTGAGCGCGGTGCAGCAAGAGCTCCATGCTCTCGTGACAAAGCACGAGGCGTTGGAGCTTGACTTGAAGACGCGAGAGTCTGAGCTTGCCGCAGCCCTCGAGAGCGCAAAGAGTGCCAAGGCCGAAGCCCAAAAGGCCCTCCAGGAGATTGATGCGATGAAGAAGATAGCGGCGGGTAAGGCATTCTATATGCAGAGCAAGCATGTGAAAGTAAATTACCAGTTACTTACCCAAATCCGAAGCTCTCCAGGAGCATTCGCAGATTTGCCCCGCAGCGTGTCGGATGCCGCACAATTTTACCAGGCCGAGGAGGGAAGCACAACGGAGAAGCTGTTCTGGTCTCAGTATACTGGGACCGAACACCCGATGCCTCTGAGCGACCAGCTGAAGCAACTGGTCGGGCTGCACAAGGCGGCCGAACAGGCCATGAAGGGCTTTATAGTCTGGATGTGGCCTGGCGACACCCTTCCCAGCAGCAACTTCGGCCTGGTGAGGCGGCTTGTGGATGCCTGCCCATGGCTGGAAGTCATCAAGCGGTCCGTCTGCATCGAAGGTGCACACCGGGCTTTCGCCCGTGTGAAGGTGCAATGGGCCAAGCTGGACGCCGTGAAGCTGATTAAGGAAGGGCCGCCGGAGGGCAAGGAGCATCGCCACCCCGAGATGTACTATGAGGGTGTCCTGAAGGGTGCTCGTCTCGTAGCGGACGAGTGTACGAAAGATATAATATTCGAGTAAACTCGCTCGTGTAATACTGTAGTTATGAAAACTTGTTCATATGCGCTATGCAACGCTTGTTTGAATTTAAAATATTACCTTATGTTCGGTTGTTTATCAAATCTGAGAGATGGCTAGTCGTCGGCTTCTGCCCCCACGCCACGAGTGCTGGGGTGTTCGGGACAAACCTGAGCACTCTTGTTCCCATTGTTGGGTCCTTCGAGGGAGGTGCTCAGCACAACGAACAAGGCAATCAGACTATAATGCGTTATCACTCTCACTTAGCCATAGAATTCTATAATTTTAAATTTCGGTGAAGCCCCTAGTATTTGGAAGGCCAAATTTGGGGCGTGATACACGCCTTAAGCTGGACAGGGCTGACTCCTCGCTCTAAGCGGCATAAGCCTTTAGGGACTCGAAACCTCTCGAATAGCGACCAGTCTCTCGCCTTATCATGACAGTCGGTTTTAGCTTTCTCTACTGAGGTGCTTAGCCCAGCAGAACCAGGGCACAAGCGCAATAGTTCTCCCAGTGCTACCTTAGCCGATATAGCAGAACGTAATGTACCAAAACATGGGAGCCGGGCAAACCCAACTATTGACCCAAGACATGATTCGTAGCTGATGCATATAATGCTATAAGTTCGGGGTGCCGCACTGTCGAAAGTGTTCGGACTTCTCACGCCGTATTATGGGGTATGCTTAAGCCCCTAGCGTATTGGCCATACCAGAGTGTACGGGTGCTGGATGTCATAAATGAACATATATATATATATATATATAAAATAAGAATGCAATAATAGTCTTAATGCTATGCATTTTTTATTCAAAAAGGTGCGTTAAAGCAGAATGATACAAGTAGTGCGATAAGCAAAAAGTAGGACTATTTGACATGTCCCTTCCAAGGGCAAGCTGAGGAATAGTATTAAAGAAAATATTTCACTCGTTATCGTAATCCACTTGGGAGTTCCATGGTGTGACGTAGCTTTCTGCCTCCTTGGTTGCTGCATCATGTGTTCTGCAATCACGCTGCCGGATATGGTTTCTAGAGATTAAAGTCCTGAAAGACAAAAATAACAAAGCGGGAAGCCCCTAGTGTGGTTTAAGCCGCGACTTGGGGCGTTCCGCCGTCGTGCCCCCCTCCCCGCCTGTGCCCATGGTGTTTTTAATGCGAAATTATGTACGCGTGGCACGGATTTCGCCGTTTGGCTAGGACCAGGGTGGGGGCCGCATTGCTATGCGAGCTCGGAATGTGCCAGGCGATCCTGTTGCCGATTACTCCGGGCGCGCTTGAAGGTGTTCGAGTCCTTCATCGCTGAACTAGTGGATTGCCTCAAGAGGCTACTTTGTGCTTCTGCTGCGAGAGCCACAGTGTGCTCCTTCGTGCGGAGAGAGCGCTCTGTGTTTCCATTGACTGTGATGACCCCCCAAGGTCCTGGCATCTTGAGCTTGAGATATCCATAATGCGGTACCGCGTTGAATCTTGCAAATGCGGTTCGCCCTAGCAGTGCATGATAGCCACTGTGGAACGGGACTATGTCGAAGATCAACTCTTCGCTTTGGAAGTTATCCGGAGATCCAAAGACCACTTCCAGTGTTACTGAGCCTGTGCAATGTGCCTCTACACCTGGTATGACGCCTTTAAAGGTCCTTTTGGTGGGTTTGATCCTTGAGGGGTCTATACCCATTTTGCGCACTGTGTCCTGATAAAGCAGGTTCAGGCTGCTGCCACTGTCCATTAGGACTCGAGCGAGGTGAAATCCGTCAATGATTGGGTCGAGGACCAATGCGGCGAATCCGCCATGACGGATACTAGTGGTGTGGTCCCTGCGATCGAAGTTGATCGGACAGGAAGACCATGGGTTGAACTTTGGGGCGATTGGCTCCAACGCATATACGCCCCTGAGCGCACGCTTCCGCTCCCTCTTGGGGATGTGGGTTGCGTATATCATGTTCACCGTCCTCACTTGTGGGGGAACCTCTTCTGTCCTCCGGTGTTCGGCTGCCGGGGCTCCTCCTCGTCATCGCTATGTGACCCCTTATCTTTGTTTTCGGCATTTAACTTGCCAGCCTGCTTGAACACCCAACAATCCCTGTTGGTGTGATTGGCTGGCTTGTCGGGGGTGCCGTGTATTTGACACGAGCGATCGAGTATACGGTCCAAACTGGATGGGCCCGGAGTGCTTCTCTTGAATGGATTTTTCTGCTGACCGTGTTTAGAGCCTTTGAATCTGGCATTGCCTGCCGTATCCTCGGTATTGTCACTGTTAATGCGGCGCTTATGTTTGTTGCGACGTGACCTGCCATTGCCATCCTTGGTATCCGAAGTACCATGGTTCTTTGATATGTTATTACTGCGAGCCAGCCAGCTGTCTTCTCCCACACAAAAGAGGGTCATGAGTGTCGTGAGGGCTGCCATAGATTTCGGCTTTTCCTGACCAAGGTGCCTGGCTTGCCACTTGTCACGGATGTTGTGCTTGAAAGCTGCTAGGGCCTCTGCATCCGGACAGTCAACGATTTGATTTTTCTTTGTTAGGAATTGTATCTAGAATTGCCTGGCCGATTCCTCTGGCTGCTGAATTATGTGGCCCAACTCATCGGCATCTGGTAGTCGCACATAAGTGCCCTGAAAGTCGTCGAGGAATGTGGCTTCCAGATCTTCCCAACAGCCAATGGACTCTGCTGGCAAGCTGTTGAGCCAATGCCGAGCTGGTCCTTTGAGTTTGAGTGGGAGGTATTTGATGGCGTGTAGGTCATCACCGCGGGCCATGTGGATGTGCAGGAGGAAATCCTTGATCCATACCGCATGATCTGTTGTGCCGTCGTATGATTCTATATTTACGGGTTTGAAACCCTCTGGGATTTGATGATCCATCACTTCGTCTGTGAAGCATAAGGGGTGTGCGGCACCTTTGTACTGGGCTATATCGCGGCGCAGCTCGAATGAGTCTTGCCCGCTGTGTTCGGCCCGCCCGGACTTACTTTTAATGTATCTGGCGTGACGATTATCGTCTCCATAGTGGCGCGCCCTCGTGATCCGTAGATCTATCTTGCATGTTTTTGCTTTGTCCTCCAATACGTCTTGCAGGTCTGGCGTATTTCCCCCTGCCTTTTTATTTGAATGATGTCGGGGTGCGGGCTGAGCTTTTGGCTAGAATGTCTCCCTGTCGCGGCCACGAGGTGGCCGATCAGCCGGGTCATACGCCGGGGATGTAGGTTTCGGTGCTTCCTCCTCCAGTCAGGGTAGCAACCTGCACTTTGGGTAACTCTTGGAGGGGCGTTCGAGTTTATACTCCTCGGCCGCCAGGACTTCAGTCCATCTGTCAGCTAGCAAATCTTGATCGGCTTGAAGCTGCTGCTGCTTTTTCTTAAGGCTATTTGCCGTGGCTATAAGCCGGCGCTTGAAGCGCTCTTGTTCGACGGGATCCTCCGGCAAGACGAATTCGTCAGCGCCGAGGCTTGCCTCGTCTTCGGAGGGAGGCATGTAATTATCACCCTCCGCCTCTCCATCTACCGCTCTCTCAGGAGAGCTGGCTCCTCCATCCTCCTGCTCTAAATCTTCTTGGAGGGGATTGTTGTTGTCTTCGGCATTGTCCGGAGTGCTATTATCTCCGGTGCCGGTATCACCACTTTTGCCATGGTGGGACTTAGAGCGGCGCCGCTCACGCCGATGCTTGGGTTGCTTCTTGGAGGGGTCATCCTCCTTTGTCGCGTCGCCATTGCCTTCTTTGGGCGTGTCCACCATGTATATATCGTATGATGAGTTGGTTGTCCAGTGCCCTCCAGGCAGTGATTCCTCTTCGACTCCCGCATCGTCGTCCATACCGTCGATGTCTTCGGATTCGAAGTCGAGCATGTCGGTTAAGTCATCGACAGTGGCTACTAAGTGGGTGGTGGGTGGGCGGCGAAATCTTCGCGATCCGCATCCCAATCCTGCCGAACGTTGTTCGGCCAGGATCCTCCTGACAAGGAGAGAGACCTTAATGAGTTCAGTATGTCACCGAAAGAATCTGCGGAGGTAAACTCCATGATCGGCGCCCAATCGGATTCGATAGGAACGAGCGCAGGCGGTTCGGAGTCTGTGGCTAGAGAAGAATCCGGCAGTTTGGCAACACGGCTCTCGTGATGGGTAAGGTCAATATTCGGCTCGATCGCCGCAGAGGATATGACCTTCGTGACGGGGTCTATCCACCCGTCCATGGATGGAAAAACTGGCTCCGAATTGAGGGTCAGAGCGGCTGCCGGTGCGATCTCCTGAATATGGTCTGATGGTAGAGCTAAATTATACTCATCGTGACCGCGTGGCGCACAAGGCAGGGGCTCGAATCCGTCGAAGATCAAGTCTCTGCGGATATCGGCCGTGTAGTTTAAGCTTCCAAACCTAACCTTGTGGCCAGGGGCGTAACTTTCGATCTTCTCCAGATGGCCAAGCGAGTTGGCCCGCAGTGCGAAGCCGCCGAACACAAAGATCTGTCCGGGGGGAAAAGTCTCACCCTGGACTGCATCGCTATCAATGATCGTAGGAGCCATCTAGCCAAATGACGACGACACAGAGGAACTCTCAATGAAAGCACCAATGTCGGTGTCAAAACCGGCGGATCTCGGGTAGGGGGTCCCGAACTGTGCGTCTAAGGAGGATGGTAACAGGAAGTAGGGGACACGATGTTTTACCCAGGTTCGGGCCCTCTTGATGGAGGTAAAACCCTACGTCCTGCTTGATTTATTCTTGATGATATGAGTATTACAAGACTTGATCTACCACGACATTGGAGAGGCTAAACCCTAGAAGCTAGCCTATGGTATGATTGTATGTTGTCCTACGGACTAAAACCCTCCGATTTATATAGACATCGGAAAGGGCTAGGGTTACCCAAGGTCGGTTACAAAGGAGGAGATATACATATCCGTATTTCCTAGCTTGCCTTCCACGCAAGTAGAGTCCCATCTGGACACGAGACGAAGTCTTCAATCTTGTATCTTCATAGTCCAACAGTCCGGCCAAAGGATATAGTTCGGCTGTCCGGAGACCCCCTAATCCAGGACTCCCTCAGGGTGGCTAATATTTTCCATGCTATATGTGTTATTCTCAAGATGAGTGTTTATTCACTTGTCATTGCACGAGAGTAAGGCAAAGGTATTAGGGATGCCTAGTCCCGAAATGAAAAAAAATGAATTTACTTTACGTTGTCTAATAATAAATTCATTGGAAAGTGTTGGTATGGAAGGCACCCGAGGATATGGTTAGCCATGGAAAGTCAAAGTATGGTGAAAAAAGGAATAAACTTTATTTTCTGTATGGGAACCGCCTATGATATATTTAAGCATGGAAAGTATTGGGAAGTCTAAGTCGTTTTCGTTGGTGGGATAGATACACCGCCTATGACGAGACCCGGCGCGAGCGCGGGTGTACTCTAGGTCGAACCCGACCACCTTGTATTTCTCCTCGGCAAGCAACAACTCCATGATGTGCATGTGCCACCACGTCCTCATCTACCACTACTGCCTGGCCACAAGGCCTTGCGAGCATTTCGCCAAGTTTGTCAATAGCCCCCACTACATGTTCGCTACGGTGGACATCACCAACGATGTAAAGGTGCTTGAGAATTCGGGCATCGCCTGCCAGAATCTTGTCGACATCTGGGGCCAATACAAGATCTGGGGCAGCAAGGAGCATGAGAAGGACTCACTGGTTCACCTCGCCGAGGCCATCATCGGCCCCTACTACAAAAACATGAAGGAGTGCAACAAGGACAAGCGTGTCTGGCACTCAGCCTGGATGGAGAAACTTGACAAAGCTCACATCGAGTACGCGGCCAAGGAGGCGTACACGAGCTACAACATGTACAGGCGGATTGCTGACATGAGGAAGTGCCTCCTTCCCCAAAACGGCCAGGGATCCAGCCGGAAGCAGAGCAATGGCAAGCATCGTCACAATAATAAGTAGATGATTAGATCCTCATTTCTCCTACTTCAGTATGCATGTAATTTCTTACTTTGGTGTGCGGAAATGTTATGTGTGTAGTCACTTGTGTAATTGTATGCTTAATTTGGTTATGCAATGCTGTCTTTTTAAGTATATATGTTGACTCTCTATAGACAGAGCATAGATGTTGTGCGGACAAAGAAAATCACATCGCACACAGACTAAACAATGGATCCCGTCGGTGATGTTTTCATCAATCACTCACAATTGTATACCAGCAATCGTTTTCTCAAAACACACACAACTTGTTGATAATCCCCAAGTGCAGGGAATCATCGTAGAAATTCCCAAAGGTGGAACTGATAAGTATGGAGTGTCGAACCCACAAGGAGCTAAAGGTAAGATCAATATTTTCTCAAATCCTATCTGTCGGCGTCCTGGGAACGGGGGTCCCCAGACTTGCCTGCCTGCGGCCCACGGTGTGGCTCCACCAGCGGCCCCGTACGGCCCATCTTCACCAGCAAACACTCAAGACCCTCACGAGGGGACAAGCCTCACAAGGCGGATGACGGAAGACCTCCTCGGGGGCGGCCTCACCAGGCTAGCTCGTGAGGGGCGGAGAGATCAAGGCAAGGGGCACCTCGCAAGGTTCCTGTGACGCAAGCCATGACGACCAAGGCCAGGCGGGCACCAGGTGGGCGCCAACGCGCGCAGTGTTCTCGTTTCCTCTTTGGTGCTAAAGAGGCAAGTGCAGGCGCGGACTCCCGAGGCATCAAGTAAAGGTTTCCATATCGGTGCAACGAGACCAAGACCAGCAGGACGGAGGTCACCGTGGAGCCCAGGACGACATCATCATCAGAGCCTTTGGCAGGCGAAGACCATCTTTTGTTAGGATAGCTTGTACTAGATGCCCCCCTTCAAACTGGCTGTTGTGGGATCCCTTCCCGCCTAATATTTGGGAAGAGGACCCGGGCCACTATAAATAGGACTAGCCACCACCTTACAAGATGGAGGCTCATCAAGAGACGAGAGGGACGATCCTCTACCGCATCAACTCACCAAACACAAGAACACCTCTCCTCAGGAGGCTGTTCTTCCCTTATAAATGTTCATCCTCAGCCCAAGAGGCAATCCACCACACCACACTAGAGTAGGGTATTACACCACATCGGTGGTCCGAACTAGTATAAATCTTGTGCCCCTTTGCTCTCTGAGTTCGATGCGCTAAGCCTAGAGATTGCGATGAGGGCCTGGGCTAGAGGGAGGAGAGATCTTTGTGCGCACGCCAGTGTTCGAACCTCAAGGGTTTTGCCGGAACCTGAAATCCGACACTATCTGCCACTGACACGACTTGACGTACATCGAATGTTTGCTTCCAACTAGAAGCGAGAAATAAAACTACATTGTGGGTATGAAGAGGATAGCTTTGCATGATATCGGAGAGCTAAAATATAAAAGTAGGTGTTGTTATCATAAAGTTAGAATATATTACTAAATATTATAAATAGTGAGTGTGGAATAATGATGGATCAGTGTGCGGAGTTTTCCTAGGCAATTGTTAACAGGACCGATAGTTGTCATTGCAATTTCGCATGAGGGAGAGGCATAAGCTAACATACTTTATCTTCTTGATTCGTATGCACTTATGATTGGAACTCTAGCAAGCATCCGCAACTACTAAAGATCATTAAGGTAAAACCCAACCATAGCATTAAAGCATCAAGTCCCCTTTATCCCATACGCAACAACCCCCTTACTCGGGTTTATGCTTATGTTACTCAAGAAACCCACTATAAGCAAATCATGAACGTATTGCAACACCCTATAGCGGGAATCCCTCACGCTTGCGTGACACGGAGGGCATAATAGGACAACACCAAAATAAAACATACAACTCGTACCAATCTAGATCATAAATCAACCCAAAGACAAAGTATATCTACTCAAAACATCATAGGATGGCAACACATCATTGGATCATAATATGTGGCATAAAGCACCATGTTCAAGTAGGGGTTATAGCGGGGTGCGGGAGAGTGGACCGCGTAAAAGAGATGAGGATGGTGATGATGATGGTGATGTTGATGTTGATGAAGACAATCACCGCGGCGATGATTCCCCTCCCGATGGCACTCTGGTGCCACCGAGAGAGAGGAGGAGAGGTTCTCCCCCTTGTGCTTCCTCCTCCATGGCCTCCCCCTGGATGGGGAGAGGTTCTCCCTCTGATCCTTGGCCTTCATGGTGATGATGGCGCCTCCGGGATCCTCCTCCATAGCCTCCGGTGATGATGGCCCCCTCCGGCAGGGTGCCAGAGAGGGCCTAGATTGATTTCTCGTGGCTACAGAGGATTGCGGCGGAGGAACTTCCGATCTAGGTTTCTTTTTGGAAGTTTCAGTATAAATAAGAGGTGTTGGAGTCAGGAACAAGTCAGGGGGTCCCCGAGGCGGCCACGAGATAGGGGGGCGCGCCCAGGGGGTAGGGCGCGCCCCCACCCTCGTGGTGGCCTCGGGACACCCCTGGTCCATCTCCTGTACTCCGCGGGCTTCTTCTGGTCCAAAAACAATCTCCGTGAATTTTCAGGTCAATTGGACTCCGTTTGATTTTCCTTTTCTGCGATACTCAAAAACAAGGAAAAAACATAAACTAGCACTGGGCTCTAGGTTAATAGGTTAGTCCCAAAAATCGTATAAAATAGCATATAAAGGCCCATTAAGCATCTAAGATGGATAATATAATAGCATGAATACTTCATAAATTATAGATACGTTGGAGATGTATCACTTGTTAGCAGTAATCGTCTGTGTTGTTATCAGTCTTGGCACACGTTTCCGATTACAGACCTGTTTGCCGCGTATCACACACATCTTGTTAAGTTGAACCGTTTCTGTTCTCATTTCTCAACGCACACAATTCGTCCGAGTGAATCGCATGCCGTATATCGCACACACGTTGATCTGGCTGACCGTTTCTTTTGTGTTGCCTAATCACAAACAGTTCATCTGAGTGAACCCTATGTTGTATATTGCACACACCTTCATCTGGCTGCCCGTTTCTTTTGTTCCTCCTCATGACAAATAGTTAATTGAGCTGAACCGTATGCCCTGCATCGCACACGCAAATCTGAACCGTGTTTGATGCATCCTCCATCGCAAATGTTTTGCTCCTTTTTGACGTGTTTTTTACACCACCATTTGCGATTATGGCATTGCACACAGTTTCGTCGAAGGGTCTCTAATCGTAGTGTCGCGTTTGCAGCATCCTGTAGTAGTGCAAGTTCGTACTAGGTCACACTGTTCGATCAACACTCACATGACGAAATGTCTTATAGGTGATTTATATGTTGATATATTTGAGAAGTATAGTTTGGCAGGACGATAATGAGGATATTGGGATGATCTCGACGATGATCATTCAGTTTGTGATGTGGTCACGCGGTGATCACGTGGAGGTATTGATCACAAGGTGATCTAGGTGATTTATTTTCTTGGCCGGATAGCCAAGAGTGAGATGGTTCTTGAGATGGTGGTTCATAGTAATTCTAGTAGTATCATATCATGATTAGTAGTTGCTTCCTCATAGTGGTTATTCATAAGTTAACCTGTTAATGCTATGTTATTGTCTTGCCTTGATGCTTTTGGTAGATGTGAGCTTGCAAGTACATTCAATGTATTGACCTGGTGTGTCATGCCAGATTGCAGGTGATGCCATGATTGATTTCTTGTCAAGGTTATTGTTCGTGTGATCTAGATCGTGTCCCAGCCAGAGTCCCTGTGGAGTGGAGTTCACCACCGTCCTCGTTGTTCCGCTAATAGAAGTATTCGCTGCCACGAGTTGTTCCGCTGCTACAATGAGCAACCTTAGCAGGCGTAGTGTCGTTGTGCTGATGTGATATTTTGTAACATCAGACCCTTGTACCCTTATCCTTTGTAATAAGAGGTTATTTGTTCTATGCTGAGTAGTGTCATATTCCAAAAGACTTACCTCGATCTCTGGGCTGGAATATGGGGTGTTCCGGTCTCTCTGAGCCGGGGTGCCACAGAGCTTGGTATTAGAGCAGGTCTGGTTGTAGGACGCCCTAGTCAGCACGAGCGGTAGAAATTGGTAGTATAGAGTCTAGCATGTGTGTTGCATTGGTTGCTGCATTTGGTTGTTGCATAGCATGCATATAGCCTTACTATTTGTTGCTACCAATTTATCTTGTGAGTGTAGCTGGCGTCGGTTCGGATCCACTATAGCTCAGCCCTGCATTTCTCCAGTTTTCTTTTCTTGCCTGTTCTTCGGTGTTTGGTATCATTTCTGTCCCAATAGAGTGATGCCAAGTGATCCCGACACTGTTTACAGAACTGGTGCTCAGGTATCGCGTCAATATCCTTCTTCCAGCCTCGCCTAACATTTCGGAGGTAGGCATGTGATACGTCTCCAACAAATCTATAATTTATGAAGTATTCATGCCGTTATATTATCATTCTTGGATGTTTTACAATTATTTTATAGCAACTTTACATCATTTTTTGGGACTAACCTATTGACCCAGTGCCCAGTGCCAGTTGCTGTTTTTGCTTGTTTTTTACACCACAGAAAATCAATATCAAACGGATTCCAAACACCGCAAAACTTTTTGTGGACTTTTTATGGGCTAGAAGACTCCCGCAGAGCAGCACCTGGGGGTGCCCCGAGGGGGGCACAACCCACCAGGCTCATATTCTCATGCTCGCCGCGCACCCACGAACACGCAGGCTGTGCTGCTCATGGCACGTGAGCTCCTGCGCTACCGCCCGGTCGATGACCTCTACAAGGACTGGTTGGACCGCATCGCCGAGCTCGTCAATGCTGCTGGAGGCTCTCCTGTACCATCCCTCTCGCTGCCTTGCCCACCTCCAGTCGCGGGCGATGTATCTCACGTAGCGCCTCCACCGCCTCCGCATCAAGACGGCGCCCTCGCGCCGAGACGCGCAGCTCACGGAGCACCACCGCCTCCTCCGCGTCAAGACGGTGTCCTCGCCCCAAGATGCGCGGTCCCATGGTGTGATCCACCGCGCCATGAGCCTGCGCATGAAGAAGGAAGCTGCCAAGAGGTTCCCCGGCCGCAAGAAAATGCTCCAGCGCTCCCGACGCCACGACAATACCGCGTGCCGCCTGTGGTGGCGGTGCGCGGATATCAAGGGCAGGCTCCGCCCCTGTAGAGGGCCCTGGTGGCCACTTCAGGCTGCCGCACCCTTGTTCCCGAGCTACGTAGCGTCGTCTGGCCAGGAAAGTTCAAGCCGGACCTGCCTCCTTGCTACGACGGCACCCCTGATCCTGCGGAGTTCCTGCAGCTCCACGAGCTGAGCATCGAGGCGGCCAACAGCGACAAGAAGGTCATGGTGAACTGGTTTCCCATGGCTCTCAAGGATGGCGCTCGCTCGTGGCTCCTGAACCAGCCCCCAGGCTTGATCTCCTCCTGGGGTGAGATGCGGGACCGCTTCGTCGCTAGCTTCCACGGCACTCGCGGCCGCCCTCCGGCCATGGGTGACCTGCGCCGCATTAAGCAACAGCCGGGAGAGACCATGCAGAAGTACATCTAGTGCTTCAACAACGTGCATCTCAAGATCCCCAAGGTGACGAACGAGGCCATCATCTCAGCATTTTCCGATGGTGTCTGCGACATCAAGATGAAGGAGGAGCTCGCTATCCACGAGGAGCTATGCACGACTCTAGAATAGTTCAACATAGCGACCAAATGCGCAAGAGCTGAGGAAGAGCGTCTTTCCCTCCTCGAGCTCCCTGCTGCCGACCAGAGGAGAAGAAGGGCAAGGTCAAGGATGTCAAGCGCAAGGGAGTGGCCGTACTCGTGGCAGAGCCAGACACCAAGCGCGGCCGGGACCTCCCCGAGTCGTTCAAGGGCGACCGTCCATTTTGCGCCTTCCACAATGTGCACAGCCACAACACCAACGATTGTCAAGAGCTCAGGGCCATTCGAGATGGACGCTTCGGTCGATGCCCTGAGCGTAACGAACGGGGCTACGACCGAGGAGGAGGACAAGGCGGAGGACGTTGGGACGACCGCGGCACCCGTCAGGAGTGGCGCAACCAGCCTCGCAAGGACCATTGGCAGGACCAGCCTCGTGAGGGCGCCTGGAGGGACCAGCCTCGCGAGGACTGTCCTCAGGGCAATCTTGGTCTCCCTCCACTGCCGCCACCACCAAGGAGGAACGATGACCACCATCAGGACGAGGGGGCTAGGGCTTCCAGGAGCCGCGCGCCATCGCTTGCATCTTGGGTGGTGCTCAGGCCCCGGCTTCCCAGCGCATCTTCAAGCAGTTCTCTCGCGAGGTGAATGCAGCCCTCCCCAAGCTCGAGGCCACGCACCCGCTCAGATGGTCCAAGTATGCTATCACCTTCAGCTCGGCGGACCAACTCAAATGCGCGGCGACCACCAGCGTCCTCCCGATGCTCTGTTCACCTGTCATCAGCAATGTCCAAGCACTACAAGGATATCCCCTATAAAGCAACATATATCCTACAATGTTTTTATTACGCATTGCAAAATTCAGGTTAGATACGGATATAAAGTATTATAGCATATGCGTTGTTGCTGCAGCAAGTAAAGCCCAATGCACTAACACAGCCTTTTGTCTAGCCGCCCAGCCCAAGTTGGCTTTCACAATTAATCTAGGTCGTTCCCTTTCCCCCGCCTCCCCTATTCATCTCCAGCCCTCCCACGCCGGCCGCCGCCACTCCTTTGCGCGGCTGCAACCTACCTGCATCCCAGCACGCCGCCCCTCACGACTCCCCTGCGACCCTCCGTCCCGGCGCGCCGTCCCTTGTCACCACCCCTGCGGCCCTGCATCCCGACGCGCGCCCCTCGTCACCGCTCCCCCTGCGACCAATGGTGGATCCAAGGTACGGCCATGAACAAGCACACACAACCGCATCCCTCATTCCACATATGTAAACCCTCGGAGTACCAATGCATCATCTGCATCTGTAGACTCGTTCGTCCTTCTCCGGTGCTCCTCCTCCTAATTGTTCTCCACTATTCAGGTGTCAACCATGTAAAACAATCCAGGCGGCCTCTTGCTGGTCCCTTCTTTGCATTCATTTAATCTCATTGCTCGAACGACGCCACAGGCCATCTTGGCTGAGGAGGGCATCCTTCCAATCTCACATTCCATGCCCGACCAAACTGCAATCCTGTGCAGTGGGGAAGGCGTACATCAAAGGCAGTTTGTAGCTGAATGGGCAGCCACTATTGTTGGTGAAATTGCCAGAGAGTAGAAATTATTGCAGACTGGTCGCATGTATGCAAGGAGCAAGAAGAGAGTAATTTTTTGCTTTTGAGGATTTTTATGTTGTGTTGTGCTACTGGAATCTGAGACGTACATCCTAGAGTTTTGTTTTAGGAGATACTGATGATGTGCTTTCTTTAGATTCAGACCTCTACTTGCTATATGATGAGAAAGTACGGCCTGGATTTCGTAATGTGGGATGCTGATGATGCGCGTTCTTTAGTTTCAAACATCTGAAGATACATATTACCTGGATGGCTAAGATTTGTAGGTGCTGTACAAGCAACTAAGTGATTCAATTCACCTAAGGCGTGGATGTAGTTCTGCACAGCGAACTCAAGCACCACTTCTAGTTTTGTTGGAAAGTGGATAAGTCCTTTTGGAGCATTACATGATTTGTTCAGTGCACTTCTCTATGTTCCTTACATGCCAAAGGTACAGGTTTTCTTACTTGGATCTGTTCTTTCAAATTTATGCTCACCCAGTGATCCACATCTTAAAAGCACAAACTACTATGTTCAAATGGAATTTCTGGATAGTGTTGTTGAAGACCTAGAGGTATATGCATCAGGAGGTCAAGGTGGCACTGTAGAAGTATTTATTTGAAAATACACGCGAGATAAAAAAATGATGCTAAGTTCCTGTTTCCTCAAAAAAAATTCTGCTTGGTTTGTTTCAATGTCGTTCTTTTGTTAAATAGATGTACTAAATAATTAAGAACATATTTGTTGCTTATTTTGAAATGTTCATGCATCTGGTGTATGGAGCTAGAACTTGCTTAGGAAGAGCTGTTATGTAATTAAGATCTGATTTTTGTAATTCGTTGACTGAATCCATGATACTAAATTGTATGTTGTCATATATATGTTATACATACACATTTAGTTACTAGGCACACATTGTGAGAAGATAAGTTCGGTCTCTATTAATCTTGTTAAGCACAAAATATGGCCTTGCATACATGTATCTCCGTTCTCATGTAATGGAATATATACTAAAGGAAAGACTCATGCTGTATGCCTCTGATTCATGGTAAAAGCGTGTAACCTCTTAACTGCTATGCTTCCTTTTCACATAATAGGAAAAGGTCTGTAGCAAAAAAAGGAAGCTCACTGAGCACATCATTACAAATTACCTGGCGAAAGGCCAGGCGATGAAGAGGATAATCAAGTTGAGAGCCCCAAATGTAGACGTATAATGGCTGAATGTGCTTCTCATCAGCGCTTTGGCTGCATCCCATGTCTCCAGGTGTGTAGGTATTGGCTTCATACAGTTCTATTTTATACACGTATGTACTGGACTGCAGATTTGATTTCTAGGACAATTTCTTATCACTCGCATTATATAGTGTACATATGCATGGTTGTCTGCCTCGCATTATATAGTGTAAAAATGATATAGACCAAAAGGAAAAACCAGTCACTTCTTTTGTGTTATCTAAAAGGAAAACCAGTCATCTCTTTTGTGTTATCTGTAGAGCATTTCAATGGATTTGTTGTATATCACCAAAAAAAATGCCCACCTTTTATGTGTTACACGAGCCAAAACACATCTTTCTACAGAAACATAGATATATGGTCCCTTCTAAATATTCCTTGGAATATTTTATTTGGAGTTTCCAGATTTATCATCCCATAGTGTCAATCTTTTTTCTTCTTCTGAATCCATGAAATAAAATAACCAGTTGCGAGATTTTCAAAATGTATTACACGTTCTCTAATTACTATTACATTACCACAGAAAGTTATTTGATTTTTTTAATAATGTTATGTTTCCAATATGTTGGAGTTTGATCGATGTACAAACAGAATTTTGATGTGTAGTTTCAGCAGCCTTACTTAGGACTATTCTCCTTTCATTTTCCATATGGAATGACTATAATAGCATTTATGAAGCTCTTGTAATTCCTTTACGATTCTTTCAATTTGATCCCATGATGACTTTGATTTTTTTTCTAACAGGCAGGAACTAAAGTACTCTTGAAGAGCCTGAAAATCAAAACAGAGACGTAGCTCTTTCTACAGTTGTAAGTTGTGAACCTAAATTTAAACTTGATGGTGCTGAACTTTCAAATGAATTCTGGGCAGTGTATGTCGATATGGATCTTGGTGCGAAGTCGCAAAAACTTAAGATTTGGTGCGAAGACGCAAAAACTGCTACTCTTGGTAATGCAGAAAAAAACAAAGATTGCATGGCCTTCAACCTTTGTATGTGACTAACATCCTTCATCTATCACTACATTAATCATGTCAATGCATTGTCTATTAACAGTTCATTTTGTTTTTTGTTCGTAGATTCAAAAGATAAATGGATGATTATATGGGTGCGTGGCAAGTATACTGATGGTGGTGGTGGTGGTGGTGGTGGTGGTGGTGGTGGTGATGATGATGATGATGATGATGATGATGTTGGATGCTTTCAATTTTAGTTTAGTTGTAGGGATGATGTTCCTCGGTTAAGTTTTAGTTAAGTTGCAGGGATGTTGATGCACGCTTTTGGTTTGAGTTTTGTTCTCAAGAAAATATTTAGATTATGCATCACATTTGGATGATGTTCCTCGTGTAATATCCGCTGTTGTAATCCAACAATTTTATCTAATATATGATTCTTCCTCGTGTGAGTATATTCTCTTGTTTTTGTTCACTTGAAATATATAATTATCACCATTACATGTAGCATTCATTTAATAGCTGGCAATATATATAAATTAATATTATTAACATTATATATGTACCAAGACTTGAAGCCTTTCTCTAAGCAATGGGATTTTGATTCTGTACATTAAGCAACAACATATAATAGTGTTGAACGAATCAGTTTTATGTGTCGAATTCTTGCAACGGTCCCTTTTACCAACGGTAGTATAAGCGTTGTAATATGCGTTAGCAACACTGGATAAGGCTACACATCCCAAACCGTTGGTAAAGAAACTAACAACGCATATATGGACTTTTAGATACGGAAACAAGCGTTGCTATAGGGGGGTTCATGTTGTAGTGAAGTCACCAAGACCCTCATCGACAGCGGCGCAAGGCTCAGCGTCTTGTCCGTCGAGACGTTCGACATCCTTCAAGTGCCATACGATCAGCTTCAGCCTACCAAGCCTTTCTCAGGAGTGACCGACGGCTCCACCACCCCGATAGGGCAAGTTCGTCTCCCTGTCACCTTCGGTCAGCGTGACAACTACCACACCGAGCTCGTCGACTTCGACGTCGCCCACATCCGTTTGTCGTACAATGCCATCCTCGGGTACCCAGCGTTAGCCAAATTCATGGTAGTGACCCACCATGGCTACAATGTCCTCAAGATGCCGGGAAGTGGCAGAATCATCACAGTCCCCTACGAAGAAAGAGATGCCCCTCGAGCGCGCCTTCCAAGCTGCAGCAATCAAAGATCTTGACAGCATAGGTGCGCAGTACCCTCCTAAGGTCAACCCCAAGAAGAAGAAGAAGCTACTCCGCACTAGGCCTCAGGGGAACGGCGCCTCTAGCGGTGCCAGCTCAGGATCGGTGCCCGCGCCTGGGGCGCCTCCCTCCCTCGCATAGGAAGGTGCGCCCGACGCCCTCCTCAGGCAGGACTCGAGGGCTCTCCTCTGGAGGGCCTCTGACCTGGCCAACATCACGAGGGAGGCGCTCGGGCACCACACGGAGGCGTGCTTCGCGACACGTTTCCCTCAAGAGGGCACCGGGCAAGGAGCGCCCAGCGCTCAGGAGTTCATCGTCAAGGCAACCCAGGAGCTTCAGGAAGCAAGGGCAATACGCGGCGACTGCCGCCCACCTGGTGTAGCTCCCCACCCGGGCGAGGGTGGCGAGCTGCGCGTCTGCGTTGACATCCCAGGGCTCAACAGGGCTGCATCTCAGGAGCATTTTTGGCCTTCGCGTGCTGGCTAGTGTGAGGGTCCACCTCACAGCTACGTGCCCATGTCGTTCGGCCTGCCAAGCGTGGCAGCCGCCTTCCAGTGCAATCTACGAAGCATCCTGCAACCCAGGAAGCCATGCATCACGCGGTCCTGCCGGAGATGGAGAGGGTCCTCAGGAGGCCACCTGAGGCCCCAGAGCCTCCCAAGGCTCAGTGTCAGTGTCAAAACCGGCGGATCTCGGGTAGGGGGTCCCGAACTGTGCGTCTAAGGTGGATGGTAACAGGAGGCAGGGGACATGATGTGTTACCTAGGTTCGGGCCCTCTTGATGGAGGTAAAACCCTACGTCCTGCTTGATTTATTCTTGATTATATGAGTATTACAAGAGTAGATCTACCACGAGATCGGAGAGGCTAAACCCTAGAAGCTAGCCTATGGTATGATTGTATATTGTCCTATGGACTAAAACCCTCCGGTTTATATAGACACTGGAGGGGGCTAGGGTTACACAAGGTCGGTTACAAAGGAGGAGATATCCATATCCGTACTGCCTAGCTTGCCATCCATGCCAAGTAGAGTCCCATCTGGACACAAGACGAAGTCTTCAATCTTGTATCTTCATAGTCCAATAGTCCGGCCATAGGATATAGTCTGGCTGTCCGGAGACCCCCTAATCCAGGATTCCCTCAGTAGCCCCTGAACCAGGCTTCAATGACGATGAGTCCGGCGCGCAGTGTTGTCTTCAGCATTGCAAGGCGGGTTCCTCCTCCGATTATACCACAGAAGAATTTGAATACAAGGATAGTGTCCGACCCTGCAAAATAAGTTCCACATACCACCGTAGAGAGAATAATATTTCCACAAATCTAATCTGCTGACACGTTTTGGCAACATGACATCATGCCATGGCCCGGCATTCATTTGAACCGTTTTTCTTTAACCAGCCCTGCACATAATGCGAGGCAGTCTCTTGACACGTCTTGTCAAAGTAGAAATCGTGTCCCCCTTATTACGGGATTCTCTTCAATACAGGCGTGGGTAACCCAACCGTGCCATCAATTACGACACTTGGGGGATAAGCGAGTTTTACCAGGCTAGTGGGGGCGCATAGTTTCAGCCACCGTTATAAAGGGATAAAGTTTAACCTTTTTCTACCCATGCCTTCTTCCTCCTTGCTCATCCATTATTGTGCACTCGAGCTCCAACAAGCAAGTGCACATCCTTCTCCTCAACCTTCTCCAAACATGTCCAGAGCGGGAGGCAAGTGGATGGCTTCCTCTGTCACGGAGGGACACATCAAAAAGCTGCGCGGAGCCGGATACTTAGCCGCAAATATCACGCATCGGCTGCCCGCCGCAGGGCAGATCGTCCCTACCCCGGAACCTCATGAGAGGGTAGTCTTCCTCCACCACTTCCTCCGCGGACTGGGGTTTCCCCTCCATCCATTCGTCTTCGGTCTTATGTTCTACTACGGGCTGGACTTTCATGATCTTGCCCCAAACTTCATCCTCAACATTTCGGCGTTCATCGTCGTGTGTGAGGCTTTCCTCCACATCCGGCCCCACTTCGGCCTGTGGCTAAAGACCTCCAACATCAAGCCAAAGGTGGTGGGATGCCAACAAGCGGAATGCGGCGGAGCCATGGTGGGCAAGATGCCCAATGTTATATGGATTGAAGGCTCCTTCGTGGAGACCATAAAGGGGTGGCAATCGGTGTGGTTCTACATCACCGAGCCGTGCGACACCAACTGGGTGGTGGCCCCCGAGTTTCGATCCGGAATCCCCACACGGCTCACCTCCTGGAAAGAGAAGGACCTATCCTGTGGTGCACCGGTGGAGCTAGACGGACTCCAGAAATGTATCCGGAATATGGCAAGCAAGAAGCTCAAGCTTGTCAACATAGTCCAGGTCATGCTCTTCCGCTGGATCCTCCCGTGCCAACAACGGGATTTCAATTTATGGGAGTTCGACCCAGCCCGGCACCAGACTCTAAGCTAGCTCTTCGACACGATGCATAAAGATGTCTGGAGGGTGTTGTTCAAGGGCGCCGAGGTCCCTCCCTCTCTCACCGAGGATCGCGGGCTAAGCGCAAAGCGACCTGCGAATCCGGTAAGTTTTGTTAATCTGGTAGGATTTTTACTTCCCATAGCTTAACCATGTGCAGGGTCTGAGCTCCCATGCCTTTGACAGGACTGGATGGGGGCATCGGAGAAGATCAACTGTCTGGCCCCTCTGCCCGAAGACACTGTGGATGCTCTCCTGACGGAGATGCTGACTTCGGCTCCTTACAAGGTGCCGGAGAAGACCAAGAAGAAGGCCAAGGGAACTCGAAAGAGTTCCCGGTGCCAGGTGGTATCGGACTCATCGTCCGATGACTCTGCGACGCACTGCTCCCACGAAGACGAGGAGGAAGATGAAGATGCTCCCCCTCCAGCCGGGGGAAACTAGAAAAGGAAGGCCGCCCCAACCGGGGGGGGGGGCGAAGGGTCCAAGAAGGGAAGGACTCTCCTTTCGGACTGCCCCACCGCTGCCGAAGACGAAGATGAGTGGCTGCTCAGGGCCAAGCCCCTGGCGAAGTAGTAAGTATTCAGATACCAGAGTAACTCATAGCATACCTTTCTGGCACTGCTTCTCCTAACGCCGAATATGATTATGTAGACTTCCCCAAGCCCGTATCGACGTATCTTCGTTGGACGGCTCCTTGGACTCATCGGATATGGATAGCGATCCACTTCCGACTGCCACCTCCCCTTGCCCTACGGACAATGCCGAGGTACTGTCTCAAGAGGCACCGGGTCGAGGGGAGACAGTCCCGGAGGCGCCTCAAGGCGACCTTCCAGACTCCGGGAGCAGAGGGGGTAAGGCTCCCGAGGGCTCTGAGTTCGGCCTTCAGCCGAACACTGCGTCGGAACCTCCAGTGGTTCCGGACTCGGGCAGGCGGCCTCCTTCCAAAAGGGGCAAGACGCCCGTGCCGGTGACCTCTGACCATCCAAAGGCACCGGACAATCTGCTGGGAGCGCTTCGTAGCGCTTCCATCGATGAAGAGCACCACACTATTATGAGTGCGGTGATCCAGAAGGTTCAGTCCGCGAAGAGCGGACTGACTGAAGCCTGTGCCAGCCTTCTAATAGGCTTTGAGGCAAGTATTTGAAATATAGGAAAATTATTACCGCATAGACAGTAGCCCCTGATGCTCTATTTGGTGTTCACAAAGAAAAGCTGAAAAGAGGATCAAATAATATCTGCAGGAGTCTAATACTAGTATGTCTGTATGCGTATGCAGGCTTCGCTGCTAACCTCTGCCGCACTGACTGCGGAGATCTCCGCACTAAAGCAGGACCTCGAGGGGTCTGAGAAAGAGCTCGGCCTTGCTAAGAGGCAGCTCGAGGAGAACAAAGGTAAGTTATACCTAGTCTATAGATATGTATATATACAAAAAGTATGCGATTGCAAAATGACAGGATCATCTTTAATTTGCCAGGGGCCACAACCGAAGTGGCATCCTTGAAGCAAGCGCTATCCGAGGCTGAAAACAAAACGGCCCAGGAATCCACCGAGCGGGAAAAACAAGCGGCACGGGTGGGCGAGGTGCAGCAAGAGCTCCACGCTCTCATGACGAAGCACGTGGCGTTGGAGCTTGACTTGAAGACGCGAGAGTCTGAGCTTGCTGCGGCCCTTGAGAGTGCAAAGAGTGCCAAGGCTGAAGCCCAAAAGGCCCTCCAGGAGATTGATTTGATGAAGAAGATAGCGGCGGGTAAGGCATTCAATATGCAAAGCAAGCATGTGAAAGTAAATTACTTGTTACTTACCCAAGTCCGGAGCTCTCTAGGAGCATTCGCAGATTTCCCACGCAGCGTGTCGGATGCCGCACAGTTTTACCAGGCCGAGGAGGGAAGCTCAACGGAGAAGCTATTCTGGTTTCAGTATACTGGGACCGAACACCCGATGCCTCTGAGCGACCAGCTGAAGCAACTGGTCGAGCTGCACAAGGCGGTCGAACAGGCCATGAAGGGCTTTATAGTCCGGATGTGGCCTGGCGACGCAATTCCCAACAGCTACTTCGGCCTGGTGAGGCAGCTTGTGGATGCCTGCCCACGGCTGGAAGTCATCAAGCGGTCCGTCGGCATCGAAGGTGCACGCCGGGCTTTCGCATGTGCGAAGGTGAACTGGGCCAAGATGGACGCCGTGAAGCTAGTGAGGGAAGGGCCGCCGCAGGGCAAGGAGCATCGCCATCCCGAGATGTACTATGAGGGTGTCCTGAAGGGTGCCCGTCTTGTAGCGGACAAGTGTGCGAAAGATGTAGTATTTGAATAAACTTGCTCATGTAATCCTGTATTATGAAAACTTGTTCATATGCGCTATGCAACGCTTGTTTGAATTTAAAATATTACCTTCTGTTTGGCTGTTTATCAAATCTGAGAGATGGCTAGTCGTTGGCTTCTGCCCCCACGCTACGAGTGCTGGGGTGTTCGGGATAAACCTGAGCACTCTTGTTCCCATTTTTGGGTCCTTCGAGGGAGGTGCTCAGCACAACGAACAAGGAAATCAGACTATAATGCGTTATCACTCTCACTTAGCCATAGATTCTATAATATTAAATTTCGGCGAAGCCCCTAGTATTCGGAAGGCTGAATTCGGGGCGCTATAGACGCCTTAAGCCGGATAGGGCCGACTCCTCGCTCTAAGCGGCATAAGTCTTTAGGGACTTGAAACCTCTCGAACATCGACCAGTCTCTCGCCTTATCATGACAGTTAGTTTTAGCTTTCTCTATTGAGGTGCTTAGCCCAGCAGAACCTGGGCACAATCGCAGTAGTTCTCCAAGTGCTACCTTAGCCGATATAGCGGAACATAAGGTACCAAAACATGGGAGCCGGGCAAACCCAACTATTGACCCAAGACATGATTTGGAGTTGATGCATATAATGCTATAAGTTCGGGGTGCCGCATAGTCGAAAGTGTTCGGACATCTCACGCCGTATTATGGGGTATGCTTAAGCGCCTAGCGTATTGGCCGTACTAGAGTGTACGGGTGCTAGATGTAATGAATGAATATATATATATATATATATATATATATAAAGGAAGAATGCAATAATAGTCTTAATGCTATGCATTGTTTATTCAAAAAGGTGCGTTAAAGCAGAATGATACAAGTAGTGCGATAAGCAAAAAGTAGGACTATTTGACATGTCCCTTCGAAGGGCAAGCTGAGGAATAGTATTAAAGCAAGTATTTCACTCGTTATCGTAATCCACCTGGGAGTTCCGTGATGTGACGTAGCTTTCTGCCTCCTTGGTTGCTGCATCATGTGTTCGGCAATCATGCTGCCGGACAGGGTTTCCAGAGATTAAAGTGCTGAAAGAGAAAAATAACAAAGCGGGAAGCCCCTCGTGCGGTTTAAGCCGCGTCTTGGAGTGTGTAGTAGTCATGCCCCCTCCCCATCTCTGCCCATGGTATTTTTAATGCGTAATTATGTACGCGTGGCACGGATTTCGTCGTTTGGCTGGGACCGGGGTGGGGGCCGCATTGCTATGCGAGCTCGGAACGTGCCAGGCGGTCCTGTTGCTGGTTACTCTGGGCGCGCTTGAAGGTGTATGGGTCCTTAATCGCCGAACTAGTGGATTGCCTTAAGAGGCCGCTTTGCGCTTCTGCTGCGAGGGCCGCAGTGTGCTCCTCCGTGCGGAGAGAGCGCTCTGTGTTTCCATTGACTGTGATGACCCCCCGAGGTCCTGGCATCTTAAGCTTGAGATATGCATAATGCGGTACCGCATTGAATCTCGCAAATGCGGTTCGCCCGAGCAGTGCATGGTAGCCACTGAGGAACGGGACTATATCGAAGATTAGCACTTCGCTTCAGAAGTTATCCGAGGATCCGAAGACCACTTCCAGTGTGACTGAGCATGTGCAATGGGCCTCTACACCTGGTCTGACACCTTTGAAGGTCGTTTTTGTGGGTTTGATCCTTGAGGGGTCTATACCCATTTTGCGCACTGTGTCCTGATAAAGCAGGTTCAGGCTGCTCCCGCCATCCATAAGGACTCGAGTGAGGTGAAATCCGTCAATGATTGGGTCTAGGACCAGTGCAGGGAATCTGCCATGACGGATACTAGTGGGGTGGTCCCTGCGATCGAAGGTGATCGGACAGGAGGACCATGGGTTGAACTTTGGGGCGACTGGCTCCAATGCATATACGTCCCTGAGCGCACGCTTCCACTCCCTCTTGGGGATGTGGGTTGCGTATATCATGTTCACCGTCCGCACTTGTGGGGGGAACCTCTTTTGTCCTCCGGTGTTCGGCTGCCGGGGCTCCTCCTCGTCATCGCTATGTGACTCCTTATCTTTGTTTTCGGCATTTAACTTGCGGCCTGCTTGAACACCCAGCAATCCCTGTTGGTGTGGTTGGCTGGCTTGTCGGGGGTGCCGTGTATTTGACACGAGCGATCGAGTATACAGTCCAAACTGGACGGGCCCGGAGTGCTTCTTTTGAATGGCTTTTTCTGCTGACCGGGTTTAGAGCCTTTGAATCAGGCATTGACTGTCGTATCCTCGGTATTGTTACTGTTAATGCGGCGCTTATGTTTGTTGCGATGTGACCTGCCGTTGCCGTCCTTGGTATCCGAAGTACCATGGTTCTTTGATATGTTATTGCTGCAAGCCAACCAGCTGTCCTCTCCCGCACAAAAGCGGGTCATGAGTGTCGTGAGGGCTGCCACAGATTTCGGCTTTTCCTGGCCAAGGTGCTTAAAAGCTGCTAGGGCTTCTGCATCCGGACAGTCGACGATTTGATTTTTCTTTGTTACGAAACTTGTCCAGAATTTCCTGGCCGATTCCTCTGGCTGCTGAATTATGTGGCTCAAGTCATCGGCATCTGGTGGTCGCACATAAGTGCACTGAAAGTTGTCGAGGAATGTGGCTTCCAGATCTTCCTAATAGCCAATGGACTCTGCTGGCAAGTTGTTGAGCCAATGCCGAGCTGGTCCTTTGAGTTTGAGTGGGAGGTATTTGATGGCATGTAGGTCATCACCGCAGGCCATGTGGATGTGCAGGAGGAAATCCTTGATCCATACCGCATGATCTGTTGTGCCATCGTATGCTTCTATATTTATGGGTTTGAAACCCTCTGGGATTTGATGATCCATTACTTCGTCTGTGAAGCATAAGGGGTGTGCGGCGCCTCTGTACTGGGCTATATCGCAACGCAGCTCAAGTGAGTCTTGCCCGCTGTGTTCAGCCCGGCCGGACTTACTTTTACTGTATCCGGCGTGACGATTATCGTCTCGCATAGTGGCGTGCCCTCGTGATCCGTAGATCGATCTTGCATGTTTTGCTTTGTCCTCCAATATGTCTCACAGGTCTGGCGTATTTCCCCTTGCCTTTTTATTTGAATGGCGTCGGGGTGTGGGCTGAGCCTTTGGATGGAATGCCTCTCTATCGCGGCCACGAGGTGGCCGATCAGCCGCGTCATACGTTGGGGATGTAGGTTCGGTGCTTCCTCCTCCAGTCGGGGTAGCAACCTGCATTTTGGGTAACTCTTGGAGGGGCGTTCGAGTTTATATTCCTCGGCCGCCAGGACTTCAGTCCATCTGTCAGCTAGCAAATCTTGATCAGCTTGAAGCTGCTGCTGCTTTTTCTTAAGGCTATTTGACGTGGCTATAAGCCGGTGCTTGAAGCGCTCTTGCTCGACAGGATCCTCTGGCACGACGAATTCGTCATCGTCGAGGCTTGCCTCGTCTTCGGAGGGAGGCATGTAATTATCATCCTTTGCCTCTCCATCTGCCGCTCTCTCGGGAGGGCTGGCTTCTCCATCCTCCTGCTCTAAATCTTGCTGGAGGGGATTGTTGTTGTCTTCGGCACTGTCTGGAGTGCTATTATCTCCGGTACCGGTATCACCGCTTCTGCCTTGGCGAGACTTAGAGCGGCGCCGATGACGCCGGCGCTTGGGTTGCTTCTTGGAGGGGTCATCCTCCGCGGTCCCGTCGCCATTGCCTTCTTTGGGTGTGTCCACCATGTATATGTCATATGATGAGGTGGCTGTCCAGTGCCCTGTGGGCAGTGGTTCCTCTTCGCCTCCTGCATCGTCGTCCATACCATCGATGTCTTCGGAGTCGAAGTCGAGCATGTCAGTTAAGTCATCGACAGTGGCTACTAAGTCGGTGGTGGGTGGGCGGTGAATTTCTTCGTCATCCGCATCCCAATCCTGCTGGACGTAGTTCAGCCAGGACTCTCCTGACAAGGAGAGAGACCTTAATGAGTTCAGTAAACTCCATGATCGGCGCCCAATCGAATTCGATAGGAACGGGCGCAGGAGGTTCGGAGTCCGTGGCCGGAGAAGGATCTGGAAGTTTGGCCACACGGATCTCGTGAAGGGTAAGGTCGATATTCGGCTCGATCACCGCTGAGGATAAGGCCTCCGTGGCGGGGTCTATCCACCCGTCCATGGATGGCACAACTGGCTCCGAATTGAGGGTCGGAGCGGCTGCCAGTGCGCTCTCTGAACACTGTCTGATGGTAGAGCTAAATCGTACTCATCGTGACCGCGTAGCGCACAAGGTAGGGGCTCAAATCTGTCGAAGATCAAGTCTCCGCGGATATCGGTCGTGTAGTTTAAGCTTCCAAACCTGACCTGGTGGCCAGGGGCGTAACTTTCGATCTGCTCCAGATGGCCAAGCGAGTTGGCCCACAGTGCGAAGCCGCCGAACACAAAGATCTGTCCGGGGAGAAAGGTCTCACACTGGACTGCATCGCTATCGATGATCGTAGGAGCCATCAAGCCTAACGGCGACGACAAAGAGGAACTCTCAATGAAAGCACCAATGTCGGTGTCAAAACCGGTGGATCTCGGGTAGGGGGTCCCGAACTGTGTGTCTAAGGCGGATGGTAATAGGAGGCAGGGGACACGATGTTTTACCCAAGTTCGGGCCCTCTTGATGGATCTAAAACCCTACGTCCTGCTTGATTTATTCTTGATGATATGAGTATTACAAGAGTTTATCTACCACGAGATCGGAGAGGCTAAACCCTAGAAGCTAGCCTATGGTATGATTGTATATTGTCCTATGGACTAAAACCCTCCGGTTTATATAAACACCGGAGGGGGCTAGGGTTATACAAGGTCGGTTACAAAGGAGGAGATATCCATATCCGTACTGCCTAGCTTGCCTTCCACGCCAAGTAGAGTCCCATCCGGACATGAGACGAAGTCTTCAATCTTGTATCTTCATAGTCCAATAGTTCGGCCACAGGATATAGTCTAGCTGTCCGGAGACCCCCTAATCCAGGACTCCCTCACTCAGGGTCTCGACGACTCGTGAGGAGTGGCTTCTTCAATGTGCACCTTCAGCTACCCCAACGCTCCTTCGAGAATGAAACCATGTGACATTTTCCAAGTTCATTCAGCTGGGAGCACAACTCGGGCTGCATTATTCCCAGGTCGCATTGGCCTGTCCCTGCGGCGTGTATCCTCTTGCATCTTTAGTTTACCCTGCTGGGGATGCCCCTCGGCCTACATCATCCCCAGGCCGCTCGGGTCCGACCCAGTGGCATGTGTCGTTCTTGCATTTACCTAAGCTAGTTTTCTCTCCATGCATGAGTTATTTATGGTCACTACCTGCTTGATTGTCACCCACCATGGGAGTCACGCGTCGATCGTCTTTCTTCAGGATCCTTCACATAAGAAGGCTAGGCACGGTGTCTATGCGCGGGTCCGTCCCTGCAGCCTCGATAAATCCAACGGCCGAGCTCTGTCTGGCGGGCCGGTCCCGTTCACGTCACATCCTAGGGTCGTTGGTGCTTGGACTTCTCATGCCATAGCCTCAGGAGATTTGTTCGGCGCAGGTTGTCTAACCATCTCGCAGGACCACTGCAGTCAACAAGAACCAAGAACAGGGGCAACCGCCTTGAGGCAGGGCCTTGTGAGTCCCGCTCTGGCTCACGAGTGCCCAGAAACACCTCTTCTAGCCTGCCGTGCAAGTCACGTGTCAGGGCGGGGCTGTACACGCCCCGGGGGCTCCACTCAAAGGGAGCCCTCACCCACGCACCAGTGGAAGCACCATGCTCCGCACTGGCAGTCGACACTGCCGAGGAGTGGCTATGCCCATGCAAGTGCGGAAGCGCTATGCTCCGTGCTGGTGATAAACAACTGAGGGCGTCCCCAGGGCCGTATCTGTTGGGGAACGTAGTAATTTCAAAAATTTCCTACGCACACGCAAGATCATGGTGATGCATAGCAACGAGAGGGAAGAGTATCATCCACGTACCCTCGTAGACCGTAAGCGGAAGCGTTATGAGAACACGGTTGATGTAGTTGAACGTCTTCATGATCCGACCGATCCAAGTACCAAACACACGGCACCTCCGAGTTCAGCACACGTTCAGCACGACGGCGTGTTGATGGTGATGATGTTGCTACCGACGCAGGGCTTCGCCTAAGCACCGCTACAATGTGATCGAGGTGGATTATGGTGGAGGGGGCACCGCACACGGCTTGGAACAATCAACTTGTTTGTCTTGGGGTGCCCCGCTATCCCCGTATATAAAGGAGCAAGGGGAGGTCGGCTGACCTCTATAGGCACACCAAAGGAGGGAGGAATCCTCCTCCTAGTAGGACTAGGATTCCTCCTTTCCTAGTCCTACTAGTAGGGGAAAGGAAGGAGAGGGGGGAGAAGGAAAGAGGGGGTGCACCCCTCCGCTAGTTCAATTCGGACTAGGCCCATGGGGGGCGCGCGGCCTGCCCTCGTGGCTTCTCCTCTTTTTCCTTTAAAACCCACTAAGGCCTATATGTACTCCCGTATTCCTGTAACTCCCCGGTACTCCAAAAAATACTCGAATCACTCGGAACCTTTCCAATGTCCGAATATAGTCGTCCAATATATCAATATTTACGTCTCGACCATTTTGAGACTCATCGTCATGTCCCCGATCTTATCCGAGACTCCGAACTACCTTCGGTACATCAAATCACACAAACTCATAATACCGATCGTCACAGAACTTTAAGCGTGCGGACCCTGCGTGTTCGAGAACTATGTAGACATGACCGAGACATGTCTCCGGTCAATAACCAATAGCGGAACCTGGAAGCTCATATTGGTTCCTATATATTCTACGAAGATCTTTATCGGTCAAACCGCATAACACTATGTCGGTGTTCTAGGAACGGGGGTCCCCAGACTTGCCTGCCTGCGGCCTGCTGCGTGGCTCAAGTGGGAGCCCAGCGCGGCCCATCTTCATCAGCTCAAGCTCAAGACCCTCGCGAGGGGCCAAGCCTCGCGGGGCGGATGACCGGAAGCTTCCTCAGAGGCAGCCTCATCAGGCAGGCTCACGAGGAGGCAGAGAGATCAAGGCAGGGGTACCTCACGAGGAGCCCGTGACGCAAGCCATGATGATCGAGACCAGGTGGGCACTGGCCTGTGTAGTGTCCTTGTTTCCCCTTTGGTGCAAAGGGGGCAAGCACAGGCCAAGGCACCGGGCAAAGGTTACCATTCCAGTGCAACGAGACCAAGACCAGCAGAGCGGTAGGACGGAGGTCACCGTGGAGCCCAAGACAGCGTCATCACCACTGCTTTTGGCAGCCGAAGACCACCTTTGGTCAGGATAACTTGTACTAGATGTTCCCCTTCAAAATGGGGAATTGTTGGCGCCCTTCCCGCTCATTATTTGGGGAGAGGCCCAGGGCCTCTATAAATAGAGCTAGCCACCATAGAATGGAGGAGAGAGAAGGAGGGACCGAAAAAGAGAGATAGAGAGAAAGAGAGAGGCGACTGAACTCGCCCAAGCAGTTCATCGCACCAGCTCAAGAACACCTCTCGCGAGGCTGTTCTTCCCTTGTACAGTTCATCATCAGCCCCTGAGGCAATCCACCACACCACACAGTGGAGTAGGGTATTACACCACAACGGTGGCCCGAACCAGTATAAACCTTGTGTCCCTCGTGTTGTTCGTTGTTTCCAGCTCAAATCACGCGAGGAGAATGGACGTAGATCGGTAGGGGAGAGTTCTCCGTGCGCACTCCAGTGTTCGAACCTCAAGGGTCTACCGGAACCCGAAATCCGACATTTGGCGTGCCAGGTAGTGGTGCGCCGGAATCTTTCTTCCGCTGTTCGCGTACGATCTTCCGTCGTGTCCATGGCTGACGCTCGTCGGGCTCGCGCCGAGCGCCGGGCTGCTCTCGCCACCCGCGTCGCCCAGACGGCGCCCGTCGGCGGACGTCCTCGTCGTTCCCCGTCTCCTGCCGCCAACGCCGCCACCGACCCGATGGGGAACGAGCAGTAGGCCTCTTCCCAGCATCCTTCGGTACGGCGGGAGGGCCGCACCGCCACACCGTCGCTGACTCTAGCTGCTTCGTCGTCCCACGGCCGTCGCGCCCCCATGGACGCGCACGCCGCGCTGCTCCTGGCAAGAGAGCTATTGCACTACCGCCCCGTCGACGACCACTACAAGGACGGGCTCACCCGCATCACCGAGCTCGTCAGCGCCGCAGGGGGCTCCCCCTTGTCGTCCCTCTCGCTGCCTCACCCTCCATTCCGCACAGGAGGCGGGGATCAGGAGGCGCCTCCACCACCTCCTCCCCAAGAAGGCGCCCTGGCTCCAAGGCGCGTAGCCCTAGGGCGAGACCCTCCGTGTTCGGCGCGTGTGCAGCAAGAAAGGAGCTGCCAAGAGATCCCTCGTCCCCAAGAAGGTGCTCGCGCGCTCCCAGCGCCGGTGCGCCAAGATTGCGTCCCTGCACCTCCACGCCAAGACCCCGCGCTGCTCCAAGCGGTGGTGTGCGGTAATCCCCAGGAACAAGCCCAGCACCACCAAAAGGCACCGGTGGCCACGGCAGGCTGCCGCGGCCTCACCCCCGAGCTACGCGGCATCACCTGGCCAGGCAAATTCAAGCCTGACCTGCCCCCTCGTTACGATGGCACGACGGACCCCACAGAGTTCCTACAGCTCTACGAGCTATGCATCAAAGCCGCCAACGGAGACGAAAGGGTCATGGCGAACTAGTTGCCTATGGCGCTCAAGGACGGGGCCCGCACCTGGCTCCTGAACCTAGCTCCTGGCACGATCTCCTCCTGGGATGAGATGCGCACTCGCTTCGTCGCCAACTTCCAGGGCACTCGCGACCGGCCCCCGGCCATGAGCGATCTGCGTCGCATCGAGCAGCAGCAAGGGGAAACCCTATAGAAATACATCCAACGCTTCAACAACGCTCGCCTCAAGATCCCCAAGGTGACTGAAGAAGCCATCATCTCGGCCTTCTCCGATGGCGTACGCGACATCAAGATGAAGGAGGAGCTAGCAATCCATGAAGACCTGTGCACATCCCTGGAGCTGTTCCACTTGGCAACCAAGTGCGCCAGGGCTGAGGAAGGGTGCCTTTCCCTCCTCGAACTCCCGGCCGCTGACCCAGAAGAGAAGAAGCCCAAGGCCAAGGACATGAAGTGCAAGGGGGCTGCCCTACTTGCAGTGGAGCCAGACACCAAGCGAGGCAGGGATCAGCCTGAGTCATCTAAGGGCAGCCAGTACTACGTGTACCACGACCTCCACACCCACAACACCAACGAATGTCAAGAGCTCAGGGCCATGAGAGATGGACGTGTCGGCCGACGCCCCGAGCGCAACGACAGGGGCTATGGCCGAGGAGGAGGAAGAGGTGGCGGACGATGGGAAGACCGTGGCCCTCGCCAAGGGTGGCGTGACCGGCCTCGCGAGGATCGCTGGCAGGACCAGCCTCGCGAGGGAGGCTGGAGAGATCAGCCTCGTGAGGATCGCCCGTATGGCAACATAGGCCTTCCTCCTCTGCCGCCACCGCCAAGGAGGAACGAAGACCAACATCAAGACGAGGGGGCTGGGGGCTTCTAGGAGCCGCGCGCAATCGCTTGCATCTTGGGTGGCGTGTAGGCCCCGGCCTCACAGCGCATCTTCAAGCAGTTTTCCTGCGAGGTGAATGCAGCCTCCCCATGCTTGAGGCCACGCGCCCTCTCAGGTGGTGTGCGTGTGCTATCACGTTCAGCTCAGTGGATTAGCTCAAGTGCACGGCAATGACCGAAGTCCTCCCAATGCTTTGCTCCCCAGTCATCAGCAATGTGCAGGTCACCAGGACCCTCATTGATGGCGGAGCAGGACTCAACGTCCTGTCCGTCGAGACGTTCGACAATCTCCAAGTGCTGTACGATCAGCTCTAGCCAACCAAGCCCTTCTCAGGAGTCACTGATGGTTCCACTGTTCCCATAGGGCAGGTTTGCCTTCCAGTCACCTTCGGACAGCACAACAACTACCGCACCAAGCTCATCGACTTCGATGTCGCCCACATCTGTCTGCCATACAACGCCATCCTCGGGTACCCGGCCCTGGCCAAGTTCATGGCAGTGACTCACCATGGGTACAATGTCCTCAAGATGCCAGGAAGCGGTTGAGTCATCACCATACCCTGTGAAGAAAGGGATGCAGTGTGTTCACTTGAGCGCCCATTCCAAACCGCGGCAATCGAAGACCCGGACCACAGGAACGGAAGGCTTCCCGAGGTGACACTTAAGAAGAAGAAGGTTTCGCCTGACCCAAGCCATAAGGAGGCAGGCGCCTCCGGAGGTGTTGCGTCAGGATTTGCGCCCAATCAGGGAGCGCCACCCTCTGTTGCATAGGAAGGCGCGCCCAGTGCCCTCCTCAGGCAGGCCTCGAGGGCTCTTTCTTGGAGAGCCACCGACTTTTCCAAGGTCGTGAGGGAGGCGCTCGGGCACCACTTGGAGGGGTGCTTCCAGGTACGTTTCCCTCAGGAAGATACAAGGCAAGGAAGACCGAACCCTCAGGAGTTCATTGCAAGGAACACCCAGGAGCTACAGGAGTCGAGAGTCATGCGCGGCAGCCGCCGCTCGCCCGCCATAGCCCCACATCCAGGTGAGGATGGTGGGCTGCATGTCTGCATCGACGTGTCAGGGCTCAACCGAGCCGCGTCTCAGGAGCGCCTCTGGCCTTCACTCGTGGGGCGTTGCGAGGGTCCACCTCACAGCTATGTTTGCATGCCTTTCGGCCCGCCGAACGCGGTCGCTGCTCATCAGCGCCTGCTGAGGAGCATTCTGGAGGCTTGGGAGGTCAGGCATCGTGTGGTCCTGGCGGAGATGGAGATGGCTCTCAGATACCCACCAGTGCCCCCGGAGTCTCCCGAGGCTCCTGGGCCTGGGGGCTCGTGAGGATCGACGTCTTCATCGCACATCGCCCGCTTCTTCAACATCACTCCATCTTCAACGGCACCAGGTGACACCTTTCTAAGTTCCATTCTTGGCTGGGAGCGCCCACAGGGCCGCATCATTCCTAGGCCGCATGGGTCCGTCCCTACGGCATGTATCCGTTTTGCTTATGCTCTTTACTTACCTTGTTGGGGGCGCCCCTCGGGCTGCATCATCCCCGAGCTGCTCGGGCCTGGCCCAGCGGCATTTGCTTTTATCGCGTATATTTATATGAATTTCCTCATGCGTGCTTAACACACCCGACCTAATCGCCTGCTCAATTGACGCCTACCTATGGAGCTGCTCGCTCTGGCACGACATCTGCGCATGGGTCCATCCCTGCAACGCCGATAAATCTGAGTGGTCGAGTTCTGGCTGCGGCAACCCTGCAAGGCGCCACCTCACCAGGCCCTCAGTGCCCCAATCACTTCCCCAGAGCGACAAAGGTTGGCTGGCAACCGTAACGATAGGTCTTGTTTCTCTTCATGATTGGTGTGCAGGACCTACTCCAGGAGCAATGCTAGGGACATCACGAGCTGTCTCTCCCTCTCTCCGGCACGGACCGCTTGCACGTTAAAAGGGGGGCGCCTGAGCATCACGACTCATGGGCTCCTACTGGCTCTCCAGCCCTCACACCCTGGCCTTGACCCACGGCATCGCGACCTGTCATACCAGCGGCGGCTGAGCTCGCTCGAGGGCCGGGACCTGAGGACGTAGAGCATTAAGGAAAGTGCGGGGGCGTGGGAAGAAGCTCGCGAGGACCTAACCCAGCAGCGCCTCAGCTGCCACCGCTCGGGCCAGGCGCTTCGTCGAGGAACTACACCAGACTCAAGAGATATGTCACGCCCTTACAGGAGTTGAACCAACGCAGCGCAAAAACCCTTGCCCAGTGCGGCTCTGTCATGGCGATGTTGCCTTCCTTTCTCGCCCAGTGAGGGCTGATTGAGCGCTAAAGGGGACCCCCCTGTAAGTGCATCTAGTGCCACCCCTAGTTGGTTTTGGAGTATTGACGACAAACCTAGTTGAGAGACTATTGTGTTTGTGAGAATTTCAGGATAACACAGGTAGAAGTCCCTCATTGATTCGGTTTTACTACCAGAGATGACCCCTAAAAATGTATGAAGACATTGAAGCCAAAGGTGGTATATGAAGATATTCACATTGAAGACTATGACAAAAGAAGACATGTTATGAAGCCTATGGATCTCGAAGACTTAGATCTTTCGTAGTTCTTTTTCTTTTGTGTTGAGTCATAGGAACCACTACACTGTTAAGTGGGGTCCAGGAGAACCAGTCAGAATGACTGAAGTGATGCCTAAATCAAAAACCTATGTCTTCGAGTGGAGACAATGAGAGCAAATCTTGTCCAGAGCCGGACAAGTCAGCTTTGCTTGTAGCCCAAGTAAAGTTGCCATGAGAGTTTGAAATCTGACCGTTGAGACACGTGTCAGTTCCTTAGTGACCCAGGGTCATTTCGGACTAATCAGGTCGGGTTGCCAAGTGGCTATAAATAGCTCACCCCCTACAACCATAATGGTTGGCTGCTCAGATTTCAGTGCACGGCTTTTGTCGTTTGAGAGCAACCCACCTTGAAGCCTTTGAGAGAAAATTCCTAGCAAGGAGAAAAAGCCCTAACCACCCAGAGCCAGAGAACATTGGGCATCACTTAAGTCTTCCTGTCTGTGTGATCTGAAGACTTATTACACTTGAGGACTGTGAATCCTCCAGACGGTTAGGCGTCGCGTTCAGAGCATCCAAGAGACATTGTGGATTGCCAGTGAACAAAGTTTGTGAAGGTTTGGGAGTCTACCTTGAAGACTTACCAGAGTGATTGGGCGAGGACTATGTGACCTTAGCTCAAGGAGAATACGGTGAGGACTTGGTGTCCTGAGCTGCGTGTTCAGGACTGGGTGTCCGGGACTGTGTGTCCTAAGGTTTAAATACCTAGCCGCTCCAACCAGACGTACAATTGTCACAGCAACTGGAACTGGTCCAACACATCATTGTCTTCAACGAGTCACTGGTTTCATCTTCACTTCCTTTTTCTTACTATTACTCATTGTGAAGCCATTGCATGCTTGCTCTATCTTTTGTCTTCACAACGTGAATGTATGATCTGTTTGGCTTCATAACTTCTTCCTACCTGATCCTTATTACACTGCAGCTGTTTGTCATTGTGCTTTTACTCTATTGAATACTTGACCATGGCTGGCCTAGTGTAATCTAACTTCCGCTGCATAGTAATAGGCATAATCTTTGCTGTTTATCTTCATAACTCCCATGTTTTGAAGACTTCCATAAAAATTGCCTATTCACCCCCCTCTAGTCAATATAACGCACTTTCACCCCCGAGCATCGCGACTCGGGGGCTCTAACCGGACCTCGGGCCGCACACCTCCTGGCCTTGACCACGACATCGTGACCTGGCATACCAGCAACGTCTGAAGCCTGCCTGGGGACTGGGACCTGTCAGCGTAGAGCGCCAAGTCCTCGTGAGGATAGAAAGGGGGAGACGAGCTGAGATAGGACAATCACCTCACATTGATTCATATTAAGGATATAATATTCATAAAAGACATGGTAGACGCCTTACATGCCCCCGCGGGGTGTTGCTTCGATTCCTCGCAGGGAACAAGAGTACTAATCCCAAGGAATGCTAATCGCCTGCACCACCGCAAGGGACGCCATCATCAATAGTGGGCTGCCCAACGTCGACGCCAACCCCATCCAGATCAGTGGCATCGGTGGCTGGACGCAGCTGCCCAGCTCCGAGCACGGTGCGAGCTCGGGGGCTCGTAGCTGTCGTCGCTCGTCTCTGGAGTCGCGAGGAGCTCGGGGGAGCCGCTGGATTCCCCAGCTCCTCCACTGCCGCCTGAGGAGGTGCTGAAGGGCCGATGGGCGGGCCAGGTCCTCGCCGGTTCGTCGCCCCTGCCGCTCTCCCTGGGGCAGCACTCCAGCTAGTGTCCTTCAGCATCGAAGACCTTGAAGAACATCAGGGAGGCGCCGTCGTATTCAAGATGAATCACAAGGGCACCTACCGTCCGGCAGACCCGGGCGATTTCGCTCCAGCCCCAGGTCATGAAGACCTTGCCCGGAGCAACGACCGCGACCTCTGCTCCGGTCGCAAGGGTACCGCAGTCAGCGTGTTGCAGCCAGAGCTCCAGAGCCCCGCTCGGCGGCATCTCGAAGGCGAAGGAGGGGGAAGGCGAATCCAAGAGCTCGGAGGCATGGCAGTGTGGAGCACGAGCTCGCGAGAGGAGCGCTCGACGTGGACTCCAGGAGGAACGACACGCACCACCGTGACTCGCCAGTGTCGACGGCGGCACCGTCGATGTTGCTCGACGCCTTCTCCCCCAGGACCCACGACGCGGGCGTATAAGGGTGGCGGATACCCAGGCGGCGGCCGCTCGTACCAGGGCCTCGGTGCCTCCTGCTGAGCACCCTCATCTCGGTGGCAGAGGACCAGCCGCTTCTTCGGCGGAAGTTGGTCAGGACCCTCTCGGGGGGCCTTTCCCTTCTCTTCTGCAGAGAACCGGCGGATTGGTGCCATTAGCGTAAGGAGAAGCAAGAGCGAGGAATAAGAAGGAAAGGAGCGGCGACAAGGGATGGACTGAAGGGACTCGTGCAGCCCCGTACTTATAGCTGGAGGAGGCCAACCGCCGAGCGCCACGATCGCAGGTAATCATGACCAGTTTCTTTGCATGCAGGGACATGTCAAGTCGTGCAGTTGCCGAAGCGTCGTGGGAAGCATAGACACCCACGTCCAATCGATCGCCATGCGGCACCCAAGGCCGCATGCTGTTAGGGCCCGCAGCCCCTTCGCGCTCGCCCCTTCGCTTCCCTGCTAGGCCAAGCCCGGGCGCGCCTTGGGCCCGGGGGCTACTATCTGTGTTCTGGGAATGGGGGTCCCCAGACTTGCCTGCCTACGGCCTGCAGCGTGGCTCAAGTGGGGGCCCAGGCGGCTCATCTTCATTAGCTCAAGCTAAAGACCCTCGCGAGGGGCCAAGCCTCATGGGGCGGACGATCAGAAGCTTCCTCATAGGCAGCCTCATCAGGCAGGCTCGTGAGGAGGCGGAGAGATCAAGGCAGGGGTACCTCACGAGGAGCCCGTGACGCAAGCCATGACGATCAAGACCAGGCGGGCGCCAGGCGGGTGCCGGCCTGTGCAGTGTCCTTGTTTCCCCTTTGGTGCAAAGGGGGCAAGCACAGGCCAAGGCACTGGGCAAAGGTTACCATTCTGGTGCAACGAGACCAAGACCAGCAGAGCGGCAGGACGGAGGTCACCATGGAGCCCAAGATGGCGTCATCACCAGTGCTTTTGGCAGCCGAAGACCACCTTTGGTCAGGATAACTTGTACTAGATGTTCCCCTTCAAAATGGCCAATTATTGGCGCCCTTCCCGCTCATTATTAGGGGAGAGGCCCAGGGCCTCTATAAATAGAGCTAGCCACCACAGAGTGGAGGAGAGAGGAGGGACCGAAAAAGAGAGATAGAGAGAAACAGAGAGGCGACTGAACTCACCCAAGCAGTTCATCGCACCAGCTCAAGAACACCTCTCGCGAGGCTGTTCTTCCCTTGTACTGTTCATCATCAGCCCCTGAGGCAATCCACCACACCACACACTGGAGTAGGGTATTACACCACAACGGTGGCCTGAACCATTATAAACCTTGTGTCCCTTGTGTTGTTCGTTGTTTCCAGCTCAAATCACGCGAGGAGATTGGACGTAGATTGGTAGGGGAGATATCTCCGCGCGCACCCCAGTGTTTGAACCTCAAGGGTCTGCCGGAACCCGAAATCCGACACACTATATGTTGTTCTCCTTGTCATCGGTATGTTACTTGACCGAGATCTGATCGTCGTTATCCCATTGCCTACTTCAATCTCGTTACCGGCAAGTCTCTTTACTCGTTTCGTAATGCACTATCCCGCAACTAACTCATTAGTTGCATTGCTTGCAAGGCTTATAGTGATGTGCATTACCGAGAGGGCCCAGAGATACCTCTCCGACAATCGGAGTGACAAATCCTAATCTCGAAATACGCCAACTCAACAAGTACCTTCGGAGACACCTGTAGAGCACCTTTATAATCACCCAGTTACGTTGTGACGTTTGGTAGCACACAAAGTGTTCCTCTGGTGAACGGGAGTTGCATAATCTCATAGTCATAGGAACATGTATAAGTCATGAAGAAAGCAATAGCAACATACTAAACGATCAAGTGCTAAACTAACGGAATGGGTCAAGTCAATCACATCATTCTCCTAATGATGTGATCCCGTTAATCAAATGACAACTCATGTCTATGGTTAGGAAACTTAACCATCTTTGATGAACGAGCTAGCCAAGTAGAGGCATACTAGTGACACTATGTTTGTCTATGTATTCACACATGTGTTATGTTTCCGGTTAATACAATTCTAGCATGAATAATAAACATTTATCATGAAATAAGGAAATAAATAATAACTTTATTATTGCCTCTAGGGCATATTTCCTTCAGTCTCCCACTTGCACTAGAGTCAATAATCTAGTTCACATCACCATGTGATTTCACATCAATAATTCACATCACCATGTGATTAACACCCACAGTTCACATTGTCATGTGATCAACACCCAAAGGGTTTACTAGAGTCAATAATCTAGTTCACATTGCTATGTGATTAACACCCAAAGAGTACTAAGGTGTGATCATGTTTTGCTTGTGAGAGAAGTTTAGTCTACGGGTCTGCCACATTTAGATCCGTATGTATTTTGCAAATTTCTATGTCAACAATGCTCTGCACGGAGCTACTCTAGCTAATTGCTCCCAATTTCAAAATGTATCCAGATTGAGACTTAGAGTCATATGGATCAGTGTCAAAATTTTCATCGACATAACCCTTTACGACAAACCTTTTGTCACCTCCATAATCAAGAAACATATCCTTATTCCACTAAGGATAATTTTGACCGTTGTCCAGTGATCTACTCCTAGATCACTATTGTACTCCCTTGCTAAACACAATGTAGGGTATACAGTAAATCTGGTACAAAGCATGGCATAGTTTATAGAAACTATGGCTGAGGCATAGGGAATGACTTTCATTCTCTTTCTATCTTCTGCCGTGGTCGGGCTTTGAGTCTAACTCAATTTCACACCTTGTAACATAGGTAAGAACTCTTTCTTTGATTGTTCCATTTTGAACTACTTCAAAATCTTGTCAAGGTATGTACTCATTGAAAAAACTTATCAAGCATCTTGATCAATCTCTATCGATCTTGATGCTCAATGTGTAAGCAGCTTTATCGAGGTCTTTCTTTGAAGAACTCCTTTCAAATACTCCTTTATGCTTTCCAGAAAATTCTACATCATTTCTGATCAACAATATGTCATTTACATATACTTATCAGAAAGGTTGTAGTGCTCCCACTCACTTTCTTGTAAATACAGGCTTCACCGCAAATCTGTATAAAACTATATGCTTTAATCAACTCATCAAACCGTATATTCCAACTCCAAGATGCTTGCACTAGTCTACAGATGGATCGCTGGAGCTTGCACATTTTGTTAGCACCTTTAGGATTGAAAAAACCTTCTGGTTGCATCATATACACCTCTTCTTTAATAAATCCATTAAGGATTGCAATTATGTTATCCATTTGCCAGATTTCATAAAATGCGGCAATTGCTAACATGATTCAGACAGACTTTAAGCATTGATACGAGTGAGAAAATCTCATCGCAGTCTACACCTTGAACATTGTCAAAACCATTTTCGACAAGTCTAGCTTTGTAGATAGTAACACTACTATCAGTGTCCATCTTCCTCTTGAAGATCCATTTATTTTCTATGGCTTGCCGATTGTCGGTGTCAAAACCGGCGGATCTCGGGTAGGGGGTCCCGAATTGTGCGTCTAGGCCGGATGGTAATAGGAGGCAGGGAACACGATGTTTTACCCAGGTTCGGCCCCTCTTGATGGAGGTAAAACCCTACGTCCTGCTCGATTAATATTGATGATATGGGTAGTACAAGAGTAGATCTACCACGAGATCAGAGAGGCTAAACCCTACAAGCTAGCCTATGGTATGATTGTATGTTGTCCTACGGACTAAACCCTCCGGTTTATATAGACACCGGAGGGGGATAGGGTTACACAAGGTCGGTTACAAAGGAAGAGATATCCATATCCGTACTGCCTAGCTTACCTTCCACGCCAAGTAGAGTCCCATCCGGACACGAGACGAAGTCTTCAATCTTGTATCTTCATAGTCCAACAGTCCGGCCAAAGGATATAGTCCGGCTGTCCGGAGACCCCTTAATCCAGGACTCCCTTAGTAGCCCCCGAACCAGGCTTCAATGACAATGAGTCCGGCGCACAGATTGTCTTCGGCATTGCAAGGCGGGTTCCTCTCCAAATTCCGTGTACCTGTTGAAATAGTGTCCGGCCTCTTGTGAATGTTGCGCTCCTTGGCTTCCATGCCCAATAATGGCCACTTTCCACGTGTTGAGCGAATGTGAAGAGGCAGGGTGTTTTTATATTTACCCCCTAGCTATGTGAATGAGCTGACTATTAAAAAGACGAGGATTCAGATCCAAATCACGCCATCCTCCCTTGGCGAGCCTTCAATGGAGCGCATCCGACAGAAATCTATTCCATCATGGCTGGTTGACGCAGCTCCTCCTCTCGCTCCCCTAGCCCCAAGCCTAGAGATTGGGAGAGATGTTCCGTCCCGCACAGCAAATTAGTGATGCTTCAGACCAAGGGGTTTCTTCCCCCAGCATACATAGTCCCAGTTTGAGCCGGGCTCGCCACCTATAATGGCGGAGAGCAAGCGGAGAGCCTTCCCAATCCCTCCAAGGGAGAGCGGGTATGCCTTGTACCTCATTTGGTAAGAGGGCTCGGATTTCCAATTCATCCATTTCTCCGGGGGCTCCTGGAGTTCTACGGCCTCCAGTTGCACAACCTTACGCCTGCCTCCATATTGCATATCATAGGCTTTGTAGCCCTTTGCGAGCTGTTTTTGGGTTGTGAGGCTCATTTCATGCTGTGGAAGAAGCTGTTCTGCCTTGTGCCCCATTCTCAGAAGGGATCAATATATCAGGTGGGCGGAGCCGAAGTGTGTCATATTGCCGGGACCGGATATCTATCCGGAACCCCAAAGAAGACGTCCGAAGACTGGCCTTCAGAATGGTTTTATATAGAATACGTCCCCCTCCCGGACCCTATTCGAATCGGCATCCCTGAGTTCAACAACGCTCCTTTGAAGAAGCGCCGGAGCTGGCGTCCATGGAGCCCCCTGGAGGAAGATGACCGGGACGTTCTTTACCTGATGAGCCGGATAAGTTTGTTAACTCGATCCGGATTGACCATGATCGAGGTCATGGCCACATGTATTATGCGGGGGGGTGCAGCCGCTTCAGTATAGAGGCCATCCCATGTGGGATTTCAACGGGGAGGATGACACCACCCGCTACGGCCGTAAAGGGCCGAAATCGGTTGCTGCGCTAATAAAGGTCTTATCCACTTTGTACAAGGGAGAAGAGGAGGAATTCCTCCGCGTCAACCCGCAGGGCGGATTTTCTATGTACAATCCTCCGAGCTGGGTTAGCGGACACTTTTTTTCGCCCATCCATTTCATATTTCCATAGTTAAGTATTCAGTCTAGCAATTTCAACGCAGGAGCTGCGCCAGGCTGTAAGGGAGATAAACAACCCCCCTCCACAACCCGAGGACCCGGAACGGTCCCTTGACCCGGCCTCCCAAGAGGATCCGGACAAATCTGTGGAGCTGATCGATGGGGTATTTTACCAATTGAGCAATGACAATGCCTTGGTGGCCATTACGGCTGATTACCCTGGGCTACTTCCAGCCTCACAGGTAACTGAGACCGAAGTCCCAGTACTTTGAAATGGGATCCATCCTTGCATGTTTTTGATTATCATATAACAACCATGTTTTGCAGGGGAGGTCCTCGAGGCGAAAGGCCGAGCCTGCGGCGACTAGCCAACAAGGGGTTGTGAGGCCAGGTAGGCTGAAAAGACACGCAGTCCAGATTGAGACACCGGCGCAGCGGTATGGCGTGCCGTCTCTATTCCAAGACATTATTCCCAGAGGCATATTAACGCCCATGCCTCCTTTTTAGGAAAAAGAGCGCTCGCCGGACTATACCCGTAGACGCTACTAATCGCGCCTCCACCAGCCAGGCTCCAAGGCCGGATTCGGAGGCGGGAACGAATACGAGGCGTGCGCCGGGCGCTCCTCCGACAGAGGATGCGGATAGACTACCCGCCACCAATTCCGAGGTGGAAAGTTCCATGAACCAAAGGCGCCGCCGGACTGTTCTTCGTGATGCTTGTTTCTCCCAAGAGGCATTGGATGCCTTCAACTCGGGAGATGCGTACCTCTGTGCCGCTCAAAATGGTCTAGCCAGAGCCACGGAGCAGTCTGTAAAAGACATACGGGTGAGAAAATTTGGTGATTATATATATCAGTAGCCCCTGAGACTTGAAACAGTTAGAATAACTGATTTAAGGATCATTTGTTATGTAGGTTCATACAGAAAAGAATACCCAACTGTCCCAGGAGCTGGAAGAGTGCAAAGCCCAACTTCAGGCCGCACTGGCCGCAGCGGGGGAGCCCAAAGAGACCCCCTCTGGTAATATATCCTTCGAATGATAAGTATCATATAAAGTGCAGCGTTTATGCCGATCTAACGATAAAATTGCAGATGACGCTGGAGTAAATCCGGATAAGCAATAGCTCCTAAGCCAGCTGAAGGCTGGTGAGAGCATGCTTACGAGGGTGAGGGAGGAGAAGAATGATCTCCTAGATGCCAACACCAAGCTGGGCATGGAACTAAAGGATGTTCATGCCCAACTGTCGGACTCCGTTAACGAGAATCGGCGGCTTCGACGCGGCATATTTAGTAAGTGCTTGATCGAACTTTGAAAAAGAGTTCGGCGAGGAAGTTGGCTGACAGAGTTATGTCTGTATGTATGCTAACAGGTCGTCCTGCAAAGGAAATGCCCGGTTCTACGGGTGACCTTCTTCCCGAGCTCTCACAACTGCACGAACAAGTTCGACAGGTGATGCAAGGCGTCGCCCAGGACTTGTGGCCATCCGTCTCCATGCCCGAAGGCCTTGGAGAGCTTGCAGAGAAGCTGAAGGGAGCGCGACGGCGCTTTCGATTGTGGAAGATATCAGCCTGCCGTCAGGGCGCCGGGGAAGCCTGGGCCATGGTGAAGACGCGGTACACGAAGGCTGACCCGAACCACATGGCCGAGGTCGGACCTATGGGGCCCGATGGGAAGGAGATCCCTGTGAGCTTAGTGTACGACCAAGTAGAATTGGCCGCAAAGTATTCCCAACAAGACTGTAGACTAGACAGTCTATTGGATGGTATTGAAGAGGAATTCAACCAGTCAAATTGACTATGTAATTTAAAGTGACATGTATAATGCCTTCTAGCCGGATTGTAGATCATTTGTCGTTGCGGACCTTTTCGCTTCAACCTCCAGGCCCAATAGTCCGGAGTGAATCTGAATACTCACTCAGTTATATAAGAACTGGGGTATGCGTGGAGACCAGGCGTAGGGGTCATTAGTGCTTTATCAGACAAGTGCCCAACTAGTTATGTTATATTACATGGGTAGTAAGAAACATCTTCCAGGGAGAATAGTTCTGTTAAGGGTTCCTTTCCCTGGGTGAGCATGCCCTAAAGTGCATGTCCGGACTGTGATAAGAAACACAAAAAAAACATCTGGGGGCAGATATGGACAATAAATAAAAGTCATCTTTTGTTCACCGACCGAATATTCCCTTAAGAACGCTAGCTTTCGGCTTCACCCAGTCTGAGGTACACATCCGGCTGACCCGGCAGTAACAATCGCAGAGGTGCTCCCCTTATGCCCTAGCCGAATTAACGGGAACGTAGGGCATAAATACAAGAGCCAGGCAACCCAGCTTGGCCAAAACTTAAGTCATATTGATGCATATAATGGTGAAAAAAGGTGCATGCGGAAGTGTAACACATGTGTTGGGTGTGAGGCCCAGGTAAATAATTTAAGCTTCTGTGAAAGAAGCCCCCAGGTATGGATAGTGCGGCTAGCACATATGTAATGTACAAGTGAGGCGCAAGGTCACCTTGGAAGGCCTAGTGAAATGATAAGAGAAAGAAAGAAAGGGAAACAAGACAGATGATGCATATGCAGAAAATGGACAAAGGGAGGTGATAAGATAGAGTCTGGTGCTAGGCGTAGAATCTTCGGAGCCTGGCCGCGTTCCAAGGGTTCGGCTCGAGTCGACTAGTCGATGCATCCCGTAGTCGGTACGCTCCACCGGTCAGAACTTGGTCAATAACAAAGGGACCTTCCCATTTGGGCTCGAGCTTATACTTTTTCTTATCCGGCAGGCGTAGAACTAGTTCGCCAACGTTATAAGTTTTGGCCCCTACTTCTCTGCTTCGGTATCTGCGAGCCTGTTGCTGGTAAAATGCGAAACGGGCTTTGGCTACGTCGCGCTCTTCCTCCAAGGTGTCCAGACTGTCCTGACGATCGATCTCGGCTTCTCTTTCTTCGTACATGCGCACTCGAGGTGAGTCATGAATTATGTCACAGGGCAAGACTGCCTCTGCGTCGTACACCGTAAAAACGCTGTATATCCGATACTACAATTCGGCGTGGTCCGCAGCCCCAGAGTACGGAGTTGAGCTCCTCTACCCAGTGCGTGTCAGACTCCGTTAAGGAACGCATTAATCTGGGTTTAATGCCGCTCATTATAAGACCGTTTGCTCGTTCGACTTGATCGTTGGTTTGTGGGTGATAGACTGAAGCATAATCGAGCTTGATGCCCATTTTGCTGCACCAGAGTTTTACCTCGTCGGCCGTGAAGTTTATGCCATTATCAATGATGATGCTATGGGGGACGCCGTAACGGTGTACAACCCCGGATATGAAATCTATCACCGGTCCGGATTCGGCTGTTTTAACCGGTTTAGCCTCTATCCTTTTGGTGAATTTATCCACCATGACCAATAAGTATTTTTTCTTGTGGGTTCCCCCTTTAAGGGGTCCAACCATGTCAAGCCCCCAGACCGCGAAGGGCCATGTAATGGGGATTATTTGGAGGGCGGTGGGTGGCATGTGGCTTTGATTTGCAAAGAGCTGGCAACCTGCGCAATGTTGGACCAAGTCCTGTGCATCTTCCCGGGCCGTTGGCCAATAGAATCCTGTATGGAAGGCCTTGCTTACAAGAGCCCAGGCTGCGGCGTGATGACCGCCAAGTCCGGCGTGAATTTCTGCCAAAAGATTCGGCCCTTCCTCTTCGGAGATGCACCTTTGAAGGACTCTGGTAGTGCTTTTTCTTGTACAATTCTCCCTCATGGACCCTGTATGTAACACCCTCGATGCGACTATAGCTCCCACGTGTCGAGGCATGACTTAGAGACATAATCGCATTGAAGGCATATGTCGCAAGTTAGGCAATCTTCACAACATCCCATGTAATATGAATAAAGGGGAGAATACATAGTTGGCTTACACTCGCCACGTCAATCAAGTGCATAAATAACATTACATCATCCAAACACTCATGGCCCGACTACGGCGCCAAAATAAAAGAGTACCCAACATGCGACACGGTCCCAATCACCCCCAACTGGGCACCACTACTGATCATCGGTAAAGGAAACATAGTAACATTGAGAGTCTTCGTCGAACTCCCACTTGAGCTCACACGCGTCTCCTGGAGCGGAATCATCAGGCCCTGCATCTGGTGATATAGTAATCTGTGAGCCACAGAGACTCAGCAATCTCGCACCCTCGCAATCAAGACTATTTAAGCTTATAGGTATGGCAAGGTAAAAGTATGAGTAGAGCTGCAGCAAGCGGCTAGCAAAGATGGTGGCTAACTTATTCGCAAAAGAGAGCGAGAAGAGGAGGCAAAGCACAAGCGAGAAGCTAGAGAACAACCTGCGCAAACATTACTCCAACCCGAGAAGAGGCCATCACGGCAACACACTCAGTTGATTCATTTTAATTAAATTAAGGTTCAAGTTATCTACAACCGGACATTAACAAATTCCCATCTGCCCATAACCGCAGGCACGGCTTTCGAAAGTTCAATCCTTGCAGGGGAGTCCCAACTTAGCCCATGACAAGCTCTCACAATCAACGAAGGAATGGACCTCCTCCCAAGATGTTCCGATCAGACTCGGTATCTCGGTAATTCAAGACACTTCGACAGGTTAAAACAAGACCAGCAACACCGCCCGAATGTGCTAACAAATCCCGATAGGAGCTGCACATATCTCGTTCTCAGGGCACACTCAGATGAGCCAAACGTCGGGTAGGCCAGCCCAGAGTTGCCCCTGGTAGCCCCGGACATCGCTCGGTTGGACCAACACTCAGAGGAGCACTGGCCCGGGGGGGGGAGGGGGTTAAAATAATGATGACCCTTGAGTCTGCAGAACCCAAGGGAAAGAAAAGGCTAGGTGGCAAATGGTAAGACCAATGTTGGGCATTGCTGGAAAAGCTTTAATCAAGGCGAAATATCAAGGGGTTCCCATTATAACCCAACCGCGTAAGGAACGTAAAATCCGGGAACATAACACCCATATGACGGAAACTAGGGCGGCAAGAGTGGAACAAAACACTAGGCAAGAGGCCGAGCCTTCCACCCTTTACCAAGTATATAGATGTATTAAGATAACATGGCAATATAATGATATCCCAACAAGTAAATAAATGTTCCAACAAGGAACGGCCTCCAATCTTCACCTGCAACTAGCAACGCTATAAGAGGGGGCTGAGCAAAGCGGTAACATAGCCGATCAACGGTTTGCTAGGACAAAGGTGGGTTAGAGGTTTGACGTGGCAATTTGGGAGGCTTGCAAGCAAGTGGTAGGCATCGTAGCAATGGCAGAGCAAAAGAGCGAGCAAACTAGCATAGCAAAGATAGTAGTGATTTCGGGGTATGATCATCTTGCCTGCACAGTTGTCAGAGTTGACTGGATCCTCAAGAGCAAACTCAACGGGCTCCTCATTAGCGAACTCGTCTCCCGGCTCTACCCAAATAAGACAAACAAGCAACAAGGACACAATCAACCATGTGCAAGGATCAAGCGATATGATGCAATGATGATATGCTATGCAGGATGCGATGCGGGATGCAAAATGCAAGATATGATAGGAAATGCATGAACCTGGCCTCAACTTGGAAATCCAAGGGTGCCACTGGAAAGATGAGATGAAATCGCTTGAAAACGATAAAAAGAACGCCGGAATCGGAGTTACGGTTTGGAAATGGCAAGCGATTCAAATATGACAACGGTCTGTGAATTACAGCAAGTAGTCATCTAAATGCAACAAAATGAACATGCTACAGCCACCAAACATGACAACAAAATACATGGCAGGGATGAACACAAGATGCTTAACAAAAGTCTAGCACTGAGCTATGGCCAACTCATCCATTAGGAGGTTCAAACAAGCATGGCAAAAACGCAAATGGAAAACAGATCTCAGACTTAGTGAAATTAACACTTGTCTGGAATTTCAGATCATATAGCCCACTTCGGAGCAACAAAACAACATGCTACAGGACCTGAACATGACAAAGAAAGACATGGCATGGAGCTACTCAACAAGCTTAACAAAAGTCCCTTAGTGACCTTGAGCCAAAAGGGATCAGAAAATATACTAACAAGCACACGAACATAACAAAAACATAATCAGTTTCAGACTTAGTGAAAAACTGGGACATGCTGAAACATAACTCACGAAGGCATGTTTACGAGCTCGATGCACTCACTACGGTGCAAGTAATGGCAAGGCAAGCATACACCCATAAAGAAGGCACAAAATACAAGTTAGACATGGCAAGAACAATGGCATAGCATGCACAGATCAACTACAATAACATCGGCAAAATCGCAAACAAGTTGACGATCTGCCCAGATTCACAACGAAGCAAAAGTAGAGCTCGATTGACTCAAGCTAGGGTGCTCCATAATTGCAAACAAAGACATGGATGGATAGATCACTACAATATTAACAAAACTCCCTTACTGATCATCCTCCAAAGAGGCACGGATCACTAGGAAACAACATGAACATATGGCATCGTGAGATAAACAATCCCAGGACTTAGTGAAATCTCTAAGTCCCTGAAAACGGAATTAGCAAGTGCACCACTTTGCAAGCTTGCACAAGTCACTACACACCTCCTAAAAATACATGGGTTGCATCTCTGGATAGATGACAAAACCCTAAACAAAACATATGAAGAACTCACGGGCATATCATGCACACATTAATCATGTTAAAAATGACAAAAGTGCTAAACGGAGTAGGAGATCTGACAATTAACTCATGTAGCCCTCTTCTAACAGCATTTCGGGCATCAAGATGAGCTCAAATGAAAATGATGCAATGGAATGAAATGATGTACTCTCTGAGATGAACATTTTGATATGCTATATACATGAATCGGAGTTACGGATGCAAAGCTGCGGAGCCGCGAACATGGCAACTTGGATCAGGAATTCTGGGACTTGGAAAAATTATACCCCGCGGGAACCGGGACGAGGAGGACCCGGGACGAGGAGATCCGGGCGAGGCGGGGTCGTTTGGATGGCTGAGCTGGTGGATCTGGTCCACCCGACCAGATCGGATCCGACCGGAGCTCCGGTGAGCGGCGGACGGCGGGCGGGGCGGCAACGGTCGGCGGCCGAGGCGGCAGCGGACGACGGGCGGTGCGGGCGGCTCCGGCGACGCGGTGGCGGAGGCCGGCGATGGCGGTGGGCGGCGGCGGTGGACGGCGGGCGAGGCGGCGCGGCGGCCGGGCGGGCGAGGCGGCAGCGGCTCGGCGGCGGCGGTGGACGGCGGGCGAGGCGGCGCGGCGGCCGGGAGGGCGAGGCGGCGGCGGCTCGGCGGCGGGGAGCAGCGGTGCGGCGGCGCGCGCCGATGGGCCACGGGGGCCCTACCTGGGCTCGGCGGGCCGGCGCGTGGAGGGAGGCGGCTGGCGTATGGGGAGGCGCCACGTGGCGGCGGCGGGGAGCAACGGACGTGTCCGGCGGCGGCGGATTTGGGATTTTAGGGTTAGGGACGAGGGGGATCCGGAATTTGGAATGGGGGTGTATATATAGGCATAGAGGGAGCTAGGAGCGTCCAAATGAGGTGCGGTTTTCGGCCACGCAATCGTGATCGAACGCTCTAGGACATGGAGCAGAGTTTGGTGGGTTTTGGGCCAAATTGTAGGGGTGTTGGGCTGCAACACACACGAGGCCTTTTTGGTCCCTCGGTTAACCGTTGGAGTATACAACGAAGTCCAAATGGTACGAAACTTGACAGGCGGTCTACAGGTAGTAAACCAAGGCCGCTTGGCAAGTCTCGGTCCAATCCGGAAATGTTTAATCCCCACACACGAAAGAAAACTAGAAATGGCCACCGGAGGAGAACGAAGCGCCGGAACGCAAAACGGACAACGGGGAAAATGCTCGAATGCATGAGATGAACACATATGCAAATGCAATGCACATGATGACATGATATGAGATGCATGACAACGACAACAACACACGGAGACAAAACCCGAACCCGAGGAAATAAAATAACTTAACGCCGGAAACGGCTAGAGTTGGAGTACAAATTGAGAAAGTTACATCCGGGGTGTTACACTGTAGGCCTTGGATCACCGTACTATGCAGCGTGCCTCATTTTGGTCCTCTGGAAGTTTCTGTCTAGTTAGGTAGGCCAAGAATGGTTTTGTCCACGGGGCAATAATGGCCATTATTTCGTGGGATGAAGGTGTTATTTCGGTGGCGGAGCCTCCGATTATGTCAGAGAGTTCAATATCGGGTATTTTGGCCGGGTCCAGACTGTTGTTACCGGTGTCCCCTTCTCATGCTACGTATGGCTTGAAGAGCCTTTCCAGAAATATGTTGGGAGAGACCGCATCGCGTTTTGCGCCGATGCGGGCGAGGATATCCGCCGCTTGGTTGTTTTCCCGAGCCACTTGGTGAAATTCGAGTCCCTTGAACCGAGCTGACATTTTGAGGATGACATTTCGATAGGCCACCATTTTTGGATCCTTGGCGTCAAAATCTCCGTTTATTTGGGATATTGTGAGGTTTGAATCCCCACGCACCTCCAGGCGTTGAATGCCCATGGAGACTGCCATCCGAAGACCATGCAACAGAGCTTCATATTCGGCTGCATTGTTGGAATCTGTATACAATATTTGCAGTATGTACCGAACGGTATCTCTGGTTGGGGACGTTAGGACGATGCGAGCCCCTAGACCGGCCAGCATTTTAGAACCGCCGAAGTGCATGATCCAATTGGAGTATGCGCCATACTCTTTAGGGAGTTCGGCCTCCGTCCATTCGGCGACGAAGTCGGCCAGTACTTGCGATTTAATGGCTCGGCGAGGTTCGTATGTTATGTCGAATGGGAGGAGCTCAATGGCCCATTTGGCAATCCGACCCATAGCGTCGTGCTTGTTGATAATATCATTAAGTGGCACTTCCGAGGCTACTGTAATCCAACACTCTTGAAAGTAGTGTCGCAGTTTCTGTGATGCCATGAATACCGCATATGCTATTTTTTGGTAATGCAGGTAGCGTGATTTTGCATGGAGTGAGGACAGTGGATACATAGTATACCGGCTTTTGAAGAGGGAATTTGTGTCCGTCCACTTCCCGTTCGACAACGAGCACCGCGCTTACAACTTGATGAGTTGCTGCAATATACAACATCATTGGTTCGCCGATGTTTGGTGCGGCCAGGATCGGGTTGGTTGCCAGAATGGCCTTTATTTCTTCCAATCCGGCTGTGGCCGCGTCCGTCGACTCGAAGTGTTCAGTGCGCCGAAGGAGGCGATAAAGGGGTAAAGCCTTTTCTCCCAAGCGGGAGATAAAGCGGCTTAGAGCCGCCATGCATCGAGTTAGCTTCTGGATTTGTTTGAGGTCTGTTGGGGTAGCCAACTGTGACAATGCTCGGATTTTGGCCGGATTAGCTTCAATACCTCTACTGCAGACAATGAATCCCAGGAGCTTTCTGGCTGGTATGCCAAAAACGCATTTTTCCGGATTGAGCTTGATGTCGTATGTTCGGAGGTTGTCGAATGTGAGCCTCAAGTCGTCTATCAAAGAGTCGACGTGTTTGGTTTTGACGACCACATCGTCTACATATGCCTCTACTGTTTTGCCGATTTGTTTCTCCAGACATGTTTGAATCATGCGCTGATATGTTGCGCCGGCGTTTTTGAGCCCAAAAGGCATTGTGTTAAAACAAAAGGGACCATATGGTGTGATGAATGCCGTTGCGGCTTGGTCGGACTCCGCCATCTTGATTTGGTGGTAACCGGAGTATGCGTCGAGGAAACGCAATGACTCATGTCCTGCAGTAGCATCAATGATTTGATTGATGCGTGGGAGGGGGAAGGGATCCTTTGGGCAAGCTCTATTGAGGTCTTTGAAGTCGACACAAGGGAGCCAAGATTTGTCCTTCTTTGGTACCATCACCAGGTTTGCTAGCCAGTCCGGGTGTTTTATTTCTTTGATAAATCCGGCCTCCAATAACTTGGTTAGTTCCCCTCCCATGGCATGTCTCTTAGGTTCAGAGAAACGCCGAAGAGCTTGCTTGACCGGCTTGAATCCCTTTAGGATATTGAGGCTATGCTCGGCCAGCCTGCGGGGGATTCCTGGCATGTCTGAGGGATGCCAGGCCAATATGTCCCAGTTCTCGCGCAGGAACTCCCGTAGTGCGGCGTCCACAGCGGGGCTTAGCTGTGCCCCGATGGAGGTTGTTTTTGTAGGGTTCGTTGGTTGGACTTGGAATTTGACTATTTCATCCGCTAGTTTAAAAGAGGTGGACTTGGATCTCTTGTCGAGTATCACGTCGTCCCTGTCCACTGTGGAGCGTAGCGTAGTTAATTCCTCGCCCGAGAGGGCTTCGAATAATGCCTCGAGGGCCAATGCGGCTGTTTTGTTTTCGGCGCGGAGTGATGTGTCCGGATCGCTGGCGAGAGTGATGATTCCGTTGGGCCCGGGCATTTTGAGCTTCATGTACCCATAATGTGATACGTCTTGGAAGATTGTGAATGCCTCCCGTCCTAAAAGAGCGTGATAACCACTGCTGAACGGGGCCACTTGGAATGTAATTTCTTCGGACCTGTAATTATCCGGCGTGCCGAATACCACATCTAGTGTGATTTTTCTAGCACAGCGTGCTTCCCGACTGGGGATGATTCCTCTAAAGGTTGTGCTACTTTGCTCAATGCGGCTCCAGTCTATTTCCATCTTTTGAAGAGTTTCCTCATAGATGAGGTTTAATCCGCTGCCGCCGTCCATGAGTACCTTGGTGAGTCGAAAGCCATCCACGATTGGACTGAGGACCAGTGCGGCTGGTGCTTGGGCTATTCAGAATTTGGGTTCATCACTAGCATTGAAGGTAATAGCCGTGTCACTCCAAGGATTTGTTGCTGCTACATGGCAGATTTCAGCTATGCTGTGGAGCGTTCGCTTGCGCCTATTATTTGACGCAAAAGTCTCGAACACTGTTAACACCATATTGTTGTCCACGGGATGGTGCTTTGTGGTATTTGGAAGAAGTAGATCCTCACCACTTTTTGCCACCTGCCGGAGTATCCAACATGCTCTAAGCCTGTGTGTTGGTATTGTATCCGTTGTACTATGAATTTTGCAGGGTCCGTTGAGCCATCCCTCCAGTACGGTTCCTTGCCTCGTAGAGGGTTTTTGCTTTTTGGTAGTTAACACAGGTGTATTGTCATAATGCACCCTTTTATTTCGGACTGGGTTTATATTCATGGCCGGACTATCCCAAAATTTTACTTCGGTTTTCCAGGCACTTTCCATCGCACAGTATTTTTGTACATGGACGCCAAGTCAGCGAAGCGTGTTATCTCATGGCGACTTATGGCGTTAAGGATTCCCTTGTCCGTGCAATTATTGCAGAAAAATAGGATTGCGTCTTCCTCGCGACAGTCCTTAACCTTGTTCATCGCAAGGAGGAATCTGGCCCAATAGTGATGTACTGTTTCCTGGGGCTCTTGCCTAATGTGGGAAAGACCGCTTATGTTTGGGTGGGTGGGTGGAATTGGATCCGAACCCTCACCTGATCTGGGATCCAGGGGCCGAGGAATTTCCTATTTTGAAAGTTCCGGTTCTGAGGTGTGACCCGATAATCCTGGCCCGCTGCCTGACTCTAAGTTCAGGGATTGGATGATGTCCTCCCGCGAATGGGCATCCGGCTCGGAGACCTCTGGAATCCGAACATATTTGGTCCTCGGGATAGAGGAAAGGTCGCCGCATTGTTCCTCCACCACTTCAATATGATGGGTGACCTGGGGAGAGTTGATCTCTCTCAGATCGGGTTTAGGCCCAATCTGATCGTAGTCTGTAGCGAATCCCAGGGCGGCGATGTGATCAAAGAGCTCGTTTAGGGAAGAAAGCTACATTGGATCTAACTGCTCGGCGAGTTCCGAGTTGACGTGAAGATTGCCTTTGATGACCCGAGAAGTCATCGTCGGTGCAGCGGCCGAATAGGCGGTCATAAGAAAACCACCTAGCCGGAGAGTTTGGCCGATAGCCAAAGCTTCCTTAGAAACAGTGCCGTCTTTAAAGACGGGATGAGGCATCCTTCCTGATGACGACGGCACAGCGGAACTCTCAATGAAAGCACCAATGTCGGTGTCAAAACCGGCGGATCTCGGGTAGGGGGTCCCGAACTGTGCGTCTAGGCCGGATGGTAGCAGGAGGTAGGGAACACGATGTTTTACCCAGACTCGGGCCCACTTGATGGAGGCAAAACCCTACGTCCTTCTCGATTAATATTGATGATATGGGTAGTACAAGAGTAGATCTACCACGAGATCAGAGATGCTAAACCCTAGAAGCTAGCCTATGGTATGATTGTATGTTGTCCTACGGACTAAACCCTCCGGTTTATATAGACACCGGAGCGGGCTAGGGTTACACAAGGTCGGTTACAAAGGAGGAGATATCCATATCCGTACTGCCTAGATTGCCTTCCATGCCAAGTAGAGTCCCATCCGGACACGAGACAAAGTCTTCAATCTTGTATCTTCATAGTCCAACAGTCCGGACAAAGGATATATTCCGGCTGTTCGGAGACCCCTTAATCCAGGACTCCCTCACCGATCATTGGGCAAGTCAACCAAAGCCCACACTTCGTTCTCATACATGGATCCTATCTCAGATTTCATGGCCTCAAACCATTTCACGGAATCTGGGCTCATCATCGCTTCCTTCATAGTTCACAGGTTTGTCATGGTCAAGTAACATGACCTCCAGAACAGGATTACCGTACCACTCTGGTGGGGAACGTACTCTGGTTGACCTACGAGGTTCGGTAGTAACTTGATCTGAAGTTTCATGATCATCATCATTAACTTCCTCACTAATTGGTGTAGGCATCACTGGACCAAATTTTTGTGATGAACTAGTTTCCAATTCGGGAGAAGGTACAATTACCTCATCAAGTTCTACTTTCCTCCCACTCACTTCTTTCGAGAGAAACTCCTTCTCTAGAAAGGATCCATTCTTAGCAACAAATGTCTTGCCTTCGGATCTATGATAGAAGGTGTACCCAATAGTCTCCTTTGGGTATCCTATGAAGACACATTTCTTCGATTTGGGTTTGAGCTTATCAGGATGAAATTTTTTCACATAAGCATCGCAACCCCAAACTTTAGGAAATGACAACTTGGGTTTCTTGCCAAAACACAGTTCATAAGGTGTCGTCTCAATGGATTTAGATGGTGCCCTATATAACGTGAATGCAGTTGTCTCTCATGCATAACCCCAAAATGATAGTGGTAAATCGGTAAGAGGCATCATAGATTGTACCATATCTAATAAAGTACGGTTATGATGTTCGGACACACCATTGCGCTATGGTGTTCCAGGTGGCGTGAGTTGCGAAACTATTTCACATTGTTTCAAATGAAGACCAAACTCGTAACTCAAATATTCTCCTCCACGATTAGATTGTAGAAACTTTGTTTTCTTGTTACGATGATTTTCCACTTCACTCTAAAATTATATGAACTTTTCAAATGTTTCAGACTTATGTTTCATCAAGTAGATATACACATATCTGCTCAAATCATCTGTGAAGGTCAGAAAACAATGATACCCGTCGTGAGTCTCAACACTCATTGGACCGCATACATCGGTATGTATTATTTCCAATAAGTTAGTGGCTCGCTCCATTGTTTCGGAGAACGGAGTCTTAGTCATCTTGCCCATGAGGCATGGTTCGCAAGCATCAAAATGATTCATAATCAAGTGATTCCAAAAGCCCATCAGCATGGAGTTTCTTCATGCGCTTTACACCAATATGACCTAAACGGCAGTGCCACAAATAAGTTGCACTATCATTATTAACTTTACATCTTTTGGCTTCAATATTATGAATATGTGTATCACTACGATCAAGATCCAATGAACCATTTTCATTGGGTGTATGACCATAGAAGGTTTTATTCATGTAAACAGAACAACAATTATTCTTTAACTTAAATGAATAACCGTATTCCAATAAACATGATCAAATCATATTCATGCTCAACGCAAACACCAAATAACATTTATTTAGGTTTAACACTAATCGCGAAAGTATAGGGAGTGTGCGATGATGATCATATCAATCTTGGAACCACTTCCAACACACATCGTCACTTCACCCTTAACTAGTCTCTGTTCATTCTGCAACTCTCGTTTCGAGTTACTACTCTTAGCAACTGAACCAGTATCAAATACCGAGGGGTTGCTATAAACACTAGTAAAGTACACATCAATAACATGTATATCAAATATAGCATTGTTCACTTGGCCATCCTTATCCGCCAAATACTTGGGGCAGTTCCACTTCCAGTGACCAGTCCCTTTGCAGTAGAAGCACTTAGTCCCAAGCTTAGGTCCAGACTTGGGCTTCTTCACTTGAGCAGCAACTTGCTTGCCGTTCTTCTTGAAATTCCCTTTCTTTCCCTTTGCCCTTTTCTTGAAAATAGTGGTCTTGTTAATCATCAACACTTGATGCTCTTTCTTGATTTCTACCTTCATCGATTTCATCATCATGAAAAGCTCGGGAATCATTTACGTCACCCCTTGGATACTATAGTTCATCATGAAGTTCTACTAACTTGGTGATGGTGACTAGAGAATTCTGTCAATCACTATTTTATCTGGAAGATTAACTCCCACTTGATTCAAGCGATTGTAGTACCCAGACAACCTGAGCACACGCTCACTGCTTGAGCTATTCTCCTCCATCTTTTAGCTATAGAACTTGTTGGAGACTTCATATCTCTCAACTTGGGTATTTGCTTGAAACATTAACTTCAATTCCTGGAACATCTCATATGATCCATGACTTTCAAAAACGTCTTTGAAGTCCCGATTCTAAGATGTCAAGCATGGTTCACTAAACTATCAAGTAGTCATCATATTGAGCTAGCCAAACGTTCATAACGTCTGCATCTGCTCCTGCAATAGGTCTGTCACCTAGCGGTGCATCAAGGACATAATTCTTCTATGCAGCATTGAGGATAATCCTCAGATCACGGATCTAATCCGCATCATTCCTACTAACATCTTTCAACTTAGTTTTCTCTAGGAACATATCAAAAATAAAACAGAGGAGCTAAACGAGAGCTATTGATCTACAACATAGATATGCTAATACTACTAGGACTAAGTTCATGATAAATTAAAGTTCAATTAATCATATTACTTAAGAACTCCCACTTAGATAGACATCCCTCTAATCTTCTAAGTGATCACGTGATCCATATCAACTAAACCATAACCGATCATCACGTGAGATGGAGTAGTTTTCAATGGTGAACATCATAATGTTGATCATATCTACTATATGATTCAAGCTCGACCTTTCGGTCTCAGTGTTCCAAGGCCATATCTGCATATGCTAGTCTCGTCAAGTTTAACCTGAGTATTCCGCGTGTGCAAAACTGGCTTGCACCCATTGTAGATGGACGTAGAGCTTATCACACCCGATCATCACGTGGTGTCTCGGCACGACGAACTTTGGCAATGGTGCATACTCAGGGAGAACACTTTTATCTTCAAATTTAAGGAGAGATCATCTTATAATGCTACCGTCAAACTAAGCAAAATAAGATGAATAAAAGATAAACATCACATGCAATCAAAATATGTGACATGATATGGCCATCATCATCTTGTGCTTTTGATCTCCATCTCCAAAGTACTGTCACGATCTTTATTGTTACCGGCATGACACCATGATCTCCATCATCTTGATCTCTATCAATGTGTCGTCACATGGTTGTCTCGCCAACTATTTCTCTTGCAACTATTGCTATCGCATAGCGATAAAGTGAAGCAATTATTTGGCGCTTGCATCTTATGCAATAAAGAGACAACCATAAGGCTTCTGCCAGTTGCTGATAACAGAACATGATCATCTCATACAACAACTTATATCTCATCACGTCTTGACCATATCACATCACAACACGCCCTGCAAAAACAAGTTAGACGTCCTCTACTTTGTTGTTGCAAGTTTTACGTGGCTGCTACGGGCTGAGCAAGAACCGTTCTTACCTATGCATCAAAACCACAAGGACCGTGCGTAGCCACACCTGGTTCAACTAAAGTTGGAGAAACTGACACCTGCCAACCACGTGTGTGCGAAGCACGTCGGTAGAACCAGTCTCGCGTGAGCGTACGCGTAATGTCGGTACGGGCCTCTTCATCCAACAATACCGCCGAACCAAAGTATGACATGCTGGTAAGCAGTATGACTTGTATCGCCCACAACTCACTTGTGTTCTACTCATGCATATAACATCTACGTATAAAACTGGCTCGGATGCCACTGTTGGGGAACGTAGTAATTTCAAAAATTTCCTACGCACACGCAAGATCATGGTGATGCATAGCAACGAGAGGGAATAGTATCAGCCATGTACCCTCATAGACCATAAGCGGAAGCGTTATGAGAACGCGGTTGATGTAGTCAAACGTCTTCATGACCCGACCGATCCAAGTACCGAACGCACGGCACCTCCGAGTTCAGCACACGTTCAGCTCGATGACGTCCCATGAACTCCGATGCAGCAGAGCTTCATGAGAGAGTTCTATCAGCACGACGGCGTGTTGACGGTGATTATGTTGCTACTGACGCAGGGCTTCGCCTAAGCACCACTACGATATGATCGATGTGGATTATGGTGGAGGGGGGCACCACACACGGCTTGGAACAATCAACTTGTTTGTCTTGGGGTGCCCCCCTGCCCCGTATATAAAGGAGTAAGGGGAGGCCGGCCGGCCTCTCTAGGCGCGCCAAAGGAGGGAGGAATCCTCCTCCTAGTAGGAGTAGGATTCCTCCTTTCCTAGTCCTACTAGGAGGGGAAAGGAAGGAGAGGGGAATGAGAAGGAAAGAGGGGGTGCATCCCCTCCCCTAGTACAATTCGTACTAGGCCCATGGGGGGCGCGCGGCCTACCCTCGTGGCTTCTCCTCTTTTTCCCTTAAAGCCCACTAAGGCCCATATGTACTCCCGTATTCCCGTAACACCCCCGGTACTCCGAAAAATACCCGAATCACTCGGAACCTTTCCGATGTCCGAATATAGTCGTCCAATATATCGATCTTTACATCTCGACCATTTCGAGACTCCTCGTCATGTCCCCGATCTCATCCGGGACTCCAAACTACCTTCGGTACATCAAATCACATAAACTTTAAGCGTGCAGACCCTACGGGTTCAAGAACTATGTAGAAATGACCGAGACATGTCTCCGATCAATAACCAATAGCTGAACCTGGATGCTCATATTGGTTCCTAGATATTCTACGAAGATCTTTATCGGTCAAACCACATAACACTATACGTTGTTCTCTTTGTCATTGGTATGTTACTTGCCCGAGATTTGATCGTCGGTATCCCAATACCTACTTCAATCTCGTTACCGGCAAGTCTCTTTACTCATTTCGTAATGCACTATCCCGCAACTAACTCATTAGTTGCATTGCTTGCAAGGCTTATAGTGATGTGCATTACCGAGAGGGCCCAGAGATACCTCTCCGACAATCAGAGTGACAAATCCTAATCTCGAAATACGCCAACTCAACAAGTACCTTCGGAGACACTTGTAGAGCACCTTTATAATCACCCAGTTACGTTGTGATGTTTGGTAGAACACAAAGTGTTCCTCCGGTAAATAGGAGTTGCATAATCTCATAGTCATAGGAACATGTATAAGTCATGAAGAAAGCAATAGCAACATACTAAATGATCAAGTGCTAAGCTAATGGAATGGGTGAAGTTAATCACATCATTCTCCTAATGATGTGATCCTGTTAATCAAATGACAACTCATGTCTATGGTAAGGAAACTTAACCATCTTTGATTAACGAGATAGTTAAGTAGAGGCATACTAGTGACACTATGTTTGTCTATGTATTTACACATGTATTATGTTTCCGGTTAATACAATTCTAGCATGAATAATAAACATTTATCATGAAATAAGGAAATAAATAATAACTTTATTATTGCCTCTAGGGCATATTTCCTTCAATATCAACCTCAGGGAGCCTCCGAGCTCAATGTCTGGCCTCATCGCAACACCTCCCCTCGGGAGAGTCGCGCGAGGGGCTGGGCACGGGGGCTATGCTTTGGTCATGCCCGAGCATACGCCACCCTGCCAGGTCCCTCGGACCTGGTTGTCACGCGCCCTCCCAAGCAGAGCCATGGTATGAAGGTCGTTTGAGTGTCAAGGGGGACTCCTGAGCATCGTGACTCAAGAGCCTAACTTGCCATGTAGCCCCTCACTCCTGGCCCGTCCTGGTGATCCGGACGATCCAATGGCGGCTAAAGTATGCGCTGGGTCGGGCCCTGCCGACGTAGAACACTAGGCCTACTCCCGCATCTCCTTTCTATAGGTCATTTGAACATCAAGGGGGACTCCTGAGCATCGCGACTCAGGAGTCTAACTGGCCACGTAGCCCCTCACTCCTTGGTCCGTCCTGGTGATCCGGACGGTCCAATGGTGGCTGAGGTATGCGCGGGGTGCCGACGTAGAGCACTAGGCCTACTCCCGCATCTCCTTTTCTATAAGCTGTTTGCGCGTCAAGGGGGACTCCTGAGCATCGCGACTCAGGAGCCTAACTGGCCACGTAGCCCCTCACCCCTTTGTCTCGTCCTGGTGATCCGGATGACCCAACAGCGGCTGAGGTATGCACGGGGTTAGACCCTGCTGACATAGAACATAATGAAAATGGGAAGGAAATCGCAAAATCTCAAGCAAATATTACAAGACATATTGTTCTTCCGATACCGAACACAAGTTTAAACGCCTCCACAAGGCATGGTGCATATCGCAGGAGCTAAGAAGGAAAGGAGCCGCCAACAGGTCATCGCGTCATCCCCGGACGCCGCCGTCGCCCGCAAGGGATGCTTCTCCCATAGCGGCGTTGCCCTCACCTGCACCACCCGTCGGAGTTGCAGGATCAGCAGCACCGCTAGTTGAGGGCGCGAGATTGAAGGCGGGGAACCTCTTCAGCAGGGCCTCCACCTGACCCTTAACGACTTTGTCAGCAGCTGCGCAGTGCTTGGCGTCCACAGGGTCTAGCAGCTCGTCGAGGTGGGCGGCAGGATCGCGAAGATGGAGGTGGCTAAAGACGCGCGTTTGCGCGGATGAGGAAAGGATGCGGGCTTCTGCCTCTGCCAAGGGGCAGATACCGCTCACGACTTCCTCAAGCGCCCCGACTAGATAAGGAAGCAGCTGGGTGGGGCCCTCGTCGTCGGTGGCCAGCGGCTCCTCCAAGCCCTTCTCGTAGAGTGAACACAGCACCGCGCGAGACCTCTCCTCAAGGAACTTGAAGGCCATGCGGTCTTCTGCAAGGACATGTGCCTTGGCCTCTAGCTCGGCCTTTTCTGCCTCCACCTTCTACTCCAGGTTCTCCAACCGGCTGCACTCCGCAACCTGTGCCTCCGCCAACTGCCTTAGCTCAGTGTCGCGACCCCTGACGGCGTCCTCCTGGGCCTTCATCTTCTCCTCCTCCACCCTGCGGCCCCGTGCTTCGTCCGCACGCTCACTGTGCATGGTCTTCATTTCGGCCTCCAGCAATTGGCAGCGATCTTGGGCGGCTCCGACATCCTTCAGCGCTGCCTCGCGGGCAGCCGTAGCTTGGGTGACGGCCTGCTTGTCCTTCTAGGAGTCCACAACAGCCTGGCTCAGTGCCGCCCGGACGGCCACGTCGGAATGGAGCTAACAAGAGATCAGCTCCAGGCACCCGGCTGCCAAGTGACGGTCGGTGCCTTGAAGATCCCCCCGCAGCAAGGTCAGTGCAGAAAGAGCGCGCTCCAGGATGTCGGGGAGGCGGAAGGATCCGAGGTCAGCGGAGCGGTGGAGGAAGGAAGAGGCAACATCGTCATGATGTCTTGGGAGGCTGAGGGCTCCTGTGCTTTGGGGACCTCAGCAGCCGAGCCGTATGCCGGCACCTTTGGCTCCAGCGGGGCCATGGGGTGTGCCTCCTCCTAAGGACGCTCCCCAAGTTTCATGAGGACGATCGGGCCGGGGAAGCGCGAGCACCACCATCGTCCTTCCCTGTGGAGGAGGGAGTGGCCGCTGGGAGTAATTTGGTCCCGAGCAGTACCACCATGTCCTGCTTCCTCCTCTTCGCCGTGGGTGTCGGCCTAGTTAAGCAACAGAAGGCGTCAAGAATCAGCAGTAGAAGCAGGAACAAGGCAAGACAAGGATACTTACTGGTCCACCGCGGTGTAGTACCTCTGCTTCCTGAGCTTGAAGCCTGAGAGCCTCCCAGCCAGAGGCGCTAGCGCAAGGGCTCTAGGCGCAGAAGAGGGGGCAGCAGGCAAGATGGAAGCAGCTTCAGGCAGCGACAGAACAGGGGCGTCGTCTTGGGAAACCAGCACTAGCCTTCCTTTCATCGGAATACCGACCGGTGATTTCCTCCGGGGACTGACCTTGGACCTCGAGGAGCCCCCTGTAGTGTGCAGCTCCTCCCTTTCCAAGGGGGCATTGGCCTCATCATCGTCATCATGCAGGGTGCGAAGGATGTCGGCCTTGCGCAAGGGGGAGGTCTCCCCCGCCCCTTCGCGGGTCGCCTCCGAGTCGTGCTCCCCCTCCCCCCTTCTTCCTCCTCTCCCTCCTTGCGAGACTCACCGGAAGACACGACCACCAGAGTTGTCTCCACCGGAGTGTTTGTGGGCGCAGGCGACATGAGCCCACGCTCGTCGAAGACAGGCAGAGCGGCGACAACCTTTTTATGTAGGGTGGAACCCTATACGGCCGATCTTTCATGAAAGGAGTGGATCCCATGATGAACAGAGGGGAAAACACGAGGAGAAATCACAAAGGGGCACAAAGAGGAACACTCAAACCAACAAGATTAAGTCACACATGTGCTAGATCCACGGAACACGAGAGGAGATACAAGATCCAAAGTCAACAAAGGACGATACAAGAGGTAATCGATTCTTCTCCGTAAGGAGGTCTTGAATCCATGAGGGGATCATCTCGTGAGGGGTCTTGGATCCAAGGTGGATCTTCTCCGAAGAGGGGTCGCGGTCTCTCTCGTGCAGTAGATCCGTATGGATGAGCGAAGCTCTATCTCACATATGAGCTAACACAACGCTACCCCTAACTTGGAGGAGGTGGAGGAGTATATATAGTCCAGTGCCACGAAGGGGTAAGTGGGGGATACATGGGCCTCGGACCGATACTCTGTGCACAGACAAGCGCCGGTCGTCCGATGGGTACCGGACGTCCGATGGCTCACGAGGGTCCGGTCGTCCGGTACTTGTAGCACGTCCGGTGTTTCGGCTCGGTTGAGGTGGTGCCGGATTTCCGAAGACGGTCATACATCCGGTCGCTGGAGTGTGTCGGACGTCCAGTACTTGTCGGACGTCCGATCGATGTAGTTTCCGTTGGCTGGCCCTTCTTGCTGGATGAGTGCCCAGGCGTCTGATATCCGGCGTTGCCCGGTCGTCCGGTGGCTGAAGACTTCAGTCAGCTTCTTCTCTTGGTCCTTGTACTTGGCGTCCTCACTAGCTCGTTCGTTGGATGTGCTGGCTCTGTGGCTTTCCTCTAAGTACCTGATCATGCATAGCACACACGTTGGAGGTAGTAGCCATGTCTCACATGTGGAAAGTGAAAGTTCAGAGAGGAGCGAGTTCACCTTGTGTCCAATGGCGTATGTTCGATGCCTCGTCATATGTCCTTTTGGGGCTTGGAGAGTAGTCGGACTATACATGGGGATGAACATGGGATGCTCTGCATCATCTCCCACCCCCCTTGGGAAAGATCCGACCTTGGATCATGATTCTCATCACCATGGAAACGGTTGTCGTGGACGGACTTGTAGTTGGACGGAGTTGAAGGCATTGCGCAATCAAAGTACTCCAAGGTGTCTCCCGTGTGATAGACATACAAAAAGAGCAAACACCACCGACACTCGGAAATACAATGGTTAGCGGACACAAAGTGTCCTTCAAGTAAGTATGAGTCCGTTCGGCAAGATTGTGCGTGGCAAGACACATGACGCTTATCCAAAAGATGTGAAATGATATGTAAATCATTCATGGGAGAAAAAGCATTCATTGTGCACACAAATGTATTGTGAATATGATCAGTGCAACCACAGTGCAAAATGATGTCATAGTGAGACGGTTTATCAATATCATGAATATGGCAATGGATGCTCAATATGATTATGCTATCATGCAATTGATGGTGGGAAATTTGATGATGATGTATAAATATGCCATCAAGGAAGATCACAACAAATTTGCTAAGGAAATGCACAAGCTTGTATATCATGGATGACATGGGAATACAAGGTGCAACAAGGCAATCATAATGTGAGTCGATCCATGCATAATATGCAAATTTGTCATGTATATGATATGTCCATCGAGCATGACATGTGTGAGCACAATCAACAAATATGGAGGTGTTGGTGTACCAATGCTCGATGTCGTGGCATGAGTGGATGTTTGAAGGTGCATCCAATAAGTCCGAGCGCTCCTCAATGTGAAGGTCCATAGAGCCAATCTCCCATGTCGCTCCTCCATTCGCGAGATGTATCACGTAGACAACAACAAGGAGACAACAATGAAAGAGTGACCCCCCCAATATGCGTATTTGAGGATGGCTCAAAGGGAAGGAGTTCACCTTTATGAGAATGTCAAAAATGTTGGTGTCACGCATCGTGTACGCCTTCACATGACAAAGTTGTCTCGAGATGGTACCACCTTGTGAATCCTTCAAAACGAAAGAACATGACAAACACTCGGAAAAACAAATGAGGTTAGCGGTAGTGCAAAACCTATCATTCGTGTGGTAAGATATCCAACAAGTGTATGCATCATGCTCATCATAAGAAAGGACAAGGGAGCATGTCATAGTATGGAGGCATATGATGCGAGAACAACCAAATACAATAGGCTCAATCAAACAAGCATGCATCACAAGTGATATGTCCAAGTCTCCAAGAGCAATAAGCATAGATGCAACAATTGGAGGCAAGCGACAATGAACAAGATATATCATCTGAGAGGCATTAACATATATCTCATCAACCCAAGAAAGAAAGTAAGAGTGGAACATGGGTGATGGGACAAAGCAAGCAATCATAGTGATCAAGTGGTGCAAGCTAGTAGTGCGAAGATGCAACATACTAGAGGTAATCATGGCAAGCATGTCATGTGTGCGAATAGTGGTCACGGATAATGCACATGACATATCAAAGGCATGAGAGCAAGATATGAGAAATGTATCATCATAGTATTGGCAAGAAGTCCTATGTAATTAGCAATGGGACATCATGACTCTCCCAACACAAGAATCAACAATAGCATGAGGCACATTATAAACATGGCAATAGCAACAAGGATCTCCACCAAGCATGCAAATACACATCGGAGTATAATGATGCATGATGGGTAACTGCAAGCAAGGGTCACAATTGCATGGACATAGAAATAGGCATAACATGCAAAGTGAACATGGTACAATGGTCATAAATGAACAAGTAGTGTATAGCCCATAGCCGTGTGAGAACCAAGTAGAAGAGATGCGCATAGTCCTTGCGCAAAAGGAACGGTGGTAAGGATAGTCCACGGGATCCCAAATCGTCGTTGCTCTGAAGGGTTCATTTCGTCAACTCTTGGGATTGAGAGGTTGATGAGTATATGTGAGTACCTACACAAAACAAAGACAAAGGGAAAATTATGTGTGCGTGGTATATGTACACATCATCCATCATGATGCGCACATGCAAGTGTTGGTTAGCACAAAATAGCGAATGCTCAAATAAATGAGATGTGTGATATAGAAACATGTCATCCATCATGATTGGTTTGTTGTTATGTATAGCATAATGGAGACTCAAATTATGTAATGCATCATGGGAAATATCTAGAGCAATGTTATGCGTGGAATGCATATGGTGCAAGCAATTATGAGAATCATGCAAAGTATGGAATGCATCAAAATCTCCTAATATGTATGAGGAAACTATGGGGGTCTCCTCATGATCATTAGTGGAAACATCACACGGAGGATTTTGACAACATCCAAAACAATGCATATTTGGAACATTGTGATCATGGCATGGCATAGTAGATGAATTGCACAAATCATGTAAAGGAAGCATGTCAATATCATCACATGAAAAACAAAAGCCAATGACCATCATCTCGTCATCTATGCCATAGGTGCAAATGGGATTTATTGTAATGGGGCATGCATCGTTACTATGTTGAGATTGAAATGATGCAATATGGGAGATCTCACTCATAGTATATGACAAGTTCAATGGATTGTCAAACATGATGTGACCAATAGAATTTTCACATGGTGTCCTATGGAGCATAGCATCACAACTAGGGAAGTCAACATGCTCATCATCATATTCATCATAAATAGGTAAGTCATGACATGAAGAATTCGCACTAGGATGAAGCATGGGAATAGGTGGATCAACATCATGCAAGCAATCATTGCTGAGATAGTCCATTAGTGGGACAAGAGAAGCGTCGTCACCTATGTTACGTTTGGAGCATCGCTCATGTGTTGTAGGTGAGGTGTCGAAGACCGAGTCATGGTCATCTTCATCTTCATGGAACCATGTGGGGGTGCATCATCGTCCACCATGGCCATCGTCGTCATTGGAGGTATGGACTCGTCAAGGATAGGTGTGTCGTCATGTAGGAGACCTAGCACCCAATAAGAAAACACACTCAGAGTAGAGGTTAAGTCATTAGAAATCATAGTGGCTCACATGTCGTGTCAACTACCTCACTCACTAAGTGTTGTGGCTCACTCACTTCCTCTTGGATGCTCTCACTCATATGGTAGGTGGAGTCACTCAAATGGCTCTCAACCTCACATAGGATATGTGGCATGCTCTCATGTGTGGGGGTAGTGGTGCTCACACTCATCCTCTCATAGGAAATGCACTCAATGTCATATAAGGTGGAGTCACTCATGTCACTCATGTGGTGGTGGCTCTCCTCACATGGAAATGGGGGCATCTCATCATACGTGGGTATTGGAGAGATGTTGGTGCAAATGTCTCCATGCTCAATCATGTCGTAGTTGTAGCCGTGGATGAAGGCCGAAGATGGCACATCATCACTCTCCTCTAAGACCAAAGATAAGGTCTCATGTGCGGTCTCGTAGCTTGACTCAGAGTATGAGTCCAATATGGGCGTCGTCTTCATGTTGTTGAAGAGGTTCGTGCTCGTCGCCGTGGTCGAAGGGGATGGCCCTAGCTTGACCTTCTTGTCACCGTCTTGTTGTAGGAGGCCCATATGATGTGGAACCTCGTAGCTCGTCTCCATGATCGAAGGGAATGTACCATGCTCGGCCATCTTCCTTGGGGGGCTTCCGAAGATGGAAGTGTCGCCCTCGCTCGTAGGTGGTCTCCTTGTAGTTGAAGATGTCGATGTAGGCAAACTCATGGGAAGTAGGCGAAGATGGCGTACGTCCAAAGGTGAAGATGCCTTGATAGCACTTGGCGAAGATGCCGAAGTAGTTGTTGGAGCCGTAGCTCCGTCTTGGTGGTGCTCGTCTCGCGGTCTTCTGTCGGATTTCAGGTTCCGGCAAAACCCTTAAGGTTCGAACACTGGGGTGCGTGCAAAGATCACCCCCTACCAACTCACGCCCTCAATCTCGCCATGATCTCAAAGGCAAGCTTGACGAACTCTCAACACAAGGGACACAAGATTTATACTGGTTCGGGCCACCGTTGTGGTGTAATACCCTACTCTAGTGTGGTGGTGGTGGATTGCCTCTTGGGCCGAGGATGAATAGTACAAGGGGAAGAACAGCCTCCTGAGGAGAGGTGTTCTTGTGCTTGGTGAACTTGTGGTTGTCCGGATGGATCTCTCCCTCTAATGTGGTGGCTAGTCCTATTTATAGAGGCCCTGGTCCTCTCCCCAAATATTGAGCGGGAAGGGAGCCAACAACGGCCAATTCGAAAGGGGACAACTAGTACAGCTTATCCTGACAAAAGTAGTCTTCGCCTGCCAAAGGCTCTGGTGGTGACGCCGCCTTGGGCTCCATGGTGACCTCCATCTTGCCGTCCTGCTGGTCTGGTACTTGTTGCACCGATATGGAAACCTTTGCTTGAGGCCTCGGTACTCTGCGTCTGCGCTTGCCTACTTAGCACCAAAGCGGAAACACGGACACTGTGCACGCTGGCGCCCGCCTGGTCTCGATCATCATGGCTCACGTCATTAGAACCTCGCTAGGTTTGCCTGGTCTCGATCTGTCTGCCCCTCGCGAGCCAGTCCAGTGAGGCCACTCCCGAGAAGATCTTGTGTCATCCGCCTCACGAGGGTCTTGAGTTCTTGCTGGTGAAGATGGATTGTACGGGCCTGCTCGCACAGCCATGCCATGGGCCACAGGCAGGCAAGTCTGGGGAGCCCTGTTCCCAGAACATTGACAGTAGCCCCTGGGCCCAAGGCGCACTCGGGCTTGGCTTCGAGGTGAAGTCAGAGGGAAGCGTGGAGTGCCGTGGGCCCCAATAGCATGCTGCCTTGGTCGACACGTGGCGATTGATTGGACGTGGGCATATCTGATTCCCAACGTTGCCTCGGCAACTGCCTAATTTGACGAGTCCTTGCTGCATGCAAGGAAAAACCATCATTACCTATGATCGTGGGGAGTTGTCGGTGTCAAAACCGGCGGATCTCGGGTAGGGGGTCCCGAACTGTGCGTCTAAGGCGGATGGTAACAGGAGGCAGGGGACACGATGTTTACCCAGGTTCGGGCCCTCTTGATGGAGGTAATACCCTACGTCCTGCTTGATTGTTCTTGATGATATGAATATTACAAGAGTTGGTCTACCACGAGATCAGAGAGGCTAAACCCTAGAAGCTAGCCTATGGTATGATTGTCTGTTGTCCTACGGACTAAAACCCTCTGGTTTATATAGACACCGGAGGGGGCTAGGGTTACACAAGGTTGGTTACAAAGAAGGAGATATCCATATCCGTATTGCCTAGCTTGCCTTCCACGCCAAGTAGAGTCCCATACGGACACGGGATGAAGTCTTCAATCTTGTATCTTCATAATCCAACAGTCCGGCCAAAGGATATAGTTCGGCTGTCCGGAGACCCTCTAATTCAGGACTCCCTCAGTAGCCCCTGAACCAGGCTTCAATGACAATGAGTCCGGCGCACAGTGTTGTCTTCGACGTTGCAAGGCAGGTTCCTCCTCCGAATACACCACGGAAGAGTTTGAATATAAGGATAGTGTCCGACCCTGCAAAATAGGTCCCACATACCACCGTAGAGAGAATAATATTTCCACAAATCTAATCTGCTGGCACGTTTTGATAGCATGACATCACGCCACGGCCCGGTCATCATTTGAACTGTTTTTCTTTAACCAGCCCCGCACATAATGCGAGGCGGTTTCCTTGACACGTCTCGTCAAAGCAGAGATCGTGTTCCCCTTATCACGGGATTCTCATCAATACAAACGTGGGCAAACCCAACCGTGCCTATTGGTATGACTCCTAGATCGTAGGTAAGTCTCAAACGGCCACGAGGAGGACGCCTGATATTCACCCTCTTTATAAAGGTGACAAGGCTTTTTCTTTTTTCCCTCTCGCGCTCAATCGAATCCTTCCCCCGCCTCGAGTTCCAACACCCAAAGCTCAGGTCAGGTGCTTTGGACCTTCAATCATGTCCAGATCCAGCCTTCAAGGCCGGTGGATGCCTTCCTCTGTCATGGAGGAGGACATCAAGAAGTTAAGGGAGGCCAGATATCTGACCGCCGAAATTTCGCATAGGCTGCCCGCCCAAGGGCAGGTCGTCCCTACTCCCGAACAAAACGAGAGCGTTGTGTTCGTCTCCCACTTCCTCTGAGGACTAGGCCTCGCTTTGGATCCCTTTGTTAGGGGTCTTATGTTTTATTACGGGCTGGATTTTCATGATCTGGCCCCAGATTCCCTTCTTCACATCTCGTCATTCATTGTCGTATGTGAGGCCTTCCTCCGCATTACCCCTCACTTCGGCCTGTGGCTCAAGACCTTCGATGTGAAGCCGAAGACGGTCAAGGGGCAGTACGTAGCGTGCGGAGGTGCTTTAATAAGCAAAATTGCTGACACTCCATGGCCAAAGGGTTCCTTTCCAGAGGTGTCCAGATTGTGGCAGCGGGAGTGGTTTTACATCATAGCTCCCTGAAGTGCCAAATGGGTAGCTGCCCCCACCTTTCGCTCGGGCCCCCCACCAGAACTGATGTCATGGATCAGCAGGGGCTGAGCTGGGGTCCAGCCAAGGATGTGCCAATACCGCAGAGCTGTATCCGAGATCTCTTCGAGGGAGATTTCAGTCTGGTTATGGCAATGCAAGTTATGCTGGTTCGTCGAGTCCAGCTTTGCAAACGACGACCCCTCCGCATGTGGGAATTCAACCTGGAAGGACCATGCACTATTCAGCATTTACTCGACATGACACACGAGGAGATGTACAAATCATTCTTCGGACCCCAAATATAGTGTCCGGACACCACAGAGGACGTGGGCCTAAGCTGCAACCGCCCCGCTACCCAAGTATGTATTCCCATGGCCGAACACACTGTCCTTTTATTTATCATGACATCATTCCGAAGAATCGCTCTTTGACCAGGACTGGATAACAAAGGCAAAGATGATTTGGTGTTTGGCCCCCCTTCCTAAGGGCTTGGACAATCCGGTGCTGGAAAAGATGCTCAAGCCAGAACCTTGTCTAGTGCACTCAACGGAAGATGAAGGGGGGAATAAAGAGGGCGAAAGCGGGCCTCCATTGCTACCTATTCCAATCAAGGGAATGAGCGACTCCGCGAGGGAAGATAACCAAGGGGAAGAATCTGACATTCTCTCTCCCCGGGGAAGGAAGAGGACTACCTCTGAAGATCCGGAAACTAAGGTTTCCAAACGGGAGAAGAAATCTCCACCAGAGGGTCCTGCCTCAGAGGGTATTCTTGCCGCACAATGTCCGCATGGGGATCAGCCCTCTACCGAGCTGTAAGTAATCAAAAAGTACTTAATAGTGAAGATATCCTACCTTACTTCCGAGGACAATAACCGATGCTTATAAATTGTAGTCCGGATCGCAGCCCTTCTCGACAGAATTCATCTTCGGGGGATCTTCTTCCGGAGATGATGGAGAGCGAAACGCCTCCCCCAGACTCCCCAGCTCAAGAAGCGGACGACCTTGAAGTGTCGTCGCGAAGGGTATCTCCGGATCCACTAGGGCCAGAGGATAACCCTTTGGCTGCCCGAAATCCCCAGTATCCGGCTCCTGAGGAGAGCGACAACAAGGGTCTTCTGGGGCAAGCTATCGTCTCAGAAGCGCATCGTATGCTAATGGGTATGGTAAGTGAAAGGATTTCAGCCGCTGAAAGCGGTTTGCATGAAGCTTTTATGAGTCTGCTGGAAGGCTTCGAGGTACGTGAAATATTGTATGCCTTTAAAGGTACCGCATATGTTAGGTATGACCATGCAAATAGTAGCCCCTGAGACTCTGGTTGTCGTCGAGAACGACGGCAAACAGAGGATCATAGTCCCAGGTAATAACCAGACCGCCTTTATGTGCAGGTGGTTGAAGCTCCGGTGGCTAGCCGGACTGATGGGTTTGCCGAACTAAAGCAGCAACTGGATGCGGTAGATGCCGACATTGTGCTTGTCAACAAGCGGCTTGACGAGGCACAGGGTGAGTGATTTTTCTGGTGATCGTCACATAATGAGAGCAGCATGATGCTAGTATCTTTAATATGTTGTGACTGCAGATGGAGCTGCCATTGTGGAGACCCTTCGGGCGGAGCTTGCCCAAGCCAAGGAGCAAGCAAGGAGTAGCAATGTGGCCGCTTTAAAGGCGGCCGAAGAGTTAAGGGCCGAACAGGCCGCGCATTGCGAGAGCAAGGAAAAATAGCTAAGATGGCTGTAGATTAAAAGATGCTGCTGACCGTTACCAGCTTCTTGAAGAAGAAAACCGGGCGAAGGCGACGGACCTGGAGAAGGCCCGGGTGGCTGCCAAGGAAGCCCGCTCCAAAATTAGAGCGACGAAGGAGGAGCTGAATCAAGCTGCAGATATCATGTCTGGGAAGCCCTTCCTGTTGCGGACTAAGTTCGGAGATCCGAAGTATGCTCCTATGGACCGGCTATGGAGTTCTGCGGGCGCGTACATGGATTTGGCTGCAAGTGCTGATGATGCAGCCGAGTACTTCAAGGATCAGAAAGGTCCAGAAGTGGAAAAGTTGTTCTGGTCACAATTTCACACTCCAGTCCGCCCGCTGCTGCTGAATGAGCGATTGACCAGTCGGTCCAAGCTCCATAGGTTGTCCGGACTTTCCATGAGGTCCATTGTGGATCACCTGTGGCCAGGAGGGCCAAGGCCGAATAGCTACTTTAGCTTAGTGCAAGAATTCCTTGATGCTGTGCCAGGCATCGATTCTGTAAAGAGATCGGTGTGCATAGAAAGTGTGCAGATGGACCTTGCTCGTGTCAAAACATACTGGGCAGAGATGGTGGCCACCACTGTTGCGGCACAGGGTTCGGCCATAGGCCGAGTGGCTGCCGAGCACTACTTTGAAGAAGTCCTTGAAGGCGCTCGTTCGATAGAGGCTCAGTGCTCGAAGAATATTATTTTCCCGTGACATGTAGTCCCATTGTACAAACAATGTTTTTCTGAATTCATCAAGGCCGTATTTATACTTTTTCCCGAAAGTACTATGATGCCTCCTGTGCGGTCGTTTATGTATATATGTATATAACCTAAAAGTTTGCAGTCGCAGGCTTCCGCCCCCACACATATAATGCGGGGGTGTTCACAAAAGATGCATATCCACATTTGATGCAACGTCTTGGTCCGTTAAGGAGGTGATAGCATAGCGAACGAGGCAATCGGACTATATTGCTTTAACACTTTCACTTAGCCATAGGAGTTTTACAGTGGGGCTAATATATAGCCCCTGGTACTTCTGCGCTCGACCGAATACGGGGCGCGTATGTACATGACTGGGAAACGGCCCTTCGTTAATGCGGAGGAATCCCTAAGATTCCAATTAGTCATCGAGTGGTTGACCAGTCTCTCTCTATATCATGACAGTCAGTTTTCGGCTTTCTCTACTGAGGTGCTCATCCGGATGAACCAGGGAACAATCGCAGTAGTTCTCCCAGTGCTACCTTAGCCTATATAACGAAACGTAAGGTACCAAAACATGGGAGCCAGGCAAACCCAACATTTGACGAAAGACATGATTCGGAGCTGATGCATATAGGGCCAAACTCGCGACGTCGAACACTCCCTAAGGTGTTTGGTCTTTATAACATATACCGGGCTAAACAATGCCCTTTATAACAAACCCCATGTGTCCAGGTACATGCAAAATCCTGGCGTGGCCACATGCCAATAACGCTGGCATCCTTCTCGGTTGTGTGGAGTATCCGAAGGATGTGAGCAACAGGAGACAGTAAAAAAGGTTTACGCAGGGTCTTAATCTAAAAAGAATCCTTTTGGAGGGTCCCTGCTGCACGTCTGTGCCTGTGTCTCCGTTGTGCCGTGTCCTGGACGGGTGTAGCACGATTGTCATCTGCAAAAGGAAGGAACTTAGGTGAAAGTTACCGTGCCAAAAAGAAGAATGAATTATCAAAATTCCTGAGAGGCGTAGTTGAGCCGGGCTGGCCCTGATTACACACGGGAAGCCCCTGGTATCGTTTTATGAGGGTTCAAAAACCAATCGCATGCATGTATGATGGAACACCGGACTCGTCTAACCGTGTCTGTGGTCTTGACGACCTACCGTGTTTTCTGGTTGGTGAGGCCGTCTAGTGTGCGGCTGTTAGAGCCGCCGCATCCTCTTCCGTACGTAAGGAACGGTTGGTATTTCCGCTAACTGTAATGACGCCTCGTGGACTGGGCATCTTGAGCTTGAGAAAAGCAGAATGCAGTATTGTGTTAAAACGAGCGAAAGCCGCCCTTCCGAGTAGTGCTTGAAAATCACTTCGGAATGGAGCGATGTGAAAAGTTAACGTTTCACTTCGGAAGTTATCGGGAGAACCGAATACCACCTCTAGTAGTAGAGAGCCCGTGCAGTGGGCCTCTTTTCCTGGTATTACTCCCTTGAACGTAGTACTAGTAAACATGCCTTTGCGTTGCAACGGGAAAAGAAAAATATCACATTTCTTTAATCCAATAAAGACACCACATCCATATTAATCTAGACGGTGCTGGCGTGGATGAGGACAAAGCCTGGACGGATTTGAAACAACCTCCGGCTTGGCATCGCGTGAGCAGCCGCGCCGTGCGCCGATCCACCCTGTCAACGTATTTGCCTTGCAAGCTCTACATCAACTTCTTTGGTTCGCTTCCCAAACGGCTCCTCCGTGCTTGCCACCATAGATCGGTAAAGTCAAATTCTGGGAGGTGTTTGTTTGCTGTAGTTGGCGAGAGTCATGACTATGATGCTTGCTCAAGTGTTGTATCAGCATACTTAGCGACCGAGGTGGAGGAATTTTGCCATAAATTTTGATGTTTTTGCCTGGAGGGACCAGACCAATTTATAATAGATGCCTGATAAATCACTTGACAGACTGATAAATCTGCCCCACCAATTAACACAACTGATATGACATAATTTTAGTTCTGACCCCCTATTGCGATAAATCGGCCTGACGAAATTTATATTTTTTACACAAAAAAGATTCCCTGTGCAGTGAATGAAATTTTAATTACAATTTTGAACACTGACGAACTGTATATTTAGTTATTTACACAAAATGATTGCTCACGTGTTAAAATAAGTGGCATGTGCAAAGTAATGTCATTTCCATGCGAAGCATATATTTCCCACCTCGTCACATCTCACTGACAACATACAATCTATGGCCCACAAAAATTATCTAGAACCTCAAATATATGTCCTTAGATTGCATTGCTTACTAAGTGAACTGTCTCGTTGTGATCAAAGGGACTGCTTGCTTGGTATTTATAATTATATAAAATGTCTCGAGAATAAACACCAGACGAAAAAACTAAATCTTGTCGGAAAAACTGAGCTAACCCGAACCCAGTTAAGCAACAGTTGTCTAGCCTCGACCTGAACTGGCTGGTATTCTTCTTATACAACCCAAATAACTCTATTGGCATACTCTTCTTCACAATTAGGCGTGACTGATGTTTTCTTTTGATCCTTGTTAGTAAGCTTCTTCCTGATACAACATCTAGAGAGAGAATAAATATTTGTTGCCTCAGCCCTCAGATGTAACCCCACTATGAAAGAAATGTGGTATGGTGTTGTCACTGCTATTTGCAAGAACCACATTAGCTAGCTGACTGGAATAACTGAATTGAACTAACTTTTATCGTCAAATAATTGATGTTCTACTGTGCAGGTAATGATTCCGAGATTACCAGGGATGTTCTCCATGAATACCATAGTTTAAGTTAGCACAGTCAGAAATTCCCAGGTTTTCGATGCTCAGCGAAGAACACAAGTTAGCGATCCCACCTTACACCAAAATGTATAGCTAAATCCTGCACAACGTGCTTGAAACCAGTTTACAAAACATCAGGGAAATCATACTCTACATCTGCAAGAATAAAATAAAACAAATCAACCTGGGAACCCAGCATTGATAGGCCAAAGCACGGGTAAAGAAATGAAATGACTGGCATGGAAAACTACATTTTCGTATATAATCAATAAGCAAGAAAGCTACATATAATATAAATTGTTACATCTAATGTGGATCTTGGTGACTTCTCATTGCTCAAGCAAAAAACAATCACCATGGTTTAGTCACTTGTACTTCAAAACACATTATTTCACTGGAAAGATGGACAGAGATTATCCATGATGAAAGTGACATTATGACATGAATGTACAAAGACAACAAAAGCAAATTTTCTAAGCTTCCCACTAATTTTATTACTTTTAGAAAATTGAAATACTCAGTAGATGTTTGTTTTCTTCTCAGTTAAATTGAGAGAAATATCCAATGAAACTTGATGGAGCAAAATGAGGATATATGGCCCAGTGACAGTCTGCTCGCTCGAGCTCTTGGTGGAATTTACTATTGTGGTTATAAATAGTTATGGATTTGATAACAATATATTCTGTCACAATTGCTATGAAGACTCTATGAAGGCAAACTACCAACAACACGTTCAACTCTAGAAGAAAACCGGAAATTTGGAGGGACAAAGCAAAAAGTTTATATTGGCGGCAATAATCCTCTTACTGGCATATACTCTCAGACACTGTTTTGTACTGAAGATTTAAACACCGAAACCTGAAAAGTAGTACAATCCAGAAAAAAACGATAGTGAAATTACAAACATTTAACTGAAGTTTAGGGTTGCATGAGCAACAACAATTTCCCGTGTCTCTACAGTAATACATATAAATGAAGCACTTTGTTGTAGAAACTGAAAAATATAAATTGGATCTCATAAGGCAGCTAAACAGTGGTGAGGTCGTATATACAAACTCAATATAGAAAGCATCATTTATTTTCGTCGACAAATGTCCAACTAATGATTGGAAATTGTTTTAAATCGACTTGTTTCTTGGAAATAGTGTGATGTGCAGTATCAATCAGCTAACACTCACAGTCGGGGCCTACTTGACCAGCTTTCCAGCAAGCATCACAGCTTCCGCATCCTGGACGCGTGGCTAAGCGTGGCAGTACTCAGTCGCGGGTTGAGCGCTTCATCAGAGTTGTTTGAAACAATAAGATATCAAGCAGTCTCCCTCTAATTATTCAAGGAGTGCCCATTGAGCAGTTAATACAAATTACACATCAAACTACAGTGCATTGGTAGTATATGACAAATAAAGGCGCGTGCATTATCTGGATGACAACCATGCTATCATATTCATGAAGCAGGGAAGATAACATATGAAATCTGAATTCACATCATTATACCATTTAGGCTTTGCTTTCTTCTTTCTACCACTCCCGATCCTGTCTTTAGCTCTTCCATAGGTTCCTCTTCATCTTCCACTTCAACAACTTTCTGCTGAACCAGAAGAGAACACCACCAATGCCAATAACCAAGATGTAATAAGAAAAAAGTTGTTCAGTACACACCGAGAGACATAGCCAACATACTCTACGATCTGATGCATCTTTTCAAGTGGAAATTCAGAATAGTTTGTCAGCAGCTCGTCCAACTTACTGAACCGTGCCTTCAGATTAAAAGCCTTCTGCCTTGTAGCTTCATTCTTTCTGGCCTCCTCCTCTTCCTCTACATTGAGCTGGGCCTAACACAAATACAGAAATGGGGAATGGCAGGGGCTGATTTCCTGTATCGACCGCTCGGTTTGGCCGTCCGCTACATTGGTGATATTTCTCCTGATGACCGCGACAAAGCTATCGATCCATCAGGACGAACGTAAACTGATAATTTGAACTTTGTACCATTTACTCACTGATAAACACCATGTGCCGGACGACAGTGGCATCCAAAAAGAAATCATTTGCCTTCATGTATGGGAAGTGCAGGGCATACCTACAATTTTCTGCATCATGCTCCAAGGCCCACTATGATTTTCAGACTAAAAGGACATGTAAATTTTTTCATCCAGGAACTGAATTATGCCAAGTCTAGACGTCAATTCTTCACTTCAAGAAGAACCAACACAAAGGGAGTTCAGCAAAGATTCTATAACGTTATTAATTAAAATAGCTAGTAAATATAGTTAGACCAACTAACCTCTGTCGTACGGACTATCAACTGGGCTGCAAATCAACATGAGCACACCATGATCCAAAAACAATGAAGAGTAAAGAAAACAAACTATGGCACCATCTAGCATCAATGCATCATATCCAGAAATCACAGCACGGGCAGACGGCCGCAAATTTAGGTGTGCGTCACGGGCTTTGGGCGGAGCAATTTCGGGCGGTACTTGGGCGCCAGCAGGAGGACGGAGTTGGAGGGGGGGCTGGGGGTGCTTCCGGTGAAGGGGCCGCCTAGGGGCGCATGACTGCTACTTGATGTGGTTAGATGGGATCATTGGCGTCGATCCGACCATATTGAAGGGGGAGTGCCGCAGTGGCAGCTGAGAGAAAGAATCCGTGCTGCGCCAGGTAGGAACCCTAGGTTGCTCGATATATATATATATAGAGAGAGAGAGAGAGAGAAGACCAGCACGAGCAGATCGGGACGGGAAAACCTGATGTTGGCCGCGCAGAAAAAAAATAGGTGCGAAGAGCGAAGCGAGGGGATGACGAATGGAATTAATAAAAGGAGAAAAGGCAGAAAAAGGAAGAAATCGGGATCGAACCCAGGTCTCCCGAGTGGAAGAGTACGACTCTAGCCAGTAGGCTGCTCGTGCGAGAGTTACTTGTGGAGGGATTTTTTATATGAATCATGCGCGACGGCTGGAGACTCTAAGAAAAACGAATCATTTTTGCCACTTACGGGTGGCATTGGTGGGTAATTTTTGTCAAATTTTAGGGCAATTTTTATGACGTACGACCAGAAGCAATAGGTGGTTTATTAGTAGGTAAAGATTACTATGGCTTATCTGTGTCGGGTCTATCCCCATTTTGTGGACTGTGTCCTGATATATCAGATTTAGCTCACTGCCGCCGTCCATGAGTATCCTTGTGAAATGGTACCCATTTATTATTGGGTCTAACACCAAGGCCGTCAGTCCTTCGCGCCAGATATGCGTATCGTGATCCCTACGATCAAAAGTGATCGGGCAGGCCAACTAGGGGTTGGACCTAGGGGTGACGGGCTCTATGGCGTGCGTGCATCGGAGTGCGTGATTTCTTCTCCTCTTTGTCACATGGATCACGTTTACTATTTTAACCTCTGGTGGGAACTTTTTTGTCCTCCGGTGCTTTGCTGGCGAGGTTCATCCTCGTCTTCGCTTGGTGTCTCTTCCCCTTTGTGTTCGGCATTTAGCTTACCGGCCTGCTTGAAGACCAACAATCTCTATGGGTATGATTTGCAGGTTTGTCTGGGGTGCCGTGAATCTGACAGAGTTTGTAAAGAATTTTGTTTAGGCCAGATTGTCCTTCTTTGCTGCCTTTGAAAGGCTTTTTCCGCTAACCTGGTTGGGAGCCCCTGAATCCGGCGTTTACCGCCGTGTTATCTGGGCTACCTTCTTTATTTCGATGCTTGTTTTTGTTGCGTCATGGTTTACCATTGCCATCCCTGACTTCGGATGTGCTTGGATCGCTGGTGCTGCTACGGGCCAACCAGCTGTCCTCAACCGCACAAAAGCGGGTCATGAGCCTTGTTAGGGCTGCCATTGTTCTCGGTTTTTCTCGACCGAGGTGTCTGGTGAGCCATTTGTCTCGGATGCTGTGTTTGAAGTCTGCTAAGGCTTCGACGTCCGGACAGTCGACAATTTGGTTCTTCTTGGTGAGGAACCTGTTCCAAAGCTTTCGGGCGGACTTTCTGGACTGTTGGATTATATGACTTAAATCGTGTGCATCCGGAGGTCGGACATAAGTCCCTTGAAAATTGGCCCTAAAAGCGTCCTCGAGCTCCTCCCAACTTCCAATTGAGTTTTCAGGGAGGCTTTTTAGCCAGTGCCTAGCTGGCCCTTTAAGCTTGAGGGGCAAGTATTTAATGGCATGAAGATCATCTCCACGAGCCATATGGATGTGGAGGATGAAGTCCTCTATCCAGACTCCAGGGTCTGTGGTTCCGTCGTACGCCTCTATGTTCACCGGTTTGAATACTTCTGGGAATTTGTGATCCAGCACCTCATCAGTGAAACATAGTGGGTGTGCGGCACCCCTGTATTTGGATGCGCCATAGTGTTCGGACGGTTGTAGTATTCAGTGTTGATTGTGTACAGTAGCGCCCTTCCTAGATCCATAGATAGATCTGGTCGCACCGGATTTTTGACACAAGTTATCACGTAGAACGTGTGTTGACTTATGCATTACTTTGTTAGCCGCTCTATCACGTTCACAGGGTGGTGGATCCGGCCGGTCGGCCGTATCACTTTTCGGCTGTATGGGCTCTAAGGCCTCATCATCGAATTTCGGTAATAGCTTGCGCTTTGGATAGCTATTTGGATGGTAACTTCCACCATACTTTGTTACTTTGTTTCACTTGCTGTTGAGCGTATCTTGTGCGACCTTGAGCCTTTGCTTCTGTTTCTTCAGGCTTCTCACTGTGGCAGTAAGCCTTCTGCGGAGGTTCTCTTGCTCCAAGTGTGTTTCCGGGATGATGGATGCATCTTCGTCTGGACTATTTTCTTCCCTAGGCGGGGATTGATGAGGCTTATCTTTGGCATCATCGTGTTCGGACGTCGGATCCGTACTATGTTTGCAGTTTGCATCTTGATTGTTTTTTGCCACCGGGGTGGTGCAGTTGTCGTCTCTTCCAGAGTCGCGTGGACTATTATTATCACTGTTCTTGCTATGGCGGGACTTAGAGCGGCGCCACGGACGTCGGCGCTTGGGTTGCTTCTTGGAGGGGTCATCCTCCGCTTTCTCGTCGCCATTGGCTTCATTGGGGGTGTCCACCATGTATATATATCATATGATGAGGTGGCGGTCCAGTGCCCCGAGGGCGGTGGATCTTGTTCGTCTCTGGCTTCGTCGTCCATACCGTCAAAGTCTTTGGAGTCGAAGTCGAGCATGCCGGTTGAGTCGTCGATAGTGGCTACCAAATGGGTGGTGGGTGGGTAGTGAATTTCTTCGCCGTCTGCATCCCATTCTAGCTGGACATAGTTCGGCCAAGGTTCTCCTGACAGGGAGAGAGACCTTAATGAATTTAGCACATCTCCGAATGGTGAGTGCTGAAAGATATCCGCGGAGGCGAACTCTATGATCGGCACCCAGTCAGACTCGACGGGCACGGATATGAGCGGCTCGGAGTTCGTGGCCGGAGATGAATCCAGTGGTTCGGCGACACGGCTCTCGTAAGGGGTGAAGTCAGTATCCGGCTCTATCGCCACTGAGAGTGCAGCCTCCATGGCAGGGTCCATCCCTCCTCTCTCGGATGGTGCGACTTGCTCCGGATTAAGGGCCGGAGTAGCTGCGGATGCGATCTCCCGAACACTGTCCGACGGTAGAGTTATGTCTTGCTTGCCATGACAGCGTGGCGCATCCGACATGGGCTCGAATCCGTCGAAGATCAAGTCTCCGCGGATATCGGCCGTGTAGTTCAAGTTTCCAAATCTGACCTGATGGCCAGGGGCGTAGCTCTCAATCTGCTCCAGATGGCCAAGCGAATTGGCCCGCGGTGCAAAGCCGCCAAATACGAAGATCTGTCCGAGGAGGAAAGCCTCACCCTGGACCGCATTGCTAGCGATGATCGAAGGAGCCATCAAGCCTTCTGGTGACGACACAGTGGAACTCTCAATGAAAGCACCAATGTCGGTGTCAAAACCGGTGGATCTCGGGTAGGGGGTCCCGAACTGTGCGTCTAAGGCGGATGGTAACAGGAGGCAGGGGACACGATGTTTACCCAGGTTCGGGCCCTCTTGATGGAGGTAATACCCTACGTCCTGCTTGATTGTTCTTGATGATATGAGTATTACAAGAGTTGATCTACCACGAGATCAGAGAGGCTAAACCCTAGAAGCTAGCCTATGGTATGATTGTCTGTTGTCCTACGGACTAAAACCCTCCGGTTTATATAGACACCGGAGGGGGCTAGGGTTACACAAGGTCGGTTACAAAGGAGGAGATATCCATATCCGTATTGCCTAGCTTGCCTTCCATGCCAAGTAGAGTCCCATCCGGACATGGGACGAAGTATTCAATCTTGTATCTTCATAATCCAACAGTCCGGCTGTCCGGAGACCCCCTAATCCAGGACTCCCTTAGGGGTGCTGGTTGGCCTTCTCCTTCTATAAATGGGGAGGGGGAAGAGCCCCCGTCACCCATCTCTTCCCATTCCGCTCACTTCTCCCCCTTTGCTCCATCGCCAGTTGCGACACCAATGGCGCCGCCGAAGAGGTTCTCCACCGCGGAGAAGGGGAAAGCCCCTCGCGAGGGGCTCGGCTCTCCGGTGCCCAAGCGTGGACGCGGCCGTCCCTGCAAGCACATTGCGACCACCGCCGCGGCCCCCCGCAGCCGTGGTGGTGCCGCCTCGCGTGGCAGGGGTCACTCTAGTCGTGGCAGTCCTGTTGATGAAGGGAGACGTGTCGTGGCCGCACGGCCTCCCCGGCCGCTCTTCCACTCGGCGGAGGTGCTGCTGGAGTTCGTTGTCTGGTCGGAGAACCCGTCCGGCAACTGGCTTTAGCTCCCGCGCTTCTTCGCCGGCGAGCTGCCGACCTCGCGACCAGGCGGGCTCTGGCCACAGGCGGACGACTGCTGCAGCAGGGCCTCATGGGTCGCGGTTGAGGTCTCCGTCATGGGAAACATAGCCCTGGCCCCGGCTGGCAGACGTTTGCCCACGCGCGCGGCCTGGGCAGGCGGTGCACCCTCCATTTCAAGTACGACGGTGACGCGACCCTCTATGTGAGGGTGTTTGGGGAAGATGGCCGCCGCGCTGGGTGCTGCCCTGAGGTCAATGACGGTGAGGAGGTGCTCGGCCTTGGCGATGGTCATGATGAGGATGAGGGTGAACCCGCCCTTTGGGCCGACCACGTCTCGTCCAGCTACGGCGGCTCTTCCTCTGGTGACAGCTCCAGCAGCGGTGGTTACGACCAGCCGCCATGCCTGCTTCGAAGGCGGCAACGGATCGTCCCGCCTCCGTGCCTTTGTGAAGCGCGAGGAGGGGTCTGGCTGAGCTCGGGATGACGCCAAAATCCCGTCTTCGCGGACCGCCGTAGGGGCACGCTCTGCCTTTATTTCGTTCTTCCTTCCCTTCATGTATTACGAAAGAAGCTAGTATGGGCCCCGAAGGGGCGTGCAACAAACTGTGATTTCTTAAGTATTATGCTATGTTTATCGTTCCTGTGCCGTGTCACAACATCGTCGTTTTATGTAGGGATAACTTAGCTTGACTTGCTCGGAGTAGTCTCCTCCTCACGAGGCGCTTGCTTCCTGGTGCCTGTCGAGGCCCCCTTGGCCTAGTGGCGCTTAGGAACTGCAAAAAATTCGTTAAGAGGCTTATCGTTCACCCGAGCCTTGGTCACAGGCGCCGCTGGCCTTGACCCAACGTTTTGTATCACGGTACCCGAGGGGCATGGATTAGGAGAGGTGCGCCAGCTTGTGGGCTCGAACGAGGGTGCCTCGTGAAAAGCAGACGAAAGGCAGAAAAGGGAAAAGGCTCACGAGGGCACCCGTCCAGCCCCCTCGCGAGGAATGCGAGAGAGAGCATAGGCTAAACTGAAGACGGAAACAGAGGCACAAGGCGACAGAACCAAATCGGCGAAGAACACCAGAAGCAAACTTCAATTAAAAGAGGGGCGAGCCAACTTCAGAAAGCAAATGAAAAGCCGCGTCCGGCACCTAGTCTAGTCTTCATGTCTTCTCACCAGCGCGAAGCTAAGTGTCGAATTTCGGGTTCCGACAGACCCTTGAGGTTCGAACACTGGGGTGTGCGCATAGATCTCTCCCCTACCGATCTACGTCAAATCTCCTCACATGATCTAAGCTGGAAACAACGAACAACACAAGGTAAAAGAGGTTTATACTGGTTCGGGCCACCGTTGTGGTGTAATACCCTACTCTAGTGTGTGGTGTGGTGGATTGCCTCAGGGGATGACAATGAACAGTACATGGGAAGAACAGCCTCGTGAGAGGTGTTCTTGAGCCGGTGCGATGAACTGTTTGGGTGAGTTCAGTCGTGTCTCTCTCTCTGCTAGGGCTCTACCAGATCTCTAGATCTCTGTGGTGGCTAGCTCTATTTATAAAGGCCCTGGGCCTCTCCCCCAAATAATGAGCGGGAAGGGCGCCAACAATTGGCCATTTTGAAGGGGAATATCTAGTACAAGTTATCCTGACAAAAGGTGGTCTTCGGCTGCCAAAAGCACTGGTGATGACGCCATCTTGGGCTCCACGGTGACCTCCATCCTGCCGCTCTACTAGTCTTGGTCTCGTTGCAACGGAATGGTAACCTTAGCCCGATGCCTTGGTTTGTGCTTGCCCCATTTGCACAAAAGGGGAAACAAGGACACTGTGCAGGCCGACGCCCGCCTGGCGCCCGCCTGGTCTCGATCGTCATGGCTTGCGTCACGTGCTCCTTGCGAGGTACCCCTGCCTTGATCTCTCCGCCTCCTCGCGAGCCTGCCGGATGAGGCTGCCTCTGAGGAAGCTTCCGGTCGTCTGCCCCGCGAGGCTTAGCCCCTCGCGAGGGTCTTGAGCTTGAGCTGGTGAAGATGGGTCACGCTGGGCCCCCACTTGAGCCACGCCGCAAGCCACAGGCAGGCAAGTCTGGGGACCCCCTTTCCTAGGACGCCGACAGTAGCCCCCGGGCCCAAGGCGTGCCCGGGCCTGGCCTAGGAGGGAAGCGAAGGGGCAAGCGCGAAGCACCGCGGGCCCCAATAGCCTGCGCCCTTGGGCGTCACGTGGCGATTGATTGGTCGTGGGCGTATGCGCTTCCCACGACGCCTCGGCGACCGCATGACTTGACAAGTCCCTGCATGGAGAGAAACCGGTCATGATTACCTGCGATCGGGGTGCGCGGCGGTTGGCCTCCTCTGGCTATAAGTACGGGGCTGCGCGAGCCCCTTCAGCTCATCCCTTCCTGCTGCTCCTTTTCTTCTTGGCTACTCGTCGTTCCCATGGCTCCAAAGAGATTCTCGGCCGCGGAGAAAGGAAAGGCCCGTCAGGCAGGGCATGACTCCCTCCCGACCAAGCGCGGCGAGGCCGCCCTTGCAAGTATTTCACGGTCCCCTTAGTGGCCTCCCGCGGCCATGGAGGCGGTTCCCTGCGCGGTGGTGAGCGCCCGGTTGCCTATGAGGGGCATGCCGTGGCTGCGCGCCCCCCTAGGCCGCGCTTTCGCTCTACGGAGGTGCTGCCGGAGTTTGTCATGTGGTCGGCGGACCCAACCAGCACCCGGCTCTAGCTCCCCCGTTTCTTCATAGGTGAAATGCCGACCAGCGCCCGGTGTGGCCTCTGGCTCCAGGCAGACGGCTGCTGCAGCAGGGCCTCCTAGGCTTCGCTGGAGGTCTCCGTCTCTGGGAATGGGGCCCTGAACCGCGGCTGGCAAACGTTTGCCCGCGCGCACGGCCTGAATCGGCGGTGCACCCTGCACTTCAAGTTCGATGGCGACGCCACCCTCTACGTGAGTGTGTTCGGGGAAGACGATCACCGTCCTGGGTGCTGCCCCGAAGACGACGACCGTGGCCGCCTGCCCAACCCCGGTACCGACCAGGATGAAGACGGCGACAGGCGTACTGGCGGCGGTGCTCGGGGTTCGCTAAGCTTCGGCGACTCCCTCTTAGGCAGCAGCTCCTCCAGCGGTGGCCACGACCAGCCCCCTTGCCGCCGCGCCCGCCTGGGTGAAGGTAGCGGGTCAGCCCGCCGTCGCGCCCCGGTGAATGTGATAGGAGGGATTCGCCTGAGCCCCAGGAGCAGCTCGAACCTTCGCCGTGGGTCAGTGTAGGACGGACCGCGCCCATTTTGTTTTTCTTCTTTTCCTGTGCAGTAATAGAAGGTAGTATAGGGCCCTGCGGGGGCATGTTAGAACTGCTGTTGTTAACCATCGCGCCGCTTCCTCTATTTCTGCGCTGTGTTTCCACGCCATGCACCCATGTGCGGGAATTATTTTAGCTCGGTGAGGCTTGACGCGGTCCTCGCCTCCCGAGGCCGTGGCCTCGCCATGCGCTTCGTGCCCTGCAAGGATTAGTAGGAGGGGTAACTTTCGGTCTTGGTTGTGGGGGAGATCGGCCCAGGTCCTACGCTTGTGTCGCGTTGCCCGTGGGGCATGGACTGGGAGGGGTGCTCCCGCAGAGGACTCGGATAGGAAAGCTCCAAACGATCGGGGCACAAAACACTCGCAAGGGCGCCCGCGAACCTCCCTCGCGAGACTTGTGCGAGAGAAAACGAGGCAAGCGAGTGAAAAATATAAAGAGTCACAAGCCGGGAACGCCAACAGCTCCAATAAAACTTCAAACGGGAATAAACAAGCCAACTGCAGAAAGCAAATCGAAAAGCCGCGTCCGGCACCTATTCTAGTCTTCGACGTCTTCTCACCAATGCGGAGCTAAGTGCTGCCACTGGGCGTGGGCGGGAGCCCCCGAGGCCCGAGGGCGGCACTCCGAAGACTCCGGGGCGTGTACAGCCCCACTCCGGGGCGGTGAGCTTCACACGCATTGGCCTTCTTCACAGGCACCGGGCCTTTCCTGAAATGCGGCAGCTTCACACGCATTTGCCTTCTTCACAGGCATCGGGCCTTTCCCAAAACACGGCAACTTCACAGGCATTTGCCTTCTTCACAGGCACCGGGCCTTTCCCAAAACACGGCAGCTTCACAGGCATTTGCCTTCTTCACAGGCACCGGGCCTTTCCTAGGCGCTAGGCCTCGCTCAGGGGTCGAACCTCCGGAGATGTTGAATGTTCCACCTGTTCTGGATGGGTCCCCCCTCCATGGTCTCCAAGCGCGCGGAGCCAGGCCTGGAGACATGAACAACCTGAATGGGCCCTCCCACATGGGAGAGAGCTTGTGCAGCCCCTCCCTGGAGAGAACCCTTCTGAGCACGAGATCCCCTACCTCAAGAGTTATGGGGCGGATGTTGCGGCAGTGGTATCGTCACAGCGCCTGTTGATACCTTGCCGCTCACAGTGCGACTTCTCGACGGTGTTCCTCCCCCAGCATGAGATCCACCCCCCGCATGGCATCCTGCTGCGTCTCGTCGAACACCAGGACCCGTGCGGAGCGACGCCTGACCTCGTGAGGGAGGACAGCTTCTGCCCTATAGACGAGGAAGAACGGGGTCTCTCCAGTCGGCTTGGTCGCAGTGGTGCGGATTGACCACAGCACGGACTGGAGCTCGTCGTACCAGCCCCTGCCACAGGCCTCCAGCTTCTTCTTGAAGGTCCTGGCTTTGAGGCCCCTCAGGACCTCCGCGTTGGCTCGCTCGGCCTGGCGTTGCTCCAGGGGTGTGCTACCGAAGCGTAGCATATCTGCGTTCCAAGGTTACACAGTATGTTTTGAAGAGATTACTGGTGAATTGCGAACCATTGTCGGTGATGATGCGGTCGGGCACCCCAAATCGGCTCACAAGGCCCTTGATGAACTTGACTGCATAGCTTGTCGGGATTGTACGGATGGCTTCCACCTCAGCCCACTTGGTGAACTTGTCCACAGCGACGTAGAGGTAGCGATAGCCCCCTGGCACCCGAGGAAACGAGCCCAGAATGTCCAGCCCCCAAACTGCGAATGGCCATTAGAGGGGTATAGTCTGTAGATCTCCCGCGGGCTGATGGATCTGCTTAGCGTGAAACTGGCAGGCCTCGCAAGCCTTCACTAGCTCAACGGCGTCGTTGAGCGCCGAGGGCCAGTAGAACCCACTACAGAACGCCTTGCCAACGAGGGTTTGCAACGACGAGTGGTGCCCGCAATCTCCGCCGTGTATGTCTGCCAGCAGCTCCTTCCCTTGCTCTCGGGAGATGCAACGTAGGGACATGTCATTTAGTCCCTTCCTGTAGAGCTCTCCATCCTTGATGCAATAAGTTGTGGCCTACCGTGCCACACACTCCGCTTCCTCCTTGTTCTCCGGCAGTGTCCCTTGCGTCAGGTAGTTCTTGAGCTCCGGGATCCAACACCCTTCCTGAGGCCCCAACGCCAGGAGCAGGCGTGCCCCTGAGGCCAGGCTGCAGACCGGGGTTCCTGAGGCGGGCGGCTGAGGGAGCTCCTCCCTTGGTTGCGCCGTGCTCGACAGTGACGGCACCGCCAAGGGTTTGAAGAGCCGCTCCTCGAAGACACCTGGCTCCTGAGGCAGCTGCCTAGATGCCCTCTTGGCAATGTCATCAGCCTCCTGATTGGTGCCGCGAGGCACATGCTGCAACTCCAGCCCCCAAAACTGTTTCTCCATCTTGCGATCCTCAGCGAGGTAGGCCTCCATCTGCTTGCCCTTTGGCTTGTATATCTTGTTGGAGAAGTTGACGAGGAGCTGCGAATCGCCCTTGATGATGAGGCGCTTCACCCCTAAGGCAATTGCGGCCTTCAAGCCTGCTATCAGGCCTTCGTACTCCGCTATGTTGTTGGAGACCTTTTCTCCGTGCTGGAAGTAGAGTTGTACGGCGTAGTAGAGTTTGTCATGGGTAGGGGATATGAGCACTGTGCCAGCTCCCGCACCGTGTCGGGAGAACGCCCCATCGAAGTACATGACCCAGCCGTCCGGTGCTTCACTTCTCGGGGAAAGTGATCGGTCTTTGCCTGCCTCGAGACCCGGCGCTTCTGCCCATTCTGCCACGAAATCCGCCAGTGCGGCTCCCTTGATGACTCTGGTCATACTGAATTCTAGCTGAAATGCCTGTAGTTCAATGTTCCATTCAGCAATCCTTCCAGCTGAGTTGGGGCTCCTGAGCATTCTTTCCAAGGGGTATGCTGAGATGACTTTGATGGGATGGCCTTGGAAGTAGTGGCGCAGCTTGCGTGAGGCCACTAGTAGTGCGAGGAGGAGTTTTTGAGGCATGGGATACCGTGCCCTTGCGTCCCGTAGCACCATGCTGACGAAGTACACGGGATGCTCGATGAGGTTGAGGGTGCTGGCGCAGCTTGCGTCCTCTAGAGGTCCAGACGTCTCTTGAGACGACGGAGCTCCCAGCGCTTGGTCGCCTGAAGAGGCCTCTCCTGCTCCGGGTGCGTTCTCCTGCTGCGGCTGTTCCTTTCCGGCTACGGTTGCAGCCTTCGCGAGGCCCTCCTAGCTCTGCTTTGCTTCAGTTCGGACGGTCGATGCGGCCTTGGCACAGCGCTCCTCCCTGACCGCCACCAGGGCTGCGCTAGTGGAGTAGGGGGTGGACGCAAGGTAGAGCATTAGGGGCTCCCGAGGACACGGAGCTACCATCACTGGTGGGCTAGTAAGGTACCTCTTGAGGTCTTGGAATGCCTTGTCGGCCTCTTCAGTCCATTTGAAGAACCCCTTTTTCTTCATCAGCTTGAAGAAGGGCAGCGCTCGTTCCCCCAGCTTGGAGATGAAGCGCCCCAGGGCAGTTACATGCCCGGTGAGCTTCTGCATTTCTCTGAGGGTCCTTGGCGGGCTCATGTCTTCAAATGCCCTGACCTTCTCCAGGTCGGCCTCGATGCCCCTGTGGGACACGAGGAAACCCAAGAGCTTGCCCGAGGGGACTCCAAACACGCACTTCCCCGGGTTGAGCCGTAGGTCCACTTCGTTTAGGCTCGCAAAGGCTTCTTCCAGGTCCTGTATCAGGGTTCTTGCCTCATGACACTTCACCACAATGTCATCGACGTAAGCTTCAGCGTTCCTCCTGAGCTGCCGGCCTAAGGTGATGTGCATCAGCCGCTGAAAGGTCGCGCCTGCGTTACGCAACCCAAATGGCATGCATGTATAGCAGTACACTCCACGCGGGGTCAGGAAAGCCGTCTTTTCCAGGTCTTCTACCACCATCTTGATCTGGTGATAGCCCGAGAAGGCATCTAGGAAGCACAATAGGTCACACTCTGCGGTGGAGTCGACTATCTTGTCAATGCGGGGGAGCGGAAATGGATCCTGCGGGCAGGCCTTGTTGAGGTTGGTGAAGTCGACACACATGCGCTCCTTTCCTCCCTTTTTTGGCACAACGACCGGATTAGCCAGCCAACCAGGGTAGCGAACCTCGCGGATGACTCCTGCCGCCTCTAGCTTCCGTGTCTCTTGAATGATGAAAGCCTGTTTCTCAGTGGACTGTCGCCTCGCCTTCTGCTTCACGGGGCGCACATAGGGGCACATGTTGAGGTGATGCTCAATCACATCCCTTGGGACCCCTGCTAACTGATCAGGTTCCCACGCAAACACCTTCTTGTTCGCACGCAGGAACCTCACCAGGGCCTTCTCTTGCTCGGGCTCGAGGTTGGCCCCTATGGTGAAGGTGGCGTTAGTGGACTCGTCCTCGTCGACTGGTACCTGCTTGGTTTCCGCCTTGTCTTGGGTGAATAGCTGCTTCTTTTTAGCCGGCGTAGCCCCCTTGGGCTCAAGGGCGTCGGTGCTAGTGGGCTGCGCCACCGCGGCCTCCTTGAAAACAAGCTGTAGCACCTGCAGCGCATCCCTTGTGTCTCCTGACACGGTGAGGACGCCGCTGCTCCCAGACATCTTCATGAGGTTGTACGCCGGGTGAGTTGCTGCCATGAATCGAGCCAAGGACGGATAGCCGAGGATGGCGTTGTAGGGGAGGCCGATGGGGGCGATGTTGAAGTCGATCAGCTCCGTGCAGAAGTTGTCGTAGGTGCCGAAGGTCACTGGGAGGCGGATCCGTCCCCAAGGAGGCGGTGGAACCGGCTCCCACGCCCGAGAAAGGCCTGCTAGGTTGGAGCCGCTCCAGCGGCACGTGGAGGAGGCTTAAGGCCTCCACCGAGAGCACGTTGAGGCCGGCACCACCGTAGATGAGGGTCCTGGTGACGGCCACTTGGAAGATGGTGGGAGTGCACAGCATCGGGAGCGCGCCCGAACCGATGGGGTTGAAGGGGTGATCCTCCGAGTCGAAGGTTAGATCGGCCTTGGGCGCCACCCAGCCGGGGGGGCTTCTCGGCGCTTGGAGGCGGTGTTGATCCGGCGGGTGAACGGCTTAACATGATGGCTGGAGGGTGGTGCCTGGGAGCCACCTAGGAGAGCTGCGACGACAGGCGGCGCTGGTGCGGCAAAACAGGCGAGGAAGAGGTCACGCAGCTCCTCCCAGGAGGTGACAGAAGCCGTCGGTAGGTGGAGGAGCCACACGCACGGGACGCCGCTGAGGGCCATGGGTAACCAGTTGGCCATCACCCGGACGTCGCCCCCAGCTCTGAGGACGGCCTCCCCGTATGCCAGCAGGAAAATCATCGGGTCCGTTGCGCTGTTGTAGCGCAGCGGCATCTCGGGCTTGAACTTGCATGGCCACTGTACCTGTCGCAAGGTGGGGGCCAAGGCCTGGAGCCCCCTGGCCCCAGTGCCGGCATCCGTTGCTGGAGCGGGCGGCGCGTTGTCCGCCATGAGGGCGGAATGCGATGTTGGGGGAGAGCGGGTCGTCAGGAGGGAGGACTACGGTGCACCCCTACCTGGCGCTCCAAATGTCGGATTTCGGGTTCCAGCAGACCCTTGAGGTTCGAACACTGGGGTGCGCGCAGAGATCTCTCCCCTACCGATCTACGTCCAATCTCCTTGCGTGATCTAAGCTGGAAACAACGAACAACACAACGGACACGCGGTTTATGCTAGTTCGGGCCACCGTTGTGGTGTAATACCTACTCCAGTGTGTGGTGTTGTGGATTGCCTCAGGGGCTGACGATGAACAGTACAAGGGAAGAACAGCCTCGCGAGAGGTGTTCTTGAGCCGGTGCAATGAACTGTTTGGGTGAGTTCAGTCGCCTCTCTCTCTCTCTGCTAGGACTGTACCGGATCTCTAGATGTCTCCCCCTCTACTCTGTGGTGGCTAGCTCTATTTATAAAGGCCCTGGGCCTCTCCCCCAAATAATGAGCGGGAAGGGCACCAATAATTGGCCATTTTGAAGGGGAACATCTAGTACAAGTTATCCTGACCAAAGGTGGTCTTCGGCTGCCAAAAGCACTGGTAATGACGCCGTCTTGGGCTCCACGGGGACCTCCGTCCTGCCGCTCTGCTGGTCTTGGTCTCGCTGCACCGGAATGGTAACCTTTGCCCGATGCCTTGGCCTATGCTTGGCCCCTTTGCACAAAAGGGGAAACAAGGACACTAAGCAGGCCGGCGCCCACCTGGCGCCCGCCTGGTCTCGATCGTCATGGCTTGTGTCACGGGCTCCTCGCGAGGTACCCCTGCCTTGATCTCTCCACCTCCTCACGAGCCTGCCTGATGAGGCTGCCTCTGAGGAAGCTTCCAATCGTGCACCCCGCGAGGCTCGGCCCCTCGCGAGGGTCTTGAGCTTGAGCTGGTGAAGATGGGCCGCGCTGGGCCCCCACTTGAGCCACGCCGCAAGCCGCAGGCAGGCAAGTCTGGGGACCCCCGTTCCCAGGACGCCGACACTAAGTGCTACCGCTAAGACGTGGGAGGGAGCCCCCGAGGCCCAAGGGCGGCACTCCTGAGACTCCGGGGCATGTACAGCCCCACTCATTATTACGTGAGAGTGTCACAGAGGGAGACCTTCACAGGTACGGGGCCTTTCTTCACAGGCACTGGGCCTTGCTTCATGGGTAGAACTTCCGGAGGTGCTGGATGTTCCAGGCGTTCTGGATGGGTACCCCATCCTGTGTCTCCAGGCGCACGGCGCCAGGCCTGGAGGCATTGTCGACCTTGAAAGGGACCTCCCACATGGGTGAGGGCTTATGCAGCCCTTCCCTGGAGAGCACCCGCCTCAGGACGAGGTCACCCACCTCGAGCATCCTGGAGCGGACGCTGTGACAGTGGTACTGCCGCAGTGCCTGCTGGTATCTTGCCGCCCGTAGTGCATCTTCACGGCGGCGTTCCTCCCCCAGCACGAGGTCCATCCCCCGCCTGGCATCCTGCTGCATTTCATCAAAAGCCAGGACCCGTGCGGAGCGATGTCTGACCTCGTGAGGAGGACTGCTTCTGCTCCGTAGACGAGGAAGAACGGGGTCTCGCTCGTTGTCTTGGTGGCGGTGCTGCAGATGGACCATACCACGGACTGGAGCTCATCGTGCCAGCCCCTGCCGCAGGCCTCGAGCTTCTTCTTGAAGGTCCTGGTCTTCAGGCCTCTCAGGACCTCCGCGCTGGCGCGTTCAGCCTGGCCATTGCTCTTGGGGTGCAACACCGAAGCGTAGCAGATCTGCGTTCCAAGGTTAGCACAATATGTCTTGAAGAGATTACTTGTGAACTGCGAGCCATTATCAGTGATGATGCGGTTGGGGACCCCAAAACGGCTCACGAGGCCCTTCATGAACTTGACCGCAGATCCAGCTGGGATGGTGCGGACAGCTTCCAGCTCCGCCACTTGGTGAACTTGTCGATAGCAACGTAGAGGTATCAGTAGCCCCCAGGCGCTCGAGGGAACAGGCCCAGGATGTCCAGTCCCCAGACTGCGAATAGCCACGAGAGTAGAATGGTCTGGAGGCCCTGAGCTGGCTGATGGATTTGCTTGGCATGGAATTGGCTGGCCTCACAGGATCTCACCAGCTCAGCTGCGTCATTGAGCGCCATAGGCCAGTAGAACCCGCTGTGGAATGCCTTGCCGACGAGGGTTCGTGACGACGAGTGGTGCTCGCAGTCCCCGTCGTGTATGTCGGCTAGCAGCTCTTTCCCCTGTTCCCTGGAGATACAATGCAATGAAACGTCATTTGGCCGCTTCCTGTATAACTCACCATCCTGGATGCAATATGTCGTGGCTTGCCGTGCCACACGCTCTGCATCTTCCTTCTTCTCCGGCAGCGTCCCTTGCATCAGGTATTCCTTGAATTCCTTGGTCCAGCATCCCTCCTGGGGCTTGAGCGCCAAGAGTAGACGCGCTCCCGAAGTCGGGCCACAGGCTGGGGCTCCCGCGGCAGGTGGTTGCGGGAGCTCGTCCCGAGGCTGCGATGTCCTTGAAAGCAGTGGTGTCGCCGATGGCTTGAAGAGCCGCTCCTCGAAGATGCCAGGCTCTTGGGGTTGTCTCTTGGATGCCCTTCTGGCGATGTCGTCGGCTTCCTTGTTGGTTCCCCGGGGCACGTGCTGCAATTCCAAGCCCAGGACCTGCTTCTCCATCTTGCGTACTTTCGCGAGGTATGCCTCCATGTGTTCATCCTTTGGCTCATATACCTTGTTGGAGAAGTTGACGAGGAGCTGCGAGTTTCCCCCGATGGTGAGACGCTTCACCCCTAGTGCCGCCGCAGCCTTCAGGCCGGCTATGAGACCCTCCTACTCTGCAATGTTGTTGGAGACCTTCTCACCCTGCTGGAAGTAGAGCTGCATGGCGTAGTAGAGCTTGTCCTGAGTGGGCGAGATGAGTACTGCTCCAGCCCCCGCGCCTTGGCGCGCGAAAGCACCATCGAAATACATGACCCAGCCACCGGGTGCCTCACTTCCCGGCGGGAGGGACTGGTCCTCTCCTATTTCAAGCGCCAGGGCGTCCGTCCATTCTGCCACGAAATCGGCGAGCGCGGCTCCCTGGATGACCCTGGTGGTGCTGAACTCCAACTGGAATGCCTGCAGCTCGATGTTCCACTCGGCGACCCTCCCGGCGGAGTTGGGGCTCCTGAGCACCCTCTCTAGTGGGTAGGCCAAGACGACATTGATGGGGTGACCTTGAAAGTAGTGCCACAGCTTTCGTGAGGCCACCAGGAGCGCGAGTAGGAGCTTCTGAGGCATGGGGTACCGTGCTCTTGCGTCTCGCAACACCGTGCTGACGAAGTATACCGGGTGCTCGACGAGGGTAGGTGCGCTGATGAGGCTTGCGCCTTCCGGGGGTTGGGGAGCCTCATGAGGTGGTGGAGCCCCCAATGCTTGATCACTTGTCGGGGCCCTTGCGGGTTCGGGCATCGTCCTGCTGAGCTTGATCCTCTATTGTCGCTGCTGCAGCCCTTGCGGGTTCGGGGGCATGGTCCTGCTGAGCTTGTGAAAGTGCAACTATCCCAAGGTGGTTTTGGTAATTCATAACAACATATAGCTCATTGAGCTAATGCTATTCCAAGATGATTATTTCAGGAAAGCTCAATGATTGGCATGGCATGGATGTGAAAGTGGAACCCTCAAAATGCTAAGGACAAAGGATTGGCTCAAGCTCAAAAGCTCAAGACTCTTCATTTTATATTTTAGTGATCCAAGATCACATTGAGTCTTTAGGAAAAGCCAATACTATCAAGGAGGGATGAGGTGTTGCTTAATGAGCCTCTTGCTTCATGTGCTTAGTGATATGCTCCAAAACCCTCAACTACTTTCCCATATCCACATATGACCCAAACCCTAAGCCAAACTCGGTCCTACCGATTCTTCCTATCTGGCGCCACCGAGTTTCACTTGTCATTAGCCACTACCAAACCCTAGCAATTCGGTCCTACCGATAGGGATCTCGGTCTCACCGAGATGGGGTTGCAAACTCTCTGTTTCCCTTTCGTAACTTTTCGGTCTCACCGAAAGAGCGAATCGGTCCCACCGAGATTGCAATGTAAACCCAGTGTTTCCCCTTTGTAACTTTTCGGTCTCACCGAAAGAGAAAATCGGTCCCACCGAGTTTGCCTGGCCAACTCTCTGGTTAGCTAATTAACAAATTCAGTCTCATCGAGTTTGTGTAATCAGTCTCACCGAGATTACATTATGCCCAAACCCTAACCATATCGGTCCTACCGAGTTGCATATCAGTCCCACCGAAAATCTCTAATGGTCAGTAGGTTTACATTTTTGGTCCGACCGAGTTTATTGATTCGGTCCCACCGAGATTGGAAAACTGTGTAACGGTTGGATTTTGTGTGGAGGCTATATATACCCCTCCACCTCCTTCTCATTCGAAGAGAGAGCCATCAGAACACACACACCATTCCAACTCATATGTTCTGAGAGAGAACCACCTACTCATGTGTTGAGACCAAGACATTCCATTCTTACCATATGAATCTTGATCTCTAGCCTTCCCAAGTTGCTTTCCACTCAAATCTTCTTTCCACCAAATCCAAATCCTATGAGAGAGAGTTGAGTGTTGGGGAGACTATCATTTGAATCACTAGAGCAAGGAGTTCATTACCTACACACCATTTGTTACTTCTTGGAGAGTGGTGTCTCATAGATTGGCTAGGTGTCACTTGGGAGCCTCCGACAAGATTGTGGAGTTGAACCAAGGAGTTTGTAAGGGCAAGGAGATCGCCTACTTCATGAAGATCTACCGCTAGTGAGGCAAGTCCTGTGTGGGCGATGGCCATGGTGGGATAGACAAGGTTGCTTCTTCGTGGACCCTTTATGGGTGGTTGCTTCTTCGTGGACCCTTCATGGGTGGAGCCCTGTGTGGACTCACGGAACCGTTACCCTTGGGTGGAGCCCTGTGTGGACTCGCGCAACCGTTACCCTTCGTGGGTTGAAGTCTCCATCAACGTGGATGTAGGATAGCACCACCTATCTGAACCACGGGAAAAACATCCGTGTCTCCAATTGCGTTTGAATTCTCCAAACCCTTCCCTTTACATTCTTGCAAGTTGCATGCTTTACTTTCCGCTGCCTATATACTCTTTGCATGCTTGCCTGAATTGTGTGATGATTGCTTGACTTGTCCTAAATTAGCTAAAATCTGCCAAGAACTAAAATTGGGAAAAGGTTAAGTTTTTATTTGGTCAAGTAGTCTAATCACCCCCCTCTAGACATACTTTCGATCCTACAAGTGGTATCAGAGCTTTGGTCTCCATTTGCTTTGATCTCCATAGCTTTTGGTGGTCATAGCCTTGGTTTCAAAACCTAGTAAAGTATGGCGTCTAGCGAGGGAAATTATCACCGTAGAGGTCCTTACTTTGATGGTACTAATTTTGCTAGTTGGAAGCATAAAATGAAAATGCATATTCTTGGACATAACCCCGCCGTTTGGGCTATTGTGTGTGTTGGTTTGCAAGGTGACTTCTTTGATGGGAGAGAACCGAACCGTGAAGCTACCGCGGATGAGTTGAAGATGTTGCAATACAATGCTCAAGCTTGTGATATTCTCTTCAACGGATTGTGCCCCGAAGAATTCAACAAAATCAGCCGCCTTGAGAATGCAAAGGAAATTTGGGACACTTTGATTGATATGCACGAAGGTACCAACTCCGTTAAGGAATCCAAGTTGGATGTGCTTCAAAGCCAACTTGACAAGTTCAAGATGAAGGATGGTGAAGGTGTCGCTGAAATGTACTCTAGGCTTGCTCTCATCACAAATGAGATTGTCGGCTTAGGAAGTGAAGAGATGACCGATAAATTCATCATCAAGAAGATTCTAAGAGCCTTGTATGGAAAATATGATACCGTGTGCACATTGATCCAAATGATGCCCAACTACAAAGATCTCAAGCCAACGGAGGTGATTGGAAGAATTGTTGCTCATGAGATGTCACTTAAGGATAAAGAGGAACTTCACAACAAATCAAGTGGTGCCTATAAAGCCTCATGTGAAGCCCCTACATCATCAAGTGAGAAACAAGACTTCAATGAAGAACTGAGCTTAATGGTGAAGAACTTCAACAAGTTCTACAAGAGTAGAAGCAAAGATAGAAGCTCCAAGTCAAGGTCCTACAATGACAAAAGATCTTCTAGTCGAGAGCGAAACTGCTACAATTGTGGAAGACCCAGACACTATTCCAATGAGTGTACGGCTCCCTACAAGAGAAGAGAAGATTCTCCAAAAAGAAGAAGCAAAGGATCACCACCAAGAGAGAGAAGGAGTAGAGATGATCATTATGAACGAAGATACTCGCGGAGAAGCAAGGATTCGGAACGGAAGGAAAAATCATCAAGGAGCTACACAAGGTGAAGACATCAAGCTCATGTTGGTGAATGGGTATCCGGCTCCGACTCCGACAGCCACTCCGAGAAAAGTTATTACTCCGGCTCTGAAGATACTCAAGATGAAGGTGTTGCCGGTCTAGCACTTGTGTCAACCAACTCCTACGACATATTTGACTCACCAAATGAAGGAATTGGAAGATGCTTCATGGCCAAAGGTCCTAAGGTAACACACCCCGAGTATGTTGATTTCAATAGTGATGAAGATGACTTGTTAGGTGATGATTTGCTTGTTGACAACTCTAGTGATGAATACTATGATGAAATGTTAATTAAACATGCTAATCAAGATAAAACGAATGACAATGATAAGGAGAAGATTGAGGCCCTAACTAAAGAACTAAACACTCTTAAGTTAGCTCATGAAACCATCTTCGAAGATCATCGAGAACTTTTAAGAGCTCATGAGAAATTACGCTTTGAAAAGCTCAATCTTGAGCAAGAGCATGAGTTCTTAAAGGCAATCAATGATGATCTCCGCAAGAAAAGTTCTTCTTACATTGCCAAGCGTTTACTCTTATCCACTTACATGCCTCAAGTCAAGTCTAGTAACAAGAACAAGAAAGATTCTTCCTCTAGTAGTAACAATGATCATGCTAAATCCTATATTGTTACTTCTAGTAGCTCTCTTGATTCCACTAATGATTCTCTTAGCCAAGTTACACTTGAGCAAGAAAATAGTTTATTGAAGGGAATTATAGAGAAAGGAGTGTACAAAAGCCTTGCCGGGAGTAAGCAATTCGAGGAAATTGTGCACAAGCAAGGAATGCACCGGACGAATCAAGGTGTTGGTTTTGAACGAAAGTTCAATGCCAATGGAGTTGAGTGGGAAGAAGATCAATACCCCAGGACAAAGTTTGTCCCTCAACAAGAGAAGCATACTTCTTTCAAAGGGACACAAACTCAAGATGATCTTCCACCACAAGACTACAAGCAAAAAGGCAAGGACAAGCTTCAAGAGGAAATTGACGCATTTGAAGAAGCTCCAAAGACCTTAGTCAAGTGGATTCCCAAGACTACTTCAAGTTCCACTTCATCAAGTACGACTACAACTCCAAGGATTCCCATCAAGATGATGTGGATCCAAACGAAGAAGAACTAGAGAGTTCTTGAGGGTGACTCCGCCAACGTACTTCACTCTTATCATTTTGGCAAGAACAAGTGCAATCAACTTCCACATCTTGCACTAGTTCAAGGAGTCACAAACCCTCTTGTTGGTAAGACAAGGGACAAGGTAATCTAAAAGTTTTCATGGACATCATCTTTGTGTGCATCACTCTATGTCTATGGATACCCTTGTTTGGTCCTTGTGGGACTAACCCATGTAGGTATTGAAAGTGCAATTCACTCAAATGGATAGCTCCAAGAGATCTACATCAACATTGAGCATCCACATCTTCAAAATCTACATGAAGTCATCATCGACAAAACCCAAGGTTAGTTCATCCCTCTTAGGGGGGATATCACATCTAGGGGGAGCTTTACTCTAAGACTTGAGCTAAAGCAACTCTAAAGATGTGAACAAAACAATGCTTTATGTAAAAGTGGTAACCCCACTTGAGCTTAAACGATGAGTATGACCTATGATCAAGTGTTCTCACTTGACTCCTAAGTCAATATACTCATATATAGATGACCTAGTCATCGCAAATTGCTTGATAGATGCTAGAATTGGTTGTGCATGCCTTGCCACATATTTCATTTGACATCTTATTGTGTGAGCATGCTGGTTGCATATTTTACTCATTCGAGGACATCCACTTGTTGTTTTGATTGTTTGGTTTTATCTTCTTTGCCAAGTGGATGGACAAGAATGCCTAAGAACCTCCTCTAGCTATCTATGTTGTTCTCGTCTCAAACTCTATTCATGCTGCATCACAAAGTTTGATCAAGTCAGATTTGAACCACTCTGTGTGAGGAGCGCTCGGAGTCCCCGATTCGTCATAGACTTAAACTTCCAAAACCTCTTTATGATTCTCGGTCTGACCGATACTCCACCTTCGGTCCTACCGAAATCATTAATTTGATCTAGGTTTTTGATCTCGGTGCAACCGATTTGAACATTTCGGTCACATCGAGTTTCAGTAACTGCTTGCAGTTATGAATCTCGGTGCCACCGAGTTGTTCCACTCGGTCACACCGACAGGGTCGGGCTATATATAGTCACGGGCAAAATTTTGGAAATTTCTCCGAACCCCTTCGCCCGCGCGATAGCCTGCTCTGCCCTCGTGGTCTCCGGATCGTCTTCTCGCCGCCAGCAGCCTCCAGTCACTGGTCTCCGTCGCCGTCAACGGGAATTCTGCCCCGCCGTTGCCGCCGTAGCAAGTCCCCGCCGAACTAGGGTATGGACTTGATCTTTGTGCTATTCCCCAATCTGATTCCTAGCACATTGTGATCATATTGATTCTAGCCACGATTGAAACACTCCTATCCAGTCAAAACACTCATAGATTAGGTTTGATTCTAAAATTCTAGGTTTAGGTTTCCGCCGAAACTATCTCGGACCCACCGAGTTGAAAAACTCGGTCCCACCGATTTGGCTTATGCCATTGCACAAGTGAGACTCGGTCTGACCGAGAATTACTTATCGGTGTGACCGATTTTTGAACTCAGTGAAACCCTAGCAGTCTCGGTGCCACCGAACTGTGACTCGGTCCTACCGAGTTCACTAGTTTAGGTTCCAAAACTGCTTCGGTATCACCGAGTTTGAAAATCGGTAGATCCAAGATGATTTCAGTGGGAAACTAAAACTAAGTTTTTGGATCATTCTTTTGCAAAAATCTCTGCATTTTGTGATGCTCATCTTTTCTACCTCATCTATAATCTATTCACAGGGTCAGCAGTTAGTTTGCAGCATGTTTGATCAAAGTGATAGCCAAAATATGTCAGAGCAGCAAGTGGTGATGAGTGAGGGCACTAGTCCCTCCAGTTCATCTGATGAAGGCAGCAGGAGCACTCCTAGTAATTTGCCAAAGGCTACCACGAGACAAAGGAAGAAGAGGACTTCAGATTCCGAAGATGAGGACTATGTGGCAGAGGAAGAGGCCACTTCCAAGAGAGTTGAGCCAGCTCAAGGCACTAAGCCAGGTCTGAAAATCAAAAGGCCAGCAGGCAGGCAGCCAATGTCAAAGGCCAGAATGTCAACTGAGAAGCCCATAGAGCCAGTTGCAGCTGAGGGCAAGAAAAGGAAGGAAAGGGTGAAGAAGACTATGGCTAGAGTGCTTGGCAAAGCTTCCATCATGGAAGAAGAAGAGGAAGAAGAGGTAGTTGCACCAGCGCCCAAGGCACCCAAGCTAATGGGAGATGCCATAAAATCAGGGGGAGCTGCTTCCAAGGCCAAGTCAGCTCCAAAGCCAAAGCCTAAGAAAAATACAAGGAGCATTCCTACAGCTGAGAAGAACAAGGCCCCAGTGCCTGAGACTGTTTCTGAAGAAGAGGAAGAGAATGTCCTGAGAAAGCTAAAGCCCAAGATCCCAGACCACAACGATGCTCATCCTGTGGCCGAGGACATGAAGCTCGGGAGAGATTCAGGGCTGAGGAAATGGAGAGAAGTAGACCCATATGCTTCAAGGAGAGGACAGCAGTGGACTACAGATTTCACACCAAGGAGCCGCAAGATTTCTATGAGACTGTGCTGCTAGATAAGAAGCCCATTGTATGTGATATGAGATGGGTCGACTGAGAATGAGCCATCATCTACCAAGCATATGCAAAGAAGGAGAAGGCGAGGAAGGAGAAAGCTGCCAAGATGCCTAGTCAAGAGGAGGCATCTGAGTGTTTCTTGAAGACTAAACAAGAGCAGCTTGGTTATTTGATTGCATCCACGCTGAGGATTGAGCAAAGTCTAGCCACCCTCACTCAGAATCAGCAGAGCCTAGAGAGAATCATGGAACAGAAGTTCTATGACTTGGATGTCAAAGTAACGGAAGTTCAGTCTACAGTGGAGCAGCTCCAGGACGACATGCAGGAGAGGAGAGGCAGGACTACCACCCATGCCTTTTCCAGAGTGCCACGAGGCCCGAGGTCATCTGTCGTGCCAGTTGCTGACACCAGAGCCACCACTTCAGCACCAGCTACAGCCTCAGCTCCAGCGTCTACTTCAGCTCCAACTCTAGCGTCTACTTCAGCATCTACCGAACCCTTCGTCCTTGGAGTGATCCGGACTCCACCACCACCAGAAGATCAAGCCTGAGCGTCGATTTAGCACTATGCATTTTCTAGGAACTTTTTGGTAACTTGTTGCCAAAGGGGGAGAAGATGTATAGATCATAGGCTTCGAGAGAGAGAGAGTGTTGCTTTTCTCTCTTGCTTTATTTGGTGGTTTTTCAAACTTGTTTGCTTTTGAGTGCGTGAGATACTACATCATTATTTGTGAGACATTGATGATCATGTGTTTGATCATAAGCTACACTTAATGCTTGCTTAATACTATTATCCTATCTATCTTGTGTGATCATTCACTTTTCTTGGTGATGAGTGCATGTATTTCATTCTTATCATTTTGAGCGCTCCACCAAGATGTATGTGACATGGAAGAGTAACCCATGACTCTAACTCTTTGTGCATTTGCAGTCCAAAGCAAATTTTAAATATGCACAAATTTAGGGGGAGCTCTTACTTATCACATACTTCTCAAAGCGACGATATATTTCATGCTTATTATCATTTGTCAAAGCTTTGATCTATATGTTGTCATCAATTACCAAAAAGGGGGAGATTGAAAGTGCAACTATCCCTAGGTGGTTTTGGTAATTCATAACAACATATAGCTCATTGAGCTAATGCTATTCCAAGATGATTATTTCAGGAAAGCTCAATGATTGGCATGGCATGGATGTGAAAGTGGAACCCTCAAAATGCTAAGGACAAAGGATTGGCTCAAGCTCAAAAGCTCAAGACTCTTCATTTTATATTTTAGTGATCCAAGATCACATTGAGTCTTTAGGAAAAGCCAATACTATCAAGGAGGGATGAGGTGTTGCTTAATGAGCCTCTTGCTTCATGTGCTTAGTGATATGCTCCAAAACCCTCAACTACTTTCCCATATCCACATATGACCCAAACCCTAAGCCAAACTTGGTCCTACCGATTCTTCCTATCCGGTGCCACCGAGTTTCACTTGTCATTAGCCACTGCCAAACCCTAGCAATTCGGTCCTACCAATAGGGATCTCGGTCTCACCGAGATGGGGTTGCAAACTCTCTGTTTCCCTTTCGTAACTTTTCGGTCTCACCGAAAGAGCGAATCGGTCCCACCGAGATTGCAATGTAAACTCAGTGTTTACCCTTTGTAACTTTTCGGTCTCACCGAAAGAGCAAATAGGTCCCACCGAGTTTGCCTGACCAACTCTCTGGTTAGCTAATTACCAAATTCGGTCTCACCGAGTTTGTGTAATCGGTCTCACCGAGATTACGTTATGCCCAAACCCTAACCATATCGGTCCTACCGAGTTGCATATCAGTGCCACCGAAAATCTCTAACGGTCACTAGGTTTACCTTTTCGGTCCGACCGAGTTTATTGATTCGGTCCCACCGAGATTGGAAAACTGTGTAACGGTTGGATTTTGTGTGGAGGCTATATATACCCCTCCACCTCCTTCTCATTCGAAGAGAGAGCCATCAGAACACACACACCATTCCAACTCATATGTTCTGAGAGAGAACTACCTACTCATGTGTTGAGACCAAGACATTCCAATCCTACCATATGAATCTTGATCTCTAGTCTTCCCAAGTTGCTTTCCACTCAAATCTTCTTTCCACCAAATCCATATCCTATGAGAGAGAGTTGAGTCTTGGGGAGACTATCATTTGAAGCACAAGAGCAAGGAGTTCATTACCTACACACCATTTGTTACTTCTTGGAGAGTGGTGTCTCCTAGATTGGCTAGGTCTCACTTGGGAGCCTCCGACAAGATTGTGGAGTTGAACCAAGGAGTTTGTAAGGGCAAGGAGATCGCCTACTTCGTGAAGATCTACCACTAGTGAGGCAAGTCCTGTGTGGGCGATGGCCATGGTGGGATAGACAAGGTTGCTTCTTCGTGGACCCTTTGTGGGTGGTTGCTTCTTCGTGGACCCTTCGTGGGTGGAGCCCTGTGTGGACTCGCACAACCGTTACCCTTGGGTGGAGCCCTGTGTGGACTCGCGCAACCGTTACCCTTCGTGGGTTGAAGTCTCCATCAACGTGGATGTAGGATAGCACCACCTATCCGAACCACGGGAAAAACATCCGTGTCTCCAATTGCGTTTGAATTCTCCAAACCCTTCCCTTTACATTCTTGCAAGTTGCATGCTTTACTTTCCGCTGCCTATATACTCTTTGCATGCTTGCTTGAATTGTGTGATGATTGCTTGACTTGTCCTAAATTAGCTAAAATCTACCAAGAACTAAAATTGGGAAAAGGTTAGGTTTTTATTTGGTCAAGTAGTCTAATCACCCCCCTCTAGACATACTTTCGATCCTACAGCTTGATCCTCTACTGTCACTCCTGCAGCCCTTGCGGCACCCTCCTTGTCTTGCGTTATCTCTGCTGGTGGCGTAGCTCGGCGCGATGCGCCCTTTGCTTGGTGTTCTTCCCGAACCACCACTGTCAGATCACGGGTTCCGACAAAACCCTTGAGGTTCGAACACTGCGGTGCGCGCGAAGGTTTTCTCCCTATCGATCCATGCCCTAGCTCTCTAAGATCTCGCGGACGAACTCGACGAACTCACAAGACAAAGACACAAGATTTATACTGGTTCAGGCCACTGTTGTGGTGTAATACGCAACTCTAGTGTGGTGGTGGATTGCCTCTTGGGCTGATGATGAACAGTACAAGGGAAGACCAGCCTCCTGAGGTTGAGGTGCTCTTGTGCTCTCTTTTCCTTGTTGTTGTTCTCCTCAACTGTGGTGGCTAGTTCTACTTATATAGGCACTGGTCCTCTTCCCAAATATTGAGCGGGAAGGGAGCCAATAACAGCCAATTCAAGAGGGGACAGCTAGTACTGCTTATCCTGACAAAAGCGGTCTTCGCCTGCCAAAGGCTCTGGCGGTGACACCGTCCTGGGCTCCACGGTGACCTCCGTCTTGCCGTCCTTATGGTCTTGGTCTCGTTGCACCAATATGGAAACCTTCGCTTGATGCCTCGATACTCCGCGCCTGCGCTTTACCTCTTGGCACCAAAGAGGAAGTGAGGACACTGCGCGCGCTGGCGCCCGCCTGGTCTCGATCGTCATGGCTCACATCACGAGGACCTCGTGAGGTTTGCCTTGCCTTGATCTCTCCACCCCTCGTGAGCCTGTCTGGCGAGGCCGCTCCTAAGGAGGTCTTGCGTTGTCCACCTCATGAGGCTTGGCCCCTCATGAGGGTCTTGAATGCCTTGTCGATGAAGATGTGCCGTACAGACCTGGCAGCCCAGCCACGCTGTGGGCCGCAGGCAGGCAAGTCTGGGGACCCCCGTTCTCGGAACACCGACAGTAGCCCCCGGGCCCAAGGCGCGCTCGGGCTTGGCTTTGAGGCGAAGCCAAAAGGTCAAGTGTGGAGCGCCGCGGGCCCCAAAAGCATGCGGCCTTGGTTGACGCGTGGCGGTTGATTGGACATGGGCGTCTCCGCTTCCCCACACTGCCTTTGAATTCGTCTGGCTATGCTGCCCTCGCAACCTACACAGTTATTCTCCCATCACCCACCCCTTGCTTCCCCAGTTCTTATGCTTCCTTGAGACTCCGCTCCTCCTCTCCAATCTGACCTGCACTCTGCCCGCTTCATCGCCATGGCGCCGAAACAAGCAGACAAGGGGAAGAAGCCTCTGTCTTCGCCAAGTGCGCCTCCTGCCGTCGAGCTAGCAGTCGGCCGATCCTTGGTGCTCAATGACGAGGCCATGGACAAGGTGCATCCCATGCTCGCCACCAGTTTCAACGAGTGGGGGGAGACGGTGGCTTGGCCTGCGTCTCGCGCTTGCATTGCTCGGGCGGTCATCGAGGTCACGATCTTCATTGATGCCCTTTGTGCAGCCTGATCCCCCTTTCTCCGCCTTCTTCGACGTGGTGCTTGAACATTACCAGATCCATATACTGCATATCGACCCACAATTCATGACTCTCCTCGCCTTTGTGTGTGAAGCCACGGTGGGCATCGCTCCTTCTGTGGCCCTTCTTCGCCATTTCTTCTCGTTGCATATGTCTGATCCCCGGCAAAGCTCGGGGTGCATGAGCTTCCAAGCCGTGGCCGCGACGGTGGGCACGGGGATCGACTTCGAGCTTCCTCCATCCACGAGTGAGTTACGGACACGGTGGTTATTTGTCGACGCCGGTGTGCTCAGCCCTCTGCTCCATGCCCCGTCAGCGCCTGCCGTTTCCCACTCTGGCTGGGGCCACGAGAGGCTCGCAAGCCCCCGCCTTGTCCCCGTCTGGCTGGGGCTAAGGATGCTAAAGGACCGCGGCGTCACCGCGTCGATGGTGGTGAAGGAGTTCATCAAGCGTCGGGTTGCTCCGCTTCAGCGCCATTCTCGCCCGATGTGAACCTTGCTCAGCAGTCATGACCATATGAGGTTTCAGGAGTCCGGGCTCCCCCTTGGGACGTGGCAAACAGTGCTCCAGGTCTTGACGGGAGTCCATTCACCGGATGACTTGCCTGGGAAGAACTGTCTGTTGTACCGCTGCAAGAACAAGGCTGAATTCGCCGGGAGCATGCCTCCCTTTGACGAGTGGGGGTTGCATCCGGACGGCCTGGTGGGGTCCCGCGAGAACCCTGTCAGCATGGTTCCCCTCTTCGTCACTGGCACCGAGCTCGTGCCGAACGTGGGTGCAGGGGACGAGCATCGCTAGAGGCTGGCAGCACGAGTGCTGATGTGCGGACGCCGCCTAGGGCTCCTGGGGCGTTGTCCTCAGGATCCCGTGATTTTGTGACGCCGGTTACTAAGGCGATGTAGTATGCGGCTCCCGAGGCTGAAACTCTGGAGGCCTCGGGAAGTCGCGGTGAGACAGCGCCCGACTATTTTCCACAGCCAGGCACCCCTGAAGTTGTTCTCTTGAGCACTTCTCCGGCTACACCCCGTACTGGCCCCCATGTTTAGCGCTTCGGTCGGCTTTGCGTGGACTTCTAGGAGCTCCGCAAGAGGAAAGGATCTCCGAGCGGCAGCGATATCTTCAGGCCGTTGGAGTGACGAAAGTACATCGCCATCGACGAGTAAGTACCTTATCTTGGTGATCTTCTTTGTGCCGCCTTCCTTCCCTGGCGATTGTCCCCTCTAGGACCCCTTCCGCCAAGGCTGTGAAATCTCCTGAGAAGTAGCTCCCTCTCGTCCTGTCGCACCCGCAAAGCTCCAGCGCTGCAGGCTCGGGCGCTGCCCATGGTGTGGGGTCAGCCGCGGGAGTCGGTCCGTCATCAAGGCGCCCCGAGCTTGCGCCTTCGCCGTCCTTTCTTCGTGGCCTTGCTTGGAGCGCAGCAGGCATGCCAAGGGCTCCTCCCCTGGCCACGGTCGGCAGCTGGCTCACCTCGACCCTGGGGTCTTCTTCAAGCAGCGGGCCTTGTTTGGTTCGGGCCCCTCGCGAGGGCTGGCTGGCGCCTGGGGCCGCGCCAGCCCCTAGCCCCCTGCTGAGAGGAGGTGCGCCGTGTCGGGCGTCGCCCACAGCCCCCGTAGCGGAGGGCGAGATGGGCCGTGTGCTCGACTTCGAGCGCAGGCAGAGCACTGTTCGTCATGAGTTCTTCCAGGAGGCGATGGACGCGATGAACCGACTCGGCGAAGAACTTGGGGGTGTTGACACGCACATTGGGGCCGAGGGTCTTTGGTTGGCGGAGGAGTGGCACAGGCTGAAAGTGGCCATCAACCTCGGGCGCTACCAGCATGAGATAGATAACATGAAGGCTGAGGCCTCCCTTGTGGCCTCCTGTGAGGCTTGCTCTCGAGCTCTGGAGGAGGCTCGTGAAGCTAACCGCCGTCGCGAGGCTGCGGAGAAGCGCGTGTGGGAGCTCCACGCCTGGAGTGCATCCCTCGAGCAGAAAGTGGAGGTGCACAAAGCCGCCCTCACGTCGCTGAGGGGGACGCCTGCCGAGGAAGAGGAGGTCCGGAAGCGCGAGGAGGCGTTGGCTATGGAAGCCGTGGAGCGTAGCCTCGAGCTTGAGCAACTGGAGACGAGGAGCGTCAAGTTGCCCAAGCGGAATATGTCGTCGGGGCTCGCGAGGCCAAGGTCCAGGAGGAAGTCGACCGCCGGGTGGTCGAGGTTCGCGCAGATCTTGAAGGTCGGCACGACATGAAGTTGAAGCTTGTGAAAACCGAGGCGGCGGGCAGGACCGCCGCTCTTAGGCCCAGGTTAGATGAGGCGGAGAGGCGTGAGGAGGCCACGGCCTCCACCCTGGTCACGACGCAGGCGGACTTGGCCTCCACCCGCGCCGAGCTGCTTTCTCTTTGGAAGTAGGTTAATGACGTCGAGGCCGTCACGCAGCAAAACAGGGAGGAAGTGCTTCAACGGCGGACGCTAGAGCGCGAGCATGCCCCCATGCATCAGGGCCTCCGGAACAGGGCTAATACCGCCCTGGGCTTCATCTGTGTCGAGAATGCACCCCCCCCCTCAAATGACTACGCCAGTCACCTGAGCTTCTTCACCAATGTGGTGACACGCCTGGAAGCCCAGTCTTATAGGGCTCGCCAACTTGTGGAAGAGAGAAGTCGCAGTCTGCTTGGGCGTGCATTCTCCCATGTCTTCAGCCACCGCCAGAACATTGATCTCAACTTCGATTTTGACACCGCCATTGCTCCCGTACCGGAAGCCATCCGAGGCGACTTGGCGCGATGGGTTGAAGACCACGTGGATGCGCTGGTCAGGGCCTTCGCTTCTGACGATGACGGGTGTCGGTGTCAAAACCGGCGGATCTCGGGTAGGGGGTCCCGAACTGTGCGTCTAAGGCGGATGGTAACAGGAGGTAGGGGACACGATGTTTTACCCAGGGTCGGGCCCTCTTGATGGAGGTAAAACCCTATGTCCTGCTTGATTTATTCTTGATGATATGGGTATTACAAGAGTTGATCTACCACGAGATCTGAGAGGCTAAACCCTAGAAGCTAGCCTATGGTATGATTGTATGTTATTGTTGTGTCCTACGGACTAAAACCCTCCGGTTTATATAGACACCGGAGAGGGTTAGGGTTACACAAGGTCGGTTACAAAGGAGGAGATATTCATATCCGTATTGCCTAGCTTGGCTTCCACGCCAAGTAGAGTCCCATCCGGACATGAGACGAAGTCTTCAATCTTGTATATTCATAGTCTAACAGTCTGGCCAAAGGATATAGTCCGGCTGTCCGAAGACCCCCTAATCCAGGACTCCCTCAGTAGCCCCTGAACCAGGCTTCAATGATGATGAGTCCGGTGCACAGTGTTGTCTTCGGCATTGCAAGGCGGGTTCCTCCTCTGAATACACCACGGAAGAATTTGAATACAAGGATAGTGTCCGACCCTGCAAAATAAGTTCCACATACCACCGTAGAGAGAATAATATTTCCACAAATCTAATTTGCTGACTTGTTTTGGTGATACGACATTATGCCATGGCCCGGTGATTATCCGAACCGTTTCCTTTAACTGGCCTCGCACATAACGTGAGGCAGTTTTTTGACATGTCTTGTCAAGGCGGAGATCGTGTCCCCCTTATTACGGGATTCTCATCAATACAGGCGTGGGTAACCCAACCGCACCATTGATTACGGCGCTTGGGGGATAAGCGAGTTTTACCAGGCTAGTGGGGGCGCATAGTTTCGGCCGCCCTTATAAAGGGACAAGGTTTATCCTTTTTCTACCCACGCCTTCTTCCTCCTTGCTCATCCACTCTTGCGCACTCGAGCTCCAACACCCAAGTCCACATCTTTCTCCTCAACCTTCTCCAAACATGTCCGGAGCGGGAGGAAAGTGGATGGCTTCCTCTATTACGGAGGGACACATCAAAAAGCTGCGCGGAGCCGAATACCTAGCCGCGAATATCACGCATCGGTTGCCCGCTGCGGGGCAGATCGTCCCTACCCCGGAACCTCATGAGAGGGTAGTTTTCCTCCACCACTTCCTCCACGGACTGGGGTTTCCCCTCCATCCATTCTTCCGTGGTCTCATGTTCTACTATGGGCTGGACTTCCACGATCTGGCCCCGAACTTCGTCCTCACATTTAGGCGTTTAACGTCATGTGTGGGGCTTTCCTCCGCATCCGGCCCCACTTCGGCCTGTGGTTAAAGACCTTCAATATCAAGACGAAGGTGGTGGGCGGCCAACAACCAGAATGCGGTGGAGCCATGGTGAGCAATATGCCCAATGTTATATGGCTTGAAGGCTCCTTCGTGGAGACCATAAAGGGGTGGCAATCGGCGTGGTTCTACATCACCGAGCCGCGCGACACCAAATGGTGGCTGCCCCAAGTTTCAATCCGGATTCCCCACACAGCTACTTCCTGGAAAGAGAAGAGCTTGTCGTGGGGTTCATCAGTGGAGCTGGACGGACTCCAGAAATATATCCTGAACATGGCAAGCAAGAAGCTCAATCTTGTCAACATAGTCCAGGTCATGCTCGGCCGTCGGATCCTCCCATGCCAACAACGGGACTTCAACTTGTGGGAGTTCGACCTGGCCCAGCACCACACTCTGAGCGAGCTCTTCGACACGACGCACAAGGACGTCTGGAAGGTGCTGTTCAAGGGCGCAGAGGTCCCTCCCTCTCTCACCGAGGACCGCGGGCTAAGCGCGAAGTGCCGAGTGCATTCGGTGAGTTCTATACATCCGGTAGGATATTTTATTTCCCCTAGCTTAATCACACGCAGGGTCTGATCTCCATGCCTTTGACAGGACTGGGTGGAGACGTCGGGGCAAATTAACTGTCCGGCCCCTCTGCCCGAAGACACTGCGGACGCTCTCCTTACGGAGATGCTGACTTCGGCCCCTTATAAGGTGCCGGAGAAGACCAAGAAGGCCAAGGGAACCCGAAAGAGTTCCCGACGCCAGGCGTCAACAGACTTATCGTCCGATAACTCCACGACATACTCCTCCCCCGAAGACGAGGAGGAAGATGAAGATGCTCCCCCTCCAGTCGGGGGAGACAAGAAAAGGAAGGTCGCCCCTGCTGGGGGGGCGAAGGGTCCAAGAAGGGAAGGACTCTCCTTCCGGATTACTCCACCGCCGCCGCTGAAGGCGAAGACGAGTGGCTGCTCAAGGCCAAGCCCCTGGCGAAGTCGTAAGTATTTGGATACCAAAGTAACTCATAGCATTCCTTTGTCGCACTGCTTCTCCTAACGCCGAATTATGATTATGCAGACCGCCACGAGCCCGTATCGATGTATCGTCGAACGGCTCCCTGGGCTCGTCAGATATGGATAGTGATCCACTTCCGACTGCCACCTCCCCTTGCCCTACGGACAACGCCAAGGTATTGTCTCAAGAGGCACCGGGTCGAGGGGAGACAGTCCCGGAGGCGCCTCAAGGCGACCTTCCAGACTCCGGGAGCAGAGGGAGTAAGGCTCCCGAGGGCTCCAAGTTCGGCCCTCAGCCGAACACCGCGACAGAACCTCCAATGGTTCCGGACTTAGGCAGGCGGCCTCCTTCCAAAAGGGGCAAGACGCCTGTGCCGGTGACCTCTGTCCAACCAGAGGCACCGGACAATCTGCTGGGAGCGCTTCACATCACTTCCATCGACGAAGAGCACCGCATTATTATGAGTGCGGTGGTCCAGAAGGTTCAGTCCACCAAGAGCGGATTGACTGAAGCCTGTGCCAGCCTTCTAACATGCTTTGAGGTAAGTGTTTAAAATATAGGAAAAATATTACCGCATAGACAGTAGCCCCTGATGCTCTATTCGGTGTTCACAAAGAAAAGCCGAACAGAGGATCAAACAATATCGCAGGAGTCTAATATAAGTATGTCAATATGCGTATGCAGGCTTCGCTGCTGGCATCTGCCGCACTGAAGCAGGACCTTAAAGGGTCCAAGGACGAGCTCGGCCTTGCCAAGAGGCAGCTCGAGGAGAACAAAGGTAAGTAGTACCTAGTCTATGGATATGTATAAAAAGAACGCGATTGCAAAATGATAGGATCATCATGAATTTGCCAGAGGCCACGACCGAAGTGGCGACCCTAAAGCATGCGATGTCGGAGGCCGAAGATAAAGCGGCCAAGGAGCGCACCGAGCGGGAAAGGCAAGAGGCTCGGGTGGGTGAGGTGCAGCAAGAACTCCAGGCTCTCGTGACGAAGCACGAGGCGTTGGAGCTTGACTCAAAGACGCGAGAGTCTGAGCTTGTCGTGGCCCTCGAGAGCGCAAAAAGTGCCAAGGCCGAAGACCAAAAGGCCCTCCAGGAGATTGATGCGATGAAGAAAATAGTGGCGGGTAAGGCATTCTATATGCAAAGCAAGCATGTGAGAGTAAATTACCTATTACTTACCCGAATCCGGAGCTCTCCAGGAGCATTCGCAGATTTGCCCCGCAGCATGTCGGATGCCGCATAGTTTTACCAGGCCGAGGAGGGAAGCTCAACGGAGAAGCTGTTCTGGTCTCAGTATATTGGGACCGAACACCCGATGCCTCTGAGCGACCAGCTAAAGCAGCTGGTCGAGCTACACAAGGTGGCCAAACAGGCCATGAAGGGCTTTATAGTCCGGTTGTGGCCTGGCGACGCCCTTCCGAACAGCTACTTCAGCCTGGTGAGGCGGCTTGTGGATGCCTGCCCACGGCTGGAAGACGTCAAGCGGTCCGTCTGCATTGAAGGTGCACGCCGGGCTTTCGCCCGTGTGAAGGTGCAATGGTCCAAGCTAGACGTCGTGAAGCTGATCAAGGAAGGACCACCGCTGGGCAAGGAGCATCGCACCTCCGAAATTTATTATGAGGGTGTTGTCGGTGTCAAAACCGGCGGATCTCGGGTAGGGGGTCCCGAACTGTGCGTCTAGGCCGGATGGTAATAGGAGGCAAGGGACACGAAGTTTTACCCAGGTTCGGGCCCTCTCTATGGAGGTAAAACCCTACGTCCTGCTTGATTAATATTGATGATATGGGTAGTACAAGAGTAGATCTACCATGAGATCAGAGAGCCTAAACCCTAGAAACTAGCCTATGGTATGATTGTTGTTGTCTATGTTGTCCTATGGACTAAAACCCTCCGGTTTATATAGACACCGGAGAGGGTTAGGGTTACACAAAGTCGGTTACAATGGTAGGAGATCTGCTTATCTGTATCGCCAAGCTTGCCTTCCACGCCAAGGAAAGTCCCTTCTGGACATGGGACAAAGTCTTCAATCTTGTATCTTCATAGTCCAGGAGTCCGGCTGAAGGTCTAGTCCGGCCATCCGAACACCCCCTAATCCAGGACTCCCTCAGTAGCCCCTGAACCAGGCTTCAATGACGACGAGTCCGGCGTGTAGATTATGTTCGGCATTGTAAGGAGGGTTCCTCCTCCAAGTACTTCATAGAAGATTTTGAACACAAAGATAGTGTCCGGCTCAGCAAAATAAGTTTCCACATATTTCCATAGAGAGAATAATATTTACACAAATCTAATCTGCTGACGTATTCCATAGTGTGATACACCACGGCCAAGCCTTTATCCGAGTCATTTTATTATCCCACCTCAGTGCGTCACGCGAGGCGGTTTCCTTGGCACGTCTTCTTAAAGCAGAGATCGTGTCCCCTTATTCCGGGATTCTCATCAATACGGGCGTGGGTAACCCAACCGCTTCTAGGACCCCTAGATTATAGGCAAGTCCAAACGGAAACGGAGAGGACGCTTGATATTCACCCTCTTTATAAAGGGGACAAGGCTTTTATTTTTTTCCCTCCCATTCTCAATCGAATCCTTCCCCCACCTCAGGCTCAAACGCCCGAAGTTCAGGTCAGGTGCTCCGAACCTTCAGTCATGTCCGGATCTAGCCTTCAAGGCCGATGGATGCCTTCCTCCGTCATGGAAGAAGACATCAAAAAGTTGAGGGAGGCCAGATATCTGACCGCCGAGATTTTGCATCGGCTGCCTCCCCGAGGGCAGGCCGTCCCCACCCCTGAACCCAACGAGAACGTCGTGTTTGTCTCCCACTTCCTCCGAGGTCTAGGCCTTGCTCTGGATCCTTTCATCAGGGGTTTGATGTTTTATTACGGGCTAGACTTCCATGATCTAGCTCCGGACTCCTTTCTTCATATCATGACATTTATTGTTGTGTGCGAGGCCTTCCTCCGGGTTACCCCTCACTTTGGTCTATGGCTCAAGACCTTTGAAGTAAAGTCGAAGATGATCGAGGGGAAACATGCAGCGTGTGGAGGTGCCTCAATACGCAAGATGACGGGAGCTCCGTGGCCCAAAGGTTCCATCCCAGAGGTGTCTGAATTGTGGCAACAGGAGTGGTTCTATATCACGGCTCCTAGAAGTGCCAAGTGGGCGGCCGCCCCTGTTTTCCGCTCGGGCCCTCCACCACAACTGATGTCATGGATCAGCAGAGGTCTGAGCTGGGGTCCAGCCAAGGACGTGCCTATACTACAAAGTTGCATTCGAGATCTCTTCAATGGAGATTTCAGTTTGGTTGCGGTAATACAAGTTATGCTGGTTCGTCAAGTCCAGCCTTGCAAACGCCGGCCTCTTTGCCTGTGGGAGTTCAATCCCGAGGGACCGCGTGTCATTCAAAATTTTCTCGGCCTGACGCACGAGGAGATGTACAAGTCATTCTTCAGACCTCAGGTGGAGTGTCTGGAAATCACCGAGGACGTGGGCCTGAGTAGTAACTGCGCCGCCGAACAGGTAAGGCATCTTCCGGCCGAACATACTATCTCTCCCTTATTACGAAGTTATTTCTGAGAGTTTGCTTTTTGACCAGGACTGGCTAACAAATGCAAAGTTGATTCGGTGTTCGGCCCACCTCCCCGAGGGTTTGGAAAATCTGGTATTGGAAAAGATGCTCCAGACCGCACCTTGCTGGGAGCCCTTGAAGGAAGATATAGTGGAGGATAATACGGGCGGACGCGGGCCCCCAACGCTGCCCATTCTAACCGAGGGAGCGAGCGTCTCCATGAAGGAAGACGACTAGAAGAGGAAAAGGACTGCTCCCGGGGATTCGGAAGCCGAAGCTTCCAAGCGGGAGAAGAAGTCTCCCACAGAGGGTCCTACCTTGGGAGGCGCTGTTGCCGCACAAAGTACGCAGTGGGATCAATGCTCCCGCGAGTCGTAAGTGACCCGAAATACTTTAATAGTACAGATATGCCATCTTCTTCTTCTGAGAAAATGACCACCGCATATATCTTTGCAGTTTGGGCCTTAGCCCCTCTCAAATGAGCTCGTCTTCGGGGGATCTTATTCCAGAGATGATGGAGAGTGAAACGCCTCCTTCGGACTCCTCCGCTCCGGAAGCGGGCGACCCTGAAGTGTCGTCGCGGAGGGCCTCTCCGAGTCCGGTGAGGCCAGAAGATAATCCCATTGACCCCCGAAGCTCCCAGTGTCCGGCTCCCGAAGGGAGCAGACAAAAGAGTCCGGCACCGTCTAGTGTGCGATCGGATGTTCTGAGGGAGTTGGTGGGGCGAGCGGCCATCTCAGATGAACACCGTGTACTGATGAATACGGTGATGGAGAGGATATCGTCTGCCGAAAGCAGATTGCATGAAGCTTTTATGAGTCTTCTGACAGGCTTTGAGGTACGTAAAAGATAGTCCTGCACATGCTAGGTGTGCCCTGTGTAGATAGTAGCCCCTGAGACTCTGGTTGTCGTCGGAAACGACGACGAACAGAGGATCATATTCCTAGGTAATAACCATACTGCCTTTATTTGCAGGTGATGGAAGCTCCGGTGGCTAGCCGGACTAGCGAGTTTGCCCATTTAGAACGGCAGTTGGATGCGGCAGATGCCGACATCGAGCTTGTTAACAAAAGGCTTGAAGAGGCACAGGGTAAGTGTCATTATCTGGTAAACGCCACATAGGAAGAGCAGCATGATTCCAATATCTTTAACATGTTGTGACTGCAGATGGAGCTTCCACTGTTGAAGCCTTGCGGGCGGAACTTGCCTGAGCCAAGGAACAAGCGAGGTTGGGTAATGCGGCTGCTTTGAAGGTGGCCGAAGAGTTGCAAGCCGAGAAGGCCGTGCATGGCGAGAGCCGAGACAAGATGGCCAAGATGGCCATAGAATTAAAAGCCACCGCCGACCGTTGCCGGGTTCTTGAAAAGGAAAACCAAGCGAAGGCATCGGACCTTGAGAAGGCTGATGCGACAAAAAAAGACCTCCGCTCTGCTATGAGGGAAAAGAAGGAGGAGCTGCGGGAAGCCGGGGATATTGTAGCTGGGAAATCCTTTATGTTGCGGAGGAAGTTCGGAGATCCATGGTATGCCCCTCTGGATCGGCTATGGAGTTCGGAGGATGTGTATATGGATTTGGCGGCGAGCACTGCCGATGCGGCCAAGTACTTCCAGGGTCAGACGGACCGTGAAGTAGACCAGCTGTTTTGGAGATAATTCCATTCTCCCGAGCGTCCACTTTCATTGACTGACCAATTAGCCGAATGGGCCGAACTAAATAGGTTGTCCGGACTCTCCATGAGGTCTATTCTGGATCAGCTATGGCCGAAAAGGTCAAAATCGAACAGCTATTTCAGCTTGGTGCAGAAGTTCCTTGACGTGGTGCCGCACATTAATGCGATGAAGAGGTCGGCGTGCATAGAGGGCGCACGGATGGCCTTTGCCCGTGTTAAGGCATACTGGGCGGAGATGGATGCTACCAATGTTGCAGCGAGGGATTTGGCTATAGGTCGAAAGGCTGCTGAGCACTACTTTGAAGAAGTTCTTGAGGGTGCCCGTTTGATAGAGTCCCAGTGCTCAAAAAATATTATGTTTGAGTGATATGTAATCTCATTGTAAGAGAAATGCTTTTATAAATTTTCATAAGGCTATTTTTATACTTTTGCCTAAAAGTAATATGATGCCTCCTGGGCGGCCGTTTATGTATACATGTGTATAACCTGAAAGATTGCAGTCGTCGGCTTCAACCCCCACGCATATAATGCGGAGGTGCGTGCAAAAACACGCATTCACACTTAACCCAACGTCTTGATCCTATTAAGGAGGTGATAGCGGAGCGAGCGAGGCAACCGGACTATAATGCTTTAGCACTTTCACTTAGCCATAGGAGTTTGACAGTGGGGCTACTAGATAGCCCCTGGTGGCTCCGCACTCTCCCGATTCCGGGGTGCGTACATGCCTAGCCGGAAAACGGCCCTTCGTTAAGGCGGAGGAATTCTAACATTCCCACAGGTCATCGAGTGGTTGACCAGTCTCACGCTATATCATGACAGTCAGTTTTCGGCTTTATCTACTGAGGTGCTCATCCAGATGAACCAGGGCACAATCGCAGTAGTTCTCCTGGTGCCACCTTAGCCGGTAAAGCGGAATGTAAGGCACCAAAACACAGGAGCCGGGCAAACCCAACATTTGACCAAAGACAATGATTGGGAGCTGATGCATATAGGGCCAAACTCGCGACGCCGAACACTCCCTAAGGTATTCGGTCTTTGTGGTATAAACCGGGCCTAAATAATGGCCTTTGTAAGAAGCCCCTTGTGTCCAGGTATGTGCATTGTTCTGGCGTGGCCACATGCCAAGACGTCAGCATCCTTCTCAACGGTGGATATGTATCAACAAGAGACAGTAAAAAAGGTTTACGCAGGGTCTTAATCTAAAAAGAATCCTTGGAGCGGGTCCCTGCTGCACGTCTGCGCCTGTGTCTCCGTTGTGCCGTATCCTGGACGGGTGTAGCATGATGATCGTCTGTAAAACAGAGGAAGTTAAGTGAAAAAGTTGTCGTGCAAAAAGATAGTTTTTAAAGAAACCATGTATAATTCAAGATGATAAGAAATTGCCACTCGTCTGCGCGTGTTGAGCCCCTTGTATTGAAAAATAGGGGTGTGACCATTTATTCGGTATAAGCAGTGGCACGGGACTCAATTAGTTGTATCTGAGGTCTTGACGACCTATTGGATGCTTTCGCTTGTCCGGGCGCCTTTAGTGTGCGGCTGCCAAGGCAGCCTCACTCTCTTCGGCGCGCAGAGATCGCTTGATATTTCCGTGCACTGTGATGATGCAACGTGGACCGGGCATCTTGAGTGTGAGGGAGGCATAGTGTGGTATTGCCTTAAAGCGAGCGAAAGCTTCGCGTCTGAGCAGTGCTTGATAGCCACTTCGAAACGGAGCGATGTGGAAAGTTAAATGCTCGCGACGGAAGTTATCGGGGGAGCCGAATATAACTTGTAGTAGGGGGAGCCCGTACAACAAGCCCCTGGGCCTGGCGTTACTCCTTTAAAGGTAGTATTGCTATGGCGAATTTGTGTTGGGTCTAACCCCATCCCGCGGATTGTATCCTGGTATATTAGGTTTAGGCTACTGCCGCCGTCCATCAAGACTCTTGTGAAGTGATATCCGCCAATTACTGGGTCTAATACCAGGGCAGCCCATCCTGCGTGTCGGATACTTGCTGAGTAATCACGATGGTCGAAAGTGATCGGTTGAGATGACCAGTGGCAGGACTTCGTGGTGACAGGCACTTGGGTATATTTTCCTGGGAGTGCCGCGTTGTTTTTTCCCTTGATTACGTGTAACACGTTTACTGTTTTGACTTCTGGTGGAAATTTCTTTTGTTCCCCCGTGTCTTGCTTGGGGGGCTCGTCCTCGTCTTCACTTGGTGTATCCTCCCCCTTGTGTACGGTGTTGAGCTTGCCGGACTGCTTGAAGACCCAACATTCTCTGTGGGTATGATTAGCAGGTTTACCAGGGGTACTATGAATCTGACATACTTGGTCCAGAATTTTGTTGAGGCTGGACAATTCATCCTTGGTGCCTTTAGGGGGCGGCTTTTGACCTGGCCGAGAGCTTTTGAATCCGGCATTTACTGCCGTGCCCTTCGTGCTGTCTTCTTTATTCCGGTGTTTGTTATTGCTATTGCGTCGTGATTTCCCGTTTCCATCTCTAACTTCAGATGTGCTGGTGCTGCATCTGGCTAGCCAGCTGTCCTCACCCGCGCAAAAGTGGGTCATGAGGTTTGTTAATGTGGCCATCGTTCTCGGCTTATTTTGGCCGAGGTGTCCGGCGAGCCATTCGTCACGGACGCTATGCTTGAAAGCTGCCAAGGCTTCAGCGTCCGGACAGTCGACAATCTGGTTCTTTTTAGTAAGAAACCTGTTCCAAAGCTTTCGGGCTGACTCTCCGGGCTGTTGAGTTATATGACTCAAATCGTCCGCATCCGGAGGTCGGACATAAGTCCCTTGAAAATTTGCCCGAAAGGCGTCTTCGAGCTCTTCCCAACTTCCAATGGAGCTTTCGGGGAGGCCTTTGAGCCAGTGATGAGCTGGCCCTTTGAGCTTGAGGGGTAGGTACTTGATGGCATGGAGATCATCTCCTCGAGCCATATGGATATGAAGGATGTAGTCCTCAATCCAGACCCCAGGGTCTGTTGTTCCGTCGTATGCCTCTATGTTTACGGGCTTGAATCCCTCTGGAAATTCGTGGTCCAGCACCTCATCGGTGAAACATAGGGGGTGTACAGCACCCCTGTAGCTAGGTGTACCGCGTTGTTCGGATGTTTGTTGTGTTGCATTGTATGCTGGGGCGCGCTTGCGTGGTCCATAGATGGATCTTGTTGCACCGTCCTTTGGGTGCGAGACCTCGCATGGGTCGCGTATTGTATTGTGAGCAACGTTGTATGCCACTCTGTGTTGGTAGAGGGGTCGTCTATCCGACCAGGTGGCTGCTTTGATATTTGGTTCTGGGGGTTCTGAGGCCTCCTCATCAAATTCGGGTAGCAGCTTCCATTTTGGGTAGCTTTTGGAGGGGCGATTGTCGCCGTACCTTGCTGCAGTATTGAGTATTTTACTCCATCTGATTTGGAGTGTGTCTTGTGCGGCCTTGAGCCTTTGCTTCTGCTTTTTCAGACTCCTCGTGGTGGCAACAAGCCTTTTACGGGCAGTCTGCTGCTCCGGGTGTCTGTCCGGCGTTATGTCGTCCGGACCATTATCCTTGATAGGATTTGTTTGTTCGGTTTGATTATCCGGATTGCCTTTGTACGGCAGCGGTTCGCCCTGCTCCAGCGCTGGGTCTGTGTGATCGCTATTTCTGTCGAGGCGGGATTTGGGGCGGCGCTTGCATCGCCGCTTTGACTGTTTTTGGAGGGAACAAGCCTTCGGTCGTCCTTCCACTCCGCGCCGTCATCTTTTGGTGCGTCCACCATGTATATGTCATATGACGAGGTGGCATTCCAGGGCCCAATACGCGTTGGTTCTTCATCGTCTCCTTCATCGGCGTCCATACCGTCGATGTCTTCGGAGTCGAAGTCGAGCATGTCGGTTAAATCGTCGACAGTGGCTACAAAGTGGGTGGTGGGTGGGCTTTGAATTTCTTCATCGTCCGCATCCCAATCTCGCGGGCCATAGTCCGGCCAGGGCTCTCCTGATAAAGAGAGAGACTTTAGTGATTTTATAATATCGCCAAAGGGTGAGTGCTGAAAGATGTCCATGATAGTAAACTCCATGATCGGTGCCCGATCGGATTCGACCGGCAGAGGCGCGAATGGTTTTGAGTCCGGAGAGGAGTCCGGCTCCTTGGAATCATGAGTCTCGCAGAGTGCGGGGCTGGTGTTCGGCTCGATCGCCGTTAGGATCGCAGCCCCCGAGGCAGCGTCCAACCGCCCATCCTCGATCGGCGCGGCTGGCTCCGAATTAAGGGTCGAAGCCAATGCGGGTGCGGCCTTCAGGGCACTGTTAGGCGGCAGAGCTAGATCATGCTCGTCGTGGTAGTGCGGCGCGCTCGGCAGTGGCTCAAATCCGTCGAAGATCAAGTCCCCGCAGATGTCAGCCGTGTACTTTAAACTTCCAAATCTGACCTGACGGCCAGGGGCATAGCTTTCGATCTGCTCCAGATGGCCAAGTGAATTGGCCCGCAGTGCAAAGCCGCCGAAGACAGAGATCTGTCTGGGGAGACAAGTTTCACCCTGGACCGCATCACTATCGATGATCGTAGGAGCCATCAAGCCTGACGGTGACGACATAGAGGAACTCTCAATGAAAGCACCAATGTCGGTGTCAAAACCGGCGGATCTCGGGTAGGGGGTCCCGAACTGTGCGTCTAGGCCGGATGGTAACAGGAGGCAAGGGACACGAAGTTTTACCCAGGTTCGGGCCCTCTCGATGGAGGTAAAACCCTACGTCCTGCTTGATTAATATTGATGATATGGGTAGTACAAGAGTAGATCTACCACGAGATCAGAGAGGCTAAACCCTAGAAGCTAGCCTATGGTATGATTGTTGTTGTCTATGTTGTCCTACGGACTAAAACCCTCCAGTTTATATAGACACCGGAGAGGGCTAGGGTTACACAAACTCGGTTACAATGGTAGGAGATCTGCATATCCGTATCGCCAAGCTTGCCTTCCACGCCAAGGAAAGTCCCTTCCGGACACGGGACAAAGTCTTCAATCTTGTATCTTCATAGTCCAGGAGTCCGGCTGAAGGTCTAGTCCGGCCATCCGGACACCCCCTAATCCAGGACTCTCTCAGGTGTCCTGAAGGGTTCCCGTCTTGTAGCGGAAGAATGTCCAAAGGATGTAATATTTGAGTAAACTTGCTCGTGTGATCCTGTATGATGAAAATTTGTTTCATATGCGCTATGCAACGCTTGTTTGAATTTAAAATATTACCTTCTGTTTGGCTGTTTATCCAATCTGAAAGATGGCTAGTCCTCGGCTTCTGCCCCCATGCCGTGAGTGCTGGGGTGTTCGGGATAAACCTGAGCACTCTTGTTCCCATTTTTGGGTCCTTCGAGGGAGGTGCTTAGCACAGCGAACAAGGCAACCGGACTAATAATGCTTTATCACTCTCACTTAGCCATAGAATTCTATAATTTTAAATTTCGGCGAAGCCCCTGGTATTCGGATGGCCGAATTCGGGGCGGGATACACGCCTTTAAGCCGGACAAGACCGGCTCCTCGCTCTAAGCGGCATAAGTCTTTAGGGACTCGAAACCTCGCCGAACAACGACCAGTCTCTCGCCTTATCATGACAGTCAGTTTTAGCATTCTCTACTGAGGTGCTTAGCCCAGCAGAACCGGGGCACAATCGCAGTAGTTCTCCTAGTGCTACCTTTGCCGACAGAGCGGAACGTAAGGTACCAAAACATAGGAGCCGGGCAAACCCAACATTTGACCAAAGACATGATTTGGAGCTGATGCATATAATGCTATAAGTTCGGGGTGCCACACTTGTGAAAGTGTTCGGACTTCTCACACCATAATGTGGGGTACTTAAGCCCCTGGTGTATTGGCCGTACCAAAGTGTACGGTTGCAAGGCATCATTAATGAACACATATATATAAAACAAGAATGCAATAATAGTCGTAATGTTATGCATTGTTTATTCAAAAAGGTGCGCTAAAGCAGAATGATACAGATAGTGCGATAAGCAAAAAGTAGGACTATGTCCCTTCCAAGGGCAAGCTGAGGAATAGTATTAAAGAAAATATTTCACTCGTTGTCGTAATCCACCTGGGAGTTCCGTGGTGTGACGTAGCTTTCTGCCTCCTTGGTTGCTGCATCATGTGTTCGGCAATCATGCTGCCAGACAGGGTTTCCAGAGATTAAAGTCCTGAAATATAAAATTAACAAAGCAGGAAGCCCCTAGTGCGGTTTAAGCCACGTATTGGGGCGTGCCGTAGTTGTGCCCCCCTCCCCGCTTGTGCCCATGGTATTTTTAATGCGTAATTATGTACGCGTGGCACGAATTTCGCCATTTGGCTTGGGCCGGGGTGGGGGCCGCATTGCTACGCAAGCTCAGATCGTGCCAGGCGGTCTAGTTGCCGATTACTCCGAGCGCTTGAAGGTGTCCGGGTCTTGAAACGCCGAACTGGTGGATTGCCTTGAGAGGCTGCTTTGTGCTTCTGCTGCGAGGGCCGCAGTGTGCTCCTTCGTGCGGAGAGAGCGCTCTGTGTTTCCATTAACTGTGATGACCCCCCAAGGTCCTAGCATCTTGAGCTTGAGGTATGCATAATGCGGTACCGCGTGGAATCTTGCAAATGCGGTTCGCCTGAGCAGTGCATGATAGCCACTGCGGAACGGGACTATATCGAAGATTAATTCTTCGCTTCGGAGGTTATCCGGGGATCCGAAGACCACTTCCAGTGTAATTGAGCCTGTGCAATGGGCCTCTACACCTGGAATGATGCCTTTAAAGGTCGTTTTTGTGGGTTTGATCCTTGAGGGGTCTATACCCATTTTGCGCACTGTGTCCTGGTAAAGCTGGTTCAGGCTGCTGCCGCCATCCATAAGGACTCGGGTGAGGTGAAATCCATCGATGATTGGGTCTAGGACCAGTGCGGCGAATCCGCCATGACAGATACTAGTGGGATGGTCCCTGCGATCGAAAGTGATCGGACAGGAGGACCATGGGTTGAACTTTGGGGCGACTGGCTCCAACGCATATACGTCCCTGAGCGCACGCTTCCGCTCCCTCTTGGGGATGTGGGTTGCGTATATCATGTTCACCGTCCGCACTTGTGGGGGGAACCTCTTCTGTCCTCCGGTGTTCGGCTGCTGGGGCTCTTCCTCGTCATCGCTATGTGGCCCCTTATCTTTGTTTTCGGCAATTAACTTGCCGGCCTACTTGAGTACCCAACAATTCCTCTTGGTGTGGTTGGCTGGCTTGTCGGGGGTGCCGTGTATTTGACACGAGCGATCGAGTATGCGGTCCAAACTGGACGGGCCCGGAGCGCTTCTTTTAAATGACTTTTTCCACTGACCGGGTTTAGAGCCTTTGAATCCGGCATTGACTGTCGTATCCTCGGTATTGTCGCTGTTAATGCGGCGCTTACGTTTGTTGCGACGTGACCTGCTATTGCCGTCCATGGTGTCCGAAGTACCATGGTTCTTTGATATGTTATTACTGCGAGCCAGCCAGCTGTCTTCTCCTGCACAAAAGCGGGTCATGAGTGTCATGAGGGCTGCCATAGATTTCGGCTTTTCCTGACCAAGGTGCCAGGCTAGCCACTCATCGCGGATGTTGTGTTAAAAAGCTGCTAAGGCCTCTCCATCCGGACAGTCGACGATTTGATTTTTCTTTATTAGGAACCATGTCCAAAATTTCCTGGCCAATTCCTCTGGCTGCTGAATTATATGCCTTAGGTCATCGACGTCTGGTGGTCGCACGTAAGTGCCCTAAAAGTTGTTGAGGAATGCGGCTTCCAGATCTTCCCAACAGCCAATGGACTCTGCTGGCAAGCTGTTGAGCCAGTGCCGAGCTGGTCCTTTAAGTTTGAGTGGGAGGTATTTGATGGCGTGTAAGTCATCACCGCGGGCCATGTGGATGTGGAGGAGGAAATCCTCAATCCATACCGCAGGATCTGTTGTGCCATTGTATGATTCAATATTTACGGGTTTGAAACCCTATGGGATTTGATGATTCATTACTTCGTCTGTGAAGCATAGGGGGTGTGTGTCACCTCTGTACTGGGCTATGTTGCGACGCAGCTCGAATGAGTCGTGTCCGCTATGGTCGGCCTGGCCGGACTTACTTTTACTGTATCCGGCGTGACGTTTATTGTCTTGCATAGTGGCACGCCCTCGTGATCCGTAGATCGATCTTGCATGTTTTGTTTTGTCCTCCAATACGTCTCGCAGGTCTGGCGTATTTCCCCATGCCTTTTTATTTGAATGGCGTCGGGCTGCAGGCTGAGTTTTTGGCTGGAATGCCTCTCTATCGCGGCCATGAGGTGGCCGATCAGCCGCGTCATACGCTTCTTGCTCCAGTCGGGGTAGCAACCTGCATTTTGGGTAACTCTTGGAGGGGCGCTCGAGTTTATATTCCTCGGCCGCGAGGACTTCAGTCCATCTGTCAGCTAGCAGATCTTGATCAGCTTGAAGCTGCTGCTGCTTTTTCTTAAGGCTATTTGCCGTGGCTATAAGCCGGCGCTTGAAGCGCTCTTGTTCGACGGGATCCTCTGGCACGGAGAATTCGGCATCGTCGAGGCTTGCCTCATCTTTGGAGGGGGGCATGATTATCGTCCTCCGCCTCTCCATCTGCCGCTCTCTCTGGAGGGCTGGCATTTCCATCCTCCTGTCCTAGATCGTGCTAGAGGGGATTGTTGCCATCTTCGGCACTATCCGGAGTGTTATTATCTCGTGTGCCGGTATCACCACTTTTGCTTTGGCGGGACTTAGAGAGGCGCCGCTAACGTCGGCACTTGGGTTGCTTTTTGGAGGGGTCGTCCTCCGCTGTCTTGTCGCCATTACCTTCTTTGGGTGTGTCCACCATGTATATATCGTATAATGAGGTGGCTGTCCAATGCCTTGTGGGTTGTGGTTCCTCTTCGTCTCCCGCATCGTCGTCCATACCGTCGATGTCCTCGGAGTCGAAGTCGAGCATGTCGGTTAAGTCGTCGACAGTGGCTACTAAGTGGGTGGTGGGTGGGCAGCGAATTTCTTCGTCATCCGCATCCCAATCCTGTCGGACATAGTTCGGCCAGGATCCTCCTGACAAGGAGAGAGACCTTAATGAGTTCAGTATGTCACCAAAGGGCGAGTGCTGAAAAATATTCGCGGAGGTAAACTCCATGATCGGCGCCCAATCGGATTTGCTAGGAACGGGCGCAGGTGGCTCGGAGTCCGTGGCCGGAGAAGGATCCGGCAGTCTGACAACACGGCTCTTGTGTAGGGTAAGGTCGATGTTCAGCTCGATCGCCGCTGAGGGTAAGGCCTCTGTGGCGGGGTCCATCGACCCGTCCATGGGCGGCGCAACTGGCTCCGAATTGAGGGTCGGAGCGGCTGCCGGTGCGATCTCTTGAACACTGTCTGATGGTAGAGCTAAATCGTACTCATCGTGACCGTGTGGCGCACAAGGCAGAGGCTCGAATCCATCGAAGATCAAGTCTCCGCGGATATCGGCCGTGTAGTTTAAGCTTCCAAATCTGACCTAGTAGCCAGGGGCGTAACTTTCGATCTGCTCCAGATGGCCAAGCGAGTTGGCCCGCAGTGCGAAGCTGCCGAACACAAAGATCTGTCCGGGGAGAAAAGTCTCACCCTGGACTGCATCGCTATCGATGATTGTAGGAGCCATCAAGCCTAACGGCGACGACACAGAGGAACTCTCAATGAAAGCACCAATGTCGGTGTCAAAATCGGCGGATCTCGGGTAGGGGGTCCCGAACTGTGCGTCTAAGACGGATGGTAACAGGAGGTAGGGGACACGATGTTTTACCCAGGTTCGGGCCCTCTTGATGGAGGTAAAACCCTACGTCCTACTTGATTTATTCTTGATGATATGGGTATCACAAGAGTTGATCTACCACGAGATCGGAGAGGCTAAACCCTAGAAGCTAGCCTATGGTATGATTGTATGTTGTTGTTGTGTCCTACGGACTAAAACCCTCCGGTTTATATAGACATCGGAGAGGGTTAGGGTTACACAAGGTTGGTTACAAAGGAGGAGATATCCATATCCGTACTGCCTAGCTTGCCTTCCACGCCAAGTAGAGTCCCATCCGGACACGGGACGAAGTCTTCAATCTTGTATCTTCATAGTCTAACAATCTAGCCAAAGGATATAGTCCTGCTGTCCGGAGACCCCCTAATCCAGGACTCCCTCAACGGGGTAGTGGTTGCGGCGGACGAAAGCGACGTGGTTGATGACGGCGACGTCAGCGTCGGCGATGGTGGTGGCAATGCCAACGATGGGACAGCGACGCCAGCGGCGCATCTGAAGATGACATGGGGGACGCGGCAGGCGGCGTATCCGGATGACTCCTCTTTTCTCTGTTATTTACACTGTAAAAACTTGGGCGTGACCCTGGAAAATTGTAAGAGCATTTTGAGAGGGGGAGCCCCTAATGTAAACAATCGCAGCTTTTATCCTTTCGTGCTAAATTGAGTACGCGTCTTCATGAGCATACACATGCCGAGCCAAGGTCGTTGTTGCGGTTTACCTTAGCTTGGGCGAGCCCAAAACCGCCCCGAGAGATTGCGGGTTTTTGAGGAGCTCCTAATGAATTCGTTGCCATGCCCGAGAGGGCCGTGTGATAAGCGAGCGGTTGCCATGGCTCGGCACGCGCGTGGCTCGTGTGCTTCATGCCCAGCCCGGCTCGAGAGGGGCCCGCGAGGGGGGAACGACTGGCGCGAACTCCGAAGTAAGGCAGGAACAAGAATGCGAGAAATAGCTCGAACAAGAAAAGGCATCCCCCCTCGCATCAAATGAAAATTCAACTTCGACTTAAATCCAAATCCAGAAGGCAGGGTTACAGAAAAGAGATCCAAAGCAAATGGCCGCGGCCGGCTCCTAGTCTAGTCTTCGACGTCTTCTCACCAGCGCGGAGCTAAGTGCTACCACTAGGCGTGGGAGGGAGCCCCCGAGGCCCGAGGGAGGCTCTCTGGAGACTTCAGGGCGTGTGCAGCCCCACTCATTATTACGTGAGAGTGTCATGGGCGGCAATCTTCACAGGCACTGGGCCTTCTTCACAGGTACCGGCCTTGCTTCATATCACCAGGCGAGGGGCCCGCCTTGTGCCGCCCTCGACCACCTTTGAGCCGACCGGCAACCAGGATGACACAAATGGGGGAAAGGGGACACCAGCGGCGCCCTTGGCGACCACGGGTCCTCTGCTAGGGGAAAGGTCGCCGTCGCCACCCCGGTAGAGGGCCTACCTCCGGGGGGACTTGCTCTGTGCGACGCGGCGAGGGATCTGGCTCCTGGCTTTTCTCCTGCTGCCCCAGCATGATCCTTCTGGAGGGAGGGTGGTCACCGAGCTGGGGCCGCCAGCCGCTCTGGTGACCTGATTCTCCCGCAACCCATGGTTAGCGTAAGCTTGCTCCTGAGGGATTAGTGGTACCATGTATCTGTTGTCGACGGCACGGTTGGCGGGGCTCTCCGGCGGCTCCTGGAAGGCTTTAGCTCCTAACGCCTCCTCCTCCCAACCTGGCCTGAAAAACGAGCTAGAGTTGTCCTCCGGCGTGTACTCCTGGTCCATCATGCAGGGCACATAGGCTTCCGGGGCTGTCACCCCAAACACCTCGCCGTAGTACCCCACACTCCATGTCGCGCGGCCCAGTGCGGCGTCCCGAGGATGATAGCGCGATGCCTCGCTGGGGCCTTGGGGGGCAACGCTCATGCCCATGCTCATTAGAGGCGGCGTGGGGGCAACAGGGCCCCCGGCGATGTCGGCGCCGCTGGCCGTCCTGGTGTCGATGAAGCCCCCAAGCGCACCCGGGGGCGCGCGGTTGCAGCAAGGCCCGTCGTGAGGTCCAGTAGCAGCTCAGGAAGGGAGCAGATAGAAGAAAGGCGGTGCTCCTGATGCCGCCGCATCTAGTAGCTCAGCGACACATTCCAGCAGTGTGTCGTGGCCGCTCTCCATCAGCCGGCACCGCAGCAACTCCCGCGCCACCGTGAGCGCGGCCCGCATGTTCTCCTACTCCCGCCGGGTGTGTGGTGTCGTTGTTGCGGCGTGGCTTGCGGCCCTTACAGTGGCTCGCACTTGTCGTGGAGTGAGGTTGGATGACGCATGGCCATGCCGCCCGCACCCCACAGCGTTAGGTGGCGCTCGCGCCGCCTGGAGCGTGGGGTTGAGGTCTTCATAGGCAGGTGGCACCGCCCGGGATGGCCAGGCTGCCCATCGGTCGGAGTCAGCCCTTGGGTCGCCGGACATCGGGGCCACGGATCGTCGGCGGGTCGATTGGTGGGGAACAGACTCAGGCGCACCCCTACCTAGCGCGCCAAATGTCGGATCACTGGTTTCGGCAAAACCCTTGAGGTTCGAACACTGGGGTGCGCATGAAGGTTTTCTCCCTATCGATCCATGCCCTAGCTCTCGAAGATCTCGCGGACGAACTCGACGAACTCACAAGACAAAGACACAAGATTTATGCTGGTTCGGGCCACCGTTGTGGTGTAATACCCTACTCCAGTGTGGTGGTAGATTGCCTCTTGGGCTGATGATGAACAGTACAAGGGGAAGAACAACCTCCTAAGGTTGAGGTGTTCTTGTGATCTCTTTTCATTGTTGTTGTTCTCCTCTACTATGGTGGCTAGTTCTACTTATATAGGCCCTGTTCCTATCCCCAAATATTGAGCGGGAAGGGAGCCAACAACGGCCAATTCGAAAGCGGTCTTCGCCTGCCAAAGGCTCTGGCAGTGATGCCGTCCTGGGCTCCATGGTGACCTCCGTCTTGCCGTCCTTCTGGTCTTGGTCTCGTTGCACCAATATGGAAACCTTTGCTTGATGCCTCGGTACTCCGCGCCTACGCTTGCCCCCTTGGCACCAAAGAGGAAGCGAGGACACTGCGCGCGCTGGTGCCCGCCTGGTCTCGATCGTCATGGCTCACGTCACGAGGACCTCGCAAGGTTTGCCTTGCCTTGATCTCTCCGCCCATCGCGAGCCTGCTTGGCGAGGCCGCTCTTGAGGAGGTCTTGTGTTGTCCGCCTCGCGAGGCATGGCCCCTTGCGAGGGTCTTGAATGCCTTGTCGATGAAGATGGGCCATACAGACCTGCCAGCCCAGCCACGCTGTGGGCCGCAGGCAGGCAAGTCTGGGGACCCCCGTTCCCAGAACACCGACAACCACTAGAGCCGCGCTGGTAGAGTGGGGAGTGGCTGCAAGATAAAGCACCAGGGGCTCGAGAGGTCGCGGCGCCACCATCACTGGAGGGCTGGTCAGGTATCTCTTGAGGTCTTAAAATACTTGTTCGGCCTCCGGGGTCCACTCAAATGGGCCCTTCTTCTTCATCAGCTAGAAGAAGGGTAGGGCGCGCCCTCCCAGCTTGGAAATGAAGTATCCCAATGCAGTCACCCGTCCAATAAGATTCTGCATTTCCTTGAGGTTTGCGGTGGACTCATGTCTTCAATGGCCTTGACCTTCTCCGGGTTGGCCTCGATTCCCCTATGGGACATAAGGAAGCCCAATAGCTTGCCGGAAGGAACGCCAAACACGCACTTCTCCGAGTTGAGTCGCAAGTCCACCTGACAGAGGCTTTCAAAGGTCTCCTCTAGGTCTTGGACCAAGGTCCTCGCCTCCCGAGACTTCACCAGGATGTCATCAACATAGGCTTCAGCGTTTCTCCCGAGCTACTGACCCAAGGCGATGTGCATGAGCCGCTGGAAGGTTGCACCTGCGTTGCACAGCCCGAAAGGCATGCAAGTGTAGTAGTATACCCCACACGGGGTCAGGAAGGCTATCTTCTCCACATCTTCTACCGCCATCTTGATCTGGTGATATCCTGAGAACGCATCCAGGAAGCATAGCAAGTCGCACTTGACAGTGGAGTCGACGATCTGGTCGATGCGTGGAAGAGGGAACGGATCTTGAGTGCAGGCCTTGTTGAGGTTGGTGAAGTCGACTGAGGGAGTCCTGGATTAGGGGGTCTCCGGACAGCCGGACTAAATCCTTTGGCCGAACTGTTGTACTATGAAGATACGAGATTGAAGACTTTGTCTCGTGTCCGGATGGGACTCTACTTGGCGTGGAAGGCAAGCTAGGCAATGCGGATATGTATATCACCTCCTTTTTAACTGACCTTGTGTAACCCTAGCCCCCTCCGGTGTCTATATAAGCCGGAGGGTTTTAGTCTGTAGGACAACATACAATCATACCATAGGCTAGCTTCTAGGGTTTAGCCTCTCCCATCTCGCGGTAGATCAACTCTTGTACTACTCATATTATCAAGAATAAATTAAGCAGGACGTAGGGTTTTACCTCCATCCAGAGGGCTCGAACCTGGGTAAAACATCGTGTCCCCTGTCTCCTGTTACCATCCGCCTTAGACGCACAGTTCGGGACCCCTACCCGAGATCCGCCGGTTTTGACACCGACATTGGTGCTTTCATTGAGAGTTCCTCTGTGTCGTCGTCATTAGGCTGGATGGCTCCTTCGATCATCGATAGTGATGCGGTCCAGGGTGAGACTTTTCTTCCCGGATAGATCCTTGTATTCGGCGGCTTCATACTGCGGGCCAACTCGCTTGGCCATCTGGAGCAGATCGAGAGTTACGCCCCTGGCCACCGGGTCAGGCTCAGAAGCTTAAACTACACGACCGACATTCGCGGAGACTCAATCTTCGACGGATTCGAGCCCTTGCCAAGAGCGCCGCACGGTCGCGATGAGCATGATTTAGCTCTACCATTGGACATTGTTCAGGCAACCGCTCTGACCCTCAATTTGGAGTCAATTGCGCCATCCATGGACGGGTGGATAGACCCCGCCATGGAGGCCGCACTCTCATCGGCGATCTAGCCGAGTATCGACCTTACCCTTCACGGGAGCCGTGACGCCGAACTACCAGATTCTTCCCCGGCCACAGACTCCGAACCGCCTGCGCCTGTGCCTATCGAATCCGACTGGGCGCCGATCATGGAGTTTACCTCCGCGGATATTTTACAGCACTCGCCCTTCGGCGACATACCGAACTCATTAAGGGATATTAAGGCAGGATTGGGATGCGGATGACGAAGAAATTTGCTGCGGATGACGAAGAAATTCGCTGCCCACCCACCACCCACTTAGTAGCCACTGTCGACGATTTGACCGACATGCTCGACTTCGACTCCGAAGACATCGACGGTATGGACGACGATGCAGGAGACGAACAGGAACCACTGCCCATGATAACCCACAAGTATAGGGGATCGCAACAGCTTTCAAGGGTAGAGTATTCAACCCAAATTTATTAATTCAACACAAGGGGAGCCAAAGAATATTCTCAAGTATTAGCAGCTGAGTTGTCAATTCAACCACACCTGGAAACTTAGTATCTGCAGCAAAGTGTTTAGTAGCAAAGTAATATGATAGTGGTGGTAGCAGCAACAAAAGTAAAGACAACAAAAGTAATGTTTTTGGTATTTTGTAGTGATTGTAACAGTAGCAGCAGGAAAGTAAATAAGCGAGAACCAGTATATGGAAAACTTGTAGGCACCGGATCAGTGATGGATAATTATGTCGGATGCGGTTCATCATGTAACAGTCATAACATAGGGTGACACAGAACTAGCTCCAATTCATCAATGTAATGTAGGCATGTATTCCGTATATAGTCATACGTGCTTATGGAAAAGAACTTGCATGACATCTTTTGTCCTACCCTCCCATGGCAGCGGGGTCCTATTGGAAACTAAGGGATATTAAGGCCTCCTTTTAATAGAGAACCGGAACAAAGTATTAGCACATGGTGAATACATGAACTCCTCAAACTATGGACATCACCGGGAGTGGTCCCGATTATTGTCACTTCGGGGTTGCCGGATCATAACACATAGTAGGTGACTATAGACTTGCAAGATAGGATCAAGAACTCACATATATTCATGAAAACATAATAGGTTCAGATCTGAAATCATGGCACTCGGGCCCTAGTGACAAGCATTAAGCATAGCAAAGTCATAGCAACATCAATCTCAGAACATAATGGATAATAGGGATCAAACCCTAGCAAAACTAACTTGATTACATGATAAATCTCATCCAACCCATCACCGTCCAGCAAGCCTACGGTGCAATTACTCACGCACGGCGGTGAGCATCATGAAATTGGTGATGGAGGATGGTTGATGATGACGACGGCGATGAATCCCCCTCTCCGGAGCCCCGAACGGACTCCAGATCACCCCTCCCGAGAGGTTTTAGGGCTTGGCGGCGGCTCCGTATCGTAAAATGCGATGATTTATTCTCTCTGATTTTTTCTCTCCGAAAGCAAATATATAGAGTTGGAGAAGGTGTCAGAGGGTTTCCAGGGGGGCCACGAGGTAGGGGGGCGCCCTAGGGGAGGGGGCGCCCCCCACCCTCGTGAGAAGGGTGTGGGCCCCCTGGTCTTCATCTTTGGCGAGGATTTTTTATTGTTTTTTCTAAGATGTTCCGTGGAGTTTCAGGTCATTCCGAGAATATTTGTTTTCTGCACATAAAACAACACCATGGTAATTCTGCTGAAAACAGCGTCAGTCCGGGTTAGTTCCATTCAAATCATACAAGTTAGAGTCGAAAACAAGGGCAAAAGTGTTTGGAAAAGTAGATACGACGGAGACGTATCAACTCCCCCACGCTTAAACCCTTGCTTGTCCTCAAGCAATTCAGTTGACAAACTGAAAGAAAGAAAGAAAAACTTTTACAAACTCTGTTTGCTCTTGTTGTTGTAACTATGTCAAGCCAGCATTCAAGTTTTCAGCATAGATCATAACTAACCACATTTGCAATAATTCTCAGGTCTCCACAGTTACTCATATCAATAGCATAATCAACTAGCAAGTCATAATAATAAATCTCGGATGACAACACTTTCTCAAAACAATCATAATATGATATAACAAGATGGTATCTCGCTAGCCCTTTCTGAGACCACAAAACATAAATGCAGAGCACCTTTAAAGATCAAGGACTGACTAGACATTGTAATTCATGGTAAAAGAGATCCAATCATAGTCATACCCAATATAAATTAACAGTGATGAATGCAAATGACGGCTGCGCTCTCCAGCTAGTGCTTTTTAATAAGAGGGTGATGACTCAACATAAAAGTAAATGGATAGGCCCTTCGCAGAAGGAAGCAGCGATTTGTAGAGGTGCCAGAGCTCGGTTTTGCAATAGAGATAAATTGTATTTTGAGTGGTATACTTTCATTTTCAACGTAACAACTAAGAGATGGCGATATCTTCCATGCTAAACACATTATAGGCGGTTCCCAAACAGAATGGTAAAGTTTATACCCCCCCCCCCTCCACCAACAAGCATCAATCCATGGCTTGCTCGAAACAACGAGTGCCTCCAACATACATCAGGTCCCAGGGGGAGTTTTGTTTGCAATTAATTTTGATTTAGTTTGCATAAAGCATGGGACTGGGCATCCCGGTGACCAGCCATTTTCTCGTGAGTGAGGAGCGGAGTCCACTCCTCTTGAGAATAACCCGCCTAACACGGAAGATAAGGACAGCCTTTGTTGATACATGAGCTATTCGAGCATACAAAACAGAATGTTTATTTGAAGGTTTAGAGTTTGGCACATACAAATTTACTTGGAACGGCAGGTAGATACCGCATATAGGAAGGTATGGTGGACTCATCTGGAATAACTTTGGGGTTTAAGGGATTGGATGCACAAGCAGTATTCCCGCTTAGTACAGGTGAAGGCTAGCAAAAGACTGGGAAGCGACTAACTAGAGAGCGACAACAGCCATGTACATGCATTAAAATTAATAAGCATTGGATGCAAGTATGAGTAGGATATAATCCACCATGAACATAAATATCGTGAAGGCTATGTTGATTTTGTTTCAACTACATGCGTGAACATGTGCCAAGTCAAGTCACTTAAATAATTCGAAGGAGGATACCACCCCATCATACCACATCATAATCATCTCAATAGCATGTTGGCACACAAGGTAAACCATTATAACTCATAGATAATCAAGCATGGCACAAGCAACTATGATCTCTAATTGTCATTGCAAACATGTTTATTCATAATAAGCTGAATCAAGAACGACGGGCTAATCATATTTACAAAAACAAAAGAGGTCGAGTTCATACCAGCTTTTCTCATCTCAGTCAGTCCAACATATATCATCATAATTGCCTTTCACTTGCACGACCGAACGGTGTGAATAATAATAATAGTGCACGTGCATTGGACTAAGCTGGAATCTGTGAGCATTCAATAAACAAGAGAAGACAAGGCAATAAGGGCTCTTGGTTAAATCAACAATAATGCATATAAGAGCCACTTCAACAATTTAATTATGGTCTTCTCCTACTGACCCCAAATAAAAGAAAAGAAATAAAACTATTTACACGGGAAAGCTCCCAACAAGCAAAAGAAGAACGAGAAATATTTTTGGGTTTTCTTTTTAATTATTACTACTATAGTAGAGAAATAAACTACTACTAATTTTTTTGTTTTTTCTTAAGGTTTAACAGACACACAAGAAGAAAGCAGGAAAAAGAAAATAAACTAGCATGGATATTATAGTGAAAGAGTATGAGCACCGACATCTAGCAATGAGTGTTTGTGAGCATAAATGTAATTGTCGGCGTTCTGGGAATGGGGGTCCCCAGACTTGCCTGCCTGCGGCCTGTGGCGTGGCTCAAAGGGGGGCCCAGCATGGCCCATCTTCATCAACACAGACCCAAGACCCTCGCGAGGGGCCAAGCCTCACAGGGCGGACGACACGGAACTTCCTCAGGCACGGCCTCATCAGGCTGGCTCGCGAGGAGGCGGAGAGATCAAGGCAGGGTACCTCGCAAGGTGCCCGTGACGCAAGCCATGACGACCAAAGGCGCCAGGCGGGCGCCAGCCGCGCAGTGTCCTCCTTTCCTCTTTGGTGCAAAGGGAGCAAGCGCAGGCGAGAGCATCAAGCAAAGGCACTTGTTTCGGTGCAACGAGACCAAGACCAGTCCAACGGCAGGGAGGAAGTCATTGTGGAGCCCAAGCCAGCGTCACCACCAGAGCCTTTGGCAGGCGAGGACCAACTTTAGTCAGGATAAGTGTACCAGATGTTCCCCTTCAAAATGGCCAATTGTTGGCGCCCTTCCCACTCAATATTTGGGAAGAGGCCCAGGGCCTTTGCCTATAAATAGGACTAGCCACCCCCAGGGTAGAGGGGCAATGAAGAAGGGAGAATCTAGAATCCAAGAGAGAAACTAGCTAGGATCGGATCGAGTAGCATCACAGAGAGAGAGAGAGAAGGGCGACTGAACTCCTCCTAGCAGTTCATCCCCCCAGCAAAGAACAGACCCTCACGAGGCTGTTCTTCCTTGTATTGCTCATCATCATCAGTCCAAGAGGCAATCCACCACACCACACACTGGAGTAGGGTATTACACCACAACGGTGGCCCGAACCAGTATAAACCCTGTGTCTCTTGTGCTGTTCTTTCCATAGCTTAGATCTTAGCGAGGCGGAGGGGTGCAAGTAGGTAGAAGGCGAAATCTCCGCGTGCACCCCAGTGTTCGAACCTCAAGGGTCTGCCGGAACCCGAAATCCGACATTTGGCGCGCCAGGTAGGGGTGCGCCGGAATCCACCTTCTATCGCTTCGTGTCCCGTCGCGTCGTCATCACCATGTCCGGCGACCAGGCGGGCAACCCAGATCCATGGGCGGCATGGCCCGCCCGCGCAGAGCCGCTTGCCTCAGGCGACCCCATGCCCAGGTAGCTCACGGTCCGCAGGGCACTGCGGGCCGCGGGCGACGCAGACAGGCTTCGACAGCTCTCACACCGCGGCAGGCGCGGTCGGCGGCAAGGGCCTCCAATCATGCCGCGACCACGACGCCGTACACCCGCCGGGAGCAGGCGAACTCGAGGGCCGCACTCACGGTGGCCCAAGAGCTGCTATAGTGTAGGCTGCTGGAGGGCGGCTGCGACGTGCTGCTGGAGCGGGTGGCAGAGCTCCTGGGCTTCGTCGCCTCGGGGGCTCACCCCTTCTGCACCCAGCTCCCATCTCAAGCCCAGGGCGGCCCGCGCGGGGGCTCCGCGTGCGCTCGCGGGCTCCAAGGCTACCCCAACGCCAGTGAAGCTGTTGGCACCGGACCGGCGGCGGCGCTGCCCCCGCTCCCGGTCCGCGAAGAAGAAGGACTCGACGCGACCCATGGCCCCAGTGGACAGCCGCGCTACCACCCCACGGTGGGCGCATCAAGCAGGACTGCGTGGCACGCGGAGCACTACGGCGTGGCCTTCGGGATGACGGCACCAGAAGAATACGTGCCCCTCATGATGGACCAAGGACACCCTCACGAGGGCGAACAAGGCTCGCTCCTCAGCCCAAGCTGGGGGGATGAGGCGCCAGAAGCTGAGCCCTTCCAGGAGCCTCGAGACGGTCCCACTGGCCATGCTGGAGGCAACGATTATCGGGTACCACTAATTCCTCAGGAGCAGGCATACGCTAATCATGGATCGCAGGAGGTGCAGGTTGCCACAGCGAGCAGCTGCCCCGCTCCCATAGTCTCTTACCCCTCGGGAGGAGGGCGCAGGGGGCTGCAGGAGAGGGGCCGAGATCCGACATCACCACCGCGGTGTTCAGAGCAAGGTGTTCTCAGGAGGTAGGCCCTCTGCTGGGGAGGTGCCTCAAGGCCTGCCCCTGGCGGAGGACCCGTGGTCGTCGGCGGAACCGCTGGCGACCGCTCTACCCCATCGGCGGCGGCGTTGATGGCAGTAGAGTGTGGCGCAAGGCAGGGCCCTCGTCTAGCGATATGAAGCAAGGCCGGTACCTGTGAAGAAGGCCCAGTGCCTGTGAAGCTCGCCGCCCCGTGAAACTCTCACGTAATAATGAGTGGGGTTGTACACGCCCCGGAGTCTCAGGGGTGCCGGCCTCAGGCCCTGGGGCTCCCTCCCACGCCCAGTGGCAGCACTTAGCTCCGCGCTGGTGAGAAGACGTCCAAGACTAGATTAGGTGCCGGACGCAGCCTTTTGTCTGCTTTCGTTGCTTTTCCCTTTGGTTGTCACTTTCCCCCGCTGGATTCAAGTTGGATTTGAATTTGAGATTTGTGTGTGTTCGGGGAAGGGGTGCTTAGTCTCGTTCGAGCAATTTCTCGTGTTTTGATTACCACTTCGCCTCAGCTGCCTCCCCTCGTGAGCCCCTCTTGAGCCGGGTCAGGCCTAGCTTGTGCGCAGCCCAGACTGCCGTCGCCGCGTCCTCTCAGGAGGGTTTTTTACCGCAGATCCTACAGATTCGATCAGGGAACACTCGGGACACCACAGCCTCCCACAGGCTACCTCAGGGCCCGCACGGGACGAAGGTAAACTAGCCAACCAGCGCGTCGCTTAGCCAACCACTTGGCGCGGGCGCATGTGCAATGTAACATCTACTAATACGATGAACACAAGTTTTACATGAGGGGCCCCCCCTCCCAAAATGCTCTCACAGCCATCAGGCCAAAACCTGAGTTCTATTCATGCAGGGTAAGGAAACAGGAACGATGCATGATCAGTCGGATAAATCCCCCAATGCATCCTCAGGAGCACCACCCGAACCGTTGCTGGCGTCGCTGGACTCGCCATTGCTGTCTGCGTCGCCGCCAATGGCGTCAGGGCCGTTCACCACACCGCCCTCGTCGGCAGCCGCGATCACGCCGTCGTCGTCTGAAGCGAAGGACCTGACAAGAGCATCCACATTGTCTTCCACCCAGTGCGCCAGGTCGTCTCGGACGGCCTGGGGGACTGGGGCGATGGCGGCGTCGAAATCAAAGTGGGGATCCATGTTCCGGAGATGGCTGAAGACGCAAGAAAAGGCGCGCCTGAGCAGGGCGCGGCTCCTCCCCTCCACCAACCTGTCGGCCCTGACCGACCGCGCCTCCAGCTGCGTCACCACGTCGGTGAAGAACTGAAGGTTACTGGCGTAGTTGACTGCGTGCGGCTCACCAACAGCCGCCTCGCAGATGTTGCCCAAGGCTGTGTTGGCTCTCTCCCGAAGCGTGGTGAGCATGGGGCCGTGCTCATGCTCCAGGATACGCCGCTGACGTATCTCGTCCGCATTCTGGCGCGCGACGGCTTCAGCCTCCTCCACCCGATGGCGAAGAAGGAGCACCTCGGCCTGGGAGGTGGTTGACTCCCCTTGCGCTACTTCAAGGGCGTCCCGAAGAGCATCGGCCCGCCGCGTCGCTTCCTCCAGCTTGGCCCTCAAGGCAGCAGTCCTACCTTCAGCCTCGGCCCGGGTCAACCCCAGCCTCTCCTCCGACTCGCGCTCGAGGTCCAAGCGCGCCATCGCCACCCGACGTCCGACCTCCTCCAGGACACGAGCTTCCCGTGCAGCGACATCATCCTCCGCCTGCGTCACCAAGCGCTCCCTCGTCTCCAGACACTCGTACTCACGGGTACGTTCGGCGGCTTCCAATGTCAGCGCCTCCTCATGCTTCTGGAGCTCTGCTGGGTCGCCAGAGGCCACCTTCATCGACGCGAGGGCTGCCTCGTGCAACTCCACTTGCTCCTCCAGTGAGTGGCACCAGGCCAGGAGCTCCCGAGCCCTCTCCTCCGCCGCCTCTTGCCGTCGGTCAGCTTCCTGGGCCTCCTCAGCGGCCCAAGATCGGGCCCCCCGAGAGGCCACCAGCGACGCCTTGGCCTCTTCATCGTCAAGATCGCGCTAATGGCGCGCAAGGGCGATGGCACCCTCCAGCTCGCGTCTCTCTGCAGCCAGGCGCAGGCCCTCGGCCTCAAGGCGCACGTCTTCATCAGCAAGCTCCTCACCAAGCAGGCTCACCGCATCAGCCGCCCTTTGAAGGAATCCTTAGCGAAGAGTGCGATGCTCCCGGGTGCGCTCGAGCACGTCTTCCACACCATCATCTGCCCCAAGCAAGCGCTGGGGGCCACGGATCAGCACTCCCCCTCCGGGCAGGGGGCTGGGGGCTGGCACCCTCACGACGGTCGGGTACGCCACGCCAGAAGCCCGGCCTGGAGCCATCCCATCCCCAGATGAAGAGCGCAGGGAGCGCCTCAGCCAGTCGCAGTCCACAACCAGGCGAGAAGCCCACGACAGGCTGGCTATGCCACGAGAAGGCCCGTGAAGGAGGATCGCGAGGTGCGCAGGGCCTCGATGCGCCTCGGGACGATTCGCCTCTCCGATCGCCCTCACCACAAGGGCTCTGCTGCTCGGAGCGCTTGAGAACGGTAGAGGGGGCGAAGCCAAGGGGGACGGCACCTCAGCCATCTCTGCAAGCTCGGCTGGAAGGGGCCTGCAGAGCAAGGATCAATAAAAGCAACAGAAGGATCGGGAGCTGGAAAAGGAGAAGGCTTACTCATCAGTGGCGAAGTACTTCCTACGCTTCAGCAGGCGACAAGGGTAATCATCGCCCAGGGCCTCCCTTCTCTTCCGGAGGGCCTCAAAGTCCACGCGGAAGTGGCCCAAGAGTTGAGCGCAGGGATCAACCTACGACGAGGACGAAGCGTCAAGGCGATCCGTGTCAGGGGCGCCTGCCTGATGCGCACTGCCAGTCGCCTCACCAAGAGAAGCGGCTGGAGCCTCAGGGGCCTCAGCCACAGGCGCTGAGGGCAGCTGCTTGCCACCCTCAGCCTCAGCGGCACGGGCCCCAAGAGCTGCTCCCTCATGAGCATCGCCCGGCGCTGTCACCCCGCCGGGAGCCCCCTCGGCCTCTGGCGCCTCACGCCTCCCTGCTCCGCCACCCGAGGAAGAGTCGCCTTGGCTGACTGGAAGGGCAGTCACCATCACTGGGTTCTCGCGAGGCCCCCGGAGGCCGGCGGGGTGCGGCCCCCACTCATCAAAGATAGGCATATGATTCACAAAATCGCCCATGTTCTGGCAGAGGTACAACAAGCCCCCTCCCTGCTGGATGCTGCCAGGGTTGGGGTCCCAAGTCAGGATCAAGAGCACTGTCCTCAGCACTTCAGGCGTCAGGTCCTCTTCCTGGAGCCTCATACGATCATCACGCCCGCTGAAGGCCCACATCCGGCGGGAGTGGCGTTGGAGAGGAGCAATGCGGCAAAGCAGGAACTCCTTCACCACCTTGGGCGCTGTCACGCCAAGCGACCTCAAGAACGCGAAGCGGTGCTAGACGAAGACGAGCCGGGGGCTCTCAAGCGTCTCCTGGCCCCAGCCCGAGTTGGGGACAGCAGGCGAAGTTGGCTCCGATAGCAGGGGCTGGGCACCCCTGCATCCACATACAGCCACCGCTCGCGGAACCCAGCCGCGAGCAGAGGGAGCCTGAAGTCAATCCCTGAGGCCGCTGACTCAGACGCGGCAACGAAGCTCACGCATGCCCAGCATTGGGTAGGGTCGACAAGGCGCAGAGAGAAGAAGTGGCGCAGCAAGGCAACCGAAGGAAGGATGCCCATCATTGCCTCGCAAACAAAGGCGAAGACCGAAAGGAGGGTGATGGATTCAGGACCCAGATGCATCATGTGGATCTGATAGTGGGAAAGCACGGCATTGAAGAAATCAGAAAAGGGGGGAACCAGACCCGCCCACAGGGCGTCGGCAAAATACTAGACCTCAGTGACTATCCTGTCGATGGAGAAGTGGGACGCGGGCCAGGCCGTCGTCCTCCCGCATTCGTTGAAGATAGTGGCCAGAGCCGAGCTGACCTTGCCCAAGCCCTCGGCGGGGGCCGCCAACGGCGGCGAGCAAGGCGGAGGCATGGGTTTCTTCCCTCTTCCCTTCTTCGTCGGAGCCATGGCGATGGGAAGGGGGGAAGGTTCGAGATTGGGTTGAAAACAGAAGCTGGAGTTCGAGAGGAGGAAGGACAGAGGGCGCTCGAGCAACAGAAAGGGGAGCGGTTGTGTACGACTACGAGTCCGCCTAGCAAGGCGCAAAATAAGGGGGCGTGGGGGAACAGTGCCGCCCACGTCCAATCAACCGCCACGCGGCGCCCAAGGCCGCAGGCTGTTAGGGCCCGCGGCGCTTCGCTCTTGCCCTTTCGCCTCCCTGCACGGCCAAGTCCGGGCGCGCCTTGGGCCCGGGGGCTACTGTCGGCATTCTGGGAACGGGGGTCCCCAGACTTGCCTGCCTACGGCCTGCGGCGTGGCTCAAAGGGGGGCCCAGCATGGCCCATCTTCATCAACACAGACCCAAGACCCTCGCGAGGGGCCAAGCCTCGCGGGGCGGACGACACGGAACTTCCTCAGGCATGGCCTCATCAGGCTGGCTCGTGAGGAGGCGGAGAGATCAAGGCGGGGTACCTCGCGAGGTGCCCGTGACGCAAGCCATGACAACCAAAGGCGCCAGGCGGGCGCCAGCCGCGCAGTGTCCTCCTTTCCTCTTTGGTGCAAAGGGAGCAAGCGCAGGCGAGAGCATCAAGCAAAGGCACCCGTTTCGGTGCAACGAGACCAAGACCAGTCCAACGGCAGGGAGGAAGTCATTATGGAGCCCAAGCCAGCGTCACCACCAGAGCCTTTGGCAGGCGAGGACCAACTTTAGTCAGGATAAGTGTACCAGATGTTCCCCTTCAAAATGGCCAATTGTTGGCGCCCTTTTCGCTCAATATTTGGGAAGAGGCCCAGGGCCTTTGCCTATAAATAGGACTAGCCACCCCCAGGGTAGAGGGGAAATGAAGAAGGGAGAATCTAGAAGCCAAGAGAGAAACTAGCTAGGATCGGATCGAGTAGCATCACACAGAGAGAGAGAGAAGGGCGACTGAACTCCTCCTAGCAGTTCATCCCCCAGCCAAGAACAGACCCTCACGAGGCTTTTCTTCCTTGTATTGCTCATCATCATCAGCCCAAGAGGCAATCCACCACACCACACACTGGAGTAGGGTATTACACCACAACGGTGGCCCAAACCAGTATAAACCCTGTGTCTCTTGTGTTGTTCTTTCCATAGCTTAGATCTTAGCAAGGCGGAGGGGTGCAGGTAGGTAGAAGGCGAAATCTCCGTGTGCACCCAGTGTTCGAACCTCAAGGGTCTGCCGGAACCCGAAATCCGACAGTAATGTCGGTGAGAAATACGTACTCCCCCAAGTTTAGGCTTTTGGCCTAAGTTGGTCTATGGCCACGGCTGGCCTGGCGGATATCCATCTATCTATACTTATACTAATTACAGACTCCCTAGAAATTACCGCTTTGTCGTCCATCTTGTGGGACCGAATTATTACTGTTTACATCCACCAATATAATTTTTTTTGAGTATAATTAGTTGCTACAATTTTGCAATTCGAGAAATTTGCTTAATCGGGCCAGAAAATAATAATCAGGGAAAAGGTATGAATCATTTCTCTTCACGATCTCCTCTAATTATCTATACATACCAGGTAACAAAAGTTTCCTTGAAACAGAAAACAGATTTTTTTTATCTATCCTAACTAATACACGTATGCCCTCAAAAAAAACTAATACACGTATACTACATGGATTCTCTCCTCCACGATCTCTCTTCTCCATTACCTCTCTCTCCCCACGTACTACACGGTTCCTCTCTCCTCGATGATCTCTTCTTCTCCATTATCTCTCTCTCCTCAGATGCAATGCAAACCCATCCACGGTCTCCCCCCTTCTCCCGACGTGCGGCTGACCACCTGATCCAGCGCGCTGGGCAGACCCGGCTGGACACACGGCAATAGATTTCCTCATCTATATCGGATTTGTATAGTCGTGTAATTTATTCTCGGTTTGTTTTCTTGCTGACTTATACTTGAATCCATCATGACTCCCCGGGCGACTCCCCGGGAGACCGCGGATGCCTCCGCCGCGCCGTGTCCTCCCGCCTCGGCTGCTTGGGCGGGCATCGGCGGTCGCTTCTGGGCCCTATTGGCTACAGACGAGGAGGAGGCCGACGGAGATAGCGACGACTCAGAGGGTTCGCTGCCGTCGCCTACGCCTTCGGATCTAATTTGTGATCTATTTCATGCAGGGTATGACGAAGATGAGGTGGCCACTACCGTAGACACGGTTGTGCCGGTGGAGGATCCGGCGAGGGTTGGGCTTCTTCCGGACGAGAGGAAGGAATTGGTACGCCGTGTCGTTCACCGGAGAAATGCGGCATCGGCGGTCAGGCCGTGGAAGGGACCGTTGCCTAAGGTACGCCTTCCAAACCTCACTTTGTTCGATTTAATCCATCCAGATTCTTGGACGGTGGTCAAGAAGAGAGGGGCTGCTCGCCGTTCGAGAGCCGGATCGCTACCGGCAGCGGCGGCTGTGGTGCCGTCGAGGTTGCCGAGCGGGATCTGAGCGGCTCGCAGCGAGCGCTTGAACGAACTACTGGGCCGGTTTGGGCCGGATTCTACTTGTGTTGATGCATTGCTACGTGGGCCGGATATGGCTGGGTATGAGGCCCAGGCCATACCGGGCGCCACATGCACAACATCTAGCGCCGCATGCACGGACGTAATTTCCTTCTCCACGTGCGTATCTACATCGTCGCCTAGGGTTCGTCGGCGTGGGACGCCCGTTCTACCTCCGTGCGGTCCTGGTCGGGCTCGCCGGATCCCGCCACTGCGTGCGATGGCCGGTCGAGGAGCGGGTGGGCCGCCGGCAGCGAAGCCCCAGGCGGCTGCGAGTACGGCCGGGGCTGTCGTGCCGCCGCCGCCTGGGAGGGCTGGTCGAGGGCCCCCCGGCGCGGGGCTCAGCGCAGCCGGTGCTGGGCAAGCTGTTGCCGGTGCCGGGCGCGGCGCTCCCGCCTCCTCGGGACGGGTTGGTGGCTGCCGAGGGACACGGCCGCCCGTGCCTGCGGCGGCTCGGCCGCCGGTGTTACCTACGGGAAGTGGAGGACCCACCGGTCCTCGACCTCTGGGGCCAACGCCGGCCAGGCCGCCGGCGTTACCCGCGGGAAGAGGAGGCCCAATAGTGCCACGACCTCCAGGGCCGTCACCTCCGGTGGCCACTGCCATGGGTCGTGGCGGCGGGTCTGGCCCTAGACCTGTGGTGCCGGTCCCGGGTGGTGCTCCGCCGCCGCACTATGCCGCGAGGCCGGCTCAGTATCGGTCAGGTTCTTCGCAGCCTAGGAAAGAGGTGACAGTTCGAGAGTCTTTTGAGTCGCCCCGAGGTCAGTTGGGTGATGATGGTGTTGATGCGTATGGAGACGGACAACACCGCGGTTCCTCGTCTACCGGTGGAGGCCGAGGCTACACTTGGCAGAGTGACGGGTCTGCTGAAAGACCTTTCCTCGGACCTCCTGGTGGCTTTGTCGAGGGGGCATCCAGTCCGGATCATTGCCAGAGAGGTGGATTCCGTGGACATCGGGGTGGTCGGGGTGGTGGCCGTGGGAGGTTTCGTCGACAACCTCCGCCTCCGACTGCTGTTGACCATGGGGCTACTGCGGTTGAGACAGATACTGCTCAGTCTACGGATATTACTACTCAGGCAATGGAGGTGGTAACGGCACTGGCCAAGGTTGATGTTCCGGTGCCTGGGGCTGTGGGTGAAACATCAGACAGGTCTGACTCCGAGAGGGCGGCCAAGTGGCGCGCAAGAAGGAAAGGATGCTGTGTTACCGGTGTGGTGAGAAGGGCCATTTTATTGCAGAGTGCGTCGCAGAGCTGTGTGACTCGTGTGGCAAGCTTGCACATGACTCGGGAGATTGCCCGTTAGTGCGTGACCAGGCTCCATCTCTGACTATGTATGGGCTGTACTGTGCGGAGTTATTGTTCTTCGAGTCCCCGGCCGCGAGGGAGATTCCCGAGGATACACAGTGCCTGACTACCGGGATTGTGAAAGCAACTCAGGGCGAGGTAACTGAGGCTCAGATTATCCGGAGGCTTCAGGAGTTGGCACCGGGGGACTTTCAGTGGGAGCTGGTCAGCCTCGAAGCTAATGTCTTTAAGGTGGATTTCCCTTCTGTGGAGGATTTACAGAAATTGCTGAGTTTTGGCTTGTGTAGAGTTCCTGGTACTACGTGTATTTTGGAGTTTCACGAGTGGACGAAGGTGGAGCCTAAAGGCAAGCCGCTTACGTAGATCTGGTTGCGGTTTTCTGGGGCCCCATCTAAGCCTCTGCAGGACATTCGAGTTGTAGCCAGTATGGGTATTATGGTTGGAAAGACGGAGAGAGTGGATATGGCTTTCACTCGGGCTCATGGAGTGGCTCGGATGTTGGTGAGTGTTCTGAATGTTGATTTCGTGCCTGATGTGGTTCACTGGACATATAGGGGAGAGGTATTCCCGCTCGACATAGAGTTTGAGGACGTTGAGATGTTCGATGAAGAGGTTGCTGGGGATGATGTTGATATGCACGAGAGTGATGGTGGTGCAGGAGCCAAGGGAGCGCTAGATGAGTCTACTCGAGAGGGGTCGACCGGGTCTCGCCCAGATGCTCAGTTGCCTGGGGAGGGGACCGGAGTTGAGCCGACACCGTCACCTTCGGTGCCCACGACGACACTGCATTTTGGGTCCTTTGCGCATGCTTCTGCGCCTCCCAAGCTGTGGAGTGATAGGGTAGAGACTGATGATGCGCTTGAGCACACGCTTCCTTCTTTGGACTTTGCGGGGATTGTAGTTCGGGATGTAGAGCCGGAGGTTGCTCCTATTTCCCTTGTTGTACCGGTTGATGTGGCTCCGGCATTGTCATCTTTGACTGAGGTGGGCCTTAGGGGACGGGGGTCAGGGCAGGTGGCCTTGTCCTCTCCCCTCCCTATACAGACACCGGTGACGCCAGCCACGTCGGGGTCCGCCAGTGCTAGGAGCGGGAGTCCGAGGCAGGTGGCTTCGGCTCTCCCTCCTCAGGCCCTGGCTGTGGCGCCAGCATCCCCCGTGACGCTGGGGGAGGAGGGGCTGGGGCAGGTGGCCCTAGACTTCCCTTCCTCATCTGCGGTCAGGAGGACCGCACCGTCGGCGACTTCGACGATTCGCTCTGAGCCGGTGGGCGGGGCAGGAGGAGGGAGTGGGCAGGTGGCCCCAGTTGTCCCGCCTCTTGCCATACCCGTCGGGCACTTGTCCGAGGGCATTGGGAGACCGCAGCTTCCTCATTCTCGAGAGGAGGTTGTTGCCTTTGGTGGTATCCCAGACCCGGTCTCGACGGGGAGACGGATGAGTGCTCGCATTCTGGACCTTCCAGAGGTGGACGATATGCAGCAGCGGTGCACTATGAGGGCGGCCAAGCTTCACGATGCTGCGATATCTATTGGTATGTCCGTTAACATATCTAATTCTTTATTGCATTTTGCTCCTGAGGAGATTGTTAATAATGCAAACCAATTAAGAGTTTCACTAGGCGCTACTGATATTGAAATCTCCAATTCGGTGAATGATATGTTAGATTTAGAGGCGGAGCGGGCCTTAGAGACTATTCGTAATCTTGCTGCGGTCAAACCCATGAATGATGAGGAAATTGATGCGTTAGGGGTTAGAGTGCTAAATAATCTATGTGCGGACCTAGCACCTTCTAATCAGGAGTCGGAGGGCGATGATGCGCCCTTAGATGATGTAGATATCAGTTCTGTTCAGTCCGGTTATGAGGACCGGGTGACGGAGCACACTAAGCCAAGGTGTAAGTGGAAGCGAAAGATTTATCCCGACTCTGCTGTTCGTAGGAGTGCTAGGATTCGGACTGCTAAAAAATTCCATGATGAACTATGAAAGGAATCTTTTGGAATAGCAGAGGTCTGAAAGACTTGGCTAAAAGAAGGTTTCTTGCCGAAGCTTCTCTGGAACATCGGTTAGATTTCGTTGCTCTGTCGGAAACCGGTCGAGAGAATTTTGCGCCGCAGTTTCTTTCCTCTCTTGTGGGTGGTCTTGATTTCGATTGGCATTGCCTCACGCCACGAGGTAGATCGGGGGGCATCTTACTGGGTGTGAGATGTGATTCCCTTGAAGTCCGGAGTGTAGTAATGGGTGACTTCGCGGTAAAGTTTCGAGTTAGGTCTAAAGTTGATGGGTTCAACTGGGCTTTGGTAGCGGTCTATGGTGCTGCCCAACCCGAGCTTAAACCGGAGTTTCTGGCGGATCTTGTTCGGATATGTGGGTCCGAACAACTTCCGATTTTGGTCGGGGGTGATTTCAATATCATTAGAAGGAGAGAGGAGAAAAACAATGATAACTTCGACGGCAGGTGGTCGTTTATGTTCAATACTATTATTGAAAGCTTAGATCTAAGGGAGATAGAGCTTACTGGTAGACAGTTTACCTGGGCTAATGCTATGCCAAACCCGACATATGAAAAGCTTGATCGGGTTCTCGCCAGCGTGGAGTGGGAACAGAAGTTCCCTCTTGTTACGGTGCAAGCTCTCACGCGGGGAATCTCCGATCACACACCTTTGTTCGTGGACTCAGGGGAGCCGAACCATATAGGAAACAAAAACACCTTCTCTTTTGAGATGGCCTGGTTCGAACGCGAGGGATTCTTAGACATCATAGCCAGGGAGTGGGCTAAGGGTGTTGGAGGAAGGACGGCGGTCGAGCGCTGGCAGAATAAAATTAGGCATTTGAGAAGTTTCTTACGGGGTTGGGCTAAGCATCTCAGTGGGGTGTATAAGATTGAGAAGGATAGGCTCCTCTCTCTTGTACAGCCCTTGGACGTAAAAGCTAAGTCCGCGTTGTTGCTGCCCGCCGAGCTCCAAGTTAAAAATGAGGCGGAGAAGAGGCTGAAAGAACTTCTCCGCGAAGAAGAATTGAAGTGGGCTTTGCGTGCCAAGGTCCGCAAAGTAGTCCAAGGGGACGCGAATACTCAATTTTTCCACCTCATTGCTAATGGTAAACACAGAAAGAAGCGGATCTTTCAGCTAGAGCAGGATGAGGGTACTATTTTAGGGCAGGATAATCTCAAAACCTATATTTCCGAATACTATAGACAGCTATTTGGACCGCCGAAGGCCAATTATGTGTCCCTCGATGAGTCCAGGGTTGAGGACGTGCCTCAATTGACTGCTGCTGATAATGATATCCTGGTTGCCCCGTTCTCAGAAAAGGAGGTGTTCGATGCTATTGCACAAATGAAAAACAATAAGGCTCCCGGTCCGGATGGGTTCCCGGCTGAGTTCTATAAAAAGTGCTGGCACATTATTTAGGGGGATTTACTACCTATGTTTCATGATCTATTCTCTAGACAGCTTCAATTATTTCACTTGAATTTTGGAACTATCACATTGCTTCCGAAGAAAACGGATGCTGCGAGGATTGAGCAGTTCAGGCCGATCTGCCTCCTCAATGTTAGTTTCAAAATCTTCACCAAGGTCGGACTAATAGGCTCACACAGATTGCGCAATCTGTGGTGCAGCAATCCCAAACTGCTTTCATGCCGGACAGGAACATCCTTGAAGGGGTGGTTGTCCTTCATGAAACGCTCCATGAAATCCATTCCAAAAAATTAGATGGAGTAATTTTTAAGGTGGATTTCGAAAAAGCGTACGATAAGGTTAAGTGGCCATTCCTCCAACAGGCATTGCGTATGAAAGGTTTTGATGAAGCCTGGCGCCGACAGGTCGAATCATTTACGCAAAAAGGGAGTGTGGGAATTAAAGTGAATGACGACATAGGTCATTATTTCCAGACACATAAAGGCCTAAGACAAGGAGATCCGATGTCCCCTATCCTGTTTAACATTGTGGTGGATATGTTAGCAATTTTGATAGGCCGGGCTAAGGAGAATGGTCAAGTGGGTGGGTTGGTTCCTCATCTTGTTGAGGGAGGTGTTTCCATCCTTCAGTACGCCGATGATACAATCATCTTTATGGAGCATGATTTGGCCAAGGCGAGAAATATGAAGCTTGTGTTATGCCTGTTTGAACAATTGACCGGGTTAAAGATTAACTTCCATAAGAGCGAATTGTTCTGCTTTGGTAGAGCCAAAGACGACCAGGAGTCTTATAGGCAATTGTTTGGGTGCGAGTTGGGGAGTTTACCCTCTCTTACCTTGGTATCCCGATTCACCATCGTAGGCTAACAAACAGAGAATGGAAGTGCATCGAGGATCGATTTGAGAAAAAACTGAGCTGTTGGAAGGTTAAGCTCATGTCATACGGAGGTCGTTTGATATTGATTAATTCGGTGCTCACGAGTATGCCTATGTTTCTCTTATCTTTCTTTGAGGTCCCAGTTGGTGTTAGGAAACGACTGGACTTCTATCGGTCGCGCTTCTTTTGGCAGGGTGATGAACTTAAAAGAAAATACCGGCTTGCTAAATGGGACATCATCTGTAGACCGAAAGACCAAGGGGGTCTTGGTATTGAAAATCTTGAAGTCAAGAACAGATGTCTTCTTAGTAAGTGGTTGTGGAAGCTGTCTTCCGGGACTGAGGCCATGTGGGCGCAGATCCTCCGCAACAAGTACCTCCAAACTAAAACATTGTCCCAGGTCGCAGTCAGGCCGACTGATTCGCCTTTCTGGAAAGGACTAATGAAAGTCAAACAATCTATGTTCAATAGGACGAGATTTGTTATTGGAAACGGTACAAGTACCCGTTTCTGGGAGGATACTTGGCTTGGTGAATCACCTTTAGCCATTCAATATCCGTCTTTATATCGGATTGCTCAACGACGTGAGGTGTTCGTGGCAACGGTATTCCAATCTATCCCCCTTAACATTCAGTTTCGACGGTCGCTAGCGGGCAATCGTTGGGAAGAGTGCCTTCATCTAGTTAGGAGACTGATGGAGGTTCAACTTTCTCACCAACCCGATATATTGCGTTGGAAGTTGACTAGTTCTGGAGTATTTACAGTTAAATCGATGTATATTGATGTTATTAATTCGAATGCTATTCCAACTTCCAAGTTTGTTTGGGCTGTCAAGGTGCCTTTAAAAATCAAAGTGTTTATGTGGTTTGTCCATAAACAAGTTATTTTAACAAAGGACAACTTGATTAAACGCAATTGGACAGGACCTACTAGGTGTAGTTTCTGTGATCGGGATGAGACGATTAAGCATTTATTCTTTGATTGCCCGTTGGCTAGAGTTCTTTGGCGGACGATCCATATTGCCTTTAATCTTACTCCGCCGACTTCTGTCCATGCTTTATTTGGGACATGGCTTAATGGGGTTGAGCCTGTTCTCGCAAGACATATTCGGGTTGGAGTTTGCGCTTTTTTATGGACTATCTGGAATTGCAGAAATGATTTGGTTTTTAACAGAACATCACGGATTCATTTTTTGCAGGTTATTTTCCGAGCTACGGCACTGATCCGTTCGTGGTCGCTACTCACTCCGATGGAGGCCAGGGAGCATTTGGTTACTGGATCTATCCGTTGGGAGATGGTCGCTCGGGATATCTTCAACCGGTTTGGATGGCGGTCATGTAATAGGATAGGCAATTAGTTTCCCTATCTATTGTTAGCCAGCCGGTTGTGGCATCTCTTTTGGGCTAGTTTGTGTATCTAGCCGTCTGTAGCTCTGTGTGAGCTGCATTTTTCTTTCTCTTTTTGTTTAGCTGGAGACTGTGGAACCTTGTTGGCACTTTTGTTTTTTTGGTTAATAAGATGGCCGTATGCATTGCTCTGATGCAGAGGCCGGGGAGACCCCCCTTTTCGAAAAAAAAAGATTGATTTCTTTGTGTCATGCCGCCCTACAAATCCTCAGGCCGCCCAATGAATCCCCAGGCTCCGTCACCTCTGCTCGCCGCCATCCTCACCCCCGAACATCTGAACAGCCTTTGTGGGTACATATTTTGCTATAAAGGAGTTCAGCTATGCCATGGTGTATACGTGGTTGTTCATGTGCAGTAGTGTGCAGGTATGGAGAGGTACGTACTGTAGTAACTAAAATTATCAGATTGTAGTGCAAGAATGCTTGGTGAGCACTGAGCAGACATGTTGATAAGCCAGTCACTGCCTTGTGAGGTTCACTGTTGATGATCAGAGACTAATAATTCATATATGAGGACATTTGATTTTTCTGGTCAGGGAGTATTTATCGGTGGAAGACCCATCAGTACTTGCCAGAATATACATGTACATACCTGACTGCAATGCATGCTTGCATCCCGTTCCATCTGCAGAAAAATTAAGGTAATTGAATCAACTAGGTTTGATCTGCTATATGTGCAATACAATGTAATTTGTTGGCAAAAACAATTAATTTCTTACTTAAGTACACATATGGCAGATCAGATTGAGGCTCAGAGCCTAGCGTAGAATTGCATCGGCGATACCGATGGCCATCAACAATCCAATAGACATAGACGCAGTGAGCCCATGTCGTAGTGTCCAAATGGCAGGCCATTGCGACTAAGACGAAGGCTTTGGTAGGCCCCAGATGATAATAGCATACTTTGTATGTCGCTGCATGGCAGAATGACTCCACGAGAGAATTTTTGTCATGGTTGGAGACCAGATGATATTATGGCCTCCAATATCCACTTTAGCAGACCAATGTGCATGCTTTGGTTCAGCGTTCTGCATATAATAAGAGACCAACAGGAGCAGCCTATGATGGAGTCCTAAGAAAAATTGCACAAACAACTGCAAGTCTAGGCTATGTTGTGGTCTGATTTGGGCAGAAAAACTGCTTTGAAAATTGGGACTGCTGAAGATGGTATAAGATGTTTCACTTCTCATGTTTACTATTTTCTTTTCTACCGAGATCTAATTAGTGTCGTTTTCTTCTATCATTTTTATAAAATTGTATGTACACTATAATACAGTTTATACCCTGAGAAAATAATAGCATCGGAGAGCTAGCGGTTTGGGCGTAAGGGGCATGGAGAAAACCTGGCATTGTTGAAGGCACCGCTGCCGGACGCGTTGTCCTACAAGCCATGTTTTCTGCTGTCCAGTACAATAGACCAAGAAAATTAGTAGCTTCATACATGGATGTTCAGGTATGCAATGATCTTTTATACACAAATGATCTTCATAATATAAATATGGATTTTGACTGCGCTATACCAGCACAGCTACAGGCTTCTATATTATGCATGAATTGAAGTATGTGACGGTTGATCTATGGAGGGCACACTATACAGCAGGTACATTTGAAAAAATAATACAACTTACAACTTACATTATCACAATCTTTCCTGTAAATTAATAATCTTTGTTCCCTACTATGGTAGTAGTAAATAATCCACCATCTATTGTCTCATCTCAATATCTCTTGCCTTGAAGCTTTGTCTGTGTGAGCTACCGGATGACCTATTCTATTGCGTAGTGGCGATTGCTATGCGTTTGGGCTCGCGTAGCCTCATGGCCCTCATTATAGGATGTGTGGTATCCTAGAAGCAGCTTCAATCGCTGAGAATGGGATGCATGCACGTGTGGGCAGTTTTTCGACACCTCATGCAAATAAATTCAGAGCACAACCATGTTCATCAGGTGAGCTTACACAAATTAAACATCATGTTGGTTCACAACATCGTCGACCATGACCATCTGGCGAGGTTATACAAATTAGACACCATGTTGGTTCACAACATCGTAGATGGTTCGCTTCTCTAACTAGGTGCCAATGTTTTCTTTGGTCCGTTGTTATCACTGTGCATGTTAGGGAATCATCTTTTGTGTTCTTTCGCAGATTCAATTTTTTGTAATCCTTTAATTTGTTATATCAAGTTCAACTATTTTTCTTGGCAATTTAATGTTTAAAGAAATTGCGTGTGATATGAAGGCCAGATTAATTAAGATGTGGGATGCCATTAACGTTAACAGTGAACTTACTTGATGAAGAGGTCAGTTTTATGATGTGCCAACATAAACATTATACAATCAGTTATGGTAGTTATTACAAATACTGAGACATCTTCTCCCTAAATTATTATTGTTTCAGGGCATGATGCATGAGAAGGTAATGTAACATATTGTTATCAAGTTCAGTCGCTGATCCAAGAAGGTTCAGTCTAAGTTTATATCTTCGCCGTATTTCCATCAAATTGGAGGTGAGAAGACACCTTATTTCTTGCACACTAATCCAAAAAAACTATTGGCGGAGATTGAATTTTCAGTTTAGACTGAATGAATATAATCTCAATTCTCAAGTACATTTACCAATATTACACTATTTATGCAAAAAAATCACAGATTTTGAAGAAGACACGTCATTAAAGCATACAAATGTCGAACAGGTTCTGTTATTTCGACCATGAGGCTCTATATTGTTTTGTATGTGCAAGCCATATTAAAAGTTTGTTATGCTTTTCTAGGAGACTATTACCAGGACACCAAATGTCAAAATTTGAATGGACAGCAGGCAGACTATAAATCAGTTGTAAAGGTAACTAAAAATTCTAGGAATAGGAACAGCTGTCGTGTTGTACATTCCGATGGATAATCAGAAAATGAGGGTAGTATGGAGAAATATGAATCCATATTCAAGGAATTAAGAGTTGAGAGAAAGTATATAATAGCTCACAGATGTGGTGGCATTCGTAGAATACCAGAAAACATTATTGAGATTAACCATATAAGCTTTTGTGGTGTATTTGCATGTTCTTTCATAGTTTTTCACGTCTCTAATAATTGCTAAAAATGATTTTGCAGGGGCAAGTGCAAAACTTATTTGTTCTAAAAAATATAAAGCAAGAGCCGGAGGATGATGAACTCCACCTCCATACTACCTAAAAGGATTAGGGGAAGGAGCACAAGTCGTGTCACATGTAGAAGAGGAATAAAAAAAGGAAGGTACTCAGGTGTTGATATAAAATCACCGAATATAGAATGTCCAGTGTGTCCTGGACTCGAAAATTAGTTATAATTTGAACAGGTACAAGCATTCTTATCTGACAAAATGTAATATGGTCCAGATATAGCACCTTTTTAAAATTGTTCCACCATCCATGTGTCACAGTTTCTCACTCTCTACCCTGCTTGCATCTCTCAGTTCCCCTCGGCAAAATTTTATTTGTGAGCATGGTAGTTCTCTATGCATCTACATCTGAACATCTACCTTTTTTGCCACTGATGTAAACATCTACCATTGTGCAGCTAATTTTTTTAGCAAGGGCTAACAACTGATTTCAGACAATCAAGATGAGTTATGTATGCATCACGGTTATGAATTTGACTCGGTGAAGCTAAAGAACATTTTGTCAGTACCTATAACTTTCTTTTCTTAGATGGACCCTGAAATTCACATGCAGATTAAAAAAATAAATGGAAACTAGCCAATGTGATTCATATGTCCACAGTACAACAATAACCATTTTAGGTGTTGTATCTGCCTGGCACTGACCTTCCTCTGCTATAATCTCTCCAGGATGCAATGTTGAATCACCTAAAAAATGAAAGGAGGTTTGGGATAATGTAGAGAGCGTTGTTTGACATCTCAAATTTTATTTCATAGAGAGAGGAGATTGGAAAAAAATTGACAGGACATCTGCGCCAAACGCTACTACCGAGACCGCCGACGATCCTCGGGAAAACCTGTTACTGATCTAAAAAGACACACATATCAGTAGTAGCTGTGGTGTGTCTCCATACCAAAAGTACAATTATTACAGATATATACTTTTTTAATATAAAAAACTGTAATAAATTATATGGGGACTAATTTGAGTTAACCATCGAAAAATGTGCAATGAAGATCGGGATAATTCTTTTTTATCTTTCTAACAATAACTTCCCAAATGGATGTCAGCTCTCCGACCAAATAATCTATTACACCACAAAAAATACTCCAATTTATATAAATAAAATGTCATGACTTTCAATAAAGAAAATTTTGAAATCGTGACAAACGCTCACTCTTGGATAACCGATCCTCCGTAGGATTTTTTGAAAGCATTATAGAATTGTCTATCGAGCATAGCAAGTCGATCTGAGATGCCAACGAGGATGTATGGACCACTAGATATAAAAGTGAAAGATGAGTAAGCATATGATAAAACAACGGTTTCGACTGCAAATTAACAAGAGTAATCTACCTATAATGTTGAATAAATTAAGACATTGATTTTTAAAAATGGACAACGAGCTTTTTGAATTGCTCTAAATCCATTAATTAGTATGTGAACGGGGCACATGAATAACCATGTTGTGTGTTTCATGGGAATACATATTTATCACTACTAAATATCTAGCCCGTGTGAATGCACGGGTTGACGACTAGTAATAATAGTTGTTGGGGTCGTACTGTGATGAGGAGGAATAGTTGAGATCATACTGATGTGCAGCGGTTATCGCCTTCTGTGCTGCAGCGTGGAGTCGAGCTGCCTCCGCTCTCCTCTCGTACTCTTCTGCCTCCTCTCTGGTAATAACATATCTTCCTTTTATCTGTGAATCAAAGAAGGCAGGAGCAGGGAGAGTAATACGGAAAACACGTCGTTTATCAAAAATTAAGCGATATAAGAGAGGTGATTCAGGCCTCTCGACAAACTGGTGCGAAGCCATAGAGTCATAATCTAAATATGCAGGAGGCAACTCCATATCACCCTCATGAATGTCTATCTCAAGAAAATGAGCTAAGCAGGTTGAATAAATTCCTCCAAAGAAATCTCCATTATGTCTATTATGATGCAACCTACGAGCTACAATGGCTCCCATATGATAAGCTTGGTCTCCTAACACAGCACTCCTAAGAATGCTAAGATCAGGGACACACATGTGACATGCTTCATCCTTAGCATTTATGCATCTACCGATGAAGAGAGCAAAATAATGTATAGCAAGAAAGTGAATGCTCCCTATGGTAGCCCGTGTTATATCTCTAGATTCCCCCACAGTTATACTAGCAAGAAAGTTTCTAAATTCAGATTTAGGGGGATCTCTAACACTACCCCATGATGGAAGTTTGCAAGCAGAAGTGAAATCCTCTAAGTCCATGGTATAAGATTTGTCATAAAGATCAAACATGACTAAAGGAGAATTACGCGAAGATGAATACTCAAACCTCCTCATAAATGAACTTGTGAGATCATGATACTGGGGGCATTTGTTAGCCTCAAAATCCTCAAGACCGGCATTGCACAAATATGCTTTGAATTCTTCTTTAATTCCCGCACGGTCCATAAAATTTTCTGACGGCCATTCGCAAGGTCGTACTGGAGCGTCTCTTGGTGGATCCTCGCCAGCATCGCGCATAGCAATCCTGGGTCCTTGCTTCTTAGAGGAACCACCTTGGAACATCTTCCTAAGCATATTGTTTTTCTCTGAAAAATTCTGAAATTTTTATAACTTCAAACAAAAGTGAACAAACTTCAATAAAACTGATAGCAACTACTCCTACAAGTGCCTAGAGCCTAAATCAAGCACTGGAACTACTTGGAACCATATAAATTTGACATGCAAGCTCAAGAACATGGTCACCTATGCAGCACAAATTTGCAAAGAATAAAGCACTTGAACAAAAACTAATTGGACCAATGGAGGAGTCACATACCAAGGAACAATCTCCCCAAGCAGTTTTGCGAGAGGTGCTTTGAGCAAGGAGATCGGAAATCACAGCAAAAGTGGCTGGAACTCGTGCTTGAGTTGGTTTTTCGGGTTTGTGTGAGATAGAGGAAGAAGATTGGTGCTGGGATAAATGGAGGAGGGCCACCGTGGGCCCACGAGGCATGGGGGAACGCCCTATAGGGGGGCGCCCACCATCCTCGTTGCCAGGTGGCAGCTCCTCCCGCGGTAATTTTTGCACAGTAAATCCTCAAATATTCCCGAAAAAATCATATTAAATTGGCATGGCATTCTGAGGACTTTTATTTTCGGGATATTTTTATATTGCACTGATAAGTCAGGAAACAGACAGAAAAATACTATTTTACTTTATTTAATATAAATAACAGAAAGTATAGAGAGGGTACAGAAGTTTGTGCTTCTAGTTTCATCCATCTCACGCTCATAAAAAAGTATCCACTAACAAGGTTGATCAAGTCTTGTTAACAAACTCGTTCCGATAATCATGAAACCGGAGAAATTTCAAATAACACTAAGTTACCTCAACGGGGATATGCACATCCCCAATAATAAGTATATCATATTTCTTTTTGATAGTAGGAAGAGGAAATTCAAAACCTCCAATTATAATCGATGGAATTTTTCCAATGGAGTTGATACTATGAACTTGAGGTTGTTTCCTCGGAAAGTGTACAGTATGCTCATTACCATTAACATGAAAAGTGACATTGCCTTTGTTGCAATCAATAACATCCCCTACAGTATTAAGAAAAGGTCTTCCAAGAATAATAGACATACTATCATCCTCGGGAATATCAAGTATAACAAAGTCCGTTAAAATAGTAACGTTTGCAACCGCATAGGCACATCCTCACAAATACCGACAGGTATAGCAGTTGATTTATCAGCCATTTGCAAAGATATTTTAGTAGGTGTCAGCTTATTCAAGCCAAGTCTACGATATAAAGAGAGAGGCATAACACTAACACCGGCTCCAAGATCACATAAAGCAGTTTTAATATAATTCTTTTTAATGGAGCAAGGTATAGTGGGTACTCCGGGGTCTCCAAGTTTCTTTGGTATTCCACCCTTAAAAGTATAATTAGCAATCATGGTGGAAATTTCAGCTTCCGGTATCTTTCTTTTATTAGTAATGATATCCTTCATATATTTTGCATAAGGATTTGTTTTGAGCACATCAGTTAATCGCATACGCAAAAAGATAGGCCTAATCATTTCAGCAAAGTGCTCAAAATCCTCATCATCCTTTTTCTTGGATGGTTTAGGAGGAAAAGGCATGGGTTTCTGAACCCAAGGTTCCCTTTCTTTACCATGTTTCCTAGCAACAAAGTCTCTTTTATCATAACATTGATTCTTTGATTGTGGGTTATCAAGATCAACAACAGGTTCAATTTCTACATCATTATCATTACTAGGTTGAGCACCATCATGAACATTATCATTAATATTTTTACTAGGTTCATGTTCATTACCAGATTGTGTTTCAGCATCAGACATAGATATATCATTTGGATTATCAGGTGGTTCAACAACAGGTTCACTAGAAGTTTGCACATTTCTATCATTTTTCTTCTTCTTCTTTTTAGAAGAACTAGGAACATCAATATTATTTCTTTGAGAATCTTTCTCGATTCTCTTAGGGTGTCCTTCAGGATACAAAGGTTCCTGAGTCATTCTACCAGTTCTAGTAGCCACTCTAACAGCATAACCATTTTTCTTACTATTCATTTCATTAAGCACTTCTTTTTGAGATTTAAGTACTTGTTCTACTTGAGTGCTAACCATAGAAGCATGTTTGCTAACAAGTTTAAGTTCACCTTTAATATCAGCCATATAATCACCCAAGTATTTAAGCATATCGGAATCATATTTCAATTGTCTACCAACATAAGCATTGAAATTTTCTTGCTTGACAATAAAATTATCAAACTCATCAAAGCATTGCCTAGCAATTTTAGTAGGAGGAACTTCAGCTTTATCATATCTATAGAGAGAATTTACCTTTATTACCTATGTCGGGATATCGGAATCGGGAGGTTCTTCAGTAAATAAATAGTTAAGATCATATGTTTCTTCAACAGGCGGTATATTAAGACCATGTATTTCTTCAATAGGAGGTAAATTCTTAACGTCTTCAGCTTTAATACCTTTTTCTTTCATAGATTTCTTTGCCTCTTGCATATCTTCGGGACTGAGAAATAGAATACCTCTCTTCTTCGGAGTTGGTTTAGGAATAGGCTCAGTAATTGGAGCAGGAGTTGGCTCAGGAGCTGGCTCAGGAGGTTCCCAATTATTTTCATTTGTCAACATATTATTCAATAGAATTTCAGCTTCATCCGGTGTTCTTTCCCTGAAAAGAGAACCAGCACAACTATCCAGGTAATCTTTGGAAGCATCGGTTAGTCCATTATAAAAGATATCAAGTATTTCAGGTTTCTTAAGAGGATGATTAGGTAAAGCATTAAGTAATTTGAGAAGCCTCCCCCAAGCATGTGGGAGACTCTCTTCTTTAATTTGCACAAAGTTGTATATTTCCCTCAAAGCAGCTTGTTTCTTATGAGCAGGGAAATATTTAGCAGAGAAGTAATAAATCATATCCCGGGGGCTACGCACACAACCAAGATCAAGAGAATTAAACCATATCTTAGCATCACCCTTTAATGAGAACGGAAATATTTTGAGTATATAAAAGTAACGCGATCTCTCGTCATTAGTGAACAGGGCAGCTATATCATTTAACTTAGTAAGATGTGCCACAATAGTTTCAGATTCATAATCATAAAACGGATCAGATTCAACCAAAGTAATTATATCAGGATCAACAGAGAATTCATAATCCTTATTAGGAACACATATAGGTGAAGTAGCAAAAGCAGGGTCAGGTCTCATTTTATCTCTAAGTGATTCTTTGTTCCATTTAATTAATAACCTCTTAAGCTCATATCTATCTCTGCAAGCAAAAATAGCAGCAGAAGATTCCATATCAAAAAGATAACCCTCAGGAATAACAGGCATATTTTCATCATCACTATCATCATCGTATTCAGATTCAACAATTTCTTTTTCTCTAGCCCTAGCAATTTGTTCATCAAGAAATTCACTAAGGGGAACAGTAGTATCAGGCATAGAAGCAGTTTCATCATAAGTATCATGCATAGCAGAAGTGGCATCATCAATAACGTGCGACATATCAGAACGAATAGCAGAAGTAGATGTAGGTGTCGCAAACTTACTCATAAAAGAAGGTGAATCAAGTGCAGAGCTAGATGGCAGTTCCTTACCTCCCCTCGTAGTTGAGGGATAGATCTTGGTTTTTGGATCTCTCAAGTTCTTCATAGTGTCCAGCAGATATAAATCCCAAGTGACTCAAAGAATAGAGTTATGCTCCCCAGCAACGGCGCAAGAAATTAGTCTTGATAACCCACAAGTATAGGGGATCGCAACAGCTTTCGAGGGTAGAGTATTCAACCTAAATTTATTGATTCGACACAAGGGGAGCCAAAGAATATTCTCAAGTATTAGGAGCTGAGTTGTCAATTCAACCACACCTGGAAACTTAGTATCTGTAGCAAAGTGTTTAGTAGCAAAGTAATATGATAGTGGTGGTAGCAGCAACAAAAGTAAAGACAGCAAAAGTAATGTTTTTGGTATTTTGTAGTGATTGTAACAGTAGCAGCGGGAAAGTAAATAAGCGAGAACCAGTATATGGAAAACTCGTAGGCACCAGATCAGTGATGGATAATTATGCCAGATGCGGTTCATCATGTAACAGTCATAACATAGGGTGACACAGAACTAGCTCCAATTCATCAATGTAATGTAGGCATGTATTCCGTATATAGTCATACGTGCTTATGGAAAAGAACTTGCATGACATCTTTTGTCCTACCCTCCCGTAGCAGTGGGGTCCTATTGGAAACTAAGGGATATTAAGGCCTCCTTTTAATAGAGAACCGGAAAAAAGCATTAGCACATGGTGAATACATGAACTCCTCAAACTATGGTCATCACCGGGAGTGGTCCCGATTATTGTCACTTCGGGGTCGTCGGATCATAACACATAGTAGGTGACTATAGACTTGCAAGATAGGATCAAGAACTCACATATATTCATGAAAACATAATAGGTTCGGATCTGAAATCATGGCACTCGGGCCCTAGTGACAAGCATTAAGCATAGCAAAGTCATAGCAACATCAATCTCAGAACATAATGGATACTAGGGATCAAACCCTAACAAAACTAACCCGATTACATGATAAATCTCATCCAACCCATCACCGTCCAACAAGCCTACAATGCAATTACTCACGCACGGCGGTGAGCATCATGAAATTGGTGATGGAGGATGGTTGATGATGACGACGGCGACGAATCCCCCTCTCCGGAGCCCCGAACGGACTCCAGATCAGCCCTCCTGAGAGGTTTTAGGGCTTGGCGGCGGCTCCGTATCGTAAAACGCGATGATTTCTTCTTTCTAATTGTTTTCTCTCCGAAAGAAAATATATAGAGTTGGAGTTGGAGTTGGCATCGGAGGGTTTCCAGGGGGGCCACGAGGTAGGGGGCGCGCCCTAGGGGAGGGGGCGCCCCCACCCTCGTGAGAAGGGTGTGGGCCCCCTGGTCTCCATCTTTGGCGAGGATTTTTTATTGTTTTTTCTAAGATGTTCCGTGGAGTTTCAGGTCATTCTGAGAATATTTGTTTTCTGCACATAAAACAACACCATGGTAATTCTGCTGAAAACAGCGTCAGTCCGGGTTAGTTCCATTCAAATCATACAAGTTAGAGTCCAAAACAAGGGCAAAAGTGTTTGGAAAAGTAGATACGACGGAGACGTATCAGCCCACAGGGCACTGGACGCCCACTTCATCATATGATGTATACATGGTGGACACACCCAAAGAAAACGACGACGAGGAACGGAAGGACGCAGCGAAGGGTCGTTCCCTCGAGAAGCAGTCAAAGCGGCAACGTAAGTGCCGCTCCAAATCCCGCCTCGGCAGAAACAGCGGTCATATAGACCCAACGATAGAGCAGGGTGAACCATCGCCTGACCAGGGCAACATGGAGAATCAAACCGAACAACCCGACCCCGTCGAAGATAACAGTCTAGACGACATCACACCGGACAGGCACCCGGAGCAACAGAATGCCCATCAAAGGCTGGTTGCCACTGCGAGGAGTCTGAAAAGCAGAAGCAAAGGCTCAGGACTGCACAAGACACACTCAGAATCAGATGGAGTGAAGTACTCAACACTGCAGCGAAGTACGGCGGTAATCGCCACACCAAGAGCTACCCGAAGCGAAAGCTGCTACCTGAATTCGATGAGGAGGCCTTAGATCCCCCGCAATTGGAAAACAAAACAGCCATCTGGTCGGATAGACGACCTCGTGGCGAACATAGAGCGGCAAACGACGCCGCACATAAGCCGGTACTCGATCCACGTGAGGACTCGCATCAAAAGTATGGCGCAACCAAATCCATCTACGGGCCACGCAAGCGCGCTCCAGCACGCAATGCAACACAACAAACATCCCAATACCACTATACACCCAAATACAGGGGTGCCGCACACCCCCTATGTTTCACCGATGAGGTGCTGGACCATGAATTTCCAAAGGGATTCAAACCCGTAAACATAGAGGCGTATGATGGAACGACAGACCCTGGGGTCTGGATTGAGGACTACATCCTCCATATCCATATGGCTCGAGGAGACGATCTCCATGCCATCAAGTACTTACCCCTCAAGCTCAAAGGGCCAGCTCGGCACTGGCTTAAAAGCCTCCCCGAAAACTCCATTGGAAACTGGGAAGAGCTCGAAGACGCCTTTCAGGAAAATTTTCAAGGGACCTATGTCCGACCACCGGATGCGGATGATTTAAGTCATATAACTCAACAGCCCAGAGAGTTAGCCCGAAAGGTTTGGAATAGATTCCTCACTAAAAAGAACCAAATAGTCGACTGTCCGGATGCTGAAGCCTTAGCAGCTTTCAAGCACAACGTTCAAGACGAATGGCTTGCCAGACACCTCACCCAAGAAAAGCCGAGAACAATGGCAGCATTAACAAGCCTCATGACCCACTTTTGCGCAGGTGAGGACAGCTGGTTAGCCCGATGCAGCACCGGCGACCCAAGTACATCCGAAGTCAGGGACGGAAACGGGAAATCATGATGCAGCAAAAACAAGTGCCGGAATAAAGAAGACAGCCCGAAGAGCACAACGGTAAACGCCGGATTCAAAAGCTCTCGGCCAGGTCAGCAAAAGCTGCCCCCCAAAGTCAACAGAGACGAACTGTCCAGCCTAAATAAGAATCTTGACCAAATATGTCAGATCCATAGCACCCCTGATAAACCTGCAAATCATACCCATAGAGAATGTTAGGTCTTCAAGCAGTCCGGCAAGCTCAACGCCGAACACAAGGGGCGGGATACACCAAGCGAGGACGAGGACGAGCCTCGCAAGCAAAGCACTGGGGAACAGAAGAAGTTCCCACCAGAAGTCAAAACAGTAAACGTATTACACGTGACAAAGGGGAGAAACAAAGCGGCACTCCTAGAGACACATGCCCAGGGCCTATCACCGTGGAGTCCTGCCACTGGTCGTTCCAACCGGTCACCTTCGACCATCGAAATTACTCGGCAAGTATCCGGCGCGCAAGATGGGCTGCCTTGGTATTAGACCCAATAATTGACGGATACCACTTCACACGAGTCCTGATGGACGGTGGCAGCAGTCTAAACCTGATATATCAGGACACAGTCCGCAAAATGGGGATAGACCCAACAAAAATTAGCCGCAGCAATACTACCTTTAAAGGTGTAACGCCAGGCCCAGAGGCCCATTACACGGGCTCCTTGCTACTAGAGGTTATATTCGGCTTCCTCGATAACTTCCGCAACAAAAATTTAACCTTCCACATCGCTCCGTTCCAAAGTGGCTATCAAGGACTACTCGAACGCGAAGCTTTCGCTCGCTTTAACGCAATACCACATTACGCTTCCCTCATGCTTAAGATGCCCGGTCCACGTGGCATCATTACAGTAAATGGAAATATTGAGTGCTCCTTGCGCGCGGAAGACCATGCGGCTGCCTTGGCGGCCGCACACTAAACGGCCTCACCAACTAAAGCATCTGACATGTCGTTAAGACCACAGACACGGTTGGACGAGTCTGGTACAGCTATATGTAATTGATACAGGTTTGATGGCTATACCCCTATTACAATACAAGGGGCTCAACGCGCGCGCACAAATGGCTATCAGGCTCAACTTTAATCATTTTGAACTATATATTGTTTATTTAGTATAACTTACCTTTTGCACAGCAACTTTTCAATTAAGTTCCTCTCTTTTACAGATGACCATCGTGCTACACCCGTCCAGAATACGGCACAACAGAGACACAGGCGCAGACGTGCAGCAGGGACCTGTCCCAAGGATTCTCTTTAGATTAAGACCCTGCGTAAACCTTTTTTACTGTCTCTTGTTGATACACATCCCTCGGATTCTCAGTACAATTGAGAAGGATGCTGACGTATTGGCATGTGGCCATGTCAGAATATTGCACGTACCTGGACACCAGGGGCTTATTACAAAGGGCACTGTTTAGGCCCGGTTTACACCATAAAGACCGAATACCTTAGGGAGTGTTCGGCGTCGCGAGTTTGGCCTTATATGCATCACTCCGAATCATGTCTTTGGTCAAATGTTGGGTTTGCCCGGCTCCTATGTTTTGCTGACTTACGTTCCGCTCTATCGGCTAAGGCGGCACCAGGAGAACTACTGCGATTGTGCCCTGGTTCATCCGGACAAGCACCTCAGTAGAGAAAGCCGAAAACTGACTGTCATGATATAGCATGAGACTGGTCAACCACTCGATGACCTATCGGAATCTTCGGGATTCCTCCGCCTTAACGAAGGGCCGTTTCCCGGCCAGGCATGTACGCACCCCGAATTCGGATGAGTGCGGAGCCACCAGGGGCTATATAGTAGCCCCACTGTCAAACTCCTCTGGCTAAGTGAAAGTGTTAAAGCATTATAGTCCGGTTGCCTAGTTCGCTGCGCGATCACCTCCTTAATGGACCAAGACGTTGGATCAAGTGTGAACATGCGTCTTCTGCGAACACCCCCGCATTATATGTGTGAGGACTGAAGCCGACGACTTCAATCTTTCAGGTTATATACATATATACATAAACGGCCGCACAGGAGGCATCATAATACTTTCGGACAAAAGTATAAATACAGCCTTGATAAACTTAATAAAACATTGTTTTTACAATGGGAATACATGTCACTCAAACATAATATTCTTCGAGCACTGGGCCTCTATCGAACGAGCGCCTTCAAGAACTTCTTCAAAATAGTGCTCGACAGCCACTCGGCCTATGGCCGAACCCTGCGCCGCAACAGTGGTGGCATCCATCTCCGCCTAGTATGTTTTGACACGGGCAAGGGCCATCCGCGAGCCTTCTATGCACGCCGACCTCTTCATCGCATTAATGCGTGGCACCGCACCAAGGAACTGCTGCACCAAACTAAATAGTTGTTCGACTTTGGCCTTTCCGGCCACAGATGATCCACAACAGACCTCATGGCGAGTCCGGACAATCTATTCAGCTCGGCCCATTCGGCAAGCCGATCAGTCAATGGAAGCGGACGCTCTAGAACGTTAAATTGTGACCAGAATAGCTTGTCCACTTCACGATCTATTTGATCTCGGAAGTATTCGGCCACATCGACAGCACTCGCCGCCAAGTCCAGATATGCGTCCACCGAACTCCACAGCAGTCCAGAGGGCATACTGAGGATCTCCAAACTTCCTCTGCAGCATAAAGGGTTTCCCAGCCGCGATATCCCCGGCTTGACACAGCTCTCCTTTTTCACTCTCATCACAGAGCGGGTATCTTTGGTCGCCATCGTGGCCTTTTCCAGGTCCGTCTCCTTCGCCCGGTTTTCTTCTTCAAGAAGCTGGCAACGATCGGCAATATCTTTTAACTTTACAGCCATCTTGGCCATTTTCTTTTGCTCTCGCAATGTGCGGCCTGTTCGGCCCTTAACTCTTCGGCCGCTTGCAAAGCAGCCGCATTGCTACTCCTTGCTTGCTCCTTGGCTCGGGCAAGCTCCACCCGAAGGGTCTCCATGGTGGCCGCTCCATCTGCAGTCACAACATATTAAAGATACTGGCATCATGCTGCTCTTATTATGTGACAATCACCAGAAAGGCCACTCACCCTGTGCCTCGTCAAGCCGCTCGTTGACAAGCACGATGTCGGCATCTGCCGCATCCAGCTGCCGCTTTAGTTCGGCATACCCATCAGTCCAGCTAGCCACCGGAGCCTCCACCACCTGCACATAAAGGCAGTCTGGTTATTGCCTGGGACTATGATCCTCTGTTTGCCGCCATTTTCGACGACAACCAGAGTCTCAGGGGCTACTATCTACACAGGGCACATCTAAAAATGTGCGGTACTTTCAAAAATATACATCATTTCACGTACCTCAAAACCCGTCAGTAGACTCATAAAGGTTTCATGAAGCCCGTTTTCGGCGGACGAAATCCTTTCAATCACCGTACCCATCAATGTGCGGTGCTCTTCTGAGATAGCCGCCTTCTCCAGCAGATCCCTCCGTACATCCGACCGCGCACCAGACGATGTCAAACTCTTTTGATTGCTCTCTTCAAGAGTCGGATATTGAGGACTTCGGGTGGCCATAGGATTACCTTCTAGCCTTGCCGGATCAGGAGAAGCCCTCTGCGACGACACCTCAGGGTCGCCCACTTCGTAGCGTTTCGCTCTCCATCATCTCCGGAAGAAGATCCCCCGAAGACGAGCTCAACTGAGAAGGGCTAAGATCCGAACTGCAAGATAAATACTTCGGTTATTTTCCTCTCAAGTAAGGTAGGATATATTCACTATTAAATACCTTTTGATTACTTACAGCTCGTTAGAGGGCTGATTCCCGCGCAGACATTGTGCGGCAAGAACACCCTCCGAGGCAGGACCCTCTGGCGGAGATTTCTTCTCCCGTTTGGAAACCTTGATTTCTGGATCTTCGGAGGTAGTCCTCTTCCTTCCCCGGGGAGAGAGAATGTCAGATTCTTCCCCTCGGTTATCCTCCCTCGCGGAGGCGCTCATTCCCTCGGTTGGAATAGGTAGCGATGGAGGCCCGCTTTCGCCCTCTTTATTCCCCCCTTCATCTTCCTTTGAGGGCACCGGACAAGGTGCTGGCTCGAGCATCTTTTCCAGCACCGGATTGTCCAAGCCTTCAGGAAGGGGGGCCGAACACCGGATCATCTTCGCCTTTGTTATCCAGTCCTGGTCAAAGAGCGATTCTTCAGAATGATGTCATGATAAATAAAAGGACGGTGTGTTCGGCCATGGGATTACTTACTTGGGCAGCGGTGCGGTTGCTGCTCAGGCCCACGTCCTCGGTAGTGTCCGGACACTCTATTTGGGGTCCGAAGAACGATTTGTACATCTCCTCGTGCGTCATGCCGAGGAAATTCTGAATAGTGCGCGGTCCTTCTGGGTTGAATTCCCACATGCGGAGGGGCCGCGTTTGCAAGGCTGGACTCGACGAACCAGCATGACTTGCATTACCATAATCGGACTGAAATCTCCCTCGAAGAGATCTCGGATACGGCTCTGCAGTATTGGCACGTCCTTGGCTGGACCCCAGCTCAGCCCCCTGCTGATCCATGACATCAATTGTGGTGGAGGGCCCGAGCGAAAGGTGGGGGCAGCTACCCACTTGGCACTTCGGGGAGCTGTGACGTAAAACCACTCCCGTTGCCACAATCCGGACACCTCTGGAAAGGAACCCTTTGGCCATGGAGCATCAACAATTTTGCTTATTAAAGCACCTCCGCACGCTGCGTACTGTCCCTCGACCATCTTCGGCTTCACATCGAAGGTCTTGAGCGACAAGCCGAAGTGAGGGGTAATGCGGAGGAAGGCCTCACAAACGACAATAAATGACGAGATGTGAAGAAGGAAGTTCGGGGCCAGATCGTGAAAATCCAGCCCGTAATAGAACCTAAGACCCCTCACAAAGGGATCCAGAGCGAGTCCTACTCCTTGGAGGAAGTGGGAGACGAACAGCTGGTACGGGAGTAGGGACGACCTGCCCTCGGGTGGGCAGCCTATGCGAAATTTCGGCGGTCAGATATCTGGCCTCCCTCAACCTCTTGATGCCTCCTCCGTGACGGAGGAAGACATCCACCGGCCTTGAAGGCTGGATCCGGACATGATTGAAGTTCCGAAGCACCTGACTTTGGCTTTGGGTGTTAGAACTCGAGGCGGGGGAGGGATTCGATTGAGCATGGGAGGGAAAAAAGTAACAGCCTTATCCCTTTATAAAGAGGGTGAATATAAAGTGTCCTCCTCGTGGCTGTTTGGGACTTGCCTAAAATCTAGGAGTCCTAGGCACGGTTGGGTTACCCACATCCGTATTGATGAGAATCCCGTAATAAGGGGAACACGATCTCTGCTTTGACAAGACGTGTCAAGAAACTGCCTGCGTTATGTGCGGGGCTGGTTAAAGAAAAACGGTTCAAATAATTACCGGGCCATGGCGTGATGTCATGCTGCCAAAACGTGTCAGCAGATTAGATTTGTGGTAATATTATTCTCTCTATGGTGGTATGTGGAACTTATTTTGCAGGGTCGGACACTATCCTTGTATTCAAACTCTTCTGTGGTGTATTCGGAGGAGGAACCCGCCTTGCAATGCCGAAGACAACACTGCGCGTCGGACTCATCGTCATTGAAGCCTGGTTCAGGGGCTACTGAGGGAGTCCTGGATTAGGGGGTCTCCGGATAGCCGCACTATATCCTTTGGCCGGACTGTTGGACTATGAAGATACGAGATTGAAGACTTCGTCTCGTGTCCGGATGGGACTCTACTTGGCGTGGAAGGCAAGCTAGGCAATGCGGATATGCATATCTCCTCCTTTGTAACTGACCTTGTGTAACCCTAGCCCCCTCCAGTGTTTATATAAGCTGGAGGGTTTTAGTCCGTACGACAACATACAATCATACCATAGGCTAGCTTCTAGGGTTTAGCCCCTCCGATCTAGTGGTAGATCAACTCTTGTACTACTCATATTATCAAGAATAAATCAAGCATGGCGTAGGGTTTTACCTCCATCAAGAGGGCCCAAACCTGGGTAAAACATCGTGTCCCCTGTCTCATGTTACCGTCCACCTTAGATGCACAGTTCGGGACCCCCTACCCGAGATCCGCCAGTTTTGACATCGACATCGACGCACATCCGCTCTTTCCCGCCTTTCTTGGGGACGACGATGGGGTTTGCCAGCCACTCGGGGTACCGAACCTCGCGAATGACACCCGCAACCTCCAACTTGCGGGTCTTTTGGACGATGAAAGCTTGCTTCTCCATGGACTACCGCATCGCCTTTTGCTTTATGGGGCGTACATTGGGGCACACCTTCAGGTGGTGCTCTATCACCCCTCTTGGGAACCCTACCAGCTGATCGGGCTCCCAAGCAAACACTTCCTTGTTTGTGCGCAAGAACTTCACGAGCGCCTCCTCCTGATTAGGCTCAAGGTTGGCGCCTATGGTAAAGGTTGTCCCCGAGGACCCGTCCTCCTTGACTGGCACTTGCTTGGTTTCTGCCTTGTCTTGAGTGAAAAACTGCTTCTTCTTCATTGGTGCGGCTCCCTTGGCCTTGGAGGTATCCGCGTTGGCGGGTTGTGCTGTCACGACGGTCTTCAAGGCGAGCTTGAGCGTCATCAAGGCTTCCTTGGTGTCCCCAACTACCGTGAGGACACTCTTGCTCCCGGGCATCTTCATGAGGTTGTAGGCCGGATGGGTCGCCTCCATGAACTGAGCCAGGGCCGGATACCCGAGGATGGCATTGTACGGGAGGCTGATGTGGGCGATGTCGAAGTTGACCAGCTCGGTGCGGTAGTTGTCGTGCGTGACGAAGGTCACGGGGAGGCGGATCTGACCCAGGGAGCGGGCGAAGCCTCCACCAACCCCTGAGAAAGGCTTGCTAGGGCGGAGCCGCTTGAGCGGTACGTGAAGAAGGCTGAAGGCCTTAATGGAGAGCACATTGAGGCTGGCGCCGCCGTCGATGAGCGTCTTGGTGATGGACACGTGACATATGGTGGGAGTGCAAAGCATTGGGAGCGCACCCGAGCCGACGGTGGAGACGGGATGATCCCCTGAGTCGAAGGTGAGGTCGGCCTCGGGCGCGGCCCCCGGGCGCTTGGAAGTGGCACCGACCTGGCGAAAGAACGGCTTGACGTGACGATCCGAGGGTGGTGCTTGAGAGTTGCCGAGGAGGGCCGCAACCGCATGGTGCACCGACGCTGCATAGCACGCAACAAGGAGGCCGCGCAACTCCTCCCAGGACACCACCGTGGATCTAGGGAGGTTGAGCAGCCAGGCGCGCGGTGCGCCAGTGAGGGCCATGGGAAGCCAGTTGGCCATGACCTTGTCGTCACCCCCGGCCTTAAGGACGGCCTCCTCATACGCCAGTAGGAAAGCCGATAGGTCCGCCGTGCCGTCGTATCATGGTGGCATCTCCGGCTTGAACTTGGGTGGCCACTGCACCTGGGCATCACTGTGGGCACCCGTAGATCCAGCCGGAAGGGCGGCGTCAACCATGGAGAATGGGTGTGAAGATGGTGGAGCTCGAATTGATGGAAGGAAAACTCCGGCGCACCCCTACCTGGCACGCCAAATGTCGGATTTCGGGTTCCGGCAAAACCCTTAAGGTTCGAACACTGGGGTGTGCGCGAAGATCTCCCCCTACCAACTCACGCCCTCAACCTCGCCACGATCTCAAAGGCAATCTCGACAAACTCGCAACACAAGGGACACAAGATTTATACTGGTTCGGTCCACCGTTGTGGTGTAATACCCTAATCCAGTGTGGTGGTGGTGGATTGCCTCTTGGGCTGAGGATGAATAGTACAAGGGGAAGAACAACCTCCTGAGGAGAGGTGTTCTTGTGCTTGGTGAACTTGTGGTTGTCTAGATGGATCTCTCCCTCTAATGTGGTGGCTAGTCCTATTTATAGAGGCTCTGGTCCTCTCCCCAAATATTGAGCGGAAGGGAGCCAACAACGGTCAATTTGAAAGGGGACAGCTAGTACAGCTTATCCTAACAAAAGTAGTCTTTGCCTGCCAAAGTCTCATGGTGACGCCGCCTTGGGCACCATGGTGACCTCCGTCTTGCCATCCTGCTGGTCTTGGTCTCATTGCACCGATGTGGAAACCTTTGCTTGATGCCTCGGTACTCTGCGTCTGCTCTTGCCTCCTTCGCACCAAAGAGGAAACAAGGACACTGTGCACGCTGGCGCCCGCCTAGTGCCCGCCTGGTCTCGATCGTTATGGCTCATGTCATTGGAACCTCGCAAGGTTTGCCTGGCCTCGATCTCTCCGCCCCTCGCGAGCCAGCCCGGTAAGGCCGCTCCCGAGAAGGTCTTGTGTCGTCCTCCTCGCGAGGCTTGGCCCCTCGCGAGGGTCTTGAGTCCTTGCTGGTGAAGATGGGCCATACTGGCCCGCTCGCAGAGCCACGCCGTGGGCCGTAGGCAGGCAAGTCTGGGGACCCCCGTTCCCAGAACGCTGACATCTTCTCTTATGCTCATGATGTTTGGACTTGGTGTGAAGTAGGGCTCGTTGGGACTTGTGCATTTGCGCTTGCGGAGCATCATCATGATGATGCTGTCGTTGTCGTGCTTGAGCTCATAGTAGATGTCGTTCGTCGTTGTCGTGCACATGTTGCTTGGAGGTGACTTGCCCTTCATGATGATGTTGACGATGGTCGCCATGGGGATGTGGACGTGGACGACTTGCGCTTGCATCTTGTTTGCGCTCCGAAGACTTGTGACTTGAATGTCGCCGCCTTGAGGATGATGAGGGGGGAGAATGGTTGATCAACAAGGTCTGAATCTCCTCCATCCTTGCATCTTGTGTGCGGAAAGCTTGTTGTTGATGTAGTCCCTTTTCCTTGCTTCGGAGTAATGAAGAAGGTAGCCCAGATAACACGGTGGTAAACGCCGGATTCAGGGGCTCCCGACCAGGTCAGCGGAAAAAGCCTTTTAAAGGCAGCAGAGAAGGACAATCTGGCCTAAACAAAATTATTGACAAACTCTGTCAGATTCACGGCACCCCAAACAAACCTGCAAATCATACCCACAGAGAATGTTGGGTCTTCAAGCAGGCCGGTAAGCTAAACGCCGAACACAAAGGGGAAGAGACACCAAGCGAAGACGAGGATGAACCTCGCCAGCAAAGCGCCGGAGGACAGAAAAAGTTCCCACCAGAGGTTAAAACAGTAAACGTGGTCCAGGTGACAAAGAGGAGAAGCAATCACACACTTCGAGGCACACGCACCATAGAGCACGTCACCCCTAGGTCCAACCCCTGGTCGGCCTGCCCGATCACTTTTGATCGTAGGGATCACAATACACATATCTGGCATGAAGGACTCACGGCCTTGGTGTTAGACCCAATAATAAATGGGTACCATTTCACAAGGGTCCTCATGGACGGCAGCAGTGATCTAAATCTGATATATCAGGACACAAGCCGCAAAATGGGGATAGACCCGACACAAATAAGCCACAGTAATACTACCTTCAAGGGAGTAATACCAGGCCAAGAGGCCCACTGCACGGGCTCTCTACTACTAGAGGTGGTATTCGGTTCTCCCGATAACTTCCGGAGTGAAACGTTAACTTTTCACATCGCTCCATTCCGGAGTGATTTTCAAGCACTACTCGGAAGGGCGGCTTTTGCTCACTTTAACGCAATACCGCATTATGCTTTCTCAAGCTCAAGATGCCCGGTCCATGAGGCGTCATCACAGTTAGCGGAAATACCAACCGTTCTTTACGTACAGAAGAGGACGCGACGGCTCTAACAGCCGCACACTAGACGGCCTCACCAACCAGAAAAAATGGCAGGTCGTCAAGACCACAGGCACGGTTAGACGAGTCCGGTGTTCCATCATACATGCATGAGATTGGTTTTCGAACCCTCATAAAACGATACCAGGGGCTTCCCATGTGTAATCAGGGCCAGCCCGGCTCAACTAGGCTTCTCTGGAATTTTGATAATTCATTCTTCTTTTTGGCATCGCAACTTTCACCTAAGTTCTTTCCTTTTACAGATGACAATCGTGCCACACCCGTCCAGGACACGGCACAACGGAGACACGGGCGCAGACGTGTAGCAGGGACCCGCCCAAAGGTTTCTTTTTAGATTAAGACCCTGCGTAAACCTTTTTTACTGTCTCTTGTTGCTTACATCCTCCGGATACTCCACACAACCGAGAAGGATGCCGGCGTAATTGGCATGTGGCCACGCCAAGATTTTGCACGTACTTGGACACATGGGGTTTCTTATAAAGGGCATTGTTTAGCCCGATATATGTTATAAAGACCAAACACCTTAGGGAGTGTTCGGCGTCGCGAGTTTGGCCCTATATGCATCAGCTCCGAATCATGTCTTTGGTCAAATTTTGGGTTTGCCCAGCTCCCACGTTTTGGTACCTTACGTTCCGTTATATCGGCTAAGGTAGCACTGGGAGAACTACTACGATTGTGCCCTGGTTCATCCGGATGAGCACCTCAGTAGAGAAAGCCGAAAACTGACTGTCATGATATAGCGAGAGACTGGTCAACCACTCGATGACTGATCGGAATCTTCAGGATTCCTCCGCATTAACGAAGGGACATTTCCCGGTCATGTACGTACGCGCCCCGTATTCGGGCAAGCGCAGAAGTACCAGGGGCTATATAGTAGCCCCACTCTCAAACTCCTATGGCTAAGTGAAAGTGTTAAAGCAATATAGTCCGATTGCATCGTTCACTACGCTATCACCTCCTTAACGGACCAAGACGTTGGATCAAGTGTGGATATGCATCTTTCACGAACACCCCCGCATTATATGTGTGGGGGAAGAAGTTGACGACTGCAAACTTTCAGGTTATATACATATATACGTAAACGGCCGCACAGGAGGCATCATAGTACTTTCGGGCAAAAGTATAAATACAACCTTGATTAATTCAAAAAAACATTGTTTGTACAATGGGACTACATGTCACTGGAAAATAATATTCTTTGAGCACTGAGCCTCTATCGAACGAGCGCCTTCAAGGACTTCTTCAAACTAGTGCTCGGTAGCCACTCGGCCTATGGTCGAACCCTGTGCCGCAATAGTGGTGGCCTCCATCTCCGCCCAGTATGTCCTGACACGGGCAAGGGCCGTCCGCGCACCTTCTATGCACGTCGATCTCTTTACATCATCGATGCGTGGCATAACACCAAGGAATTGTTGCACTAAGCTGAAGTAGCTATTCGGCCTTGGCCCTCCCGGCCACAGGTGATGCACAACGGACCTCATGGCAAGTCCGGACAACCTATGGAGCTCGGCCCACCCAGCCAATCGCTCATTCAACAGCAGAGGACGGACTGGAGCTTGAAACTATGACCAGAACAACTTTTCCACTTCGGGACCTTTCTGATCCTTGAAGTACTCGGCCGCATCAGCAGCACTTGCAGCCAAATCCATGTACGCGTCCGCAGAACTCCATAGCCGGTCCAGAGGAGCATACTTCGGATCTCTGAACTTAGTCCGCAACAAGAAGGGCTTCCCAGACACGATATCTGTAGCTTGATTCAGCTCCTCCCTCGTCACTCTAATTTTGGAGCGGGCTTCCTTGGCAGCCACCCGGGCCTTCTCCAGGTCCGTCGCCTTCACCCGGTTTTCTTCTTCAAGAAGCTGGTAATGGTTAGCAACATCTTTTAACTCTACAGCCATCTTGGCTATTTTTTCCTTGCTCTCGCAATGCACGGCCTGTTCGGCCCTTAATTCTTCGGCCGCCTTTAAAGCGGCCGCATTGCTACTCCTTGCTTGCTCCTTGGCTCGGGCAAGCTCCGCCCGAATGGTCTCCGCGATGGCAGCTCCATCTGCAGTCACAACATATTAAAGATATTGGCATCATGCTACTCTTATTATGTGATGATCACCAGAAAAAACACTCACCTTGTGCCTCATCAAGCCGCTTGTTGACAAGCATGATGTCGGCATCTGCCGCATCCAATTGCCGCTTTAGTTCGGCAAACCCATTAGTCCGGCTAGCAACCGGAGCTTCAACCACCTGCACATAAAGGCGGTCTGGTTATTACCTGGGACTATGATCCTCTGTTTGCCACCGTTCTCAATGACAACCAGAGTCTCAGGGGCTACAATCTGCATGGGCATACCTAACGTATGCGGTACTGTTAAAGGCATACATTATTTCGCGTACCTCGAAGCCTTTCAGCAGACTCATAAAAGCTTCGTGCAAACCGCTTTCAGCGGATGAAATCCTTTCAATTACCGTAGCCATTAGCGTATGATGTGCTTCTAAGACGGAAGCTTGCCCCAGAAGATCCTTCAGCGCGTCCAACCGCACACTGTACGGACCCTTGCTGTCGCTCTCCTCGGGAGCCGGATACTGGGGATTCCAGGCAGCCAAAGGGTTATCCTCTGGCCCTAGTGGATCCGGAGATACCCTTCGCGACGACACTTCAAGGTCACCCGCTTCTTGAGCTGGGGAGTCCGGGGGAGGCATTTCGCTCTCCATCATCTCCGGAAGAAGATCCCCCGAAGATGAACTCTGTCGAGAAGGGCTGTGATCCGGGCTACAATTTATAAACATCGGTTACTGTCTTCAGAAGTAAGGTAGGATATCTTCACGATTAAGTACTTTTTGATTACTTACAACTCGGTAGAGGGCTGATCCCCGCGCAGACATTGTGTGGAAAGAATACCCTCCGGGGCAGGACCCTCTGGCGGAGATTTCTTCTCCCGTTTGGAAACCTTAGTTTCCGGATCTTCAGAGGTAGTTCTCTTCCTTCCCAGGGGAGAGAGAATGTCAGATTCTTCCCCTGTGTTATCCTCCCTCGCGGAGGCGCTCATTCCCTTGGTTTGAATAGGTAGCGAAGGAGGCCCGCTTTCGCCCTCTTTATCCCCCCCCCCTTCATCTTCCTTTGAGGGCACTAGACAAGGTGTTGGCTCGAGCATCTTTTCTAGCACCGGATTGTCCAAGCCCTCAGGAAGGGGGGCCGAACACCGAATCATCTTCGCCTTTGTTATCCAGTCCTGGTCAAGGAGCAATTCTTCAGAATGATGTCATGATAAATAAAAGGACGGTGTGTTCGGCCATGGGATTGCTTACTTGGGCAGCGGGACGGTTGCAGCTTAGGCCCACGTCCTCGGTAGTGTCCGGACACTCTATTTGGGATCCGAAGAATGATTTGTACATGTCCTCGTGCGTCATGCCGAGGAAATGTTGAATAGTGCGTGGTCCTTCCGGGTTGAATTCCCACATGCAGAGGGGTCGGCGTTTGCAAGGCTGGACTCGAGAACCAGCATAACTTGCATTACCATAACCAGGCTAAAATCTCCCTTGAAGAGATCTCGGATACGGCTCTGTAGTATTGGCACGTCCTTGGCTGGACCCCAGCTCAGCCCCCTGCTAATCCATGACATCAGTTGTGCTGGGGGGCCCGAGCAAAAGGTGGGGGCAGCTACCCATTTGGCACTTCGGGGCGCTGTGATGTAAAACCACTCTCGCTGCCACAATCCGTACACCTCTAGAAAGGAACCCTTTGGCCATGGAGCGTCAGCAATTTTGCTTATTAAAGCACCTCCGCACGCTGCGTACTGCCCCCCGACCGTCTTTGGCTTCACATCGAAGGTCTTGAGCCACAGGCCAAAGTGAGGGGTAATGCGGAGGAAGGCCTCACATACGACAATGAATGATGAGATGTGAAGAAGGGAATCCGGGGCCAGATCATGAAAATCCAGCCCGTAATAGAACATAAGACCCCTAACAAAGGGATCCAGAGCGAGGCCTAGTCCTCGGAGGAAGTGGGAGACGAACACAACGCTCTCGTTGGGTTCGGGAGTAGGAACGACCTGCCCTCGGGCGGGCAGCCTATGCGAAATTTCGGCGGTAAGATATCTGGCCTCCCTCAACTTCTTGATGTCCTCCTCCGTGACGGAGGAAGGCATCCACCGGCCTTGAAGGCTGGATCCGGACATGATTGAAGGTCCGAAGCACCTGGCATGAGCTTTGGGTGTTAGAACTCGAGGCGGGTGAAGGATTCGATTAAGCGCAGGAGGGAAAAAAGAAAAAGCATTGTCCCCTTTATAAAGAGGGTGAATATCAGGCGTCCTCCTCGTGGCCGTTTGAGACTTACCTAAGATCTAAGAGTCATACCAATAGGCATGGTTGGGTTACCAATGTTTGTATTGATGAGAATCCCGTAATAAGGGGAACACGATCTCTACTTTGACAAGACGTGTCAAGAAACCGCCTCGCATTATGTGCGGGGCTGGTTAAACAAAAATGGTTCAAATAATGACCGGGCCGTGGCGTGATGTCATGCTGTCAAAACATGTCAGCAGATTAGATTTGTGGAAATATTATTCTCTCTACGGTGGTATGTGAAACTTATTTTGCAGGGTCGGATACTATCCTTGTATTCAAACTCTTCCGTGGTGTATTCGGAGGAGGAACCCGCCTTGCAATGCCGAAGACAACACTGCGTGCCGGACTCATCATCATTGAAGCCTGGTTCAGGGGTTACTGAGGGAGTCCTGGATTAGGGGGTCTCTGGACAGCCGGACTATATGGCCAGACTATTGGACTATGAAGATACAAGATTGAAGACTTCGTCCCATGTCCGGATGGGACTCTACTTGGCGCGGAAGGCAAGCTAGGCAATACGGATATGTATATCTCCTCCTTTCTAACTGACCTTGTGTAACCCTAGCCCCCTCCGATGTCTATATAAACCGGAGGGTTTTAGTCCATAGGACAACATACAATCAGACCATAGGCTAGCTTCTAGGGTTTAGCGTCTCTGATCTCGTGGTAGATCAACTCTTGTAATACTCATATCATCAAGAACAATCAAGCAGGACGTAGGGTTTTACCTCGAGACATAAATATTGATATATTGGACGGCTATATTCGGACACCGGAAGTGTTCCGGGTGATTTCGGAGAAAACCGGAGTACCGGAGGATTAACGGAACCCCCCCCCCCCCCCCCGGGAGAAGTAATGGGCCATATGGGCCTTAGTGGAGAAAGAGAAGGGCAGCCAGTGTGGGCCGCACGCCTCCTCCCCCCTAGTCCGAATTGGACTAGGAGAGGGGGGCGGCGCCCCCTTTCCTTCTCCCTCCCCACTTCCTTCCCCCTCCTAGTAGGAGTCCTACTCCTACTAGGAGGAGGACTCCTCCTTGGCGCGCCTATAGGGCCGGCCGGCCTCCTCCCCTTGCTCCTTTATATACGGGGGCAGGGGGCACCCCTAGAGACACAAGTTAATCCACGTGATCGTTTTCTTAGCCGTGTGCGGTGCCCCCTTCCACCATAATCCTCAATAAAATTGTAGCGGTGCTTAGGCGAAGCCCTATGACGGTAGAACATCAAGATCGTCACCACGCCATCGTGCTGACGGAACTCTTCCCCGACACTTTGCTGGATCGGAGTCCGGGGATCGTCATCGGGCTGAACGTGTGCTAAAACTTAGAGGTGCCGTAGTTTCGGTGCTTGATCGGTCAGGCCGTGAAGACATATGACTACATCAACCGCGTTGTGCTAACGCTTCCGCTGTTGGTCTACAAGGGTACGTAGATCACACTCTCCCCTCTCGTTGCTATGCATCACCATGATCTTGCATGTGCATAGGAAAATTTTGAAATTACTACGTTCCCCAACAGTGGCATCCAAGCCTAGGTTTTATGTGTTGATGTTATATGCACGAGTAGAACACAAGTGAGTTGTGGGCGATATAAGTCATACTGCTTACTAGCATGTCATACTTTGGTTCGACGGTATTGTTGGACGAAGCGGCCCAGACCGACGTTACGCGTACGCTTACGCGAGACCGTTTCTCCCAACGTGATTTGCACAAAGGTGGCTAGCGGGTGTCAGTTTCTCCAACTTTAGTTGAACCGAGTGTGGCTATGCCCGGTCCTTGCGAAGGTTAAAACAGCACCAACTTGAAAAACTATCGTTGTGGTTTTGATGCTTAGGTAAGATTGGTTCTTGCTTAAGCCCGTAGCAGCCACGTAAAACTTGCAACAACAAAGTAGAGGACGTCTAACTTGTTTTTGCAGGGCATGTTGTGATGTGATATGGTCAAGACATGATGCTAAATTTTATTGTATGAGATGATCATGTTTTGTAACCAAGTTATCGGCAACTGGCAGGAGCCATATGGTTGTCGCTTTATTGTATGCAATGCAATTGCGCTGTAATGCTTTACTTTATCACTAAGCGGTAGCGATAGTCGTGGAAGCATAAGATTGGCGAGACGACAACGATGCTACGATGGTGATCAAGGTGTCGCGCCGGTGACGATGGTGATCACGACGGTGCTTCGAAGATGAAGATCACAAGCACAAGATGATGATGGCCATATCATATCACTTATATTGATTGCATGTGATGTTTATCTTTTATGCATCTTATCTTGCTTTGATTGACAGTAGCATTTTAAGATGATCTCTCACTAATTATCAAGAAGTGTTCTCCCTGAGTATGCACCGTTGCGAAAGTTCTTCGTGCTGAGACACCACGTGATGATCGGGTGTGATAGGCTCTACGTTCAAATACAACGGGTGCAAAACAGTTGCACACGCGGAATACTCAGGTTATACTTGACGAGCCAAGCATATACAGATATGGCCTCGGAACACGGAGACCGAAAGGTCGAGCGTGAATCATATAGTAGATATGATCAACATAGTGATGTTCACCAATGAAACTACTCCATCTCACGTGATGATCGGACATGGTTTAGTTGATTTGGATCACGTAATCACTTAGAGGATTAGAGGGATGTCTATCTAAGTGGGAGTTCTTTAGTAATATGATTAATTGAACCTAAATTTATCATGAACTTAGTACCTGATAGTATCTTGCTTGTTTATGTTTGATTGTAGATAGATGGCCCGTGCTGTTGTTCCGTTGAATTTTAATGCGTTCCTTGAGAAAGCAAAGTTGAAAGATGATGGTAGCAATTACACGGACTGGGTCCGTAACTTGAGGATTATCCTCATTGCTGCACAGAAGAATTACGTCCTGGAAGCACCGCTGGGTGCCAGGCCTGCTGCTGGAGCAACACCAGATGTTATGAACGTCTGGCAGAGCAAAGCTGATGACTACTCGATAGTTCAGTGTGCCATGCTTTACGGCTTAGAATCGGGACTTCAACGACGTTTTGAACGTCATGGAGCATATGAGATGTTCCAGGAGTTGAAGTTAATATTTCAAGCAAATGCCCGGATTGAGAGATATGAAGTCTCCAATAAGTTCTATAGCTGCAAGATGGAGGAGAACAGTTCTGTCAGTGAGCATATACTCAAAATGTCTGGGTATAATAATCACTTGATTCAATTGGGAGTTAATCTTCCAGATGATTGCGTCATTGACAGAATTCTCCAATCACTGCCACCAAGCTACAAGAGCTTCGTGATGAACTATAATATGCAAGGGATGAATAAGACTATTCCCGAGCTCTTCGCAATGCTGAAAGCTGCGGAGGTAGAAATCAAGAAGGAGCATCAAGTGTTGATGGTCAATAAGACCACTAGTTTCAAGAAAAAGGGCAAAGGAAAGAAGAAGGGGAACTTCAAAAAGAACAGCAAGCAAGTTGCTACTCAAGAGAAGAAACCCAAACCTGGACCTAAGCCTGAAACTGAGTGCTTCTACTGCAAGCAGACTGGTCACTGGAAGCGGAACTGCCCCAAGTATTTGGCGGATAAGAAGGATGGCAAGGTGAACAAAGGTATATGTGATATACATGTTATTGATGTGTACCTTACTAATGCTCGCAGTAGCACCTGGGTATTTGATACTGGTTCTGTTGCTAACATTTGCAACTCGAAACAGGGACTACGGATTAAGCGAAGATTGGCTAAGGACGAGGTGACAATGCGCGTGGGAAATGGTTCCAAAGTCGATGTGATCGCGGTCGGCACGCTACCTCTACATCTACCTTCGGGATTAGTATTAGACCTAAATAATTGTTATTTGGTGCCAGCGTTAAGCATGAACATTATATCTGGATCTTGTTTGATGCGAGACGGTTATTCATTTAAATCAGAGAATAATGGTTGTTCTATTTATATGAGTAATATCTTTTATGGTCATGCACCCTTAAAGAGTGGTCTATTCTTATTAAATCTCGATAGTAGTGACACACATATTCATAATGTTGAAGCCAAAAGATGCAGAGTTGATAATGATAGTGCAACTTATTTGTGGCACTGCCGTTTGGGTCATATCGGTGTAAAGCGCATGAAGAAACTCCATACTGATGGACTTTTGGAACCACTTGATTATGAATCACTTGGTACTTGCGAACCGTGCCTTATGGGTAAGATGACAAAACACCGTTCTCCGGTACTATGGAGAGAGCAACAGATTTGTTGGAAATCATACATACAGATGTATGTGGTCCGATGAATGTTGAGGCTCGTGGCGGATATCGTTATTTTCTCACCTTCACAGATGACTTAAGCAGATATGGGTATATCTACTTAATGAAACATAAGTCTGAAACATTTGAAAAGTTCAAAGAATTTCAGAGTGAAGTTGAAAATCATCGTAACAAGAAAATAAAATTCCTACGATCTGATCATGGAGGAGAATATTTGAGTTACGAGTTTGGTGTACATTTGAAACAATGCGGAATAGTTTCGCAACTCACGCCACCCGGAACACCATAGCGTAATGGTGTGTCCGAACGTCGTAATCGTACTTTACTAGATATGGTGCGATCTATGATGTCTCTTACTGATTTACCGCTATCGTTTTGGGGATATGCTCTAGAGACGGCCGCATTCACGTTAAATAGGGCACCATCAAAATCCGTTGAGACGACGCCTTATGAACTGTGGTTTAGCAAGAAACCAAAGTTGTCGTTTCTGAAAGTTTGGGGCTGCGATGCTTATGTGAAAAAGCTTCAACCTGATAAGCTCGAACCCAAATCAGAGAAATGTGTCTTCATAGGATATCCAAAGGAAACTATTGGATACACCTTCTATCACAGATCCGAAGGCAAGACTTTTGTTGCTAAATTCGGAAACTTTCTAGAGAAGGAGTTTCTCTCGAAAGAAGTGAGTGGGAGGAAAGTAGAACTTGACGAGGTAACTGTACCTGCTCCCTTATTGGAAAGTAGTACATCACAGAAACCAGTTTCTGTGACACCTACACCAATTAGTGAGGAAGCTAATGATGATGATCATGAAACTTCAGAACAAGATACTACTGAACCTCGTAGATCAACCAGAGTAAGATCCGCACCAGAGTGGTACGGTAATCCTGTTCTGGAAGTCATGCTACTAGATCATGATGAACCTACGAACTATGAAGAAGCGATGGTGAGCCCAGATTCCGCAAAATGGCTTGAAGCCATGAAATCTGAGATGGGATCCATGTATGAGAACAAAGTATGGACTTTGGTTGACTTGCCCAATGATCGGCAAGCAATTGAGAATAAATGGATCTTCAAGAAGAAGACTGACGCTGACGGTAATATTACTGTCTACAAAGCTCGACTTGTCGCAAAAGGTTTTCGACAAGTTCAAGGGATTGACTACGATGAGACCTTCTCACCCGTAGCGATGCTTAAGTCTGTCCGAATCATGTTAGCAATTGCCGCATTTTATAATTATGAAATTTGGCAGATGGATGTCAAAACTGCATTCCTGAATGGATTTCTGGAAGAAGAGTTGTATATGATGCAACCGGAAGGTTTTGTCGATCCAAAGGGAGCTAACAAAGTATGCAAGCTCCAGCGATCCATTTATGGACTGGTGCAAGCTTCTCGGAGTTGGAATAAACGCTTTGATAGTGTGATCAAAGCATTTGGTTTTGTACAGACTTTTGGAGAAGCCTGTATTTACAAGAAAGTGAGTGGGAGCTCTGTAGCATTTCTGATATTATATGTAGATGACATATTACTAATCGGAAATGATATAGAATTTCTGAATAGCATAAAGGGATACTTGAATAAGAGTTTTTCAATGAAAGACCTCGGTGAAGCTGCTTACATATTGGGCATTAAGATCTATAGAGATAGATCAAGACGCTTAATTGGACTTTCACAAAGCACATACCTTGACAAAATTTTGAAGAAGTTCAAAATGGATCAAGCAAAGAAAGGATTCTTGCCTGTGTTACAAGGTGTGAAATTGAGTAAGACTCAATGCCCGACCAATGCAGAAGATAGAGAGAAAATGAAAGATGTTCCCTATGCTTCAGCCATAGGCTCTATCATGTATGCAATGCTGTGTACCAGACCTGATGTGTGTCTTGCTATAAGTCTAGCAGGGAGGTACCAAAGTAATCCAGGAGTGGATCACTGGACAGCGGTCAAGAACATCCTGAAATACCTGAAAAGGACTAAGGATATGTTTCTCATATATGGAGGTGACAAAGAGCTCATAGTAAATGGTTACGTTGATGCAAGCTTTGACACTGATCCGGACGATTCTAAATCGCAAACCGGATACGTGTTTACATTAAACGGTGGAGCTGTCAGTTGGTGCAGTTCTAAACAAAGCGTTGTGGCGGGATCTACATGTGAAGCGGAGTACATAGCTGCTTCGGAAGCAGCAAACGAAGGAGTCTGGATGAAGGAGTTCATATCCGATCTAGGTGTCATACCTAGTGCATCGGGTCCAATGAAAATCTTTTGTGACAATACTGGTGCAATTGCCCTGGCAAAGGAATCCAGATTTCACAAGAGAACCAAGCACATCAAGAGACGCTTCAATTCCATCCGGGATCTAGTCCAGGTGGGAGACATAGAGATTTGCAAGATACATACGGATCTGAATGTTGCAGACCCGTTGACTAAGCCTCTTCCACGAGCAAAACATGATCAGCACCAAAGCTCCATGGGTGTTAGAATCATTACTGTGTAATCTAGATTATTGACTCTAGTGCAAGTGGGAGACTGAAGGAAATATTCCCTAGAGGCAATAATAATGTTATTATTTTATTTCCTTACATCATGATAAATGTTTATTATTCATGCTAGAATTGTATTATCCGGAAACATAATACTTGTGTGAATACATAGACAAACCAAACGTCACTAGTATGCCTCTACTTGACTAGCTCATTAATCAAAGATGGTTATGTTTCCTAACCATAGACATGTGTTGTCATTTGATTAATAGGATCACATTATTAGGAGAATGATGTGATTGACATGACCCATTCCATTAGCTTAGCACCCGATCGTTTAGTATGTTGCTATTGCTTTCTTCATGACTTATACATGTTCCTATGACTATGAGATTATGCAACTCCCGTTTGCCGAAGGAACACTTTGTGTGCTACCAAACGTCACAACGTAACTGGGTGATTATAAAGGAGCTCTACAGGTGTCTCCAAAGGTAAATGTTGGGTTGGCGTATTTCGAGATTAGGATTTGTCACTCCGATTGTAGGAGAGGTATCTCTGGGCCCTCTCGGTAATGCACATCACATAAGCCTTGCAAGCATTGCAACTAATGAGTTAGTTGCGAGATGATGTATTACGAAACGAGTAAAGAGACTTGCCGGTAACGAGATTGAACTAGGTATTGAGATACCGACGATCGAATCTCGGGCAAGTAACATACTGATGACAAAGGGAACAACGTATGTTCTTATGCAGTCTGACCGATAAAGATCTTTGTAGAATATGTAGGAGCCAATATGAGCATCCAGGTTCCACTATTGGTTATTGACCGGAGACATGTATCGGTCATGTCTACATTGTTCTCGAACCCGTAGGGTCCGCACGCTTAAGGTTTCGATGACAGTTATATTATGAGTTTATGAGTTTTGATGTACCGAAGTTAGTTTGGAGTCCCGGATGTGATCACGGACATAACGAGGAGTCTCAAAATGGTCGAGACATAAAGATTGATATATTGTACAGCTATATTCGGACACCGGAAGTGTTCCGGGTGATTTCGGAGAAAACCGGAGTACCGGAGGGTTACCGGAACCCCCCGGGAGAAGTAATGGGCCATATGGGCCTTAGTGGTTAAAAAGAAGGGAAGCCAGGGTGGGCCGCGCACCTCCTCCCCCCTGGTCCGAATTGGACTAGGAGAGGGGGGGCGGCGCCCCCCTTTCCTTCTCCCTCCCCACTTCCTTCCCCCTCCTAGTAGGAGTCCTACTCCTACTAGGAGGAGGACTCCTCCTTGGCGCGCCTATAGGGTCGGCCGGTCTCCTCCCCTTGCTCCTTTATATACGGGGGCAGGGGGCACCCCTAGAGACACAAGTTGATCCACGTGATCGTTTTCTTAGCCGTGTGCGGTGCCCCCTTCCACCATAATCCTCGATAATATTGTAGCGGTGCTTAGGCGAAGCCCTGCGACGGTAGAACATCAAGATCGTCACCACGCCGTCGTGCTGACGGAACTCTTCCCCGACACTTTGCTGGATCGGAGTCCAGGGATCGTCATCGAGCTGAACGTGTGCTAAAACTCGGAGGTGCCATAGTTTCGGTGCTTGATCAGTCGGGCCGTGAAGACGTACGACTACATCAACCGTGTTGTGCTAACGCTTCCGCTGTCGGTCTACAAGGGTACGTAGATCACACTCTCCCCTCTTGTTGCTACGCATCACCATGATCTTGCGTGTGCGTAGGAAAATTTTGAAATTACTACGTTCCCCAGCAATCTGTCCGGAACTCCAAAGAAGGCGTCCGAAGATTGGCCCTCGGAATGGTTCTATATAGAAGATGTCCCGCTGCCGGATCCTATCCAGATCGGCCTCCCAGAATTCGATAGTGCTCCCTTAAAGAAGCGCTTAAGCTGGCGTCCACGGAGCCCTCGAAGGGAAAGTGACAGGAACATCGTTTACCTGATGGGCCGAATAAGATTGTTGGCCCATTCCGGACTAACCATGATCGGAGTTATGGCCGAATGCATCATGCGGGGGGTGCAGCCGCTTCAGTATAGAAGCCACCCCATGTGGGATTTCAACGGGGAGGACGACGCCACCCGCTACGGCCGTAAAGGGCCAGATTCAGTTACCGCTCTATTAAAGATCTTGTCCACTTTGTACAAGGGAGAAGAGGAGGAATTTCTCCGCGTCAACCCACAGGGTGGATTATCTATGCACAATCCCCCAAGCTGGGTAAGTGGTCACATCTACTTGCTCATCCGTTTAGTGTTCCCATTGTTGAATACTTAGTCTGATGACCTCAACGCAGGAACTGCGCCAGGCTGTTAAGGAAATAAGCAGCCCACCTCCACAACCCGAGGACCTAGGACGGTCTCTCGACCCGGCCTCTCAAGAGGATTCGGACATATCTGTGGAGCTGATTGATGGAGTGTTCCATCAATTGAGCGAGGACAACACCTTGGTGGCCATTACGGTCGATTACCCAGGGCTAATCCTGACGCCCCAGGTACCTGAGATCGAAGTCCCAGTAACCCGGATTGGGGTCTGTCCATGCGTGTTCAATTTCCTGATTGCTACCGAACTTTGCAGGGGAGGTTGTTGAGGCGGAAGGCCGAACCTACGGCGACAAGCCAACGAGGGGCCGCAGGGCCCCGTGGGCAGAAAAGAGGTGCAGACCGGACCGAGGCATCAGCGCAAAGGTATGGCGCGCCCCTCTATCCCAGTTGTTATACCTTCGAGGCACATTTGACACTCGCGCCCCCTTCAGGACAAATAGACCTCGCCGTACTATATCCGGAGAGGCTGCCAATCGCGCCTCCACTCGCCAGGCTCCAAAGCCTGGTTCGGGGGCGAAGGCGAACGCAAGGCGCATGCCGGACGTTCCTCCGACGGATGATGCGGACAGGTTGTCTGCCACCAACTCTGAAGTGGAAAGTGCCATGAACCACAGGCGTCGCCGGACAATTCTTCGCGACGCTTGCTTCTCCCAAGAGGCGTTAGATGCCTTCAATTCGGGAGATGCGCACCTCCGTGCCGCTCAAAATGGTCTAGCTAGAGCCACGGAGCAATATGTAAAAGACATACAGGTAAGAAAATTTTGGTAAATATATATGTAGCAGTAGCCCCTGAGACTTGAAACAGTTAGAATAACTGGTTTAAGGATCGTTTGATATGCAGGTTCTTACAGAAAAGAATTCCCTACTGTCCCAGGAGCTGGAAGAGTGCAAAGCCCAACTGGAGGCCGCACTAGCCGCGGCAGGGGAGCCTAAGGAGGCCCCTTCTGGTAATATACATTTCGAAAGATAAGTATTTTGTGAAGCGCGGCTTTGGTGCGAATCTGACAAATAAAATTGCAGATGGCGCCGGATTGAATCCGGAAAAGCAACATCTCCTACGCCAGCTAAAGGCTGGTGAGAGGTGCTATTAAAGGTGATGGGGGAGAAGAACGTTCTCCAAGATGCCAACACCCAGCTGGGCGTCGAGCTGAAAGATGTTCGTGCCCAGCTATCAGACTCCGTGAAGGAGAATCAGCGGCTTTGGCGCGGCATATTTAGTAAGTGCTTGAACGAACCATTTGAAAGAAAGTTCGGCGGGGAAGTCGACTGACAGAGTAATGTCTGTAGGTGTGTTAACAGGTCGTCCGGCGGAGGAGATGCCCGGTTCTACGGGTGACCTTCTTCTCGAGCTCTCGCAACTGCTCGATCGAGTTCGGCAGGCGATGCGAGGCGTCGCCCAGGCCCTGTGGCCATCCGTCTCCATTCCCGAAGGTATTGGAGAGCTTGCGGAGAAGCTGAAGGGAGCATGGCGGCGCTTCCAATTGTGGAAGATATCAACCTGCCGTCAAGGCGCTAGGGAGGCCTGGGCCGTGGTGAAGACGCGGTACTCAAATGCTGACCCCAACCACATGGCCGAGGTCGGTCCTATAGGGCCCGATGGGAAGGAGATCCCTATAAGATTAGTGTACGGCTAAGTAGAGTTGGCCACAAAGTACTCCCAGCAGGACTGTAAATTAGATAGCCTGTTAGATGGTATTGAAGAGGAATACAATCAGTCAAAATTACTATGTAATCGAATTGACATTTATAATGCCTTCTAGCCGGATTGTAGATCGTTTGTCATGGCCGACCTTTTCGCTTCAACCTCGGGGCCTGACGGTCCGGAGTGTGTCCGAATTCCCATGCGGTTATATACGAACCGGGGAATGCATGGAGACCAGGCATAGGGGTCATTAGTGCATGAACAGACAAGTGCCCGACTAGTTATGTTATATTACATGGTTAGTAAGAAACATCTTCCAGGGAGAATAGTTCCGTTAGGGGTTCCTTTCCCTGGGGGGCATGCCCTAAAGTGCATGTCCATGCTGCGAAAAGAAACGCAGGAAAAACGCCTGGGGGCACATAGATAAAGAAAAAGATCATCTTTAGTTCACCGACCGAATATTCTCTTAAGAACGCTATCTTTCGGCTTCACCCAGTCTGAGGTACACGTCCGGCTGATCCGGCAGTAACAATCGCAGAGGTGCTCCCTTTACCACCTAGCCGAATAATCGGGAACGTAGGGGTAAACACAGGAGCCAGGCAACCCAGCTTGGCCAAAACTTAAGTCATATCGATGCATATAATGGTGAATAAAAGGTACATGTGGAAGTTTGACACATGTGTTAGGCATGAAGCCCGTATAAATAAGCTTCTGTTTAAAGAAGCCCCCAGGTTCATTGAGCGCGGATAGCGCGTCAATTTGTGAGCCTTTAAAGGTTATAAGAGAGAGAAAAAGGGAGAAGGAGAGAAATGTAAGACGGACAGTATATAAAAAATGGACAGAGTAAGGAGATGAACACAGGATCCGGCGCTAGGCATAGAATCTTCGGATATGGGCTGCATTCCATGGGTTCGGCTCGAGTCGGTTATCCGATGCGTTTCGCAGGCGGTACGCTCCACCAGTCAGGACTTGGTCAATTATGAAGGGACCTTCCCACTTGGGCTTGAGTTTGTCCTTTTTCTTGTCCGGCAGGCGTAGAACTAATTCGCCAACGTTGTAATTTTTGGCCCGTACTTCTCTGCTTTGGTATCTTCGAGCTTGCTGTTGATAGAATGCGGAACGGGCTTTCACCACGTCGCGCTCCTCCTCTAATGCGTCCAAACTGTCCTGCCGATCGAGCTCGGCTTCTCTTTCCTCATACATGCGCACTCGAGGTGAGTCATGAATTATGTCGCAAGGCAGAACTACCTCTGCGCCGTATACCATGAAGAATGGTGTGTATCCGGTGGTGCGATTCGGCGTGGTCCGCAGCCCCCAGAGTACGGAGTCGAGCTCCTCTACCCAGTGCATGTTAGATTCCTTGAGGGACCGCACTAGTCTGGTTTTGATGCCGCTCATGATAAGATCATTTGCACGTTCGACCTGGCCGTTAGTTTGTGGGTGATAGACGGAAGCATAATCGAGTTTTATGCCCATGTTTTTGCACCAGAGTTTTACCTCGTCGGCCGTAAAGTTCGTGCCATTATCAGTGATGATGCTGTGGGGGACGCCATAACGGTGTACAACCCCGGATATGAAGTCTATCACAGGTCCGGATTCGGCCGTCTTAACAGGCTTGGCTTCTATCCATTTGGTGAACTTATCCACCATGACCAGTAAGTATGTGTGCTTGTGGATTCCGCCTTTAAGGGGTCCAACCATATCAAGCCCCCAGACCGCAAAGGGCCGAGTGATGGGGATAGTTTGGAGGGCGGTGGGTGGCATATGGCTTTGGTTTGCAAAGAGCTGGCAGCCGGTGCATCGTTGGACTAAGTCCTGAGCGTCTGCCCGGGCCGTCGGCCAATAAAAGCCTGTACGGAAGGCTTTGCTTACCAGGGACCGGGCTGCAGCGTGATGACCGCCGAGTCCGGCATGGATTTCAGCCAGGAGATTCCGCCCCTCCTCTTTGGAGATGCACCTTTGAAGGACTCCGATAGTGCTTTTCTTATAAAGCTCTCCCTCGTGGACTCTGTAGGCTTTGGATCGCCGCACTATGCAGCGTGCCTCATTTTGGTCCTCGGGGAGTTCTTGCCTAGTAAGGTAGGCGAGGAATGATTCTGTCCATGGGGCGATGACGGTCATTATTACATGGGATGAAGGTGTTATTTCAATGGCAGAGCCTCCAACTATGTCAGAATGTTCGGTGTCGGGCAGTGCGGTTGGGTCCGGGCTGTTATTGTTTGGCTCCCCTTCCCATACCACGGATGGCTTGAAAAGCCTTTCCAAGAAGATGTTGGGGGGGACTACATCGCGTATTGCGCCGATGCGTGCCAGGACATATGCCGCCTGATTATTTTCCCGGGCTGACATTTTTAGGACGATGTTGCGGTAAGCTGCCATTTTCGGATCCTTGGCATCGAAGTCTCCATTTATTTGGGAGATTGCGAGGTTCGAGTCCCCGCGCACCTCTAGGCGTTGGATGCCCATGGATACTGCCATCCGGAGACCATGTAGAAGGGCCTCATATTCGACTGCATTGTTGGAGTCCGTGTAAAGAATCTGTAGTACGTATTGAACTGTGTCTCCTATGGGGGACGTCAAATGACGCCAGCCCCCAGTCCAGCCAACATTTTCGAGCCGTCGAAATGCATGATCCAATTTGAATATGTGACGTACTCTCTAGGGAGTTCGGCCTCCGTCCATTCTGCGACGAAGTCGGCCAAAACTTGTGACTTGATGGCTCGTCGTGGCTTATAAGTTATGTCGAACGGGAGGAGCTCAATGGCCCATTTCGCGATCCGGCCCGTTGCGTCACGGTTGTTTATAATGTCGTTAAGTGGTACTTCCGAGGCTATTGTTATTGAACACTCTTGAAAGTAGTGTCGTAGCTTCTTGGATGCCATGAATACCGCGTACGCAATCTTTTGATAATGCGGGTATCGTGATTTGCAGGGAGTGAGGACAGTGGACACATAATAGACTGGCCTTTGAGGGGGAATTTGTGTTCGTCCGCTTCTCGTTCGACGACGAGCACTGCGCTTACAACCTGATGTGTTGCTGCGATGTACAATAGCATTGGTTTGCCGGTGTTTGGCGCGGCCGGGACTGGGTTTGTTGCCAGTATGGCTTTTATTTTGTCGAGTCCGGCCGTGGTTGCGTCCGTCCATTTGAAGTGTTCGGTGCGCCGAAGGAGGCGGTAAAGGGGAAGGGCCTTTTCTCCCAAGCGGGAGATAAAGCGGCTTAGAGCCGCCACACATCCGGTTAACTTTTGTATTTGTTTGAGGTCCTTTGGGATATCCAGTTGCGACAGAGCTTGGATCTTGGCTGGATTTGCTTCAATTCCTTTGCTGGATACAATGAATCCCAAGAGCTTTCCGGCTGGAACGCCAAAAACGCATTTTTCCGGGTTGAGCTTGATGTCGTATGTTCGGAGATTATCAAATGTGAGCCTCAAGTCGTCTACTAGAGATTCAACATGTCTTGTTTTGACGACCACATCATCTACGTATGCCTCCACTGTTTTACCGATCTGGCTTGCCAAACATGTCTGAATCATGCGCTGATATGTTGCGCCGGCGTTTTTGAGCCCAAAGGGCATCGTGTTGAAGTAGAATGGCCTGTATGGTGTGATAAATGTCATTGCGGCTTGGTCTGGTTCTGCCATCTTGATTTGATGGTAGCCAGAATATGCGTCGAGGAAACACAGCGAATCGTGTCCTGCGGTCGCATCGATAATTTGATCGATGTGGGGGAGGGGGAAGGGATCCTTTGGGCAAGCCTTGTTAAGGTCTTTAAAATCAACACACAAGCGCCAGGATTTGTCCTTCTTTGGTACCATCACCAGGTTTGCTAGCCAGTCCGGATGTTTTATATCTCTGATGAATCCGGCCTCTAATAGCTTTGCTAGCTCCTCTCCCATAGCCTATCTCTTAGGTTCGGAAAAACGCCGGAGAGCCTGTTTGACAGGTTTGAATCCTGTTTGGATATTTAAGCTGTGTTCGGCCAGCCTGCGTGGGATTCCTGGCATGTCTGAAGGGTGCCAGGCGAAAATGTCCTAGTTCTCTCGTAGGAACTCTCGCAATGCGGCGTCGACATTAGGGTTTAGCTGTGCCCCGATGGAAGCTGTTTTATTGGGGTCCGTTGGATGGACTTGGAATTTGACTATTTCGTCCGCTGGTTTAAAGGAGGTGAATTTGGATCTTTTGTCGAGTACCACATCGTCCCTATTCACCGTAGAGCGCAGCGCAGTCAGCTCCTCAGCCGCTAGGGCTTCGGATAGTGCCTCGAGGGCCAGTGAGGTTGTCTTGTTTTCGGCGCAGAGTGCTATGTCCGGATCACTAGCGAGAGTGATGATCCCATTAGGCCCGGGCATCTTGAGCTTCATGTACCCGTAATGGGGTATTGCTTGGAAGATTGTGAATGCTTCCTGCCCTAGCAAAGCGTGATAACCGCTGCTGAACGAGGCCACATGGAACGTGACCTCTTCAGACCTGTAATTGTCCGGCGTGCCGAACACCACATCTAGTGTGATTTTTCCTGTACAGCGCGCTTCCCGACTGGGGATTATTCCTCTAAAGGTTGTGCTGCTTCGCATGATGCGGTTCCAGTCTCTATCCATTTTTTGAAGAGTTTCCTCATAAATGAGGTTCAATCCGCTGCCGCCGTCCATGAGTACCTTGGTAAGACGAAAGTCGTCCACTATTGGACTGAGGACCAATGCAGCTGGTGCTTGGGCTGTTCGGAATTTAGGTTCATCACTGGCGTTAAAGATGATGGCCGTGTCACTCCATGGGTTTATTGTTGCCACTTGGTAGACTTCGGCAAGGCTGCGGAGTGTCCTTTTTCGCATATTATTTGATGCGAAGGTCTCGAAGACTGTTATTACCGTATTCGTGTCTCTGGGGTGGCTTTCTGTGGCCTCCTGAATTAGGAGGTTTTCGCCAATTTTGGCCACCTGCCGGAGTATCCAACATGCTCTAAGGCTATGAGTTGGTGTGGCGTCCTCTGTACTATGAATTTTACAGGGTCCATTAAGCCATCCTTCCAGTACGGTTCCATGCCCTGTAGAGGGTTTTTGCCTTTTGGTGTTTGACCCGGGTGTCTGGCGATGATGCACCCTTTTATTTCGGACTGGGGCTTGCCTTAAGGGCCGGATTGTCCCAAAATTTTGTTTCGGTTTTCTGGGCGCTTTCCATCGCACAGTACTTTCGTACTATGGACGCTAAGTCAGCGAAGCATGTAATATCACGGCGACTTATGGTGTTGAGTATTCCCTTGTCCGTGCAATTATTGCAGAAGAATGAAATTGCGTCTTCCTCGCGACAGCCCTTTATCCTGTTCATAACCAGGAGGAATCTGGCCCAGTAATGATGTACTGTTTCTTTGGGCTCTTGCCTGATTTGGGATAGATCGCTAATGTTCGGGTGGGTGGGTGGAATTAAATCCGGAGCCTTACCCCTTCTGAGGCTCAGAGGCCGAGGAATTTCCGAACTCGAAAATTTGGATTCCTGGATGTCATCCAATGAATCCAGTCCATCGCCTGATTCTAAGTTCAGGTCTTGAGTGATATCCTCCCCTCCGCGGACATCCGGCTTGGAGGGATCGGCAATCCGGACGTAGCGAGTCCTTAAGATAGATGAAGGGTCGCCGCATTGTCCCTCTACCACGGCAACGTGATGGGTGGCTTGGGGAGAGTTAATCTCTCTCAGATCGGTTTTAGGCCTAATCTGGTCGTAATTCGTAGCGACTCCCAGGGCGGCGAAGCGATCCAAGAGCTTGTTTATGGAGGAAAGCTCTATTGGATCTAACTGCTTGGCAAGTTCTGAGTTGACATGAAGATTGTTTTCGATGGCTCGAGAGGTCATCGTCGACGCGGAAGCCGAACAGGTGGTCATAAGAAAACCACCTAGTCGGAGGGTTTGGCCAACAGCCAAAGCTCCCTTAGCAACGGTGCCGTCTTTAAAGACGGGGCGAGGCATCCTTCCTGATGGCGACGACACAGAGGAACTCTCAATGAAAGCACCAATTTCGGTGTCAAAACCGGCGGATCTCGGGTAGGGGGTCCCGAACTGTGCGTCTAGGCCGGATGGTAACAGGAGGCAAGGGACACGAAGTTTTACCCAGGTTCGGGCCCTCTCGATGGAGGTAAAACCCTACGTCCTGCTTGATTAATATTGATGATATGGGTAGTACAAGAGTAGATCTACCACGAGATCAGAGAGGCTAAACCCTAGAAGCTAGCCTATGGTATGATTGTTGATGTGTATGTTGTCCTACGGACTAAAACACTCCGGTTTATATAGACACCGGATAGGGTTAGGGTTAGATAGAGTCGGTTACAATGGTAGGAGATCTTCATATACGTATCGCCAAGCTTGCCTTCCACGCCAAGGAAAGTCCCTTCCGGACACGGGACGGAGTCTTCAATCTTGTATCTTCATAGTCCAGGAGTCCGGCTTGAAGGTATAGTTCGGCTATCCGAACACCCCCTAATCCAGGACTCCCTCAACATCCCTCGATCTCTTGATCCAGTTGAGGGCGAGGGAGAGTTTTGTCAGCACGATGGCGTGTTGACGGTGATGATGAAGTTACCGGCGCAGGGCTTCGCCTAAGCACTACGACGATACGACCGAGGTGTGTAAATATGGAGGGGGGCACCACACACGGATAAGAGAAGACTTGGTGTGCCCCCTCCCACGTATATAAAGGAGGGAGGAAGAGGGCGTCGGCCCAAGGGGGGAACGCCAAAGGGGGGAGTCCTACTTGGACTCCCGGTCCAAGAAGGATACGCCCCCCCCCCCTTCCTATTCCAACTAGGAGAAGGAGGGAAGGAGGAAGAGGGGAGAAGGAAAGAGGGGGGCGCCCCCTCCTAGTCCAATTCAGACCAGCCATGGGGGGGCGTGCGGCCACCCCATGAGGCCCTTCTCTCCTTGCCCCTAAAGCCCATTAAGGCCCATTACTCTCCCGGGGGGGGTCTGGTAACCTCCCGGTACTCCAAAAAATACCCGAAACACTTCAGAACCATTCCGGTGTCCGAATATAACCTTCCAATATATCGCTCTTTACCTCTCGACCATTTCGAGACTCCTCGTCATGTCCATGATCTCATCCGGGACTCCGGACAAACTTCGGTCATCAAATCACATAACTCATAATACAAATCGTCATCGAACGTTAAGCGTGCGGACCCTACGTATTGCACCAGTATTGTCACAAAAGATTTCCATTGGACCCGATGCACTAGGTATTACACCTATATTGGATATTAACTCCTTCATCCAGACTCCTTCATTTGTTGCTTCCGAAGCAGCTACGTACTCTGCTTCACACGTAGATCCCGCCATGACGCTCTGCTTGGAACTGCACCAACTGACAGCTCCACCATTCAATATAAATACGTATCCGCTTTGTGACTTAGAGTCATTCAGATCAGTGTCAAAGCTTGCATCGAGGTAACCATTTACAATGAGATATTTGTCACCTCCATAAACGAGAAACATATCCTTAGTCCTTTTTAGGTATTTCAGGATGTTCTTGACCGCTGTCCAGTGATCCACTCCTGGATTACTTTGATACCTCCCTGCTAAACTAATAGCAAGGCACACATCAGGTCTGGTACACAGCATTTCATACATGATAGAACCTATGGCTGAGGCATAGGGAATGACTTTCATTTTCTCTCTATCTTCTGGAGTGGTCGGGCATTGAGTCTGACTCAACTTCACACCTAGTAACACAGGCAAGAACCCTTTCTTTGACTGATCCATTTTGAACTTCTTCAAGACTTTATCAAGGTATGTGCTTTATTAAAGTCCAATTAAGCGTCTTGATCTATCTCTATAGATCTTGATGCCCAATATATAAGTAGCTTCACCGAGGTCTTTCATTGAAAAATTCTTATTCAAGTATCCTTTTATGCTATTCAGAAATTCTGTATTATTTCCAATCAACAATATGTCATCCACATATAATATTAGAAATGCTACAGAGCCCCCACTCATTTTCTTGTAAATGCAGGCTTCTCCAAAAGTCTGTATAAAACCATATGCTTTGATCACACTATCAAAGCGTATATTCCAACTCTGAGAGGCTTGCACCAGTCCATAAATGGATCGCTAGAGCTTGCACACTTTGTTAGCACCTTTAGGACCGACAAATCCTTCTGGTTGCATCACATACAACTCTTCTTTAAGATATCCATTAAGGAATTCAGTTTTGACATCCATTTGCCAAATTTCATAATCATAAAATGCGGCAATTGCTAACATGATTCGGACAGACTTAAGCATCGCTAAGGGTGAGAAGGTTTCATCGTAGTCAACTCTTTGAACTTGTCGAAAACCTTTCGCAACAAGTCGAGCTTTGTAGAAAGTAACATTACCGTCAGCGTCAGTCTTCTTCTTGAAGATCCATTTATTCTCTATTACTTGCCGGTCATCGGGCAAGTCGACCAAAGTCTATACTTTGTTCTCATACATGGATCCCATCTCAAATTTCATGGCCTCAAGCTATTTCGCGGAATCTGGGCTCATCATCGCTTCCTCATAGTTCGTAGGTTCGTCATGGTCGAGTAACATCACCTCCAGAACAGGATTACCGTACCACTCTGGTGCGGATCTTAATCTGGTTGACCTACGAGGTTCGGTAGTAACTTGATCTGAAGTTTCATGATAATCATCATTAGCTTCCTCACTAATTGGTGTAGGAATCACTGGAACTAATTTCTGTGATGAACTACTTTACCATTCGGGAGAAGGTACAATTACCTCATCAAGTTCTACTTTCCTCCCACTCACTTCTTTCGAGAGAAACTCCTTCTCTAGAAAGGATCCATTTTTAGCAACGAATATCTTGCCTTCGGATCTGTGATAGAAGGTGTACCCAACAGTCTCCTTTGGGTATCCTAAGAAGACACATTTCTCCGATTTTGGTTCGAGCTTATCAGGTTGAAGCTTTTTCACATAAGCATCGCAGCCCCAAACTTTAAGGAACAACAACTTAGGTTTCTTGCCAAACCACAGTTCATATGGTGTCATCTCAACGGATTTAGATGGTGCCCTATTTATCATGAATGCAGCCGTCTCTAAAGCATAACCCCAAAATAATAGCGGTAAATCGGTGAGACATCATAGATCGCATCATATCTAATAAAGTACGGTTACGCGTTTGGACACACCATTACCCTATGGTGTTCCAGGTGGCGTGAGTTGTGAAACTATTCCACATTGTTTCAAACGAAGACCAAACTCATAACTCAAATATTCACCTCCACAATCAGATCGTAGAAACTTTATTTTCTTGTTACGGTGATTTTCCACTTCACTCTGAAATTCTTTGAACTTTTCAAATGTTTCAGACTTATGTTTCATCAAGTAGATATACCCATATCTGCGCAAATCATCTGTGAACGTCAGAAAATAATGATACCCGCCACGAGCCTCAACACTCATTGGACCACATACATTAGTATGTATTATTTCCAATAAGTCAGTTGCTCGCTCCATTGTTCTGGAGAATGGAGTCTTAGTCATCTTGCCCATTGATACATCCGTTTTGCATCATGCTTTTATATCGATATTTATTGCATTATGGGCTGCTATTATACATTATGTCACAATAATTATGCCTTTCTCTCTTATTTTAGAAGGTTTACATGAAGAGGAGGAATGCCGGCAGCTGGAATTCTGGGCTAGAAAAGGAGCAAATATTAGAGACCTATTCGGCACATCTCCAAAAGTCCTGAAACTCCACAGGAATTATTTTCAGAATATATAAAAAATATTGGGCGAAAGAAGTACCAGAGGGGGGCCACCCACCATCCACGAGGGTGGGGGCGCGCCCTACCCCCTGGGCGCGCCCCCTGCCTCGTGGGCCCCCTAGTGGCCCTCTGGTGCCCATCTTTGGATATATGTAGTCTTCCATCGAGGAAAAAATCATAAGCTAGCTCACGGGACGAAACTCCGCCGCCACGAGGCGGAACCTTGGCAGAACCAATCTAGGGCTCTGGCGGAGCTGTTCTGTCGGGGAAACTTCCCTCCGGGAGGGGGAAATCATCAACATCGTCATCACCAACGATCCTCTCATCGGAATGGGGTCAATATCCATCAACAACTTCACCAGCACCATCTCATCTCAAACCCTAGTTCATCTCTTGTATCCAATCTTTGTATCCAAACCTCAGATTGGTACCTGTGGGTTGCTAGTAGTGTTGATTACTCCTTGTAGTTGATGCTAGTTGGTTTACTTGGTGGAAGATCATATGTTTAGATCCATTATGCATATTAATACTCCTGTGATTATGAACATGAATATGATTTGTGAGTAGTTACATTTGTTCCTAAGGACATGGGAGAAGTCTTGCTATAAGTAGTCATGTGAATTTGGTATTCGTTCGATATTTTGATGAGATGTATGTTGTCTTTCCTCTAGTGGTGTCATGTGAACGTCGACTACATGACACTTCACCATTAATTGGGCCTAGAGGAGGGCATTGGGAAGTAATGAGTAGATGATGGGTTGCTAGAGTGACAGAAGCTTAAACCCTAGTTTATGCGTTGCTTCGTAAGAGGCTGATTTGGATCCATATGTTTCATGCTATGGTTAGGTTTACCTTAATACTTCTATTGTAGTTGCGGATGCTTGCAATAGGGGTTAATCATAAGTGGGATGCTTGTCCAAGGAAGGATAGTACCCAAGCACCGTTCCACCCACATATCAGAATATCAAAGTACCGAACGCGAATCATATGAGCGTGATGAAAACTAGCTTGACGATAATTCCCATGTGTCCTCGGGAGCTCTTTCCTTTATATAAGAGTTTGTCCAGGCTTGTCCTTTGCTACAAAAAGGATTTGGCCATATTTCTGCACCTTATTTACTTTTATTACTTGTTACTCGTTACAAATTACCTAATCACAAAACTATCTGTTACCGATAATTTCAGTGCTTGCAGAGAACACCTTGCTGAAAACCGCTTATCATTTCCTTCTGCTCCTCGTTGGATTCGACACTCTTACTTCTCGAAAAGGCTACGATAGATCCCCTACACTTGTGGGTCATCAAGACTCTTTTCTTGCGCCGTTGCCGGGGAGTGAAGCGCCTTTGGTAGGTGGAATTTGGTAAGGAAAAATTTATATATTGTGCTGAAATTTACTGTCACTTGTTACTATGGAACATAATCCTTTGAGGGGCTTGTTCGGGGTATCTTCACCCCGACCAGTAGAGCAAAGAGTTGCTCCTCAACCTACTAAACCTACTGAAAATGTTTACTTTGAAATCCCTTCGGGTATGATAGAGAAACTGCTAGTTAATCCTTTCACAGGTGATGGAACATTACATCCCGATTTGCACCTAATCTATGTGGATGAAGTTTGTGGATTATTTAAGCTTGTAGGTATGCCCGCGGATGTTATCAAGAAGAAGGTCTTCCCTTTATCTTTGAAGGGAGAGGCATTGACATGGTTTAGGCTATGTGATGATATGGGATCATGGAACTACAACCGACTGAAATTGGAATTTCATCAGAAGTTTTATCCTATGCATCTTGTTCATCGTGATCGTAATTATATATATTTTTTGGCCTCGCAAAGGATATAGCATCGCTCAAGCTTGCGGGAGGCTTAAGTCAATGTTATATTCATGCCCCAATCATGAGCTCTCAAAAGAAATGATTATTGAAAAAATTATGCTCGGCTTTCTCTCAGTAATCGCTCCATGCTCGATACTTCTTGTACTGGATCTTTTATGATGAAGACTATTGAATTCAAATGGGATTTATTGGAAAGAATTAAATGCAACTCTGAAGATTGGGACCTCGACGAAGGTAAGGAGTCAGGTATAATACCTAAGTTTTACTGTGTTAAATCTTTTATGGATACCGATGCTTTCCGTGAATTTAGCACTAAATATGGACTTGACTCTGAGATAGTAGCTTCTTTCTATGAATCCTTTGCTACTCATGTTGATCTCCCTGAGGAGAAGTGGTTTAAATATAATCCCCCCATTGAAGTAAAAGTAGTTGCACCTATTAAAGTTGAAGAAAATACTATCACTTATAATGATCCTGTTGTTCCTACAGCTTATATTGAGAAACCACCTTTCCCTGTTAGAACAGAGGATCATGCTAAAGCTTCAACTGTGGTTCGTAAGAGTAATACTAGAACACCTACTCACTCTGAGAAAATTAAAGTTGAACCTAGCGTTGCTATGGTTAAAGATCTCTTGGCCGATAATATTGATGGGCATGTTATTTACTTCTGTAATGAATCTGCTAGAATTGCTAGACCCGATACTAAAAATAAACATAGACCTGTTGTAGGCATGCTTGTTATTTCTGTTAAAATGGGAGATCATTGCTATCATGGCTTATGTGATATGGGTGCTAGTGCAAGTGCAATACCTCATTCCTTATACAAAGAAATTATGCATGATATTGCACCTACTAAGTTAGAAGAAATTGATATTACAATTAAGCTTGCCAATAGATATACTATTTCACCAGTTGGGATTGTTAGAGATGTTGAAGTCTTGCGTGGGAAAGTTAAATATCCTACTGATTTTCTTGTTCTTGGTTCCCCACAAGATGACTTTTGTCCCATTATATTTGGTAGACCCTTCTTGAATATTGTTAATGCTAAGATAGACTGCAATAAGGATATTGTTTCTGTTGGTTTAGGGGATATGTCTCATGAGTTTAATTTTGATAAATTTCGTAGACAACCCCATGATAAAGAATTTCCTAGTAAAGATGAAATTATTGGTATTGCTTCTATTGTCATGCCTCCTAGTGATCCTTTAGAACAATATTTGCTAGATCATGAAAATGATATGTTTATGAATGAAAGAACAGAGATAGATGAAGTATTCTTTAAACAGGGACCTATTTTGAAGCACAACTTTCCTGTTGAAATCTTAGGGGATCCTCCTCCACCTAAGGGTGATCCCGTGTTTGAGCTTAATCATTTACCTTATACTCTTAAATATGCTTATCTTGATGAGAAAGAGATATATCTTGTTATTATTAGTGCTAACCTTTTATAGCATGAAGAAAAGAAATTATTGAAAACTCTGAAGAAGCACCATGCTGCTATTGGATATACTCTTGATGATCTTAAGGGCATTAGTCCTACTCTATGCCAGCACAAAATAAAACTGGAGAAAGATGCAAAGCCCGGTTGTTGATCACCAACGAAGGTTAAATCCTAAGATGAAAGAAGTGGTAAGAAGAGAAATACTAAAGCTTCTAGAGGCAGGTATGATTTATCCCATTGCTGATAGTCAGTGGGTAAGTCCTGTCCATTGTGTCCCTAAGAAGGGAGGTATTACTGTTGTTCCTAATGATAAAGATGAATTGATCCCACAAAGAATTGTTACAGGTTATAGAATGGTAATTGATTTCCGTAAACTAAATAAAGCTACTAAAAAGGATCATTACCCTTTACCTTTTATTGATCAAATGCTAGAAAGATTATCTAAACATACACATTTTTGCTTTCTAGATGGTTATTCTGGTTTCTCTCGAATACCTGTGTCAAAAGAGGATCATGAAAAGACAACTTTTACTTGCCCTTTTGGTACCTTTGCTTATAGATGTATGCCTTTTGGTTTATGTAATGCACCTGCTACCTTTCAAAGATGTATGACTGCTATATTCTCTGACTTTTGTGAAAAGATTGTTGAGGTTTTCATGGATGATTTCTCCGTTTATGGAACTTCTTTTGATGGTTGCTTAAGCAACCTTGACCGAGTTTTGCAGAGATGTGAAGAAACTAATCTTGTCTTGAATTGGGAGAAGTGCCACTTTATGGTTAATGAAGGTATTGTCTTGGGGCATAAAATTTCTGAAAGAGGTATTGAAGTTGATAAAGCTAAGATTGATGCTATTGAAAAGATTGTTGGGGATCGTAGCAGAAATTTAAAATTTTCTACGCATCACCAAGATCAATGTATGGAGTAATCTAGCAACGAGGGGAAGGGGAGTGCATCTACATACCCTTGTAGATCAGTAAGCGGAAGCGTTGCAAGAACGCGGATGAAGGAGTCGTACTCGTAGCGATTCAGATCGCGGTTGATTCCGATCTAAGCGCCAAACCACGGCGCCTCCGCGTTCAACACACATGCAGCCCGGTGACATCTCCTACGCCTTGATCCAGCAAGGGGAGAAGGAGAGGTTGGGGAAGACTCCGTCCAGCAGTAGCACGACGGCGTGGTGGTGGTGGAGGAGCGCGGAACTCCAATAGGGCTTCGCCAAGCACTACGAGAGACGAGGAGGGAGAGAGGTAGGGCTGCGCCAAGAGGGAGATCGAATCGTGTGTTGGGCTGCCCCTTTGCCTCCACTATATATAGGGGGAGAGGGAGGGCAGTGCCCTCACCTAGGGTTCCCACCCCAAGGGGTGCGGCAGCCCTAGATCCCATCTAGGGTGGCGGCCACAAGGGGGAGGCGCACCTGGGGTGGGCCTTAGGGCCCATCTGCCCTAGGGTTTGCCCCCTTCCCCTCTTGGAGGCGCCTTGGGCCTTGGTGGGAGGCGCCCCAGCCCACCTAGGGGCTGGTCCCTTCCCACTATTGGTCCATGTATGCCTCCGGGGCTGGTGGCCCCACCTGGTGGACCCCCGGACCCCTCCGGTGGTCCCGGTACACTACCGGTGATGCCCGGAACACTTCCGGTGGCCAAAACCATACTTCCTATATATCAATCTTTACCTCCGGACCATTCCGGAACTCCTCGTGACGTCCGGGATCTCATCCGGGACTCCGAATAACATTCAGTAACCACATACATACTTTCCCTATAACCCTACCGTCATCGAACCTTAAGTGTGTAGACCCTACGGGTTCGGGAGTCATGCAGACATGGCCGAGACAACTCTCCGGTCAATAACCAACAGCGGGATCTGGATACCCATGTTGGCTCCCACATGCTCCACGATGATCTCATTGGATGAACCACAATGTCAAGGATTCAATCGATCCCGTATACAATTCCCTTTGTCTATCGGTATGATACTTGCCCGAGATTCGATCGTCGGTATCCCGATACCTCGTTCAATCTCGTTACCGGCAAGTCTCTTTACTCATTCCGTAACACATCATCCGTGATCAACTCCTTGATCACATTGTGCACATTATGATGATGTCCTATCGAGTGGGCCCAGAGATACCTCTCCGTTTACACGGAGTGACAAATCCCAGTCTCGATTCGTGCCAACCCAACAGACACTTTCGGAGATACCCTAGTGTACCTTTATAGCCACCCAGTTACGTTGTGACGTTTGGCACACCCAAAGCACTCCTACGATATCAGGGAGTTGCACAATCTCATGGTCTAAGGAAATGATACTTGACATTAGAAAAGCTTTAGCATACGAACTACACGATCTTGTGCTAGGCTTAGGATTGGGTCTTGTCCATCACATCATTCTCCTAATGATGTGATCCCGTTATCAACGACATCCAATGTCCATGGTCAGGAAACCGTAACCATCTATTGATCAACGAGCTAGTCAACTAGAGGCTTACTAGGGACATGGTGTTGTCTATGTATCCACACATGTATCTGAGTTTCCTATCAATACAATTCTAGCATGGATAATAAACGATTATCATGAACAAGGAAATATAATAATAACCAATTTATTATTGCCTCTAGGGCATATTTCCAACAGTCTCCCACTTGCACTAGAGTCAATACTCTAGTTCACATCGCCATGTGATTAACACTCACAGGTCACATCGCCATGTGACCAACATCCAAGAGTCTACTAGACTCAATGATCTAGTTCACATCACTATGTGATTAACACTCAAGAGTTTTGGGTTTGATCATGTTATGCTTGTGAGAGAGGTTGTAGTCAACGGGTCTTGCCATATTCAGATCCCTATGTATTTTGCAAAACTTTATGTCATATCGTAGATGCTGCTACCACATTCCACTTGGAGCTATTCCAAATTGTTGATCCATTATACGTATCCGGTATCTCTACTCAGAGCTATCCGGATAGGTGTTAAGCTTGCATCAACTTAACTCTTTACGTCGAACTCTTTATCATCTCCATAACCAAGAAACATCTCCTTATTCCTCTAAGGATAATTTCGACCGCTATCTGGTGATCCACTCCTAGATCACCTTTGTACCCTCTTGCCAGACATGTGGCAAGGCACACATCAGATGCGGTACTTCAGCATGGCATACCGTATAGAGCCTATGACAAAAGCATAGGGGACGACCTTCGTCCTTCCTCTTTCTTCTGTCGTGGTCAATCTTCAAGTCTTACTCAACTTCACACCTTACAACTCAGGTAAGAACCCCTTCTTTGACTGATCTATTTTGAACTCCTTCAAAAACATGTCAAGGTGTGTGTTCTTTGAAAGTATCATCAGGCGATTTGATCTATCTCTATAGATCTTGACACCCAATGTGTAAGCAGCTTTATCCAGGTATTCCTTTGAAAAACATTCTTCAAACAACCATTTATGCTTTCAAGAAATTCTACATTATTTCGGATCAACAATATGCCATCCACATATACTTATCAGAAATGTTGTAGTGCTCCCACTCACTTTCTTGTAAATACAAGTTTCTTAGCAAACATTGTATAAACCTAAAAGCTTTGATCACTCCATCAAAGCATATACTCCGACTCCGAGATGCTTGCTCTAGTCCATAGAAGGATTGCTGGAGCCAGCATACCTTTTAGCATCCTTAGGATCGACAAAACCTTTTATTGTATCACATACAACTTTTTCTTATGAAAACTAGTAAGAAAACTTGTTTTGACATCCATCTGTCAAATTTCATAATCGAAAAATACAGCTAATGCTAACATGATTCCGACGGACTTAAGCATCGCTACGGGTGAGAAATTCTCATCGTAGTCAACTCCTTGAACTTGTGAAAAGACTCTTTCCCACAAGTTGAGCTTCATGGACAGTAACATTACCGCCCATGTCCGTCTTCTTCTTAAAGATCCATTTATCTCAATGGCTTGCCGATCATCGGGTAAGTCCACCAAAGTCCATACTTTGTTCTGATACATGGATCCTGTCTCGGATTTCATGGCTTCTAACCATTTGTCGGAATAGGGGCCCACCATTGCTTCTCCATAGTTCGTAGGTTCATTGTTTTCCAACAACATGATATTTAAGACAGGATTACCGTACCACTCAGGAGTAGTACATATCCTTGTCGACCTACGAGGTTCGATAGCAACTTGATCTGAAGCTTCATGATCACTATCATTAACTTCCTATTCAACAGACGTAGGTGCCACAGAAAACATATTTCTGTGTTGCATCACTCTCTGGTTAAAGTAAAGGTTCGACAACCTCATCAAGTTCTATCTTCCTCCCACTCAATTCTTTCGAGAAAAACTCCTTCTCGAGAAAGGACCCGTTCTTAGCGACAAACAATTTGCCCTTGGGTCTGAGATAGAAGGTATACCCAACTGTCACCTTTGGGTATCCTATGAAGATGTGTTTGTCCGCTTTTGGGTTCGAGCTTCTCCGGCTAAAGCCTTAAGCATCGTAGCCCCAAACATTAAGAAACGGCAACTTTGGTTTCTTGCCAAACCAATGTTCACACGACGTCGTCTCAACGGACTTAGATGGTGTCCTATCTAAAGTGAGTGCAGCTGTCTCTAACGCATAACCTCAAAATGAAAATGGTATATCGGTAAGAGACATCATAGATCGCACCATATCTCATAAGGTTCGATTATGACGTCTAGACACACCACTACCCTGTGGTGTTCCAGGTGGCTTCAACTGTGAAACAATTCCACAATGTCTTAAGTGATTGCCAAACTCATAATTCAGAAAATCCCCCTTTGATCAGATCATAGGAACATGATCTTCTTGTTATGATGATTCTTAACTTCACTCTGAAATCGCTTGAACTTATCAAACGTTTCAGACTTGTGCTTCATTAAGTAAATATACCTATATCTACTCAAATCGTCAGTGAAGATGAGAAAATAGCGATATCCACCGCACGCTTCAATTCTCATTGGATCACACGCATCAGCATGTATGATTTCCAACAAGTCACTTGCCCGTTTCATTGTACCTGAAAACGGGGTCTTAGTCATCCTGCCCATGAGGCATGGCTCGCATGTGTCAAGCGATTCAAAATCAAGTGACTCCAAACATCCATCGACATGGAGTTTCTTCATGCATCTTACGCCAATATGACCTAAGCGGCAGCGCCACAAGAAAGTGGTCATATCATTATTAACTCTACATCTTTTGGCGTGAACATGTGTATTACCACGACCGAGATTCACCGAACCATTCACATAGGGTGCATGACCATGAAAGGTATTATTCATGTAAACAGAATAACCATTATTCTCTAACTTAAATGAATAATCGTATTGCAATGAACATGATCTAATCATATTCATGCTCAACGTAGACACCTAATAACATTTATCTAGGTTCAATACTTATCCCGAAGGCAGATGGAGCGTGCGATGGTGATCTCATCAACTTTGGAAACACTTCCAACACACATCGTCACCTCGCCCTTAGCCAGTCTCCGTTTAGTCCGTAGCTTTTGCTTCAAGTCACCAATAATAGCAACTGAACCGGTATCCAATACCCAGGTGCTACTAGGAGTACTAGTGAGGTACACATTAATAACACGTATATACTTTGTTGAAGTTGCCAGCCTTCTTATCTACCATGCATTTGGGGTAATTCCGCTACCAGTGATCGTTCCCCTTATAATAGAAGCACTTAGTCTCGGGTTTGGGTTCAACCTTGGGTTCCTTCACTGGAGCGGTAACTGGTTTGTCGTCCATGAAATTTCCCTTCTAGCCCTTGCCCTTCTTGAAACCAGTGGTCTTGTTAAACCATCAACACTTGATGCTCCTTCTTGATTTCTACCTTTTGCGGTCTTAAGCACCGCGAACAGCTCCGGGATCAACTCCATCCCTTGCATGTCATAGTTCATCACGAAGATCTAGTAGCTTAGTGATAGTGGCTAGAGAACTCTATCAATCACTATCTTCTCTGGAAGTTTAACTCCCACTTGATTTAAGTGATTGTAGCACCCAGACATTCTGAGCACATGCTCACTAACTGAGCTATTCTCCTCCATCTTGTTGGCAAAAGAACTTGTCAGTGGTCTCATACCTCTCAACACGGGCATGAGCCTGAAGTCCCAATTTCAGCTCTTGGAACATCTCATATGTCTTATGGCGTTCAAAACGTCATTGGAATCCCGATTCTAAGCCGTAAAGTATGGTGCACTAAACTATCAAGTAGTCATCAGAATGTGTCTGTCAGGTGTTCACAACATCCACAGACGATGTTGTAGGGGTTTGCACATCGAGCGGTGCATCAGAAGACATAAGCCTTCTGTGTAGCAGTGAGGACACTCCTCGGACTATGGACCCGGTCCGTATCATTGCCTACAATATCTTTCAACTTGGTCTTTCTCTAGGAACGTATTGAAACAGGAAGCTACAACGTGAGCTATTTATCTACAACATATTTGCAAAACCAACTTAGACTATGTTCATGATAATTAGGTTCATCTAATCAAATTATTCAGCGAACTCCCACTCAGATAGACATCCCTCTAGTCATCTAAGTGATACATGATCCGAATCGACTAGGCCGTGTCCGATCATCACGTGAGATGGACTAGTCATCAACGGTGAACATCTCATGTTGATCGTATCTTCTATACGACTCATGTTCGACCTTTCGGTCTTCTGTGTTCCGAGGCCATGTCTGTACATGCTAGGCTCGTCAAGTCAACCTAAGTGTTTCGCATGTGTTCCGAGGCCATGTCTGTACATGCTAGGCTCGTCAACACCCGTTGTATTCGAACGTTAGAATCTATCACACCCGATCATCACGTGGTGCTTTGAAACAACGAACCTTCGCAACGGTGCACAGTTAGGGGGAACACTTTTCTTGAAATTTTAGTGAGGGATCATCTTATTTAAGCTACCATTGTTCTAAGCAAATAAGATGTAAAACATGACAAATATCACATGCAATCAAATAGTGACATGATATGGCCAATATCATTTTGCTCCTTTTGATCTCCATCTTCGGGGCTCCATGATCATCATTGTCACCGGCATGACACCATGATCTCCATCATCATGATCTCCATCATCGTGTCTTCTTGAAGTTGTCTCGTCATCTATTACTTCTACTACTATGGCTAACGCTTTAGCAATAAAGTAAAGTAATTACATGACGTTTATGTTGACACGCAGGTCATAAATAAATTAAGACAACTCCTATGGCTCCTGCCGGTTGTCATACTCATCGACATGCAAGTCGTGATTCCTATTACAAGAACATGATCAATCTCATACATCACATATATCATTCATCACATCACAAGGCATATGCTGCAAAAACAAGTTAGACGTCCTCTAATTGTTGTTGCAAGTTTTTACGTGGCTGCTATAGGTTTCTAGCAAGAACGTTTCTTACCTACGCCAAAACCACAACGTGATATGCCAATTTCTATTTACCCTTCATAAGGACCCTTTTCATCGAATCCGATCCGACTAAAGTGGGAGAGACAGACACCCGCTAGCCACCTTATGCAACTAGTGCATGTCAGTCGGTGGAACCAGTCTCACGTAAGAGTACGTGTAAGGTCGGTCCGGGCCGCTTCATCCCATGATGCCGCCGAATCAAGATAAGACTAGTAATGGCAAGTAAATTGACAAAATCGACGCCCACAACAACTTGTGTTCTACTCGTGCATAGAAACTACGCATAGACCTAGCTCATGATGCCACTATTGGGGATCGTAGCAGAAATTTAATATTTTATACGCATCAGCAAGATCAATCTATGGAGTAATCTAGCAACGAGGGGAAGGGGAGTGCATCTACATACCCTTGTAGATCGCTAAGCGGAAGCGTTGCAAGAACGCGGATGAAGGAGTCATACTCGTAGCGATTCAGATCGCGGTTGATTCCGATCTAAGCGCCGAACCACGGCGCCTCCGCGTTCAACACACATGCAGCCCGGTGACGTCTCCTACACCTTGATCCAGCAAGGGGAGAAGGAGAGGTTGGGGAAGACTCCATCCAGCAGCAGCACGACGGCGTGGTGGTGGTGGAGGAGCGCGGAACTCCAGCAGGGCTTCGCCAAGCACTACAAGAGACGAGGAGGGAGAGAGGTAGGGCTGCGCCAAGAGGGAGACCGGATCATGTGTTCGGCTGCCCCTTTGCCTCCACTATATATAGGGGGAGAGGGAGGGCTGCGCCCCCACCTAGGGTTCCCACCCCAAGGGGTGCGGCAGCCCTAGATCCCATCTAGGGTGGCGGCCACAAGGGGGAGAGGGGGAGGCGCACCTGGGGTGGGCCTTAGGGCCCATCTGCCCTAGGGTTTGCCCCCTCCCCTCTTGGAGGCGCCTTGGGCCTTGGTGGGAGGCTCCCCAGCCCACCTAGGGGCTGGTCCCTTCCCACTATTGTCCAATGTATGCCTCCGGGGCTAGTGGACCCCCGGACCCCTCCGGTGGTCCCGGTACACTACCGGTGATGCCCGAAACACTTCCGATGGCCAAAACTATACTTCCTATATATCAATCTTTACCTCCGGACCATTCAGGAACTCCTCGTGACGTTCGGGATCTCATCTGGGACTCCAAACAACATTCGGTAACCACGTACATACTTTCCCTATAACCCTAGCATCATCGAACCTTAAGTGTGTAGACCCTACGGGTTCGGGAGTCATGCAGACATGGCCGAGACAACTCTCCGGTCAATAACCAACAGCGGGATCTGGATACCCATGTTGGCTCCCACATGCTCCACGATGATCTCATCAGATGAACCACGATGTCAAGGATTCAATCAATCCCGTATACAATTCCCTTTGTCTATCGGTACGATACTTGCCCGAGATTCGATCATCGGTATCCCGATACCTTGTTCAATCTCGTTACTGGCAAGTCTCTTTACTTGTTTCGTAACACATCATCCCGTGATCAACTCCTTGATCACATTGTGCACATTATGATGATGTCCTATCGAGTGGGCCCAGAGATACCTCTCCATTTACATGGAGTGACGAATCCCAGTCTCGATTCGTGCCAACCCAACAGACACTTTCAGAGATACCCGTAGTGTACCTTTATAGCCACCCAGTTACGTTGTGACGTTTGGCACACCCAAAGCACTCCTACGATATCCGGGAGTTGCACAATCTCATGGTCTAAGGAAATGATACTTGACATTAGAAAAGCTTTAGCATACGAACTACACGATCTTGTGCTAGGCTTAGGATTGGGTCTTGTCCATCACATCATTCTCCTAATGATGTGATCTTGTTATCAACGACATCCAATGTCCATGGTCAGGAAACCGTAACCATCTATTGATCAACGAGCTAGTCAACTAGAGGCTTACTAGGGACATGGTGTTGTCTATGTATCCACACATGTATCTGAGTTTCCTATCAATACAATTCTAGCATGGATAATAAACGATTATCATGAACAAGGAAATATAATAATAACCAATTTATTATTGCCTCTAGGGCATATTTCCAACAAAGATGCCATGTCCTAAGGACATTAAAGGTATAACAAGTTTCCTTGGTCATGCCGGTTTTCATAGGAGGTTCATTAAGGACTTTTCTAAAATTTCCAGGCCTCTGACTAACCTCTTACAAAAAGATGTTCCTTTTGTCTTTGATGATGATTGTGTAGAAGCATTTGGAGTACTTAAGAAAGCTTTGATTTCTGCACCTATTGTTCAGCCTCCTGATTGGAATTTACCATTTGAAATTATGTGTGATGCTAGTGATTATGCTGTGGGGGCTGTTCTAGGATAAAGAGTTGATAAGAAACTAAATGTTATTCAATATGCTAGTAAGACTCTAGACGGTACTCGAAGAAATTATGCTACTACTGAAAAAGAATTTTTAGCAGTTGTATTTGCTTGTGATAAGTTCAGACCTTACATTGTTGATTCTAAAGTAACTGTTCACATTGATCATGCTGCTATTAAATATCTTATGGAAAATAAAGATGCTAAACCTAGACTTATGAGATGGGTTCTCTTGCTACAAGAATTTGATTTGCATATTATTGATAGAAAGGGAGCTGAGAACCCCGTTGCATACAACTTGTCTAGGTTAGAGAATGTTCTTGATGACCCACTACCTATTGATGATAGCTTTCCTGATGAACAATTAGCTGTCATAAATGCTTCTCGTACTGCTCCATGGTATGCTGATTATGCTAATTATATTGTTGCTAAGTTTATACCACCTAGTTTCACATACCAGCAAAAGAAAAAGTTCTTCTATGATTTAAGACATTACTTCTGGGATGGCCCACACCTTTGTAAAAAAGGAGTAGATGGTGTTATTAGACGTTGTGTACCTGAGCATGAACAGGAACAGATCCTACGCAAGTGTCACTCCGAAGCTTATGGAGGACACCATGCTGGAGACAGAACTGCACATAAGGTATTGCAATCCGGTTTTTATTGGCCTACTCTCTTCAAAGACGCCTGTAAGTTTGTCTTGTCTTGTGATGAATGTCAAAGAATTGGTAATATTAGTAGATGTCAAGAAATTCCTATGAATTATTCACTTGTTCTTGAACCATTTGATGTTTGGGGCTTTGATTATATGGGACCGTTTCCTTCCTCTAATGGGTATACACATATTTTAGTTATTGTTGATTACATTACTAAGTGGGTAGAAGCTATTCCAACTAGTAGTGCTGATCATAACACCTCTATTAAGATGCTTAAAGAAGTTATTTTTCCAATGTTTGGAGTCCCTAGATATTTAATGACTGATGGTGGTTCACATTTTATTCATGGTGCTTTTCGTAAGATGCTTGCTAAGTATGATGTTAATCATAGAATTGCATCTCCATATCATCCACAGTCTAGTGGTCAAGTAGAATTGAGTAATAGAGAGATTAAATTAATTTTGCAAAAGACTGTTAATAGATCTAGAAAGAATTGGTCCAATAAACTTGATGATGCATTATGGGCTTATAGAACAGCATATAAGAATCCTATGGGTATGTCTCCGTATAAAATGGTTTATGGAAAAGCATGTCACTTACCTCTTGAACTGGAACATAAGGCATATTGGGCCATTAAAGAGCTCAACTATGACTTCAAACTTGCCGGTGAGAAAAGGCTTTTTGACATCAGCTTACTTGATGAATGGAGAACCCAGGCCTATGAGAATGCCAAACTGTTTAAAGAAAAAGTTAAAAGATGGCATGATAAAAGGATACAAAAACGTGAGTTTAATGTAGGTGATTATGTATTGCTATACAACTCCCGTTTAAGATTTTTTGCAGGCAAACTCCTCTCTAAATGGGAAGGTCCTTACATCATCGAGGAGGTCTATCGTTCCGGTGCCATAAAATCAACAACTTCGAAGGCACAAATCCGAGGGTGGTGAACGGTCAAAGAATCAAACATTATATCTCAGGTAATCCCATAAATGTTGAAACCAATGTTATTGAAACCGTAACCCTAGAGGAATACATAAGGGACACTTTCCGAAACGTTTCAGACTCCGAAAAGGAATAGGTACGTGGTACGGTAAGTAAACCGACTCCAAAATAGTTCTAATGGCAATTTTTCTCTGTTTTGGAATATTTATGAAAATAGGAAAATAAGAAGTAGTCCGGGAAGGACACGAGGGTGGAGGGCGCGCCCTACCCCCCTGGACACGCCCCCTGCCTCGTGGGCACCTCGTGTGCTCTCCGGACTCCATTTTATTGGACGATACTTCTTTTGGTCGATAAAAAATCACTATATAATCTCCCAAGGTTTTGACCACCGTATCACGCAAACATCCTTTGTCTTTGTTTCGAGATGTTTCTGCTGCAGATTAGAGCAATATGTCATCCCAAGATTCAGAGGAAGAAAGCTATTTGGCTGATTACCTTGCAGATCATAAGGTCTACGGGGACTTGGAGCATTGTGGTTGGACCACGGAGGAAGAAGAAGACTATGAGCCTAGGGGAAAGGAGGAGATGAGCTCAGATGAAGATGAAGTCACATTACCTCAACCTGGGGACATGCATGTGGAATTCAAAAAGTCAAGCCTCCCCAATAGAGAAAATAAACCTAAGATCGAGTTTATCCCTTTTCGTCTCTCGCAGGAGAACAAACAAGAACTATGCAAAAAGGTATTAAGCCTTGAGCGGGAGATCGAGGACCTAAGGGAGCAAAATTCTATCCTCAAGCGCAAATTAAGGAACAAGCCCACATCATCAACAACTCCATCATCACCACCTCCGAAGAAGGAGACATAAACACATGGGTATGGGCACTCCCCTTGGCAACTGCCAAGCTTGGGGGAGTGCCCCGGTATTGTATCACCATCACTTTTATCTTTACCGTTTTTCTTAGTTCGATCCTTTTGGTAATATCTTAATCTAGTAGAATAAAGTTTTAGTATGATATAGTTGTGAGTTTTGCTTTATGATCCTTCTATGTAATCGAGTCTGTGAGCCATATATAATAAAGATTAGTGTTGAGTCAAGGGCTTGATTATTTTGCTATGATCTTGAGGGAATAGAATAAAAGAGAAGAAATAAAAAGAAATAAAGAGATCATATGGATCTTATGGAGAGTAATGACTTCACATATAAAGAGTATGATGAATAAAAATTGTTGAGAGTTGACAAGCATGGTTTTGGTCATCGTTGCAATTAATAGGAAGTGATAAAGAAAGAGAGGTTTTCACATATAAATATACTATATTGGACATATTTTATGATTGTGAGCACTCATTAAAATATGACATGCTAAAGAGTTGATGTTGGACAAGGAAGACAATGTAATGGGTTATGTTTTCTTGCATCTGAGATAAATTATATTGTCATGGATCATTCAACATGTTGAGCTTGCCTTTCCCTCTCTTGATAGCCAATTTGTTTACACCAAGTAGAGATACTACTTGTGCTTCCAAATATCCTTAAACCCAGTTTTGCCATGAGAGTCCACCATATCTACCTATGGATTGAGTAATATCCTTCAAGTAAGTTGTCATTGTTGCAAGCAATAAAAAATGCTCCCTAGATATGTATGATTTATTAGTGTGGAGAAAATAAGCTTTATACGATCTTGTGATGTGGAAGAAATAAAAGCGACGGACTGCATAATAAAGGTCCATATCACAAGTGGCCATATAAAGTGACATTCTTTCGCATTAAGATTTTGTGCATCCGACCATAAAAGCACATGACAACCTCTGGTTCCCTCTGCGAAGGGCCTATCTTTTATTCTTGTATTATACTTCATGTAAGAGTCACGGTGATCTTAACCTTTCATTTTTACATTTTATCCTTTGGCAAGCACAATGTGTTGGAAAGATCCAGGTATATATAACTAATTGGATGTGAGTTTTCATGAACTATTATTGTTGACATTACCCTTGAGGTAAAAAGTTGGGAGGCAAAACTATAAGCCCATATCTTTCACTGTGTCCGATTAAAACTTCCTAACCATAAATATCGCGTGAGTGTTAGCAATTGTGAAAGACTAAATGATGGTTGAGTATGTGGACTTGCTGAGAAGCTCTTATATTGACTTTGTCCTATGTTATGATAAATTGCAATTGCTTCAATGACTGAGATTATAGTTTGTTAGTTTTCAATGAAGTTTCTTATTCATACTTGAGTATGTGAATGAATTAATTGTTACTTTAGCATAAGAGATCATATGACAATATATATATATATGTTGTTGTTCTAAGAATGATCATGATGCCCTCATGTCCGTATTTTATTTTATCGACACCTCTATCTTTAAACATGTGGACATATTTTTCAATTTTGGCTTTCGCTTGAGGACAAGCGAGGTCTAAGCTTGGGGGAGTTGATGCGTCCATTTTGCATCATGCTTTTATATCGATATTTATTGCATTATGGGCTGCTATTACACATTATGTCACAATACTTATGCATTTTCTCTCTTATTTTACAAGGTTTACATGAAGAGGGGGAATGTCGGTAGCTGGAATTCTGGGCTAGAAAAGGAGGAAATATTAGAGACCTATTACGCACATCTCCAAAGTCCTGAAACTCCATGGGAATTATTTTCAGAATATATAAAAAACATTGTTGAGGAAATCGTTAACTGGTAGCTGCTCGGTCGGCTGATGAGTAGGGGATTAATAGGCTAATCGGCAAGTTAATCGGCCATTTAATCAATTAATCGGGTAATCGGCTACTCGGGGACCCTATGAGTAGGGATTAATCGGCAAGTTAACTGGTTAATCGGATGAATTCTTGAACAGGGATAAAAAATATTGGGCGAAAGAAGTACCAGAGGGGGGCCACCCATCGTCCACGAGGGTGGGGGCGCGCCCTACCCCCTGGGCGCACCCCCTGCCTCGTGGGCCCCCTGGTGGCCCTCTTATGCCCATCTTTGGCTATATGGAGTCTTTCATTGAGGAAAAAATCATAAGCTAGCTCATGGGACGAAACTCCGCCGCCAAGAGGTGGAACCAATCTAGGGCTTCGGCGGAGCTGTTCTGCCGGGGAAACTTCCCTCCCGGAGAGGGAAATCATCACCATCGTCATCACGAACGATCCTATCATCGGGAGGGGGTCAATCTCCATCAACATCTTCACCAGCACCATCTCATATCAAACCCTAGTTCATCTCTTGTATCCAATCTTTGTATCCAAACCTCATATTGGTACCTGTGGGTTGCTAGTAGTGTTGATTACTCCTTATAGTTGATGCTAGTTGGTTTACTTGGTGGAAGATCATATGATCAGATCCATTATGCATATTAATACCCCTCTGATTATGGACATGAATATGATTTGTGAGTAATTACGTTTGTTCCTGAGGACATGGGAGAAGTCTTGCTATAAGTAGTCATGTGAATTTGGTATTCGTTCGATATTTTGATGAGATGTATGTTGTCTTTCCTCTAGTGGTGTCATGTGAACGTCGACTACATGACACTTCACCATTGTTTGGGCCTAGAGGAGGGCATTGGGAAGTAATAAGTAGATGATGGGTTGCTAGAGTGACAGAAGCTTAAACCCTAGTTTATGTGTTGCTTCGTAAGGGGCTGATTTGGATCCATATGTTTCATGCTATGGTTAGGTTTACCTTAATACTTCTGTTGTAGTTGCGGATGCTTGCAATAGGGGTTAATCATAAGTGGGATGCTTGTCCAAGGAAGGACAGTACCCAAGCACTGGTCCACCCACATATCAAATTATCAAAGTACCGAACACGAATCATATGAGCGTGATGAAAACTAGCTTGACGATAATTCCCATGTGTCCTCGGGAGCGCTTTCCTTTATATAAGAGTTTGTCCAGGCTTGTCCTTTGCTACAAAAAGGATTGGGCCATCTTGTTGCACCTTATTTACTTTTATTACTTGTTACTCGTTACAAATTACCTTATCACAAAACTATTTGTTACCGATAATTTTAGTGCTTGCAGAGAATACCTTGCTGAAAACCGCTTATCATTTCCTTCTGCTCCTCGTTGGGTTCGACACGCTTACTTATCGAAAAGGCTACGATATATCCCCTACACTTTTGGATCGTCACCCATGAGGCATGGTTCGCAAGCATCAAGTGATTCATAATCAAGTGATTCCAAAAGCCCATCAGCATGGACTTTCTTCATGCGCTTTACACCAATATGACCTAAATGATAGTGCCACAAATAAGTTGCACTATCATTATTAACCTTTCATCTTTTGGCTTCAATATTATGAATATGTGTATCACTACAATCAGGATTCAACAAAAATAGACCACTCCTCAAGGGTGCATGACCATAAAAGATATTACTCATATAAATAGAACAACCATTATTCTCTTATTTAAATGAATAACCGTCTCGCATCAAACAAGATCCAGATATAATGTTCATGCTTAACACTGGCACCAAATAACAATTATTCAGGTCTAAAACTAATCTCGAAGGTAGATGTAGAGGTAGCGTGCCGGCCGCGATCATATCGACTTTGGAACCATTTCCCACGTGCATTGTCACCTCGTCCTTAGCCAATTTTCGTTCAATCCATAGCCCCTGTTTCAAGTTGCAAATATGAGCGACAGAAGCAGTATGAAATACCCAGGCGCTACTACGAGCATTAGTAAGGTACACATCAATAACATGTATATCAAATATACCTTTCACTTTGCCACCCTTCTTATCCGCCAAATACTTGGGGCGGTTCCGCTTCCAGTGACCAGTCCCTTTGTAGTAGAAGCACTCAGTCTCAGGCTTAGGTCCAGACTTGGGCTTCTTCACTTGAGCAACAACTTGCTTGTCGTTCTTCTTGAAGTTCCCTTTCTTCCCTTTGCCCTTTTTCTCGAAACCGGTGGTCTTGGTAACCATCAACACTTTATGCTCCTTCTTGATTTCTACCTCCGCAGCCTTTAGCATCGTGAAGAGCTCGGGAATTGTCTTATCCATCCCTTACATATTATAGTTCATCATGAAGCTTTTGTAGCTTGGTGGCAGTGATTTAAGAACTCTATCAATGACACTATCATCAGGAAGATTAACTCTCAGTTGAGTCAAGTGGTTGTGGTACCCAGACATTCTAAGTATATGTTCACTAACAGAACTATTCTCCTCCATTTTGCAGCTACGGAACTTACTGGAGACTTCATATCTCTCAATTAGGGCATTTTCTTGAAATATTAACTTCAACTCCTGGAACATCTCATATGCTCCATGACGTTCAAAACGTCTTTGAAGTCCCGATTCTAAGCTGTAAAGCATGGCACACTGAACTATCAAGTAGTCATCAGCTTTGCTCTGCCAAATGTTCACAACGTTCGGAGTTGCTCCTGCAATGGGTCTTGCACCTAGCGGTGCTTTCAGGACGTAATTCTTCTATGCAACAATGAGGATAATCCTCAAGTTAAGGACCCAGTCCGTGTAGTTGTTACCGTCATCTTTCAACTTATCTTTCTCTAGGAATGCATTAAAATTCAAAGGAACGGTAGCACGTGCCATTGATCTACAACAACAGAGACATGCAAAAACTATCAGGTACTAAGTTCATAATAAATTAAAGTTCAATTAATCATATTACTTAAGAACTCCCACTTAGGTAGCCATCCCTCTAGTCATCTAAATGATCACGTGATCGAAATCAACTAAACCATGTCCGATCATCACGTGAGATGGAGTAGTTTTCAATGGTGAACATCACTATATGTTGATCATATCTACTATATGATTCACGTTCGACCTTTCGGTCTCAGTGTTACGAGGCCATATATGCATATGCTAGGCTCATCAAGTTTAACCCGAGTATTCTGTACGTGCAAAACTGGTTTGCACCCGTTGTATGTGAACATAGAGCTTATCACACCCGATCATCACGTGGTGTCTCGGCATGACGAACTGTAGCAACGGTGGATACTCAGGGAGAACACTTGTGCCTTGAAATTTAGTGAGGGATCATCTTATAATGCTACCATTGTACTAAGAAAAATAAGATGCATAAAAGATAAACATCACATGCAATCAAAATATGTGACATGATATGGCCATCATCATCTTGTGCCTTTGATCTCCATCTCCAAAGCACCGTCATGATCTCCATCGTCACCGGCTTGACACCTTGATCTCTATCGTAGCATCGTTGTCATCTCGCCAACTATTACTTCCATGACTATAGCTACCGCTTAGTGATAAAGTAAAGCAATTACATAGCGATTGCATTTCATACAATAAAGCGACAACCATAAGGCTCCTGCCAGTTGCCGATAACTTTTACAAAACATGATCATCTCATACAACAATTTATATCTCATCATGTCGTGACCATATCACATCACAACATGCCCTACAAAAACAAGTTAGACGTCCTCTACTTTGTTGTTGCAAGTTGTACGTGGCTGCTACGGGCTTCTAGCAAGAATCGTTCTTACCTACGCATCAAAACCACAACGTTTTTTCATCAAGTGTGCTGTTTTAACCTTCAACAAGGACCGGGCATAGTCAAACTCGATTCAACTAAAGTTGGAGAAACAGACACCCGCCAGCCACCTGTGTGCAAAGCACGTCGGTAGAACCAGTCTCATGAACGTGGTCATGTAATGTCGGTCTGGGCCGCTTCATCCAACAATACCGCCGAATCAAAGTAAGACGTTGCTGGTAAGCAGTATGACTATTATCGTCCACAACTCTTGTATCAGAGAGGTATCTCTGGGCCCTCTCGGTAATGCACATCACTATAAGCCTTGCATGCAGTGTGACTAATGAGTTAGTTGTCGGATGATGCATTACGGAACGAGTAAAGAGACTTGCCGGTAACGAGATTGAACTAGGTATGATGATACCGACGATCGAATCTCGGGCAACTAACATACCGATGACAAAGGGAACAACGTATGTTATTATGCGGTTTGACCGATAAAGATCTTCGTAGAATATGTAGGAACAAATATGAACATCCAGGTTACGCTATTGGTTATTGACCAGAGATGTGTCTCAGTCATGTCTACATAGTTCTCGAACCCGTAGGGTCCGCACGCTTAACGTTCGATGATGATTTGTATTATGAGTTATGTGATTTGATGACCAAAGTCTGTTCGGAGTCCCGGATGAGATTACGGGCATGACGAGGAGTCCCGAAATGGTCGAGAGGTAAAGATTTATATATTGGAAGGTTACATTCGGACACCGGAATGGTTTGGGTTGTTTCGGATAAGTTTTGGAGTACCGGGGGTTACCGGACCCCCCCCCCCGGAAGTTCATGGGCCTTCATGGGCCTTAGTAGAAAGGAGAGGAGGGCCACAAGGGAGGCCACGCGCCCCCCCATGGCCAGTCCGAATTGGACTAGGGAGGGGGCGGCGCCGCCTCTTCCCTTCTCCCCTCTTCCCCCTTCCCTCTCTCTCCCTCTCTTGGAATGGAAGGGGACTCCAACTAGGATTGGGAATCCTAGTTGGACTCCCCTATGGCGCGCGCCCCCCTATGGCCGGCCTCTTCTCCTCCCCCTTTATATACATGGGAGGGGCACCCCAAAGGCACACCAAGCCTTCTCTTAGCCGTGTGCGGTGCCCCCCTCCACAGTTACACACCTCGGTCATATCATCGTAGTGCTTAGGCGAAGCCCTGCACCGGTAACTTCATCATCATCGTCAACATGCTGTCGTTCTGACGAAACTCTCCCTCACCCTCAACTGGATCAAGAGCTCGAGGGACGTCGTCGTGCTAAATGTGTGCTAAACACAAAGGTGCCATACGTTCGGTGCTAGGATCGGTTGGATCGCGAAGACGTTCGACTACATCAACCGCATTACTAAACACTTCCGCTTTCGGTGTACGAGGGTACATGGACACACTGTCCTGTCTCGTTGCTATGCATCTCCTAGATAGATGTGATCGTAGGAATTTTTTTGAAATATCGCGTTCCCCAAAAATACGTGGGGAGGAGGTGCCTAAAACACACACCAACAATTGTTAGTTGTGTGAGGTGCCCCCCTCCACAGTTTATGCCTCTGGTCATATCTTCGTAGTGCTTAGGCGAAGCCCTACGCGGATCACTTCACCATCACCGTCACCACGCCGTCGTGCTGATGGAACTCATCTTATTCCTAGACACCTTTGTTGGATCAAGAGGACAAGGGACGTCATCAAGATGAACGTGTGCAGAACTCGGAGGTACCGTACGTTCCGTGCTTGATCGGTCAGATCTAGAAGAAGTTTGACTACATCAACCGTGTTGCCAAATGCTTCCACTTTCGGTCTACGAGGATACATGGACACACTCTCCCCCTCTCATTGCTATGCATCTCCTAGATAGATCTTGCATGAGTGTAGGAATTTTTTTAAATTGCATGCTACGTTCCCCGACATGAATCTCGGGCAAGTAACATACCGATAGACAAATGGAATTATGTATGTTGTCATAACGGTTCGACTGATAAAGATCTTCATAGAATATGTAGGAGCCAATATGGGCATCCAGGTTTCGCTATTGGTTATTGAGCAGAGAGGTTTCTCGGTCATGTCTACATAGTTCTCGAACCTGTAGGGTCCACACGCTTAACGTTCGATGACGATATAGTATTATATGAGTTATGTGATTTGGTGACCGAATGTTTTTGGAGTCCCGGATGAGATCACAGACATGACGAGGAGTCTTGAAATGGTCTAGAGGTAAATATTGATATATAGGACGATGGTATTCGGACATCGGAAGTGTTTCAGGGGGGTACCGTGTACTTATCGGGTCACCGGAAGGGGTTTCGGGCACCCCCGGCAAAAGAGATGGGCCTTATGGGCCAAGAGGGGAAACGCACCAGCCACAAGGGGCTGGTGTGCCCCCCATATGAGTCTGCCTAGGAGGATAAGGAAAGAGGGGAAGGGAAAGGAAAGAGTGAAATAGGATTCCCCTTTCCTTCCCTCTCCGCTCCCTCTTTCCTTCCCCCTCAGACATATATGGCAGGGGGGGCGCGGCTTGGGAGGAGCCCAAGTAGGATTCGGTCCTACTTGGGGCGCCTCCTGACCTCTCCCCTCCCCCTCTCACCTATATATATGTGGGGGGGCTAGCACACACCAGATCAATTATTAGCCGTGTGCGGCACCCCCTCCACCGTTTACACCCCCGATCATATTTTCGTAGTGCTTAGACGAAGCCCTACAGAGATCACTTCACCATCACTGTCACCGGGCTGTTTTGCTAGTGGAACTCATCTACTACCTCGACGTCTTGCTGGATTAAGAAGGCGAGGAACGTCACTGAGCTGAACGTGTGCAGAACGCGGAGGTGTCGTGTGTTTGGTACTTGATCGGTTGACGTGAGAAGTTCGAGTACATCAACCGAGTTGTGAAACGCTTCCGCTTACGGTTTACGAGGGTACGTAGACACACTCTCCCCCTCGTTGCTATGCATCTCCATGGATAGATCATTGCGTGTGGGTAGAATTTTGTTTTGTTTTCCATGCAACGATTCCCAACATTACCGATGCAGGGTGTTGCAATACGCTCATGATTCGCTTAGAGTGGGTGGCGAGAGTGACATAAGCTTATACCCGAGTAAGGGGGTTGTTGTGTATGGGAGTAAAGGGGACTTGTTACTTAATGTTATGGTTGGGTTTTACCTTAATGATCTTTAGTAGTTGCGGATGCTTGCTAGAGTTCCAATAATAAGTTCATATGATCCAAGTACAAAAATTATGTTAGCTCATGCCTCTCCCTCATATAAAATTGCAATAGTGATTACCGGTCTAGTTATCGATTGCCCAGGGACAAAATCTTTCTCTTGTGTTACAAAAAGCTTTCTACTAAAAGGCTAACTTTTATTATCTTGCAAATTACTCGTAGTTTTATTCTCGCTAAGTACATCTAGTTCTATTCTTACAAACTTATCCTTACACCTACCAAGTACTCCTAGTTTCATACTTTTTCTAGGTAAAGCAAACATTAAGTGTGCGTAGAGTTGTATTAGTGGTCAATACAACTTTAAGAGAATATAAAATTCTACATGTAGCTCCTCGTTGGGTTCGACACTCTTATTTATCGAAAAAGCTACAATTGATCCCCTATACTTGTGGGTTATCACCTTCCCAGGGAGACGATGAAGGATGCCGTGGTCGGTGGCCGAGGCAAGGATGTTCTATGAAGGGTCGATCGTGAGGAAAAAAGAGGAGAGAGGAAAGCGGGGGCCCTACCGCAAACCCCTCCCATGCTTGATCGGGTCGCGCGGGGACTCCGTTGAGAAGCACCCTCGAAATGTCTGTGCTCAGTAAGGCAGTGACCCAGTTTCAGAACCTAGATGGAAAACCCCTTCGCTGAAGGAGGTCGAGGATGTAATCCCACAGCAACGAGTCGAAGTCTTTTTTTATGTCGAGCTTGAACAATAGAGCCGACATCTTCCGACAGTGCAGCCATTGTGCATAGCTGTGGATGAACATAGAATTGTCATGAATGCTTCTATTCTTGATGAAGGCACTTTGGGCGTTTGAAACAAGAGAGTCAATATGAGGGGTGAGTCTGTTGGCCAACACCTTGGCCAAGATCTTAGCCAAAGCATGGATGAGGCTAATCGAATGGAAGTCAAGAATGTCCTCGACACCATATTTCTAGGGAAGAAGGACCACATTAGCCGAGTTAAGCCATTGCAAGTGGGCGACTTGCAGACCGGAGAACCGACTAAAGACATTCATCACATCATCCTTAATGATCTCCCAACAAGTTTTGAAGAACTCTGCAGTGAAGCCATCCGGACCCGGAGCCTTGTGGGATGGGAGTTGATGGATAACGGCTTTGACCTCGGGGCCTCAGAGATGGGTGCATCAAGGCCTTGAAGGTTTCCAACATTGATGTTAAGCACGTCCAGTTGAGAGTAGTGGACCAAGGACCATCCTTCTTCACGACTATATGTAGGATCGAAAGTATGTCTAGAGGGGGGGTGATTAGACTACTTGACCAATTAAAAATCTATCCTTTTTGCAATTTTAGTCTTTGGCAGATTTTAGCTATCTTAGCACAAGTCAAGCAATCTTAACACAATTCAAGTAAGCATGTAAAGAGTCTATGAGCAGCGGAAAATAAAGCATGCAACTTGCAAGAATGTAAAGGGAAGGGTTTGGAGAATTTAAACGCAATTGGAGACACGGATGTTTTTGTCGTGGTTCTGATAGGTGGTGCTATCGTACATCCACGTTGATGGAGACTTCAACCCACGGAGGGTAACGGTTGCACGAGTCCACAGAGGGCTCCACTCACGAAGGGTCCACGAAGAAGCAACCTTGTCTATCCCATCATGGCCATCGCCCACGAAGGACTTGCCTCACTAGCGGTAGATCTTCACGAAGTAGGCGATCTCCTTGCCCTTAAAAACTCCTTGGTTCAACTCCACAATCTTTGTCGGAGGCTCCCAAGTGACACCTAGCCAATCTAGGAGACACTACTCTCCAAGAAGTAACAAACGGTGTGTTGATGATGAACTCCTTGCTCTTGTGCTTCAAATGATAGTCTCCCCAACACTCAAATCTGTCTCACAGGATATGGATTTGGTGGAAAGAAGATTTGAGTGGAAAGCAACTTGGGGAAGGCTAGAGATCAAGATTCATATGGTAGGAATGGAATATCTTGGCCTTAACACATGAGTAGGTGGTTCTCTCTCAGAAAATGTGTATTGGAAGTGTAGGTATGTTCTGATGGCTCTCTCCACGAATGAAGAGTGGGTGGAGGAGTATATATAGCCTCCACACAAAAACTAACCGTTACACACAATTTACCAATCTCGGTGAGACCGAATTGAGAAACTCGGTCGGACCGATTTAGCAAACCTAGTGACTGTTAGAATTTTCGGTGGGACTGAGATGCAACTCGGTAGGACCGATATGGTTAGGGTTAGGGCATAACGTAATCTCGGTGTGACCGATTACACAAACTCGATGGGACCGATTTTGGTAATAAGCTAACCAGAGAGTTGGTCAGGTAAACTCGGTGGGACCAATCGCTCATTTCGGTGGGACCGAAATGTTACAAAAGAGAAACAGAGAGTTTACATTGCAATCTCGGTGGGACCGATCGCTCATCTCGGTAGGACCGAAACGTTATGAAGGGAAACAGGGAGATTACAACCCCATCTCGGTGTGACCGAAATCCCTATCGGTGAAACCGATTTGCCTAGGGTTTGTGGCAGTGGCTATGACATTTGAAACTCGGTGGCGTCGGATAGAAAGAATCGGTGGGGTCGAGTTTGACTTTTGGTTTAGGTCAAATGTGGATGTGGGAAGGTAGTTGAGGGTTTTGGAGAATATCACTAAGCACTATGAAGCAAGAACCTCATTAAACAACACCTCATCCCTCCTTAATAGTATTGGCTTTTCCTATAGACTCAATGTGATCTTGGATCACTAAAATATAAAATGTAGAGTCTTGAGCTTTGAGCTTCAGCCAATCTTTTTGTCCTTAATATTTTGAGGGGTCCACTTTCCTCATCCATGCCATGCCATTCATTGAGCTTTTCTTGAAATATTAATCTTGGAATAGCATTAGCTCAATGAGCTATATGTTGTTAGGAATTACCAAAACCACCTAGGGATAGTTGCACTTTCAATCTCCCCCTTTTTGGTAATTGATGACAACATATAGATCAAAGCTTCAACAAATGATAATAAGAGTGAAAAACATTGTCGCTTTGAGAAGTATGTGAAAAGCAAGAGCTCCCCCTAAATTTGTGCATAGTTTATGATTTGCTTTGGACTGCAAATGCACAAAGAGTTAGGCTCATGGGTTACTCTTCCATGTCACATACATCTTGGTGGAGCGCTCAAAATGATAATAATTAAATACATGCACTCATCACCAAGCAAAGTGAATGATCATATAGGGATAAAATGATAATGTCATCCAACAAGCATTAAAGTAGCATATGATCAAACACATGATCATCCAAGTACCACACAGACAAAAAGTATCTCAAACAAGCAAAGCAAATAAAGTTCAACCACCAAAGCAAGAGAGAATAAAAAGCAACGCTCTCTCTCGAAGCCTATGATCTATACATTTTCTCCCCCTTTGGCAACAAGTTACCAAAAAGTTTCTAGAAAATGCATAGCACTAAAATGTCTCTCAGGCTTGGTCTTCAGGTGGTGGTGTCCGGATGACTCCAAGAACGAAGGCTTCAGTCGAAGTAGATGGAGCTGATGGAGTAGGTGCTGGAGCTAGTGGCACTGAAGCTGTAGCTGGTACAGATGAAGTGGCTCTAGTGTCTGGAACAGGCACTGCAGCAGACCTCTGAGCTCTAGGCACTCTGGCAAATGCATCAGTGGTTGTCTTGCCCTTCCTCTCCTGCATATCATCCTGAAGTTGCTCCACAACAGACTGGATCTCAGTTACCTTCACATCCAAGTCATAGAACTTTTGCTCCACGATCCTTTCCAGGCTCTCCTGGTTTTGAGTCAGGGTGGCCAGCCCCTTCTCAATCCTCAGAGTGGATGTAATCAGGTAGCCAAGCTGATCTTGGTTGCTCTTCAGAAGATACTGAGATGCTTCTTCAGTAGTTGGCATCCTTGCAGCCTTTTCAGCCTTTGCCTTCTCCTTCTTGGCTTGTGCATGCACCGAAGATGGTTCATTTTCATCCATTACCACTTGGTTGTCCTCAAAGTCTGGATAGATAGGCATGTGCTCCTTGTCCAGCAGATATGTGCCAGTGCCCATCTTGGAGTTGATCAACTCCTGGATCTGTGGGGCATACCCACAAATCCTCTTCTGATCTGCAGCAGTCCTCTTGATAGTTTCAACTATAAGGCTCATGACTTTGAACTTCTGTGGGACATCAAAGATGTGAAGCAAGTTAATTGCATGGCCTCTGATCATCTTGTGATGACCTGACTTTGGCAAAAGAGTGTGCCTGAGAATCCGGTTGATAGTAGGCAAGCCTGACAGAAGGTAATGTACAGATCCAAACTTGTGTGTCTCAAGAGCAGCATCTGGGATCTCCTTGTACATGTGTGCCATGGAGTTGTGATCCTTCTTCTTCTTGGCATAGACATCCAAGTCATCTTCACTCTCTTTTGGGGTATTGATCAACTTCGCCCATTCAGCAACCGTTGACTGGTACCTCATACCTTCAGACATCCAGACAATCCTTCCATCTGGGTAGAAGTGAGCTGTGGAGTAGAACTGCATGATGAGCTCGTCATTCCATTTTGTGAGCTTCTGAGCCACAAACTCATCGACTCCACAAGCCTTGAAACTGTCATATACACTTGGATAGTGATCCTCGTTTTCCTTGATGTAGTCCCAGTCGACCCATCTCATGTCACACACTATGGGCTTCTTGTCAAGCAAGACTGTCTCATAGAAGTCCTGATGTTCCTTTGTATGGAACATGTAGTCCACATCAGTCCTTCTCCTGGTGGCATATGGATCAGACTCTCTCCATAGCCTCAGACCTGAGTCCTTCCTGATCTTCGTGTTCTCAGCTACTGGATGAGCATCATTGTGATCTGGAATTTTTGGCTTCAGCTTCCTCAAGACATGTGACTCATCATCTTCTTCCATTTCAGCTTCAGGCACTGGGGCCTTGTTCTTCTCCTCAGCAGGGATGTTCCTGGTGCTCCTTTTTGGTTTTGGCTTCGGAGCTGGAGCAGCAGCCTTTGGAGCAGTCTTAGGCTTAGATGGAACAGCCCGTGCCTTGATGGCATCACCCATAAGCTTCTGAGCTTTGGGTGCTGGTGCAGCACCTTCTTCCTCTTCCTCTTCAGAATCTCTCATGATTGAGGATCTCCCAAGCACTCTGGCAGTGGTCTTCTTGACCCTCTCTTTCCTCTTCTTCTCTGCCACAACCAGCTCTTTGGGTGCAGATCACAAAGTCTCTTGAGTAGATGCTCTGGCCTTAGACATTGGAATTCTCTTGGCAGGAACCTTTTGCTTCATGCATGGCTTGGTAGCAGCAGCTGTGCCATATTCCTTCTTCAGGACTTTTCTCTTTGAGGTGGTTTCTTCTTGATCAGCCACATAGTCCTCATCCTCTGATTCTGAAGTTCTTTTCTTGCTGGCCCTGGTGGCAGCTTTGGGTCGGTTGCTTGGGGTGCTCCTGCTACCATCATCTGAGCTGCTAGAGGGACTAGTGCCCTCACTCAAGTGAACCTGCTCCTCTGACTTGTTTTGGCTGTCACTCTGATCAGACATATTGCAAACACTGACACCTGACCCTGTGAATAGATATAGATGAGATAGAGTGGATAAGCATCACAAAATGCAGAGGTTTTTGCAAAAGAGTGAGTCAAAAACTTAGTTTTAGTTTTCCATAGAAAGCATTTCGGATCAACCGATTTTGTAAACTCGGTGATACCGAAGTAGCTGTTGGAACCTAATAGTGAACTTGGTCAGACCGAGTCATAGTTCGGTGGCACCGAGACTACTAGGGTTTCACAAAGTCCTGAACTCGGTCACACCGATTTGCAATTCTCGGTCAGACCGAGAATCATGTGTGCAATGGCATGAGCCGAATCGGTGGTACCGAGTTCCACAACTCGGTGGGTCCGAGATGGTTTCGTGGAAACCTAACCCTAAATTTTCAATTCATGAATAAACTACGGAGTGTTTTGACTGGATAAGAATGATCTCAATCGTGGCAAGATACATGACGAACACAATGTGCTATGAATCAGATAGGGATAGTACAGTGATCGAGTTCATACCCTAATTCGGTGATGAACTCGCTACGGCGGCAACGGCGGGGTTGATTCCCGTTGACGGCGGCGGAGACCAGCGACAAGAGGCGGATGGCGACGAGGAGGACGATCCAGAGACCCTGGAGGCAGAGCGGGCTAAGCGCGGGTCGAGGAGGTTCGGGAAGTTTTCCAAAATTTGACCCATGGATATATATAGCCCGACCCTGTCGGTGTGACCGAGTGGAACAACTCGGTGGCACCGAGATGCATAACTGCAAGCAGTTACTGCAACTCGGTGTGACTGAAAAGTTCAAATCGATTGCACCGAGGTTGAAAACCTAGATCGACTTAGTGATCTCGGTATGACCGAAATGGATGAATCGGTCAGACCAAAACGCACAAAGAAGTTTTGGAAGTTTAAGTCTATGACGAATCGGGGACTCCGAGTGCTCCTCACACAGAGTGGTTCGAATCTGACTTGATCAAATTTTGTGATGCAACATGAATAGAGTTTGAGACGAGAAGAGCATAGATAGCTAGAGAAGGTTCTTAGGCATTCTTGTCCATCCACTTGGCCAAAAGAAAAGGAAATCAATCAATCAAAACAGCAAGTGGATGTCCTCGAATGAGTAAATTATGCAACCAACATGCTCACACAATAAAATGGCAAGTGAAATATGTGGCAAAGCATGCACAAACAATTCTAGCATCTATCAAGCAATTGACAATGACTAGGTCATCTATATATGAGTATATTGACTTAGGAGTCAAATGAGAACATTTGATCATAGGTCATACTCATCGTTTAAGCACAAGTGGGGTTACTACTTTTACATAAAGTGTTGTTGTGTTCACACCATTAGAGTTGCTTTAACTCAATTGTTAGAGTAAAGCTCCCCCTAGATGTGAGATCCCCCCTAAGAGGGATAAACTAACCTTGGGTTTTGTCGATGATGACTTCATGTAGGTGTTGAAGATGTGGATGCTCTATGTTGATGTAGATCATTTGGAGCTATCCTTTGGAGTGAGTTGCACTTTCAATACCTACACGGGTTAGTCCCACAAGGAACAAACAAGGATATCCATAGACATAAAGTGATGCACACACAAGATGATGTCTATGAAAGCTTTAGTTTACCTTGTCCCTTGTCTTACCAACAAGAGGGTTTGTGACTCCTTGAACTAGTGCAAGATGTGGAAGTTGATTGCACTTGTTCTTGCCAAAATGATAAGAGTGAAGTATGTTGGCGGAGTCACCCTCAAGAACTCTCTAGTTCTTCTTCTTCGGGATCCACACCATCTTGATGGGAATCCTCGGAGTTGTAGTTGTACTTGATGAAGTGGAACTTGATGTAGTCTTGGGAACCCACTTGACCAAGGCCTTAGGAGCTTCTTCAAATGCATCAATTTCCTCTTGAAGCTTGTCCTTGCCTTTTTGCTTGTGGTCTTGTGGTGGAAGATCATCTTGAGCTTGTGTCCCTTTGGAAGAAGTAGGATCATACTTCTCTTGTTGAGGAACAAACTTCGTCTTGGGGTATTGATCTTCTTCCCACTCAACTCCATTGGCATTGAACTTTCGTTCAAAACCAATACCTTGATTCTTCCGGTGCCTTCCTTGCTTGCGTACAATTTCCTCGAATTGCTTACTCCCGGCAAGGCTCTTGTAAACACCTTTCTCTATAATTCCCTTCAATAAGCTATTTTCTTGCTCAAGTGTAACTTGGCTAAGAGAATCATTAGTGGAATCAAGAGAACTACTAGAAGCAACAACATTGGATTTAGCATGATTATTGTTACTACTAGAGGAAGAATCTTTCTTGTTCTTGTTACTAGACTTGACTTGAGGCATGTAAGTGGATAAGAGTAAACGCTTGGCAATGTAAGAAGAACTTTTCTTGCGAAGATCATCATTGATTGCCTTTAAGAACTCATGCTCTTGCTCAAGATTGAGCTTCTCAAAACGTAATTTCTCATGAGTCCTTAAAAGTTCTCGATGATCTCCTAAGATAGTTTCATGAGCTAACTTAAGAGTGTTTAGTTCTTTAGTTAGAGACTCAATCTTCTCCTTATCATTGTCATTCGTTTCATCATAGTATTCATCACTATAGTTGTCAACAAGTAACTCATCATCACCTAACAAGTCATCTTCATCACTATTGAAATCAACATACTCGGGTGTGATACCTTTGGACCTTTGGCCATGAAGCATCTTCCAATTCCTTCATTTGGTGAATCAAATATGTCGTAGGAGTTGGTTGACACAAGTGCTAGACCGGCAACACCTTCATCTTGAGTATATTCAGAGTCGGAGTGATAGCTTCTCTCGGAGTCATTGTCGGAGTCGGAGCCGGATACCCATTCACCAACATGAGCTTGATGTCTTCGTTTTGTGTAGCTCCTTGATGACTTGTCCTTCCTTTCCGAATCCTTGCTTCTCCGAGAGGGTCTTCGTTCATATCGATCATCCCTACTCCTTCTCTCCCTTGATGGTGATTCTTCTCTTCTACTTCTTCTTTTGGGAGAATCTTCTCTTCTCTTGTGGGGAGCCGTACACTCATTGGAGTAGTGTCCGGGTCTTCCACAATTGTAGCAGTTTCGCTCTCGACTAGAAGATCTTTTGTCATTGTAGGACCTTGACTTGGAACTTCTCTCTTTGCTCCTACTCTTGTAGAACTTGTTGAAGTTCTTCACCATTAGGCTCAATTCTTCATTGAAGGTTTGTTTCTCACTTGATGATGTGGGGGCTTCACATGAGGCTTTGTAAGCACCACTTGACTTGTTATGGAGCTCCTCCTTATCCTTGAGTGACATCTCATGAGCAACAATTCTTCCAATGACTTCCGTTGGCTTGAGATCTTTGTAATTTGGCATCATTTGGATCAATGTGCATACGGTATCGTATTTTCCATCCAAGGCTCTTAGGATCTTCTTGATGATGAATTTGTCGGTCATCTCTTCACTTCCTAAGCCGGCAATCTCATTTGTGATAAGAGCAAGCCTAGAGTACATTTCAGCGACACCTTCACCATCCTTCATTTTGAACTTGTCAAGTTGACTTTGAAGCACATCCAACTTGGATTCCTTGACGGAGTCGGTACCTTCGTGCATATCAATCAAAGTATCCCAAATTTCCTTTGCATTCTCAAGACGGCTGATTTTGTTGAATTCTTCGGGGCACAATCCGTTGAAGAGGATATCACAAGCTTGAGCATTGTATTGTAGCATCTTCAACTCATCCGCGGTAGCTTCACGATTCGGTTCTCTCCCATCAAAGAATTCACCTTGCAAGCCAACACACACAATAGCCCAAACGGCGGGGTTATGTCCAAGAATATGCATTTTCATCTTATGCTTCCAACTAGCAAAATTAGTACCATCAAAGTAAGGACCTCTACGGTGATAATTTCCCTCGCTAGACGCCATACTCTCCTAGGTTGTGAAACCAAGTCTATGACCACCAAAAGCTATGGAAATCAAAGCAAATGGAGACCAAAGCTCTGATACCACTTGTAGGATCGAAAGTATGTCTAGAGGGGGGGGTGATTAGACTACTTGACCAATTAAAAATCTATCCTTTTCCCAATTTTAGTCTTTGGCAGATTTTAGCTATCTTAGCACAAGTTAAGCAATCATAACACAATTCAAGCAAGCATGCAAAGAGTCTATGAGCAGCGGAAAGTAAAGCATGCAACTTGCAAGAATGTAAAGGGAAGGGTTTGGAGAATTCAAACGCAATTGGAGACACAGATGTTTTTGTCGTGGTTCCGATAGGTGGTGCTATCGTACATCCACGTTGATGGAGACTTCAACCCACGGAGGGTAACGGTTGCGCGAGTCCACGGAGGGCTCCACCCACGAAGGGTCCACGAAGAAGCAACCTTGTCTATCCCATCATGGCCATCGCCCACGAAGGACTTGCCTCACTAGCGGTAGATCTTCACGAAGTAGGCGATCTCCTTGCCCTTACAAACTCCTTGGTTCAACTCCACAATCTTTGTCGGAGGCTCCCAAGTGACACCTAGCCAATCTAGGAGACACCACTCTCCAAGAAGTAACAAATGGTGTGTTGATGATGAACTCCTTGCTCTTGTGCTTCAAATGATAGTCTCCCCAACACTCAACTCTCTCTCACAGGATATGGATTTGGTGGAAAGAAGATTTGAGTGGAAAGCAACTTGGGGAAGGCTAGAGATCAAGATTCATATGGTAGGAATGGAATATCTTGGCCTCAACACATGAGTAGGTGGTTCTCTCTCAGAAAATGTGTATTGGAAGTGTAGGTATGTTCTGATGGCTCTCTCCACGAATGAAGAGTGGGTGGAGGGGTATATATAGCCTCCACACAAAAACTAACCGTTACACACAATTTACCAATCTCGGTGAGACCGAATTGAGAAACTCGGTCGGACCGATTTAGCAAACCTAGTGACCGTTAGGATTTTCGGTGGGACTGAGATGCAACTCGGTAGGACCGATATGGTTAGGGTTAGGGCATAACGTAATCTCGGTGTGACCGATTACACAAACTCGGTGGGACCGATTTTGGTAATAAGCTAACCAGAGAGTTGGTCAGGTAAACTCGGTGGGACCAATCGCTCATTTCGGTGGGACCGAAATATTACAAAAGAGAAACAGAGAGTTTACATTGCAATCTCGGTGGGACCGATCGCTCATCTCGGTAGGACCGAAACGTTACGAAGGGAAACAGAGAGATTACAACCCCATCTCGGTGTGACCGAAATCCCTATCGGTGAGACCGATTTGCCTAGGGTTTGTGGCAGTGGCTATGACATTTGAAACTCGGTGGCGCCGGATAGAAAGAATCGGTGGGGCCGAGTTTGACTTTTGATTTAGGTCAAATGTGGATGTGGGAAGGTAGTTGAGGGTTTTGGAGCGTATCACTAAGCACTATGAGGCAAGAACCTCATTAAACAACATCTCATCCCTCCTTGATAGTATTGGCTTTTCCTATAGACTCAATGTGATCTTGGATCACTAAAATATAAAATGTAGAGTCTTGAGCTTTGAGCTTCAGCCAATCTTTTTGTCCTTAATATTTTGAGGGGTCCACTTTCCTCATCCATGCCATGCCATTCATTGAGCTTTTCCTGAAATATTAATCTTGGAATAGCATTAGCTCAATGAGCTATATGTTGTTAGGAATTACCAAAACCACCTAGGGATAGTTGCACTTTCACTGTACTAAAATGATCCTGAATGGTATGAGCCTTTTGTTCATGGGAAATGACCCAACCATTATTATGTTTGAGCCCAAGAATGATTTTTTTTCTCCGTTTGGAATTTACTCGGATACAAAAGAAGTGTGTATTGGCATCGCGCTGCCGGAGATTATTGATCCGTGCACTTTGCTTCTTCCTCACCTGTTCCAACGTAGCGAGGCAAGCGACTCGTTTCTTAAGTCTGACTCATACTCGGAAAGCGGACGATGATCCATGGCCATGTCGGGGGGGGGGGGGGGGGATTGGGAAGGAAGAGGAAAGGTACGTGATGGTGGAGAGGAAAAAGTCTGGCTATGGGGATAATAGAAATAGTAGGGATGTACTATTTAGGTATATAGGATACAGAGGGACAAAAAGTTACTTGGAGGACAGGGTGCATTGGAACCCTGTATTTTGAATGGTGCCAAAATGCTATTTTGAAATCTCAAAAAAGAATCTAAAGATAAATCAGCATGTTTATGTGGATGTATATTATATATGTGCAGATTTTGATGCTGAAATAAATAACCATGTGAGTTCCACAAAAATGAAAAAGTCATGATTTTGGAAAGATGAATAGTGCACGTATTATTCAGTATCTGGAAATCACCATTTTGTATAGCTCACATGTTTATTTATTTCATCACCAAACTTTACACATGTGTAATATACATCCATATGATCATGTAGAATTCCTTTTGGAATTTTCTAAAACTTGTGATTTTATAAAGTATTTAAAATAAGGTCCTCCAATATACCCCGGCTCCAAAAATCCACTGTCAGGAGTACTACTTTGTGTTTATCCTGATGCGGTCAAATCTCTTCACATCGTCTACTACTACCAATCGTCACGCCAGGGAACGATCTGAACCATCAAAACACATCTTCCACTCCGCAGCCAGACTTTTTCCTCCCCACCATCCCGTACCTTTCCTCTTCCTTCCCGATCCACTCCTCCCCCCACGCTGCTGCTCTCATACTCTGACCTACCCAAGCTCCATTCCAGTTCCAATCCAAACCCAATGAGTTTCTAAAATCTTCTCCCGTACTCCACCGCCGCCGTGCCCTAGAGCTGCCGCCGTGCCGAGCTAAGCTTCACCGCCGGCGCCTCACACCCCCCAACTCCTTCGCCTCTCACGCGCTTCGCCGCCATCGCCGTCCTCGTTCTACCCCATCGCGTCGCTGCTGACTCCACCCCCGCCTGCATATTGACATCGGTTTTTGAGGTATGAGCTCTTGTCCATACAGTGACTGCTCAATCCCGAGCTAACCTCCACAAATTCCCGGTGCGCGCACCATCTAGATCCGCCCTGGCCTCCTCGGCGGCCGAGAGGAGCCGCTCCGGGCTCGGGTCAGGTTTCCGGTACCTCACCGGAGCCGCCACCGGGTGGTGGGACCGGTGGATGGTCATGGGAGCCAGCGGCTCCAAGCTCGAGAAGGCTCTCGGCGACCAGTTCCCTGAAGGCGAGCGCTACTTCGGACTCGAGAACTTCGGCAACACCTGCTACTGCAACAGTGTACTCCAGGTCTTCATATCCTATCCCGGGAACTTGTAGCTTATAGATTTGTTGCGCCTTGCATGCTAAGCGGTAATCTGTGCAGTATACATGTGTAAATGTTTCCGTTAGGTGTTAGTTCGATAGCCGCTGAGGCGCCTTTGTTTGCTTGCGGCTGTGTTGAATATGCTCCTTGTTATGTTGGCATAGTAGATGCTCATTAGATTCAGCGCCGTGTGGGTATAATGTGAAATATATATGTTGGTATGGGTGGAATTTTTCGACGATTCAGCTACCCAAACTGTTATGAGTTATGTGACACATGTATGTTTGCTTATGATTGCACCGTGTTCACATAGTATGTCGTTAGCATGTTTAAGAATTTATTACAGCCAGGTATAGTGACAACATCCTACCGTTTGGAATACCGTCACAAGCTTGTCTTTTACGAATACATTGATACCTCCAAAATCTCCCGAATTAAACACTGTATATCTGAAATAGATTTAAGTGCGCCGGTTCAATATCCGAAATTGATGCATTTATCTGAAACACACCTTTTTACGAAGATTGGATGCCTTTCAGCAAGATTGCTTGCAAGTTAGAGGCGTGTCAATATGCCTCTGTTTATCTGCTTCTAATTAAGAGCGCCCACTGGGTTGTATGTCATTTTATTTTGATGGTTTGCCTTGGTAACTTGTCTATCTCTAGCCCAAGCTCCTAATAGAGCGTCAACATGTTCTTAACTAAAAGAAGGTAACATGAGAAATCGTTGAGAGATTACTATCCATTCTAAATTCCTGCCAAACCCTTTTTGTGTCTCATGTAAGGTTGTATGCTCATTACAGACACGCCAAGCAGTTGTTCACCAATATGGTCTCTCACCTTGTTTATATAATTCTGCTCCACCATGATTGCACTGAAAGTCTTAACTTTTTTCTAAATCGGATGTATATAGACGTGTTTTAGTGTGTTTGTTCACTCATTTTAGTATGTATGTAGTCCATATTAAAATATCCAAAACATCTTATAATTTGGAACGGAGGGAGTACTTCTCATCACTGGGAGAAGTCCAGGTCCAGTGTAAAATAGTAAGATGCGTTTTGGTGCATATTGTGGATATGCAGGCAGGCTAGACTATATATATTGTTTAGCTATCATTGTCTAGAGAAAATCTAGGAGTAACTTTTTTTTCCTGAGATTGTGTTAATTTTGTTAAATGCAACAATACTTTTCATGCTTGTGAAATAAATCCTTTTTGTGTATTCTCTATTCACTTATACACTATATACCTTTTAGCTGCCAATTTGCACAATGATGTAGCTATGATATAGGAGTGGCGTTTTCTGGCTTGGATGAACTTTCATGATGTGCTATCTTAGCTTTTCATATAGGTTTGTACTGTTCGCAATCTACTAATGCTATCATTCTTATGCCATATGTTGTCCAGTTTAGTTATGTTCTGTCCTTTCTTTGTGACAAATATTTTGCTCATATCCTGTTCTTATCAGATAGTTGTTTGCCGTGCTGTGTAATCAACTGTTCTAACACATATGACAAGTGCATTATTACATGAACCTTACCCATACTTTTGTTTCAGGCACTTTATTTTTGCACTCCATTCAGGGAGCAGCTACTGGAATATTATATGAATAATAAAAATCCTGGAGATGCAGAGGAAAATCTTTTGACTTGTTTGGCGGATCTTTTCATGCAGGTAAAGTGGAGAAAAGGATAATCTTAACCTAGTGATATGTAATTGTGTTTGCGCAATGAGCATGTTGTTACTCTGCAAATTGACTTGTAATTGTATAGTGCTTTGGCCATGTTCTATCGTTATTGATGGAGGTTTGAAAAATGAATCCACACAATATTCTGCCTTCAATGGTGATTGCTGTCAGCAGATCTATATTACTCCCTCCGTCCCACTAGTGTAAAAAACACTCTTATATTATGGGACGGAGGGAGTACCATTTTGGCTTCTCATTCTTAGGGTGATGAACACCTAGTGACCAACATATATATAATGTTTTTGATATGAAGTTGTATATCATTGATGGCAAGGTGTCTTCACCACCTATTCATTATTACTCTCCATCCATGTGTATCATCGTTGCTGCACAGTCTTTTCTGTATGTTTTATGTGATATGAAACTTGTGGCAGGATATTTCCGTTTGTACTGAATTAGTGATAGCTTATAATATTTCCAGAAAATATGACAGCTCATAATATTTCATGCAGGTAAGCCAATCAAAGAAAAAGACAGGCGTTATTGCTCCAAAACGTTTTGTCCAAAGAGTGAAGAAACAAAATGAATTATTTCGCAGCTACATGCACCAGGTAATTTGACACCTATTGTAGCAGCACATGTCAGTGGTCGTGCCATGATATCCTCATGATGATCTTATTGATGCAACTTAAGGCAGCCTTTGTAAATATACAATGCTAAATGTTGCAGTGACTTATCCAAGTGATGGACTGAGGGTAGCGTTTTAAACAATATTCTGTGATATTTCACACGGCAAACTCAGCCATGTTATATGTAGTAGTGTTTTTCTTCTCAGGCATGTGCTTTTATCTGCTATTTTGCTTTAGTTTAACCATGCTACCTTTGTAAAACAGTCTCTTAGGAATAACCTTCCAAGTAGTTATTGGTACAATCGATAAAGCATTACTTGTACTTACTTATCTTGAGTAACATATTTGTTCATGATATTTCTGTAGGATGCTCATGAGTTCTTAAATTTTCTGTTGAATGAGCTTGTTGATATTCTGGAGAAAGAGTCCAGTGCTGCGAAGGACTCCCCCCAATCATCATCTCCTGAAAAAGTTCCAAATGGGGCAGTTCAACCTTTGGCCAATGGAGTTAAAAAAGAACCACCTGTTACCTTGGTCCATAAGAATTTCCAGGTGACTGAACTTAACGGAAATGACTTGGACATAATGTTACCTAGTTTCCTTTCTTCAAGATCCTGTTTGTCGTTATCTTTATATATTTATTATTTATTTTTACAACCTACACAGGGCATACTGACCAATGAAACCAAATGCTTAAGATGTGAGACAGTAACTGCAAGGGACGAAACTTTTTTTGATCTGAGTGTTGACATTGAGCAGAATAGTTCCATTACAAGCTGCCTGAAAAATTTCAGCTCCACTGAGACTTTAAATGCTGAGGACAAATTCTTCTGTGACAAATGTTGCAGGTTATTACTATGCCATATTTGCCTTCTAGTACTGTTTTTCTTGTTCTCATCATATAGTATGGTTTGCTTTGACCTATTATTGGTTTGTGTTTCTACTAGCCATCTCCATTTCATGCCTTGAGTACCCATTTTTCTGGTATATGTGGGCAAGATCATAAAGCCCCAAGTAATCTCCTTTTCTTGTATATGCGGGCAAACATCATAAAGCCCTTAACGATCTCTTTTCTTCATCCTTGTGTCAGAACACATTTTGGCTGAAATGGAAAGAAATAATTTTTCTAGCTACCATGGGAGGAAACGTCAATTTAACTTAATTTGCCTTGTTCCAGTTTGCAAGAAGCACAGAAGAGAATGAAGATCAAGAAGGCTCCCCATATATTGGTGATCCACCTAAAACGCTTTAAGTACATTGAGCAGCTTGGGCGGTATAAGAAGCTTTCGTATCGGGTTGTCTTCCCCATGGAGCTGAAGATCAGCAGTACGTCTGATGACGTGGATACTGAATACTCTCTCTTTGCTGTGGTGGTCCATGTTGGAAGCGGCCCCAACCATGGCCATTATGTAAGCCTCGTAAAAAGCCACAACCACTGGTTGTTCTTCGATGATGAAAACGTGGAGATGGTTGAAGAGTCGACCCTGCAAACATTCTTCGGTTCTTCGCACGAATACTCGGGCAACACAGATCATGGATACATCTTGTTTTACGAGGGCCTTGGTGGGAAGTGTTTAGGTTGATTTTCCCTGTTGTGTTTCTTTTCTTTTTCTTTGGAGCATGCAAGTTTACTGTTGTATGTACACAGCTATTTCATCACCTCCATGGAAAATTGTTAATCTCGGAGATTGTGAGTATGAACCTGAGGAAAGCCGGATTTTTTGTGGTTCTAGTGTACAGCGGAAAATGGAACCTTGCTCCAGTGATGATGAAATAAGGCGCAAGTCATAAAGTACACTCGACTATACTTTCCACCGACATCCTTACCAAGGAATGTAACAATGCATTGGGTTCTGTATGTTGATTCTAATTTGAAATTTTTATGCACTAGATTTAGCCATCTATTGTGCTAGCAGTGCCCTTCGAGGCTTGGAATCATGTCCAGTTAGAATTATAATATGGTGTATGCTTGACTTTATGATGGTTGAATTGATTTAGGGAGTTTGGCTATTGAGGCTATTGAGGCTACTTTTGAATTCATGTATTCCATGTGTTTCTCCAGTTATGTGGATGCAAAAACTGTTCATAGGAAATGTACGTCCCTGCTCTCATGGGACAATTTGCTACTTGTGCCAATTGCAATCAATGGGCATCTCAAGTTCGTTCATAAATAACACCTTATATTATGGGACAGAGGAAATACATTTCAATCTGTATGAAAGCTACGCCGCTTTCTGCTCTATTTATGGGGGTGGCTAGGGCTTAAACTTGCAGTGGTCCTGGCACCAAAGGTAGCAATACTTAGTGGGGCATCTCGTGATCTTAGCCCGCGCACATATGCTGCGTGCATTCTCCACCGTATATATTCATTGCCCATCGCACGTCCTTATGGTGCCCTGTTCGTTTCACATTATCAAAATTGCCGTCGCGCGTACCCTAAGAAACACAGCACATCAATCCACATAACACAGTTAGTGATAGCAGCAGCAGGTAAGGCCAATATATACATTCTGATTGCACAAAACCGTCCAGGAGTAACCAAAGATTGCCAATCACACAGGGGAGTTTGCAGCTATAGACATATAACACACCCCCTACAAAAAATATAAGCATCCCCCACTAGGAAACCCTCAATTGTCTGATGATCAATAATACACATCCTTTTTCGACCAACTCTAGCAAAGCTATATATAACGCATATATCCTTGCAGGTTCTAGAGGATTAAATTTACATGGCTATTATCGCTTCCACGAAGACGCCTGCCTTGCACGCTCCTCCGACTATACATCACAGGTCTGTGAATCTCCACTCTGTCCGGAAAACTCTAACCGATGAAATTTGGCTGCACGGAGTTCTCCACGTCCCTGCCTGTTGTCCTGAAATTCAGCATTCTTCATGTATCAGATCGTATATGAGTAACAGTCATGCATGTCGGTATCAATGTTGCAAACAACAATGTTACGATGCTACATTTTCGTAAGAACAGCTAGTTAGCATTCATTCACAAAAAAAGAAGATGGGGAGAAAAAGCTAAGTTAGCATTCATTCACATGTTTGGGGGCCAAACAACTGAAGATAGTAACTCGTTGCTAAATGCAGAATCAATGTTTGGGGGCGATGTGTAGTATGAGTCCCAGATAAGGTTTCAGTTCAAATTCCACACACACAATAAACTGAAAAAAACATATGCAAAACCGAGCTAAAATAAATAGGTTGTTCCTCCTATTTCAACTGATCTAGGAATTGAAACTGTATCAGATTGTATGGCACTCTAGCAGCTAGACTCGTTATCTTAAAAAAACATTTGGTTCATACGAAATTTGACACACTCATGGGTAGTGTCTCCAGATAAATATGCGTGATTTTAGCCCTTATGCTGCTTCACATACAAAACACTATTTTTAGAGGCTTTTTTTTTGCGGAGAGACACTTTGCTGGCATAAAGTACCACTAACGTAATCTCTCATACTATCCTGCAAAACTTACAAAATTGCAATGCAAAGGCAACATCAATGCAGTTTACCGAGAAGAATGAGCTAATGTGTGTGACTTACAATGACTGTGATAGCTGATGCCAGTTCATTATCCGGTGTGACTGAGGATGCCTATCCAAATAACTCCTACTAGAAACATCAGCTTCATCAGCTCCATAAGTTTCGGAATGGCCTGATGCTGCAGGAGGTGACCAAACTGGGACCACGCCACCATCTCTCCCGGTCCAGCTACTTGACGCTTCAGAAACAGATGGCGCAAAAATATTTCTCATACGGTGCTGAGGTTGCTGAAAGTTATTGTGATGGTGAATGCCATTAGTTCCAGCTGCATTGCCCGTGCTTCGAATCATTTCCTCCCTCTCAGTCCGTGGCTCAAAATGCATGCGGAACGGCACCTCTGCCCTACTATCCACGCTATTCCCCAAATCAGCAGAAATTTCTGTTTCAACCCTGTTGAGTGAAGTTGTCATGGTAGGCACCATCTGATCCTGGCGTCTCTGTGCAGTTGTGAGCACATTGGGTGCTACCCGGGCTGGTTCCCAGTGGACTTCCATCTGCAAATCTTGAGGAAATTCGATGGGTGGCACCTCTGAGGAGTCGCCCAGGCCTTCCTCCATTCCAGTGTCCATTGCGGCCCTGGATGCTGCCTCAAGTTGCCACATTTCTGACAGGGCTTCTTGCAGCCTGACTTGCGCTGTATCTAGCTCAACTATGGGGAGAGGATAGTTGGAGCCTAACTCAACTCCTGCAGCTTGCAGCACAGACGCAGGCGCATCCCATGGGTGGTGTATCCATTCTGTTGGCAGCCTTGCAAGTTCAGGAAGCCACCGTCGGACATATTCCCCATGTGGATCAAACTTGTAGCCTTCGAGCTGACATAATTCATAAAGATTCACATGAGAAAGCATCAGTACTCAGTACTATTCGTCATCACCAAGTTGTCTAATTTTTTTCTAAAGAAATTAGTAGTTGCACGTACCTGAGGGTTGTCAATGTGGTCGAGCTCCCGGCTATCAGGGAGAGAGCCAGAGATGTACTGCCAACCAAGCGCATCACTTTCAAGATCAGCATCCAGTAAAGTGTCCCAAAAATACTTCATCCCCCATCGCCATGGTAGTTGAAGGACCTTGACGAAAAAACTTGAAACCACCACACGTATCCGATCATGCAGCCACCCAGTCGCCCACAACTCCCTCATGCCAGCATCAACAAGAGGGTAGCCAGTCCGTCCCTGGCGCCAAAACTTGAAGGTGCTTTCGTCGACCACCCAAGGGAAGAACCTGAGGTGTGCAAGGAGGGGCTTCTCATGGCTGCATGGATGGTTGAAGCAAAGATATCGCGAGTACTCCCGGAGGCCGACCGATCGGAGGAATAGAGTGCAGCTCTCCTCCGCTGCATGGTTGCCCTCATTGCTCCACACGAGTTGCTTCATTCGAACAAGGTGGAAAACCTTGCGCACACTCAGCTCACCAAAATGCAGGTAAGGTGAAAGGAGGGAGGTGTTTGCGCTGTCCGCCTTCTTGCGGTTCACCGAGTAGTCGATCAAAGGGCCGTTCAGGAAGGCACTGAGCGCCTTATCTGCGTTCTGCCAGCCTGGTGACCATGCCCGTGCCAGAAGCGCATTGCTTCCCCTCTCTGACTCATCCTCGAAGATCAGATCGTCTGATGGGCACATCGATAGGTCACCTGTTGAATATATTTTTTGCAAGTGAATCAACTGAAGAATACATTCCAATATCAACTTGTGGTGCAGTGCTTGTTAGAATAAAAATATGAGATATGCTTTAAACACAGAAGGTTGAACATTTTTATTCTGTAGAATAAGTCTATCACTTTGTCTACTTATTATGGTTATAAAAATATAGTATCATGGTTATAACTGAGCAGGCACCTGAATTGATTCTCTTAGGGGGCAGCAGTGGCGCGGGGGGATCATACGGCATGCTGAGGCACCTGTTCCAGAACGGCATGAACATGTTGAACGGTTGGCCTTTATCATCGTTGACCTCCCATGGATCATACAGCAGGTCGGCATTGAAAGACTGCACGACGATGCCCTCTGCCGTCAGCATCTCCTTGAGCCGGTGGTCCCTGACCAGCGAGATCGGGTCTGAAAAGATGGCCAAGACACAGTGATTAACTGATTGTTGAGTTAGATAATGGATGAGGAGTCTCAGCACAAGCAATTAATTGAGACTGTAGTAGAAAGTGCAAGTGCCTAAATGGAGAATATAGCTAGATACGGTTACTGCCTCGTTGAATTGGTAGGTTGGTGTACCCTCAAAAGGAAAAAGATTGATTTGGTTGGTTGGTGGCATCAAGAACTGTTGGCAATTAAGGACGGAGTTGCTGGAAATGTTCATAGTTTATACCTAGTTAATATGGAAAGTGTAAGCTCAAGATTGCTAAATTTGGACTCGCTACTCCAATTGACTTGCCATGAGTTGTACCATACGGAAAGCATAATAAATTGGGATGTGATATGACATGATAACATAGAGCATGCTTGGATACGTTTTAGTCCCATGACTAAAAGTAGTGGGACTAAAACTTGCTAGTCTCACCCATGCTTGGATCCAAATACTAAAGAGACTAAAATCTAGTTATTGAGCATTTATTATCCTCCAAACCCTCCAATCCAGAACTAAGGAGAGGAATTAAATGAGGAGAGAGAGAGCTAATACATATTTTAGTAGGTTTTCCATGACTAAAAGATTTTAGCCTCAAGACTAGTCCTAGCCTCTCTTTAGTCAGGGGTGCTTGGAACTTTAGCCTCTAAAAGAGACTATTTTTAGTCAGACTAAAAATAGTCCCTTGTATCCAAGCACCCTCATAGTACTACTGTAGTGAGTAGTATAGTAGATCTGGTTCAACCTGAGCAAATCAGATGCAAGCCCCAAAATAAGTAAGAATAACAAATAAAAGATGCTGCTTCGTTTCATCTAGCCAAGGTAAAGAAGTTCAAGTGAAATAGCGTTAATAAACCACAGATTTGGATCATCGACATCTACAAAGAGAAGGAGATCTCGGCCGACAAGAGCAGTATTTCTTGTGTTGTTTAGAGAACACGCGCACGAGCAAACACAAGCGAGGCGTATTTTCAACCGAAAAGGAAGCAAACCGTAGAGATGGTTGAAGAAGAGGTGCGTGGCGCCGGTGTCGCGGACGAGCTGGAGCAGCGCGGCGACGGAGTCGGGCGACCTCCGGGTGACGAGCTTGGCGGCGCCGAGGCGGTGGAGCGAGGCCTCCAGGTGCTTGAGGCTCTGGCTGAGCCACCACCGCGACACGCGGCCGGGGAAGTAGGGGCCGTCCTCCTCCGGCGACCACACGTACGCCGGCACCACCTCCCCGGCGGTGCGCGCCGCCGCCGCCAGCGCCGGGTTGTCCTCCACCCTGAGGTCCCTCCGGAACCAGACCACGCACTTCATCCCGGCGTCCCCGCCGCACATAGAGGAGGACGAGACCGACATGGCCGGCCAACCCACAACCCTATCCCCTCCTGTCCAAGAACCGCCTCCTCTCCTATCCAAGAAAGAAACCCCGCCTCCCGCTCCTCGGATCAAGAACACGTCGGAGAAACCATGGAGCCGATCAAGAACCAGGCAGCTCGGCCTCTCGAGAATCCCGGGAACAGTGGAGCCGGGCTGCGCTGGATTGGATTGGGTCAGGCGATTTTTCTTTTTCTGCTCTGGCGTCTTCGCCTCGGAGTGAGCGCAGGCGCACGAGGAGTGGTTTGTTTTTCCTCCTCTTTTCTGCGTAACTTTCTGGAGTGATTGGTTTTTTTGTTTGGTGCCTGGCGCTGTTGCGGCGGGTCTCGGCCGTGCGCTTCTGGTCCAATAGAGGGGGAGGTTGAGGATATCGGGATTGCTTGGCTGGATTTGATCTAACCTTTCCACTCCCCCATTTATCTTGGCGACCTGACCATTCTCCTCTCACCCCCGATAATATTCCTCCTAGTATTTGTACCCATCTTGTTTCCTCGCGAAAGATCAACCGAGCATGAACGATTCCAGATGACATCCGGCCCGACGGCATCCACCAGACGCGCCCAACACTAATCTTTTCATTTTAATATGTATCAAAGTATAAGATTTTTTTACACTATAACAGTGTAAAAAATATCTTATATTTTGATACGGAGGGAGTAGATAGTACCATGATATACTTGGTGACCCTAAGATTTTGGAAGTTTTTGTTCTTAGCTGAAATTGATTTGAATTTCTTTTTTAGGGCAATACCTTTTTTTTTTGGTGAAATCGATTTGAAATTTCATTCGTTAACAAGACTGACCAGAGAGATAGAGAATTACCCACGCAAACACAAAATATGTTTTCCCAAATTAAACGACCATGGTATATCGTTGTCTCTTTTGTTGTTTCTCTCAAATCTTGCAGTAAATAAGCTATGTTTCTTACAGGCCGCTAAATACCCCCTCCCCCCTCCACCCACCCACCAAACAAAATATACAACTCATTCTTTGTCGTTTCTTCCAACCGCTCTTCACAATGGTAGTCGATGATATCAATATATGACGACCCATGTTTGCTTCCTCGAGCCTAGACTTTTGTCAATGGCATGGGAGCTTCCATCATTTTGCGCTCCAGGCACCTATACGTGTTTTTTTTAGAAAAGGAGGATGACCCCCGGCCTCTGCATCTGGAGGCACCTATACGTGTGTCTAGCAACCTTGAATTGGTGCACCAAGATGCCACCATGCTACATTTTTCTCCGCCTTGCACCGACACCTTATCTAATACATGTGGCTTTGTGTGAGTGATATGAGAGAAAGAAGGAAAATATACTATTTGCATCAAGGCATCCCACCTGTGAAGCCAACGAAGTTTAAAAGTTGTAGAAGTAGCCAAAACATTTTCCTCCACCCATTATCGTATTGGATGCACATGGTGGATGGACTTATGTCCCGTTATGTTTGGTGACACCGAGGATATCAACAAATCTCAATCTTAATTATTGGCTACCCAAAAATAGAGCAAGCCCAACCATCAATGAGAGAGAGAAAAATTGTTGGTAACCACTTTTATAATGAGAATTTGCTAGTTTTCTTTTTGAGTTGGGAGAATTTCCTAGCTTAGGTAGATGCTTAGTACAAGATTACCAACTGATGTCTATTTCTCATAGTCAACTTCCGATGCAATTATGAAAGGGACATTTATATCAATAAAGTAAGTTCTCGTCACAAAAATGTGACAAAGTAATCGATATATTGATTATTATACATAAATAAAACATCATGTAAACATAAAAGAGAGGTAACGTCTAAAATCTCGGAGCATCTTGTAAAAGTTCAAGCAAGACACTCACAACCTGTTGGATAACCTTTGGGCAGGGGAATGGAAATTTAATATGTTATTCTTTTTTTTCCTAGCGAGGGAAGTACATAGAGCCATAAATTGTACTACTCTCTCCGTTCCTAAATATAAGTCTCTGGAGTGATTCTACTATAGACCACATACGAAGCAAAATGAGTGAATCTATACTTAAAATGCATCTATATACATCCGTATGTGGTTTATAGTGAAATCTCTACAAAGACTTATATTTAGGAACGGAGGGAGTAGATCTGTTGCCCTCCGGCGCTTCTCACAAGATAGTTCCTTGTTGTGTGTGGCATACAAGTATACAACAAGCTACAATATTCGTATATATGGTATATTGATGTCGGTTCAAAATTTCTTTGACATAGGAATTGGGTTCTTTTAGAGGCGTGCTAATTAGTCCATTTATTTCCGTGAGGCCGAATAATCCATGCCAAATACAACATTTGCCTACTGTTGCTAAATGCCGCGTTTTTGCATTACAACATAGAAGAAAAAGAAGATGTGAAATATGCACAAATGAGAGACGGCAACGATATAGCAAAGTTGGCCTCCCACGGCCAGGCTACAACGGAAATTTGCAGGGGCACGCATCTGCCCAGCTCTGTCAGAGCGCATGATTGTTTCGTGATCTACAAAGTTGGTAGAATTTGGCGCGAAGGCACACTAGGTTTTAAGTGTTAGTTTTTGAAACTTGCATTTTTTCGTTAGCTCTGTATTAAGTTTCGGCACTTAAAATTTATATGGTTTTTAAAAAAGCTCGTCAAAACGTATTCAATAGTGGAAATACCACACCTTCCAACAGTGAACGAAAACTTTGCACACATGATAGCATGATGAATCATTGGGTGCTTCTCCTTTGGAGCCAGAAAAGGAGTAATCTGGATCAAGCGACACCGCACTGAGCCAAGGGGCGGAAAGGCCGCGGAGCTTTTCACATGGGTGCATGCCGTGCATGGGCCATCCTGTAACGAGAGACGAATATATTCTTGTGTGGCGTGGATGATAGGAGAGCCACACGATCGGTCGCAGCACGCCACGCGGCGGCCCCCCTCGCACCCGGCGGGCCCAAACAGAACTCGCCCTCCGATCAAACGGCCCCTCCGCGCGAGCGCCCGCCGTCCGCGCGCACGGTGGCGCGTGTTTAATTTGCCGGGGCGCTCTGAAGGGGACCGTTGGTGTTGCTTGCTGGTGGTGTGGGCGTGGATACCACTTGCGCTCGGGGGGCGCCGCGCCGTCGCCGTCGGCTCCCCGTGGGCTCCGGCATGGGGTGTGGGCGCGCAAAGTCTCTCGTGGGCGCGGGCGAGCGCCACGGCTTCGGCCGCGTCCCGCGCGCGCAATTTGCCGGACGTGGACCTGGTGCTCATCTACAGCTACCCCTCATGACGTGCCCCTGCTGTGGGATTCTTGGGATGATGGTCATCGGCAGGTTTCGAGAGACAAGTTATCAGCTCTCACAGTTCGGATGCGTGGCCCGATAGGGAAGTAGCCCGAGCCCAACTGTGAGGAAAAAAGTGGCCCGGTGGTGGGTGGGCGTGCAAGTTTGTTGTGCGGGCCTGCTGGTGATTCGCTTGGAGCCCAAGCCCAGGCAGGGCCTGGATGGACGGACGGGCGAAGTGGACTTTTCTTTTTCTTGGCTTCTTTTAATCTGGTCCTCTCGTAAATTTGGCAAAGAACCTCATGCCATGCCATGTAATGGAGCATATAAATATGTTTACTCAAAAGAGACCCAGACCAATACCGATTGAGTTCTGCTGACAACAACTGCCAAACGAGAATCCTAGCAACTATGCCGGTTTCTCACCTAAAGTATTTCTGTGAATAGAGCCTTCGTAGTATTTTCCAAAGCCTCTTTTAAACAATGCCTAGTGGGACTCTCCTTTGAACAAAGTTAATTTAGGCATATTCAGCACATTTTCTACTTTACCCCCAAAGCATCGGCAGTCAGCATGTACCCCCATGCAAACAATCAGGTGGTGGTTCGGAGCAAAAGCCGTGCATAAAACCTATGAATTGCGGGGAGCAAAAGCCGTGCATAAAACCTATGAATTGCGTAAAAACTCACTCGAGCTTTCCCTTGAAAAAGGGTCAAAATCATTTTGAACCGCAGTGGAAACGCTCCTTAACTTTAAATTTGAAGAAACGAGAATTTTTTTCACACATAGTACTATTACCAGTGGGTAACGGACTGAAGCACAAGCAATCAATTGTGCACCTCTTCTCGCAAATAAAAAAAAAATCAATTGTGCACCTCATTATTCTCTCGGTCTAGTTTCCCAGTCGTCGCCTGCGTCTGCCGCTGAATTAAATTTCCCACAGCGCCGAACAAAACATGGTCCACAGAACTGAAGCGTCAACACCGTGCATCCGTCACGCGGATGGCCGCCTCCGGTCCATAGACCCTGTTCCCCGAGAAGCCAAACGCCTGTTTTGTCTCGTCTCGGCCCCTAGACAGGCAAGTCAAACCGGCGAGCCCCGCTCCCTCCGCCGAAGTCTTTAATTTCCGCGCCCGTGTCCTACCTCCACCGAACAGCAGCACATGACGAATCGGCCCCACTCCTCCAGGCCCACAGGTCGGCGTATGGAGCTGAATTTTCTCGCTTGGACCCGTCATTTACGACCGTTTCTGCTCCCCTGTCGCCCCCCTCACGCAAGCCCCTCTGCGCGCACCTGGTCTTCAGACGGAAGCATCGCCACCGTTCATTCCGCCTGGATAGTGTGGCTCGATTAATCCGGTGCATGAGCCGGGTCTATGTCAGTGTGGGCCCGCCGTCTGTACCCTGCTGAGTGTTGACCCCCGGAAAGGCCCCTCCCATAGACTTCTTCGTCCACACGCGCAAACCTGACGAAAGGAAAAATACCCAAAACCGGAGGCCCCCCCGACCCTGAGCGAGAGCAGCTCAGCTCCTTCGCCTCCATCGCTCAAGGCCTCGAGCTCTCCTCCATCTCCCCTGCGAATCTCCGAGCTCGTCCACCGCTGGATCGATCGGTGAGTCGACCCGCTTCGCCGGAGAAAACCACGATTTTTTCTTTTTCTTCTTCTTTTCTGTGGCCGTTCTTTAATTCTGCTTCCCGCCACGCCACCGGATCTGACTGAGGTGATCGAATTCCCTCGCCATCTTTTTGCTTGCCGTCAGGGTGCAGAGTTCCATGAAAGAGGCGCGGTTTTGGGAGGCCGTTGTAACCGAAGCCGAGCCCCGTGGTGTCCCGAGACGGGTCTCGCTGGCGGCGGGGGCTTCCTATTCTTCTTCTCCCTCCGGCTGCTCTATCTTGTTTTAGTTCACGGGTTGGAACTGGTTGGGAGTTTACGAGATATGGCCAGGTTTTGCTGCTTCGGCGCTGGTTGCTCCGAGGTAAGTTTTGTTTCCTTCCATGTCCCAGTATTTTCTTTGCTAATTGCATGTTTTTTTCTGCATAAATAGAATAGGATTTTTCCTGTGAGGCTGTCTGTACAGAATATCACGTGATAATTCGGGAAATTAAGTACTCCTACGATGATATCTAGAGCATGTGGCTCCTAGTGAGCAAAGCTGTACTTTCTTCACGAATTACACTGCCTTTGATATGGCACAGATTTCACTGCCGGTGACATATGCTTTGTGGTAATCTTTTAATTGACTAAAGTTGACTTATTGGACACAAAAGCCCATCAGCCCTCATCTTTTTTTTTGAAACTAGCCCTCATCTTCTTATGACATGATTTTCGTTAGTTGTTGACTGGACTATACCTGCTCTGTGTTTCCTTTCAAAAAGAAAAAAGAAGAACTACACCTCACCTACTCTAAGATGCTTTTTATAGTATTCCTAGAAGTAAATTTATTGATACTTGAAACTTTTTAACTAAAAATTGTTAGAAGCTCGTCGAATGCATTGGTTGGAAGCTATATTGGTTAATTTACTCTTGCTGACTGTTCTGTTTCAATATAGTTGACAGGGCATGCATCAACCACCTCTGGTAAAGGGAAAGGCTGTCAGGGCCAAGTCAAGGTTAGCTACGGGTTTAGCCTTGTAAGAGGAAAGACAAACCATCCGATGGAGGATTTTCATGTCGCAGAACTTGCTGAAGTGAAAGGAAACGAGCTTGGTCTTTTTGCTATTTATGATGGTCATTTAGGCGATACTGTTCCTGCATACCTACAGAAAAATTTGTTTCCTAATATTTTGAACGAGGCGAGTTTTCGACATCTGTTTCAATACGAATGGCCCATTCACTAGTACTTTTTGTGATCTTAGTTTAATTGGGTCATTTCAGGAAGAGTTTTGGACACATCCGGACAGAGCAATCACAAAGGCTTATGAAAAGACGGACAAGGCTATTCTGTCACATACTCCAGATTTGGGACAAGGTGGCTCCACTGCCGTAACTGCCATCCTTATAAATGGCAGTAAGTTGTGGGTAGCTAATGTTGGGGATTCGCGGGCTGTTCTTCTGAAAGGAGGTGAGGCCATACAGATGTCAATTGACCACGACCCGAATGCAGAGCGTGGAGCTATTGAAAACAAGGGTGGTTTTGTTTCAAATATGCCAGGTGGGTCTTCTATTTTAATATTTTTGATTGAAATCATTGTTACAGGCTTGCATCCAGTTGTTCATCTGATATTTGATTCACTAATCTTGTTCTGGAATATCAGGATACTGCAAACGCAGAATATTAGTTCAAATGTTTTGTACTAGTGAAAAGTTTTTAGTGATGTCAAAATGAAAAACGTATCCGCTACTGAATACTGCTTAGATTAGTGATATGCTTGCTATATTCTTGCCATTCTTTATTGTTAAATTATATGAATTTTTTGACCTGCCATGTAATGTACTCCCTCCGCCCCACAATATAAGATCATTTTTCAAGCTAACATAGCTTGAAAAACATAGCTTGAAAAATGATCTTCTATTGTGGGACGGAGGGAGTAGTTAGCTAATCTTAAATTATCCAGAAAATGTTGGAAGTGCTTTACTTTTTAAAATTTATACACAACTGTAACAAGTGGATACTAAGCCCCGTGGTCAATATTGGATCACATAAAACGATGTATAAGTGTTCAGTATTGTGATTCTAATACAACCAATATTATTACACGTATGCAGCAATTATTTTCCGTCTACTTTAAGGTTTTCAATGAATTTGATAATATTATTATAGCACTACTCTGTATTAGCTAACCTTAAAGTGTCTGAACAAATAAGAAGTACTAGTGTTACAACTCAAAAGGCAGAAAGCTTTGTAAATCCATCCTTGTCAATTCAATTTTTTTTTTGAAACTCTTGTCAATTCATTCTTGAGAAAGTGGCAATAGTCACCATCCCTAGTCTTATGCATTATTTTTCACGTAAGTTCCACAAGGGCACAAGGCCCTAGCACGAAAAGCCAACAAAATATCTGCTCTGACATATATTAGAGTATCAGTATGTTCATCATTGTTGCCTTTTTCCACCACCATAGCATGCTTCTGATAAAAATCAATAATTGCCGTGAGAATGGACGCTAGTGATGACTATAAATACAAATATGCAAGTTTAGCCTCAACGTCTTCTTATGAAAAGAATGACAGTTGCGGGCAGGAGGCATTAAATGCCAGAACAGTATTACCTTTAGTTGTTTAGTAGGATGTGACTGATATTATCTTGTATTTGCGATTAGTAGCTAGTAGGTACAAAAATTGAAAGGGCAGGAGTAATTTTGATGCATCTGACCCGTGGCTACAAAAATTCTTATGTTAATGGTATCATGCATTGTGATGTCGACATTGATTCACATCGGGATGGCTTGGAGAGGACTAAGGTATTGAAAGGGGAGACATACATAGTGGGGATAATTGAAAGGGGATACAGACATAGTATATTGGGAATGAGTGAACTATAGGGATGATGGAGATTTCTTTGTTGCTTGAACCTTGTCAAGTACAAGCCCTCCTTTTGTAAGGATGTAATCAACCTTAAGGCTCCTAACATGACTCAGAACTTCTGACTATCTGGATAAGGATTTTTTAGCCCATGCTAAACGTTAACAAGTCCTGAACAAAGACACTGATTAAATACTCGCTTACTCCATTTCGCCTATCTTTTCTGCTAGTCCTGAACAAAGCTACCGACAAAATATACTCGTTTGCTTCCTCACGCTCTATCCTTTCTGCCTTACTGGCAATCTGCTGTCCGAGTTGCAGAAGAGCTCGCTACACTACTAAGAAGAGCATAAATGCGTGTTGAAAAGGAACATGGAATGAAAAGGTGACGATGCAGAATGATAACATGGTTTCTGCTGAAAGGTTGTGAATGAGTAAACGGTAGCCACGGAAATGTAGAACATGATCGTGTGAAGAAAATGGGATCTTAATGCCATCGGTACACCATGTAGCAGTTGCTGATTGATACCACCAATTTTGTTCAAACATTGCACTGATTAAGTAATAAACGAGTGTAGTTCACATCAAGGGCAGAAGTTTTTTAGTTGAGCCAGCCTCAGCAATGTGGCAGCAGAGTAGAATACAAACGACAAAAATTGCCAGGACGTACACTGGTGCAGCTTGCGTGGCATCCACTCTTGTTTCTAGTTAACTCCATGATTTTATATATAATAGCCTGTTAACTCTATGCATTAGTGTCTTTTTCTATAATTGCCTAGATATGTTTTTGTGTTTGTGCCTGAAATATGATGCTGTAATTTACAGGAGATGTTCCCAGAGTCTGTGGTCAGTTGGCCGTGTCCAGAGCGTTTGGGGACAGGAATCTAAAATCACTTTTGAAATCAGAGCCTGATGTGAAAGTTGAAGATATCGATCACACTGCTGAGCTAGTTGTCCTTGCGAGCGATGGAGTTTGGAAGGTGTGGTTTGTTACAGATATAGTGGATTGCTGGGATAAAACCTAGTACTCCCTCCAATCCAAATCAATTGTCGCAGCTTTAGTACAAAGTTTTGTACTAAAGCTGCGACAATTGATTTGGATCAGAGGGAGTAGCACATTGGTTGATATATGCTTATACTTGTTTGTGTCAACCAGGTAATGAACAATCAGGAAGCCGTTGATGTGGTGAAAAGGTACAAGGACCCACAAACAGCTGCCAAGCAATTAGTCGCCGAAGCAGTGAAAAGAGACAGTAAAGATGATATATCATGCGTGGTCGTTCGGTTCAAGATGTAAATTTGTTGCAGGCAACTCGTGAAGAATTGTCACCGAGAGGAGAGCACAAGGAATTATAACAGCAAAACATAGCCTGCTTGACAAGGATAGTGGTAATGCAAAAGAATAATTCTCTGGAATGCTGGCTGTAAAGGATGTGTTAGCTTGATTGTAAGTTCATATATAAATATGCTAGAATTCTTTGTTTGGTGATTCCAGGGTACATGCGAGTGGGTCCAAATAGCCTTCTTCTGTAAATAATGGTTTTCAGATATTCAAAGTTCAGGGTGCTCCGTTGTGAGAGCTTTTTGGGTGGGTTGTCTTCATCTTCCAACTTGAAGTTTACCCAAAATTGGGTAAAATTAATTTTAAAATGGGCGATTTTCATGTTTAAAATCAAGGGCAACTCATTGCTTTTCTACAAAATCACAAACAGTGATTGCGATTTCGGGTATGATAAAATGTGAATAACTCCCAGTTTTTATAAGCATGTATGGGCCTGTTTGGGACTGCTCCACTCCCTAAAATTCATATCTGCTCTAGAAATTACAAACCAAACAGGGTAGCTCCACAATATGCCACTCCAAGAAAACTAAAATCTAGGGTACAACTCACTATTTTTTATGAAGCTCTTGAGGGAGTGCTCCGTTGGAGTTAAGTGGATACCCTTCTGTTTTTTCCCACGACATTCATTCAAATAGACTCTTTCCACTAAATTTCTCATTCTTGAAGCTGGAGCTACCTGGAAGTCAAATATGATAAACTGCTCTTTGTGGAGCTGCAACTCCTATATGCAACTGCTCCAAAGTGGATTTGATGAAGTGAAGCTGATTTTGATAGAGTGGAGCCGTCCCAGACATGCATTATTTGATAAAATGTGGACCTGAAAATTTTAGGCAAAACTATATACATAGACACGCTAGAAGAAACCGTGCACACTGTTTTATGCCCTCTTCGTTTCCTACACTGAAAATTTGCGGCAAAACAATGCACACTGTCTTTTCGTACAACATTTCACAGTCGCAGGTTCATAGTTGCCAGACAAGTGCATTCATAAAGCTTCTCAGGAATTCGAAAATTTCCATGTACACTTTTGATTTTTGGGAGCACCGGGCTGCCCAAAATGCGCGTCATCGTCCTCCTCTATCCGAAGAGATTCATAGGGCACCGAGAAAGGGAAGCCATGGTCGACTTGTTGGGCTACACACACAAAAAAAAGGTCGATCAAATTGCTACCATGAAGAGCAGATTATGCCTGAATTGTTCGACGAAATGTAAATCCATCCGCAGCTTATGATCTGGATAGTGCTTCTCATCTTCCATCGAGATGCTATCATCCATACTTTTATGTATCCAGTAAGCTCGTGACATAGAAATGTAGGTGACATTCTGAAAAAAGTGTATCCATCCGCACCATAAGCAGCGGTTGCATTTACAACAACTCTTGTTCGTTAGCAGGTCCTATCGTACACACGTGGACTCCACATAGGCTCCGGGCGGTGAAGTGCTAATGTGCACCTGGAGAGATGGGAACTAGCCTTGTCGGGTTTTCTTCCAGCCCGGTGCTTAGCACATCTTCAACGACCCACAAATTTTCTTCTGACCAGTCTGCGGATACAGATGCAGAAGGCTACCCAATGCTATTCTGTATATATCCGTCAGTAAGGGCAATTTTAAATTCAAATTTAGTCTGATTCACGCAACACGCAAGATCACATGGCCGATCACAATAAAAAAGACGCAAGTATGTTTAGTTTTTACAAGTCCGAATCCAAAAAACATCAGCCCGACAGTCCGTGGAATTTTCTGCCCTATTGAATCGGCAATCCCAGCCTGTTCCACGATCAAGGTGTCGTCGCCGCCGCTGTTAACAGCCTCCACCTCCGCCTCTGCCGCGTCCTCATTGTCCGCCGCCGCCAACTGATCTTTCTGCCGCTGCAACATTTGGTAACAGAAGGATTGCACGATCATTCTTGCGTCGGCATCCAAAGAGTTAACATTCTAGGTTAACATCTTGGCGTCCTCCGCATTGGCGGCGAGCTTCACCTTCTTTTCCTCGAGCCCGGCCTTCTTCTCTTTGATCATGGTCCTCCTCTCTTCGAGCTTGAGCTTCTTGTCCGTCACCTCCATCAACAATTTGAACATCTCCGTCTTTTTCTCCTCCTGAAGGTCCGAGCGCTTCACGCATGCCTCCTCCTTCTTCGACAAGATGTCCTCGAACCTCTCCGTTAGCTTGGCTGCCGCACCTTCTCGCTTCGCCCTCTCCTCCTCCCACTTCTTCTCATATAAAAAAAATCTTCTAACCTTCTTCGGCGATTCTTGAGTTGGGTCGGTAGGGTCACTGGTTTCTTCCTCGTTGGATTGGGCGGTGGTCTTGGCTATGAAAATGTTCCACTTTGGTTGCGCATTCAACTTCAACCAAAAATGCATGATGGTGAAGTTTTTCTTCTCCAACTTCTTGTACACCAAACAAGCATGAGAAGACTACAAAATAATGCATATCTGGCTAGTGATCAACAAAACTATGCATATCCCGCAAGTGAGCAACAAAACAAGCATGTCCAGCTAGTGATCAACAAAACTACGCATATCCGACAAGTGAACAACAAAATAATGCTTGTCCGGCTAGTGATCAACAAAACTATGCATATCCGGCAAGTGAGAAACAAAAGAATTCATGTCCGGCTAGTGATAAACAAAACTAAGCATATCTGGCTAGTGAGCAACAAAAACAATGCATGTCCGGCTAGTGATCAACAAAACTAAGCATATTCAGCTAGTGAGCAATAAAACAATGCATGTCCGGCTAGTGATCAACAAAACAATGCATGTTCGGCTAGTGATCAACTTACTTGCTCAGTGATTAGTGCACCGCTAGGCCACCATGCGATGAGATACCTCAAGTGCCTGCAATACTTGGATACAGCCTCTTAGATGATGTACCATCGATGGTTGAGGGACTTTGATTCATGGTTGCATATGACCGCGTCGGAGTAGGGGGCGAAATGCTTGTGTTTGTGGAACCAAGTGTGGCTGTTGTTCCAAAATGTTGTGCCCTTTTGCTCCATGCCAGGGATCGGATCAAGGCTAGTGGCCAACAATGCATCGCACAACAGCTCGTCCTCCCACATGATGAAACTTTCTCCTATATCCTTCTTCTTCGGATTGCCGGCTGTATCATCCGGATCATCGCCCTCGCCGTCCTCCCCCTCCTCTTCCTCCCCCTATGGCTGCTATTGTCTAGCGGCCCAATGTTGTTGCTGTGTGCCCACGCTGGTCTGGGTGTAGGACTGCTGCATGCCCGTCTGGGTGTAGGACTGCGTGTCCTGTCCTGGACCCTATACCAGATCCAAAACCTGTTGACAGTGATGAGGAAATGGAAGATGAACCTCCAATCTTTGCTGAAGAGGAGGCTGGTCCTATGTAACGACCCGAGGCCGACGCTCTAGAAGCCTTCCAGTTATTTCGTTATCGCCGTGTGATTTATTTTTCTTGTTGCATTTCATCATGGCATCATGTGCATTGCATCCGCATGTTTTCATAAAACTCGTAGCCGTTCGCAGTTGCCGCTTCTTCCTCGTCTCCGTTGACCTTTTGTCAGCCCCCCTTGTCTTCATCGACCTCTCTCAGACCCCCTAGCATGCACGTCCGGAACTTTCCGAACCCGAATCGGGCTGTCGTTACCGATGGGTGCGGATCATCCCCAAACATCCCTAAAATATCTTCAGTTCTTTGTTGGACTCTCCTAGCCTAATTTTCTCGACCATCCAATTTAAATAGGAGGGCCAAAATGGCACCTAACCTAATCCACCCGCTATATAATCACGGCAACCCTAAAATCTCGGACGGCTGTCCCATCCAATCCTCCTCCCCACCGCCAGTCCTCTTCCACCTCGGGATCCCTCCCGATCCATCTCCACCCAACTAGATCGCTGCAACCATCCACCTGCCCAAATCCCCTCGCAGCCGCAGCCTCCTCCCCTCGATCCACCAAATCCCGCAATCGAGGCCCCGAGGTCCTCCCACTCGATCCCTCCCCGAGCACCTCGTGCCTGGCTGCCGCTGCTCCCATGCGCTTCCAGGAGCCCCTCTGCCTCTGCCCGAGCTCAGCTCCCCATCACCCTCGACCCCGCTTCGTCGTCCGGCCGACACCGGTGACCGGAACCTCACCGGAGATGAGTGCCCCGATAGCCCCAGTCCGTTTCCCCTCCTGCTTCTCTATCTCTCTTTCTCAGGATCTCCCTCTCCCTCTCCCTGTTTTCGCTCACAGGATACCACCATGGCCACTGCATCAAGCTCAGTCGCCGTTGTTTCGTGCCGTGAATGGATGGATCCATGCTACCCGCGCCCGGATCTGCCACTGCCGCGTCATTCCGGCACCCCGCCACATCTCCACCACCCTTGCCTCCTCGCGCTTGCGCTGCCATGCCTCATCATCGCAGCCGAAAGTCCCATCTCCAGCGTCGCTGACACGTCCATTTTGCATCATGTTGACCTACCGTTATTTATAATGTTTTAATGCATAATAATGCTTTTTGGAGTAATTTGCAAGGTACACACAAAGAGAGAGAACTCTGGCAGCTGGAAAATTGAACCTGAAAAAGTTACGTCAGGCTACCTATTTTGCACAACTCCAAATGAGCTGAAACTTCACGAGGAATTTTTATGGAATAAATAAGAAATACTGGAGCAAATAACTACTGGAGGGGGTCCACCTGGTGAGCACAAGACAACAGGGCGCGCCTGGCCCCCCAGGCGTGCCCTGGTGGGTTGTGCTCAGCCCAGCCCACCTCCGGTGCCCATCTTCTGGTATATAAGTCATTTTGACCTAGAAAAAAGGAGGACATCCGGGACTAAGCACCGCTGTCTCGAGGCGGAACTTGGGCAGGAGCACTTTTGCCCTCCGGCGGAGCGATTCCGCCGGGGGAACTTCCCTCTCAGAGGGGGAAATCATCGTCATCATCATCACCAACAACTCTCCCATCTTGGGGAGGGCAATCTCCATCAACATCTTCAACAACACCATTTCCTCTCAAACCCTAGTTCATCTCTTGTGTTCAATCTTTGTACCGGAACTATAGATTGGTACTTGTGGGTGACTAGTAGTGTTGATTACATCTTGTAGTTGATTACTATATGGTTTATTTGGTGGAACATTATATGTTCAGATCCAATATGCTATTTAATACCCCTATGATCTTGAGCGTGATTATCATTTGTGAGTAGTTACTTTTGTTCTTGAGGTCATGGGAGAAATCTTGTTGCAAGTAATATGTGAATTTTATATGTGTTCGATATTTTGATGGTATGTATGTTGTGATTCCCTTAGTGGTGTCATGTGAACGTCGACTACATGAAACTTCACCATATTTGGGCCTAAGGGAATGCATTGTGGAGTAGTTATTAGATGATAGGTTGCGAGAGTGACAGAAGCTTAAACCCTAGTTTATGCGCTATTCCGTAAGGGATCGATTGGATCCAAAAGTTTAATGCTATGGTTAGAATTTATTCTTAATACTTTTCTCGTAGTTGCGGATGCTTGCGAGGGGGTTAATCATAAGTAGGGGGTTTGTTCAAGTAAGAACATCACCTAAGCACCGATCCACCCACATATCAAATTATCAAAGTAGCGAACACAAATCAAACCAACATGATGAAAGTGACTAGATGAAATTCCTGTGTACCCTCAAGAACACTTTGCTTATCATAAGAGGTTGTTTTGGCCTATCCTTTGCCTCAAAAGGATTGGGCTACCTTGCCGCACTTTTGTTACTATTATCGTTACTTGCTTGTTACAAATTATCTTGCTATCAAACTACTCGCTACTAACAATTTCAGTGCTTGCAGACGTTACCTTGCTGAAAACCACTTGTCATTTCCTTCTGCTCCTCGTTGGGTTCGACACTCTTACTTATCGAAAGGACTACGATTGATCCCCTATACTTGTGGGTCATCAGTCGCCGGAGAGCGCCACTGCCGGAGCTGCGCCCGAGCTCCTCCTTGTCTCGTCCGCACTGGAAGCGGCCTCCCACACCCCAGCATTGAACGCCATGGCCGCCTCCTGTGTTGTCGCGAGCACGAGCAGTTGCTCGTGCATTGACCGCACGCGCGTGGCCTCTGCAACCGCAGGCCCAACAACCGCCTCCAGCCCAACCACTTCCTCGACTGGGCCTAGGCCCATGTTCTGGTTACGTTGCGATTGTGAGGATCCGTTCGACTATGTTAGTTCGTCTACTTCATGGATTCAGTCTTCTTCCTAGCGGAATTTCAGGCAAGATGATCATATACCACTACTATCTTTGCTTTGCTAGTTGTCTGATGCTATCTCTATGTCGCGCTACCTACTACTTGTTTATCAAGCCTCCCAAATTGCCATGATAAGCCTCTAACCTTTTCCACCATCCCAGAAAAGCGTTGTGTGGCTATGTTAATGCTTTGCTGAGCCCCTCTTATTGTGTTGCTAGTTGCAGGTGCAGGTTGTTCCATGTTGGGACATGGATATCATGGGATATCGCAATATCTCTTATTTAATCAATGCCTCTATATACTTGATAAAGGGTGGAAGGCTCGGCCTTTTGCCTGGTGTTTTGTTCCACTCTTGCCACCCTAATTTCTGTAATACCGGTGTTATGTCCCTTGATTTTGCATTCCTAACACAGCCGAGGTTTATGCCCCCCTTGACAGTTTGCTTTGAATAAAACTCTTCCAGCAAGGCCCAACATTGGTTTTCCATTTGCCTAATAGCAACTAAAAATTGCATAGGGACTTTCCAGACCCCGAGGATAATTAATTAACAACCCCGGGCCAGTGCTCCTCATGAGTGTTGGTCCAAAATGGGCAGATTGCAGGGCCACCATGAGTCAACTCGAGGTCTGGTTTTACTCGCAGGATGTGTTGGAAATATGCCCTAGAGGCAATAATAAAATAATTATTATTATATTTCCTTGTTCATGATAATTGTCTATTGTTCATGCTATAATTGTATTAACCGAAAACCGTAATACATGTGTGAATACATAGACCACAACATGTCCCTAGTGAGCCACTAGTTGACTAGCTCGTTGGGTTGTCTCCCAACAAGCGCTTTTCTTTAAAGACTTTTAGCTAGGCATTGATAATTTTAATGACGCTCACATGAAAAGACAAGAATTAAAGCACAAAGAGAGCATCATAAAACATGTGACAAACACGCTTAAGTCTAACATACTTCCTATGCATAGGCATCTTATAGGCAAACAAATTATCAAGGCAAGCAAAAACTAGCATATGCAAGGAAACGGAAAGAAACAATAGCAATCTCAACATAACGAGAGGTAATTTAGTAACATGAAAATTTCTACAACCATATTTTCCTCTCTCATAATAATTACATGTAGGATCATAAGCAAATTCAACAATATAGCTATCACATAAAATATTCTCAACATGATCCACATGCATGCAAAGTTGACACTCTTCCGAAATAGTGAGATTAACATTAACTAAAGTCATGACCTCTCCAAACCCACCTTTATAAAAAACCTCATAAGATTGAACATTCTCCAAATATGTGGGATCTAAAGTTGACACTCTTCCGAACCCACTTTCAATATTATTGCAAACATTATTATCAATCTCATATTCATCATGGGGCTTAAATAAATTTTCAAGATCATAAGAAGAATCACCCCAATCATGATCATTGCAACAAATAGTAGTCATAGCAAAACTAGCATCCCCAAGCTTAAGGTTTTGCATATTATAAGCACAATTGACATTAATAGAATTTATACTATCATCATTGCAATCATGCTTTCTATTCAAAGATCCATCGTGAATCACTCCATAAAGTACTTTACCACAATTTTCAGATTCACGAATTTCAAGCAAAACTTCATAAAGATAATCTAGTGCACAAAACTCACTAGCAACTGGTTCATCATAATTGGATATCTTAAAAAGATTAGCAAGCGGATGAGGATCCATAGATCTTAGATTCTCTGTATAGCAATAAATAAACAAATATTCCAACCAAATAAGCAAACGAGCCAAGTAAGCATCAAAGCAAATGGAAAGACGAACAGAAGAAGGGCGAATAAAACGACAAGGGTGAAGTGGGGGAGAGGAAAACGAGAGGCAAATGGCAAATAATGTAATGCGAAGGGTAAGAGTTGTGATGGGTACTTGGTATGTCTTGACTTGGCGTAGATCTCCCCGGCAACGACACCATAAATCCTTCTTGCTACCTCTTGAGCACTACGTTAGTTTTCCCTTGAAGAGGAAAGGGTGATGCATCAAAGTAGCGTAAGTATTTCCTTCAGTTTTTGAGAACCAAGGTATCAATCCAGTAGGAGACCACACGCGAGTCACCTCGTACCTACACAAACAAATAAGAACCTCACAACCAACGCGATAAAGGGGTTGTCAATCCCTTCGCGGCCACTTGCAGGAGTGAGATCTGATAGAGATAATAATGATAAAATAAATATTTTTGGTATTTTTATGATATAGATTGAAAGTAAAGATTGCAAAATAAAATAGATTGGAAACTTATATGATGGAAAATAGACCCGTGGGCCATAGGTTTCACTAGTGGCTTCTCTCAAGAAAGCATAAGTATTACGGTGGGTGAACAAATTACTGTCGAGCAATTGATAGAAAAGCGAATAATTATGAGAATATATAGGTATGATCATGTATATAGGCATCATGTTCATGACAAGTAAACCGACTCCTGCCTGCATCTACTACTATTACTCCACACATCAACCGCTATCCAGCATGCATCTAGAGTATTAAGTTCATAAGAATAGAGTAACGCCTTAAGCAAGATGACATGATGTAGAGGGATAAACTCATGCAATATGATATAAACCCCATCTTTTTATCCTCGATGGCAACAATACAATACGTGTTGTTTCCCTTTCTGTCACTGGGATTGAGCATCACAAGATTGAACCAAAGCTAAGCACTTCTCCCATTGCAAGAAAGATCAATCTAGTAGGCCAAACCAAACTGATAATTCAAAGAGACTTGCAAAGATAAACCAATCATACATAAAAGAATGCAGAGAATATTCAAATATTGTTCATAGATAAACTTGATCATAAACCCACAATTCATCGGATCTCGACAAACACACCGCCAAAAAAGATTACATTGAATAGATCTCTAAGAGAATCGAGGAGAACTTTATATTGAGATCCAAAGAGAGAGAAGAAGCCATCTAGCTACTAGCTATGGACCCGATGGTCTGAAATAAACTACTCACACATCACCGGAGGGGCCATGGAGTTGATGTAGAGGCCCTCCATGATCAATGCCCCCTCTGACGGAGCTCCGGAAAAGGCCCCAAGATGGGATATCTTGGGTACAGAAGGTTGCGGCGGTGGAAATAGGGTTTCGTGGTGCTCCTGGATGTTTGCGGGGTATATGGATATATATAGGAGGAAGAAGTAGCTCGATGGAGCAACGAGGGGCCCACGAGGGTGGAGGGCGCGCCCAGGGGGGGTGGGTGCGCCCCCTGCCTCGTGGCCTCCTCGATTGTTTCTTGATGTCCACTCCAAGTCCCGTGGATCATGTTTGTTCCAAAAATAACACTCCCGAAGGTTTCATTCCGTTTGGACTCCGTTTGATATTCCTTTTCGGTGAAACACTAAAATAGGCAAAAAACAACAATTTGGGCTGGGCCTCCGGTTAATAGGTTAGTCCCAAAAATAATATAAAAGTGTAAAAATAAGCCCATTAACATCCAAAAAATATAATATAATAGCATGGAGCAATCAAGAATTATAGGTACGTTGGAGACGTATCACTCGTTGATCAACAGATGGTTGTGGTTTCCTGACCATGGACACTGGATGTCATTGATAATGGGGTAACATCATTAAGAGAATGATGTGATGGACAAGACCCAATCCTAAGCATAGCACAAGATCACGTAGTTCGTTTGCTAGAGCTTTTCTAATGTCAAGTATCATTTCCTTAGACCATGAGATTGTGCAACTCCCGGATACCGTAGGAATGCTTTGGGTGTATCAAACGTCAAAACGTAACTGGGTGACTGTAAAGTTGCACTAAAGGTATCTCCTAAAGTGTCTGTTGGGTTGGCACGAATCGAGACTGGGATTTTTCAATCCGTGTGACGGAGAGGTATCTCTGGGCCCACTCGGTAATGCATCATCATAATGAGCTCAGTGTGACTAATGAGTTAGCCACGGGATCATGCGTTACAGAACGAGTAAAGAGACTTTTCGGTAACGAGATTGAACAAGGTATAGGGACAGCGACGATCGAATCTCGGGCAAGTAACATACCGATGGACAAAGGGAATTGTATACGGGATTGATTGAATCCCCGACATCGTGGTTCATCCGATGAGATCATCGTGGAACATGTGGGAGCCAACATGGGTATCCAGATCCCGCTATTGGTTATTGGCCGGAGAGAGGTCTCGGTCATGTCTGCATGGTTCCCGAACCCGTAGGGTCTACACACTTAAGGTTCGGTGATGCTAGAGTTGTTATGGGAAATAGTATGTGGTTACCGAAGGTAGTTCGGAGTCCCGGATGAGGTCCCGGACGCTACGAAGAGTTCTGGAATGGTCCGTAGGTGAAGATCGTATATTGGACGAAGGGTATTGGAGTCCGGAAGTGTTCCGGGGGTACCAGGCTATGGCCAGCATGACCGAAAGGTGTTTCGGGGGCCCCGACAAGTGTTGCATGGTCTCATGAGCCAAGGAGAGGGGGAAAACCAGCCCACTAAGGGGCTGTGCACCCCCACACCCTTTCCCACATTACTTGGGGAGGTGGGGCGCCTCCACCTGGCTTGGGAGGCAAGCCTCCACCTGCTTGGCTGGGGGGGGCAAGTCTCCCTAGGGTTTCCCTAGGGAGATCCAATCTGCCCTAGCCGCCGCCCCTAGGGGAAACCCTAGGGTGCCTCCCCTTCTCCCCTTCCCCCTATATATAGTGAGGGGGTGGGAGGGCTGCCACACCCTTCCCCTGGTGCAGCCCTCCCCCTCTCCAACTCCTCCTCTTCCGTAGTGCTTGGCGAAGCCCTGCTAGAGAACCACGAGCTCCTCCATCACCACGTCGTGGTGCTGCTGGAGTTCTCCCTCAACTTCTCCTCTACCGTTGCTGGATAAAGGAGGAGATGTCCCGGGGTTGTACGTGTGTTGAACGCGGAGGCGCCGTCCGTTCGGCGCTAGATCGGGTCTTCCGCGATTTGAATCGCCGCGAATACGACTCCATCAACCGCGTTCTTGTAACGCTTCCGCTTAGCGATCTTCAAGGGTATGAAGATGCACTCCCTCTCTCTCTCTCTCTCTTGTTGCTAGCATATCCTAGATTGATCTTAGTGATACATAGGAAAATTTTGAATTATTACTACGTTCCCCAACAGTGGTATCAGAGCTAGGTCTATGTGTAGATTCTATGCACGAGTAGAACACAAAGTAGTTGTGGGCGATGATTTGGTCAATTTGCTTACCGTTACTAGTCTTATCTTGATTTGACGACATTGTGGGATGAAGCGGCCCAGACCGACCTTACACGTACGCTTACGTGAGACTGGTTCCACCGACAGACATGCACTTGATGCATAAGGTGGCTAGCGGGTGTCTGTCTCTCCCACTTTAGTCAGATCGGATTCGATGAAGAGGGTCCTTATGAAGGGTAAATAGCAATTGGCATATCACCATTGTGGCTTTTACGTAGGTAAGAAACGTTCTTGCTAGAAACCCATAGCAGCCACGTAAAACATACAACAACAATTAGAGGATGTCTAACTTGTTTTTGCAGGGTATGCTATGTGATGTGATATGGCCAAAAGGATGTGATGACTTATATATATGTGATGAATGATATTGATCATGTTCTTGTAATAGGATTCACGACTTGCATGTCGATGAGTATGACAACCGACAGGAGCCATAGGAGTTGTCTTAATTTATTGTATGACCCGCGTGTCAATGAAAAACGCCATGTAATTACTTTACTTTATTGCTAACCATTAGCCATAATAGTAGAAGTAATAGTTGGCAAGACAACTTCATGAAGACACGATGATGGAGATCATGATGATGGAGATCATGGTGTCATGCCGACGACGAAGGTAATCATGCCGCGCCTCGAAGATGGAGATCAAAAGGTGCAAGATGATATTGGCCATATCATGTCACTTTATGATTTGCATGTGATGTTTATCATGTTTGCATCTTATTACCTTAGAATGACGGTAGTATAAATAAGATGATCCCTCACAAAATTTCAAGGAAGTGTTTCCCCTAACTGTGCACCGTTGCAAAGGATCGTTGTTTCGAAGCACCACGTGATGATCAGGTGTGATAGATTCTAATGTTTGCATACCATAGGTGTAAGCCAGATTTACACATGCGAAACACTTAGGTTGACTTGATGAGCCTAGCATGTATAGACATGGCCTCGGAACACAAGAGACCGAAAGGTCGAACATGAGTCGTATAGTAGATGCGATCAACATGGAGATTTTCATCGTTGATTACTAGTCCGTCTCACGTGATGATCGGACACGGCCTAGTCGATTCAGATCATGTATCACTTAGATGAATAGAGGGATGTCTATCTAAGTGGGATTTCATTACTAATTTGATTAGATGAACTTAATTATCATGAACTTGGTCTAAAGTTGTCTTTAAAATCTATCCTGTAGATCCAATGGCCCACACCAATGTTGCCCTCAACTTCAACACATTCCTAGAGAAAACCAAGCTGAAAGACGATGGTAGCAACTATACAGATTGGGTCCGTAACTCGCGGATCATCCTCACAGCTGCAAAGAAAGCATATGTCCTTGAAGCACCGCTAGGTGAAGCACCCATTTTCCCAGCAACTCAATACTTTATGAACGCATGACAGTCACTGATAGCCCACAAGTATAGGGGATCGCAACAGTTTTCAAGGGTAGAGTATTCAACCCAAATTTATTGATTCGACACAAGGGGAGCCAAAGAATATTCTCAAGTATTAGCAGCTGAGTTGTCAATTCAACCACACCTGGAAACTTAATATCTGCAGCAAAGTGTTTAGTAGCAAAGTAATATGATAGTAGTGGTAATGGTGGTAAAAGGTAACGATAGCAAAAGTAATATTTTTGGTGTTTTGTAGTGATGATAACAATAGCAACGGAAAAGTAAATAAGCGAAGAACAATATATGGAAAGCTCGTAGGCATTGGATCGGTGATAGATAATTATGCCGGATGTGGTTCATCATGTAACAATCATAACATAGGGTGACACAAAACTAGCTCCAATTCATCAATGTAATGTAGGCATGTATTCCGAATATAGTCATACGTGCTTATGGAAAAGAACTTGCATGACATCTTTTGTCCTACCCTCCCATGGCAGCAGGGTCCTAGCGGGAACTAAGGGATATTAAGGCCTCCTTTTAATAGAGTACCGGACCAAAGCATTAACACATGGTGAATACATGAACTCCTCAAACTACGGTCATCACCGGGAGTGGTCCTGATTATTGTCACTTCGGGGTTGCCGGATCATAACACATAGTAGGTGACTATAGACTTGCAAGATAGGATCAAGAACTCACATATATTCATGAAAACATAATAGGTTCAGATCTGAAATCATGGCACTCGGGCCCTAGTGACAAACATTAAGCATAGCAAAGTCATAGCAACATCAATCTCAGAACATAGTGGATACTAGGGATCAAACCCTAACAAAACTAACTTGATTACATGATAAATCTCATCCAACCCATCACCGTCCAGCAAGCCTACGATGGAATTACTCACGCACGGCGGTGAGCATCATGAAATTGGTGATGGAGGATGGTTGATGATGACGATGGCGATGGATTCCCCTCTCCGGAGCCCCGCACGGACTCCAGATTAGCCCTCCCGAGAGAGTTTAGGGCTTGGCGGCGTCTCCATATCATAAAACGTGATGAATCCTTCTATTTTTTCTCCCCAAACACGAATATATGGAGTTGGAGTTGAGGTCGGGGGGGCCCACGAGGCAGGGGGGCGCGCCCAGGGGGGCAGGCGTGCCCCCACCCTCGTGGCTAGGGTGTGGGCCCCCTGGCCTTGATTCTTTGCCAGTATTTTTTATTATTTCCAAAAAAAGTCTCCATGGAGTTTCAGGTCATTCCGAGAACTTTTGTTTCTGCACATAAATAACACCATGGGAATTTTGCTAAAAACAACGCCAGTCCGGGTTAGTTCCATTCAAATCATGCAAGTTAGAGTCCAAAACAAGGGCAAAAGTGTTTGGAAAAGTAGATAGGACGGAGACATATCAACTCCCCAAGCTTAAACCTTTGCTTGTCCTCAAGCAATTCAGTTGAGAAACTAAAAGTGATAAAGAAAAACTTTTACAAACTCTTTTTGCTCTTGTTGTTGTAAATATGTAAAGCCAGCATTCAAGTTTTCAGCAAAGATTATGAACTAACCACATTCACAATAACACTTAGGTCTCATGTTTACTCATCAATGGCATAATCAACTAGCGAGCAATAATAATAAATCTTGGATGACAACACTTTCCCAAAACAATCATAATATGATATAACAAGATGGTATCTCGCTAGCCCTTCCTGAGACCACAAAACATAAATGGAGAGCACCTTTAAAGATCAAGGACTGACTAGACATTGTAATTCATGGTGAAAGAGATCCAGTCAAGTCATACTCAATGTAAACTAACAGTAATGAATGCAAATGACAGCGGTGCTCTCCAACTGGTGCTTTTTTAATAAGAGGGTGATGAGTCAACATAAAAGTAAATAGATAGGCCCTTCACAGAGGGAAGCAGTGATTTGTAGAGGTGCCAGAGCTCAATTTTGAAATAGAGATGAATAATATTTTGAGCGGTATACTTTCATTGTCAACATAACAACCAAGAGATGGCGATATCTTCCATGCTACACACATTATAGGCGGTTCCCAAACAGAATGGTAAAGTTTATACTCCCCCTCCACCAACAAGCATCAATCCATGGCTTGCTCAAAACAACGAGTGCCTCCAACTAACAACAGTCCCGGGGGGAGTTTTGTTTGCGATGATTTTGATTTGATTTGCATAAAGCATGGGACTGGGCATCCCGATGACCAGCCATTTTCTCGTGAATGAGGAGCGGAGTCCACTCCTCTTGAGAATAACCCGCCTAACATGGAAGATACGGACAGCCCTAGTTGATACATGAGCTATTCGAGCATACAAAAAAGAATGTTTATTTGAAGGTTTAGAGTTTGGCACATACAAATTTACTTGGAACGGCAGGTAGATACCACATATAGGAAGGTATAGTGGACTCATATGGAATAACTTTGGGGTTTATGGGATTGGATGCACAAACAGTATTCCCGCTTAGTACAGGTGAAGGCTAGAAAAAGATTGGGAAGCGACCAGCTAGAGAGCGACAACAGTCATGAACATGCATTAAAATTAATCAACACCTAATGCAAGCATGAGTAGGATATAATGCACCATGAACATAAATATCATAGAGGCTATGTTGATTTTGTTTCAACTACATGCGTGAACATGTGCCAAGTCAAGCCACTCGAATCGTTCAAAAGAGGATACCACCCTATCATACCACATCACAACCATTTTAATAGCATGTTGGCACGCAAGGTAAACCATTATAAGCTCCTGGATAATTAAGCATGGCATAAGCAACTATAATCTCTAATTGTCATTGCAAATATGTTTATTCATAATAGGCTGAATCAGGAACGATGAACTAATCATATTTACAAAAACAAGAGTGGTCGAGTTCATACCAGCTTCTCTCATCTCAATCAATCCATCATACATCGTCATAATTGCCTTTCACTTGCACGGCCGAATGACGTGAATAATAATAATCGTGCATGTGCATTGGACTAAGCTAGAATCTGCAGGCATTCAATAAACAAGAGAAGACAAGGCAATATGGACTCTTGGTTAAATCAACAATAATGCATATAGGAGTCACTTCAACAATTTAATTATGGTCTTCTCCTATCGACCCCCAAAGGAAAGAAAAGAAATACAACTATTTACACAGGAAAGCTCCCAACAAGCAAAAAAAGAACATGAAACCTTTTTGGGTTTTCTTTTTAATTACTACTACAAGCATGGAAATTAAAACTAGTTAAAAGCTACAACTAATTTTTTTTGTTTTTCTTAAGGTTTATTAAACACACAAGAAGAAAGCATAAAAAGGAAAATAAACTAGCATGGATGATGCAATGAAAAAGTATGAGCACCGACAACTAGCGATGAGTGTGTGAACATGAATGTAATGTCGGTGAGAAATACGTACTCCCCAAAGCTTAGGCTTTTGGCCTAAGTTGGTCTATGGCCACGGCTGGCCTGGCGGATATCCAAAGTAATAGTTGGGGTCGTACTGTGAAGAAGCCTCAGATTGCCACTGGTTAGCAATCACCTCCGGATCCCACTGATAATCAGACTGTCGTGGAGGATCAAATTGTGGTTCCGGCTCCGGCTCTATAGCTGAGGTAGGGTTCCGGTAGGCGTGAATGGCCTCCAAAGGAATAAGGTACTTGCCTGGAGATAAATCAAACAAGGAAGGAGCAGGCAAGGTAATATTCTCAGGATGATTTTTACCAATTATTAATTTGTACTTAAGCTCCTTTTCCCTATTATTAACAATAAAATCATGTGCTATGATACATCTCCAATGTATCTATAATTTTTGATTGCTCCATTCTACTTTATCTACTGTTTTAGGCAATATTGGGCTTTATTATCCACTTTTATATTACTTTTGGGACTAACCTATTAACCGGAGGCCCAGCCCAGATTTGCTGTTTTATGCCTATTTTAGTGTTTCGAGGAAAAGGAATATCAGACGGAGTCAAACGGAACGAAATCAACTAGAGAAGTTATTTTTGGAAGGAAACCCACCTGATGGACTTGGACCCCACGTCAGAAGATACGAGAGGTGCTCACGAGGGTGGGGGGCGCGCCCCCTGCCTCGTGGGGCCCCCGTAGCTCCACCGACGTTCTCCCTCCACCCATATATACCTACGTACCCTAAAACTTCCAGAACAGAAGATAGATCGGGAGTTCCGCCGCCGCAAGCCTCCAGAACCACCAAAAACCAATCGAGACCCCTTTCCGGTACCCTGCCGGAGGGGGGATCCATCACCGGTGGCCATCTTCATCATCTCGGCGCTCTCCATGACAAGGAGGGAGTAGTTTTCCCTCGGGGCTGAGGGTATGTACCAGTAGCTATGTGTTTGATCTCTCTCTCTCGTGTTCTCTGTCGTGTTCCTCTATGGCACGATCTTGATTTATCCCGAGCTTTGCTATTGTAGTTGGATCTTATGTTTCTTCTCCCCCTCTACTCTCTTGTGATGAATTGAGTTTCCCCTTTGAAGTTATCTTATCGGATTGAGTCTTTTATGAACACTTGATGTATGTCTTGCCGTGCTTATCTGTGGTGACAATGGGATATCACGTGCCACTTGATGTATGTTTTGGTGACCAACTTGCGGGTTCCACCCATGAACCTATGCATAGGGGTTGGCACACGTTCTTGATTCTCCGGTAGAAACTTTGGGGCACTATTTGAAGTACTTTTATGTTGGTTGGATAAATATGAGATTGTGTGATGCATATCGTATAATCATGCCCACGGATACTTGAGGTGACAATGGAGTATCTAGGTGACATTAGGGTTTTGGTTGATTTGTATCTTATGGTGTTATTCTAGTAAAAACTCGAGGGTTGTTTGTGACACTTATAGGAATAGCCCAACGGATTGATTTGAAAGAATAACTTTGAGGTGGTTTCGTACCCTACCATAATCTCTACGTTTGTTCTCCGCTATTAGTGGCTTTGGAGTGACTCTTTGTTGCATGTTGAGGGCTCGTTATATGATCTATCTATGTTATTATTGTTGAGAGAACTTGCACTAGTGAAAGTATGAACCCTAGGCCTTGTTTCCTATCATTGCAATACTGTTTACGCTCACTTTTACCACTCGCTACCTTGCTGTTTTTATATTTTCAGTTTACAAAAACCTATATCTACTATCTATTTTCACTTGTATCACCATCTCTTTGCCGAACTAGTGCACCTATACAATTTACCATTGTATTGGGTGTGTTGGGGACACAAGAGACTCTTTGTTATTTGGTTGCAGGGTTGCTTGAGAGAGACCATCTTCATCCTCCGCCTCCTACGGATTGATAAACCTTAGGTCATCCACTTGAGGGAAATTTGCTACTGTCCTACAAACCTGTGCACTTGCAGGCCCAACAACGTCTACAAGAATAAGGTTGCGTAGTAGACATCAAGCTCTTTTCTGGCGCCGTTGCCGGGGAGGTGAGTGCTTGAAGGTATATCTTTAGATCTTGCAATCGAGTCTTTTAGTTTCTTGTTTTATCACTAGTTTAGTTTATAAAAGAAAACTATATAGAAAATGGAATTGAGTTTGTCTCATACACTTCACCTTTTTAATATCTTTCGTGAGTATGATGGAAAGGATAATTGTGCTCAAGTGCTAGAAGAAGAAATCTCTAAATTGTTTGGCACTAAATATGTGAATGATGAGCATGATTGCAATGTTGTTAGTATGAATTCCTTGAATATCCATGATGCTAATGATATGCAAAGCCACAAGCTTGGGGAAGCTATGTTTGATGAAGATGATATTTTTTGTCCCCCAAGCTTTGATGAGCAAATTTACTATGATGAAAGAATGCGTCCTATCTATGATGATTATTGTGATGACACGTATGCTATAAAGAATAATGATAACCATGAAACTTGTCATCTTGATCTTAATTTTCAATCACATGATAGCTATTTTGTTGAGTTTGCTCCCACTATTATTCATGAGAAGAATTTTGCTTATGTGGAGAGTAGTAAATTTTCTATGCTTGTAGATCATGAAAATAATGCTTTAGGTGCTGGTTATATTATTGAATTCATTCATGATGCTACTGGAAATTATTATGAGGGAGGAGCATATGCTTGTCGGAATTACAATAATATCAAGTTTCCTCTCTATGTGCTTAAAGTTTTGAAGTTATGCTTGTTTTACCTTCCTATGCAAGTTGATTATTGTTCCCACAAGTTGTTTGCTCACAAAATCCCTATGCATAGAAAGTGGGTTAGACTTAAATGTTCTATTCATATTCTTCTTGATGCTCTATTTATGTTTCAATTCTTATCCTTTATGTGAGCATCATTGAAATCATCATGCCTAGCTAGGGGCGTTAAACGATAGCGCTTGTTGGGAGGCAACCCAACTTTATTTTTGTTCCTTTCTTTTTGTTCCTGTTTAGTAATAAATAATTAATCTAGCCTCTGTTTATATGCGGTTTTATGATTTTAATTAGTGTTTGTGCCAAGTAGAACCTTTGGGAAGACTTGGGTAAAGTCTTGTTGATCATGCTGTAAAAAAACAGAAACTTTAGCACTCACGAGAACTGCTGCCATTTTTATTTAGAGAGTGCTATTTAGTTAATTCTTTTTGCAGATGATTAATAGATAAAGTACTCAGGTCCTGAAATATATTTGAGAATTTTATGAGTTCCAGAAGTATACGTTTGATCCAGATTACTACAGACTGTTCTGTTTTTGACAGATTCTGTTTTTCATGTGTTGTTTACTTATTTTGATGAATCTATGGCTAGTAAAATAGTTTACAAACCATAGAGAAGTTGGAATACAGTAGGTCTAACAGCAATATAAATAAAGAATGAGTTCATTACAGTACCTTGAAGTGGTGATTTATTTTCTTATACTAACGGAGCTTACGAGTTTTCTACTTTAAGTTTTGTGTTGTGAAGTTTTCAAGTTTTGGGTAAAGATTCGATGGATTATGGAATAAGGAGTGGCAAGAGCCTAAGCTTGGGGATGCCCAAGGAACCCCAAGGTAATATTCAAGGATAACCAAGATCCTAAGCTTGGGGATGCCCCGGAAGGCATCCCCTGTTTCGTCTTCGTTCATCGGTAAATTTACTTGGAGCTATATTTTTATTTACCACATGATATGTGTTTTGCTTGGAGCGTATTGTATTATTTGTGTATTTGCTTGTTAGTCTACCACAATCATCCTTGCTGTACACACCTTTTGAGAGAGCCATGTATGAATTGAAATTTGTTAGAATACTCTATGTGCTTCACTTATATCTTTTGAGCTTGATAGTTTGCTTCACTTATATCTTTTTGAGCGTGATGATTTTTGCTCTAGTGCTTCACTTAGATCTTTTAGAGCACGGTGGTGGTTTGTTTTAAAGAAACTTGATCTCTCATGCTTCACTTAGATTATTTCGAGAGTCGTTAATAGCATGGTAATTTGCTTAATGTTAATATACTTGGTATTCAAGATATGTGAAACTTTCTTTTTAGTGGGTTGAATACTAAGATAAGTTTGATGCTTGATAATTGTTTTGAGATATGGAGGTGATAATATCATAGTCGTGCTAGTTGAGTAGTTGTGAATTTGAGAAATACTTGTGTTGAAGTTAGCAAGTCCCGTAGCATGCAAGTATGGTTAAAGTTGTGTAACAAATTTGAAGCATGAAGTGTACCTGGCTTGTGCATCCTTATGAGTGGCGGTCGGGGACGAGCGATGGTCTTTTCCTACCAATCTATCCCCCTAGGAGCATGCGCGTAGTACTTGATTTTTGATGACTTCTAAATTTTTGCAATAAGTATATGAGTTCTTTTGACTAATGTTGAGTCCATGGATTATACGCACTTTTACCTTTCCGCCATTTGCTAGCCTCTTCGGTACCGTGCATTGCCCTTTCTCACATTGAGAGTTGGTGCAAACTTCGCCGGTGCATCCAAACCCCATGATATGATACGCTCTTTCACACATAAACCTCCCTATATCTTCCTCAAGACAGCCACCATACCTACCTATCATGGCATTTCCATAACCATTCCGAGATATATTGCCATGCAACTTCCATCATCATCATCATCATCAGGACATGCTTTACTTTTGTCATATTGCCATTGCATGATCTTGTAGTTGACATCGTATTTATGGCAAAGCCACCATGCATTATTTTTCATACATGTCACTCTTGATTCATTGCACCATCCCGGTACACCGCCGGAGGCATTCATATAGAGTCATATCTTATTCTAGTATCGAGTTGTAATCATTATGTTATAATCAATAGAAGTGTGATGATCATCATTATTAGAGCATTGCCCAATCAAAAAAAAAGAGAAAGGCCAAAAAGAAAAAAAAAGAAAAAGGCCCAAAAAAAGAAGGAGAAAATAAAAAGGGCAATGCTACTATCTCTTTTTCCACACTTGTGCTTCAAAGTAGCACCTTGTTTTTCATGTAGTGAGTCTCATATATTGTGCTTCAAAGTAGCACCTTGTTTTTCATATAGTGAGTCTCATAAGTTGTCTTGTTCATACTAGTGGGAATTTTTCATTATAGAACTTGGCTTGTATATTCCAACGATGGGCTTCCTCAAAATGCCCTAGGTCTTCATGAGCAAGCAAGTTGGATGGACACCCACTAGTTTTCTTTTATTGAGCATTCTTAGCTCTAGTGCATCCGTTGCATGGCAATCCCTACTCCTTGCATTAACATCAATTGATGGGCATCTCCATAGCTCATTGATTAGCCTCGTTGATGTGAGACTTTCTCCTTTTTTGTCTTCTCCACACAATCCCCATCATCATATTCTATACCACCCATAGTGCTATGTCCATGGCTCGCGCTCATGTATTGCATGAAGGTTGAAAAAGTTTGAGATTATTTGAGTATGAAACAATTTCTTGGCTTGTCATCGGGGGTATAGAAGTTGGGAACATCTTTGTGTGACGAAAATGAAGCATAGCCTAACTATATGATTTTGTAGGGATGAACTTCCTTTGGCCATGTTATTTTGAGATGACATAATTGTTTGATTAGTATGCTTGAAGTATTATCATTTTTATGTCAATATGAACTTTTGTCTTGAACCTTTCGGATCTGAATATTCATACCATGATTAAGAAGATTTACATTGAAATTATGCCAAAGTATCACTCCGCATCAAAAATTCTCTTTTTATCATTTACCTACTCGAGGACGAGCAGGAATTAAGCTTGGGGATGCTTGATACGTCTCCAACGTATCTATAATTTTTGATTGCTCCATGCTACTTTATCTACTGTTTTAGGCAATATTGGGCTTTATTATCCACTTTTATATTACTTTTGGGACTAACCTATTAACCGGAGGCCCAGCCCAGATTTGCTGTTTTATGCCTATTTTAGTGTTTCGAGGAAAAGGAATATCAGATGGAGTAAAAACGGAACGAAATCAACTGGAGAAGTTATTTTTGGAAGGAAACCCACATGATGGACTTGGACCCCACGTCAGAAGATACGAGAGGTGCTCACGAGGGTGGGGGGCGCGCCCTCCCGCCTGGGCGCGCCCCCTGCCTCGTGGGGCCCCCGTAGCTCCACCGACGTTCTCCCTCCACCCATATATACCTACGTACCCTAAAACTTCCAGAACAGAAGATAGATCGGGAGTTCCACCGCCGCAAGCCTCCAGAACCACCAAAAACCAATCGGGGCCCCTTTCCGGTACCCTGCCGGAGGGGGGATCCATCACCGATGGCCATCTTCATCATCCCGGCGCTCTCCATGACGAGGAGGGAGTAGTTTTCCCTCGGGGCTGAGGGTATGTACCAGTAGCTATGTGTTTGATCTCTCTCTCTCTCTCTCTCGTGTTCTCTGTCGTGTTCCTCTATGGCACGATCTTGATGTATCCCGAGCTTTGCTATTGTAGTTGGATCTTATGTTTCTTCTCCCCCTCTACTCTCTTGTGATGAATTGAGTTTCCCCTTTGAAGTTATCTTATCGGATTGAGTCTTTTATGAACACTTGATGTATGTCTTGCCGTGCTTATCTGTGGTGACAATGGGATATCACGTGCCACTTGATGTATGTTTTGGTGACCAACTTGCGGGTTCCGCCCATGAACCTATGCATAGGGGTTGGCACACATTCTTGATTCTCCGGTAGAAACTTTGGGGCACTATTTGAAGTACTTTTATGTTGGTTGGATAAATCTGAGATTGTGTGATGCATATCATATAATCATGCCCACGAATACTTGAGGTGACAATGGAGTATCTAGGTGACATTAGGGTTTTGGTTGATTTGTATCTTAAGGTGTTATTCTAGTAAAAACTCCAGGGTTGTTTGTGACACTTATAGGAATAGCCCAACGGATTGATTTGAAAGAATAACTTTGAGGTGGTTTCGTACCCTACCATAATCTCTACGTTTGTTCTCCGCTATTAGTGGCTTCGGAGTGACTCTTTGTTGCATGTTGAGGGCTCGTTATATGATCTATCTATGTTATTATTGTTGAGAGAACTTGCACTAGTGAAAGTATGAACCCTAGGCCTTGTTTCCTATCATTGCAATACCGTTTACGTTCACTTTTACCACTCGCTACCTTGCTGTTTTTATATTTTCAGTTTACAAAAACCTATATCTACTATCTATTTTGCACTTGTATCACCATCTCTTCGCCGAACTAGTGCACCTATACAATTTACCATTGTATTGGGTGTGTTGGGGACATAAGAGACTCTTTGTTATTTGGTTGCAGGGTTGCTTGAGAGAGACCATCTTCATCCTACGCCTCCTACGGATTGATAAACCTTAGGCCATCCACTTGAGGAAAATTTGCTACTGTCCTACAAACCTGTGCACTTGCAGGCCCAACAACGTCTACAAGAAGAAGGTTGCGTAGTAGACATCATGCTACCATACTCTTATAATCTAAATAAACAGGAGGCAACATTTTTTATTCCTTTTCATAATGCCTAATAGGTATGTTAAAATGTGCAGCGAGGCGCGAGGCGAAGATGCCTCCAAGGACGGGGCCCTTAGTACGGTTAAGATTTAACCGTTTTGCAATAATAGCGCCCATACTGAATGTGTCGTCACGAAATAAGGCATGGCACAAAATAAAAATATCAGGGGCACTCAGGTTTCCACAGTTGCCGCGCCCTATTAAGCATCTACTAGCAAATATAGCAAAGTAACGTAGAACAGGAAAGTGTATGCTAGTAATTCGTGCGTCGGAAACCTTCCTTGTTTCCCCTACAATAATGGTATCAATAAACCCATCCACTGTTGGAAATATGCCCTAGAGGCAATAATAAATTGGTTATTATTATATTTCCTTGTTCATGATAATCGTTTATTATCCATGCTAGAATTGTATTGATAGGAAACTCAGATACATGTGTGGATACATAGACAACACCATGTCCCTAGTAAGCCTCTAGTTGACTAGCTCGTTGATCAATAGATGGTCACAGTTTCCTGACCATGGACATTGGATGTCGTTGATAACGGGATCACATCATTAGGAGAATGATGTGATGGACAAGACCCAATCCTAAGCATAGCACAAGATCGTGTAGTTCGTATGCTAAAGCTTTTCTAATGTCAAGTATCATTTCCTTAGACCATGAGATTGTGCAACTCCCGGATACCGTAGGAGTGCTTTGGGTGTGCCAAACGTCACAACGTAACTGGGTGACTATAAAGGTGCACTATGGGTATCTCCGAAAGTGTCTGTTGGGTTGGCACCAATCGAGACTGGGATTTGTCACTCCGTGTGACGGAGAGGTATCTCTGGGCCCACTCGGTAGGACATCATCATAATGCGCACAATGTGATCAAAGAGTTGACCACGGGATGATGTGTTACGGAATGAGTAAAGAGACTTGCCGGTAACGAGATTGAACAAGGTATCGGGATACCGACGATCGAATCTCGGGCAAGTAACATACCGATTGACAAAGGGAATTGTATACGGGATTGATTAAGTCCTTGACATCGTGGTTCATCCGATGAGATCATCGTGGAACATGTGGGAGCCAACATGGGTATCCAGATCCCACTGTTGGTTATTGACCGGAGAACGTCTCGGTCATGTCTGCATGTCTCCCGAACCCGTAGGGTCTACACACTTAAGGTTCGATGACGCTAGGGTTATAAAGGAAGTTTGTATGTGGTTACCGAATGTTGTTCGGAGTCCCGGATGAGATCCCGGACGTCAAGAGGAGTTCCGGAATGGTCCAGAGGTAAAGATTTATATATAGGAAATCCTGTTTCGGCCATCGAGACAAGTTTCGGGGTAATCGGTATTGTACCGGGACCACCGGAAGGGTCCCGGGGGTCCATCGGGTGGGGCCACCTGCCCCGGGGGGGCACATGGGCTGTAGGGGGTGCGCCTTGGCCTACATGGGCCAAGGGTACCAGCCCCAAGAGGCCCATGCGCCTAGGGTTTCAAAAGGGAAGAGTCCCACAAGGGGAAGGCACCTCCTAGGTGCCTTGGGGGGGAGGGAATCCTCCCTTGGCCGCCTCCCTAGATGGGATCTAGGCTGGCCGCCACCCCTAGGGGTGGAAACCCTAAAGGGGGCGCAGCCCCTCCCCTTCCCCTATATATAGTTGAGGTTTGGGCTGCTCATAACACGCGAGTTCCTCTCCTTTATATGACGCAGCCCTGCATCTCTCTTCCTCCTCTCCCGTGGTGCTTGGCGAAGCCCTGCAGGATTGCCACGCTCCTCCACCACCACCACGCCGTTGTGCTGCTGTTGGATGGAGTCTTCCTCAACCTCTCCCTCTCTCCTTGCTGGATCAAGGCATGGGAGACGTCACCGGGCTGTACGTGTGTTGAACGCGGAGGTGCCGTCCGTTCGGCACTAGGATCTCCCGTGATTTGAATCACGACGAGTACGACTCCATCAACCCCGTTCTCTTGAATGCTTCCGCTTAGCGATCTACAAGGGTATGTAGATGCACTCTCCTTCCCCTCGTTGCTAGTCTCTCCATAGATAGATCTTGGTGACACGTAGGAAAATTTTGAATTTCTGCTACGTTCCCCAACATCCACATCGTCACGATGTGGTTCCTCTACGCTGCCCTAGAAAGGGATCAGACAAACCCGACAAAAATCATGAAGTGACATCTCCTTATGCTCATCATATAAATAAAATTCCACCATAGGTGGTGAGCTCCTAGCATGGAAATGAAAGTTTTGCACAAAGATATTGGTGAGTAAGAGATACTGTTCGCGTTGGTCGTAGAGGAAGCCGGTGAGGCCTGCATTCTCAGCCAATTCATAGAAATCATCATAAATCCCGGCTGCTCTCAAGAAATTATCACAAGGCCATTCACATGGCCAAACTTCCGCGGTGCGAGGGAGATTATATTTGGGCCTCTTATCCTCCTCACTTTGCTTATCCTTCGAGCTTCGGCTCGATGAGCCCCTCAAAAATCTCTTCATCTTTTTCTGAAAATTTCTGAAATTTTAGTAACTTCAAAATAAAAGTAAACCAAACTCAACAAAATTGATAGCAACTACTCCTACAAGAGCCTAGAGCATATATCATGCATTAGAACTACTTGGAACCATATAAATTTGACATGCAAGCTCAAGAACATGGTCACCTAGACAGCACAAATTTGCACTGAATAAAGCACCAGAACAAAAACTAATTGGACCAATGGAGGAGTCACATACCAAGGAACAATCCCCCAAAGCAGTTTTGTGAGAGGTGCTTTGAGGAACGAGATCGAAAATCGCAGCAAAATGAGCTAGAACTCGTGCTTGAGCTGGATGGTGATTTTTTTGGGAGGAAGAAGTGTGTGGGTGCAGGAATAAGTGGAGGGGAGCCACCGTGGGCCCACGAGGCAGGGGGGCGCGCCCAGGGGGTGGGCGTGCCCTAGACCCTCGTGGCCAGGTGCTTGCTCCCCCTACTGTGTTCTCAGTGCCAGATATTCTCAAATATTTTAGAAAAAATCATATTTAAATTTCAGGGCATTTGCAGAACTTTCATTTTCGGGGTATTTTTATATTGCACGGATAAATCAGAAAACTGATAGAAAATACTATTTTTACTTTATTTCAACTAAATAACATAAAGTAAAAGGAGGGTACAGAAGGTTGTGCTTTCTAACTTCATCCATCTCATGCTCATCAAAAGGAATCCACTAACAAGGTTGATCAAGTCTTGTTAACAAACTCATTTCGAGTAACATGAAACCAGAGAAATTTCGAATGCCACTATGTTACCTCAACGGGGATATGCACATCCCCAATAATAAGAATATCATATTTCTTTTTGACTGTAGGAAGAGGAAATTCGAAACCTCAAAAAATAATTGATGGAATTTTTCCAATAGAATTGATACTGTGGACTTGAGGTTGTTTCCTCGGAAAGTGTACCGTATGCTCATTATCATTAACATGAAAAGTGACATTGCCTCTGGTGCAATCAATAACAGCCCTTGCAGTATTCAAAAAGTGTCTTCCAAGAATAATAGACATACTATCATCCTCGGGAATATTAAGAATAACAAAGTCCGTTAAAATAGTAACATTTGCAACCACAACAGGCACATCCTCACAAATACCGACAGGTATAGCAGTCGATTTATTAGCCATTTGCAAAGATATTTCAGTAGGTGCCAACTTATTCAAATCAAGTCTTCGATATAAAGAGAGAGGCATAACACTAACACCGGCTCCAAGATCACATAAAGTAGTTTTAACATAATTTCTTTTAATGAAGCATGGTATACTACAGGAAATTGGTAATTTGCCGCCTGTGGATCACAGACGGCAAAGACCCAAATCCAGACGGCAAAGATTTTGCCGTCAGGAAGCAAACGACAAACTCAGACGGCAAAGATAAGTCGGCAAAAAATACTTTGCCGTCAGCCTTTTTTCAAGATGACGACGAAGATTTTGCCGTCAGTCAATATAGTTTTGCCGTCTACCGCAAAAATAACAGACGACAAAAAACATGTTCTTTGCCGTCAGTCAAAACGTGTGCTTTGCCGTCATCCAGACTAAAGTACAGACGGCAAAGATTGTTTTTATTTTTTTAAAAGTGACGTCCGACCAGAGCATCTCGCCGGACACAGGAACAACATGGTTTTTTTGAGAACAAACCAAAACAGGCTCAGCTCATGGAGATTTTGGATTCGACACGACCGTGCTGTCTTGCATTCATCATCAGTGGAGTTACAGAGAAGTTACAAGTTGTCCTGAAAATTTACAGAAGGACCCCTAAAAACTAAAAATGAAAAGCAATCAAGTCCTTCATCGTAGCAATAGGTACTTCACCGCCGACCGTCCTTCTTCTTGCAGGGGAAAATAACACAGGGACACCACTGCCGCCGCCTCGCCCTGCTCACTGCGCCGCTCGCCCGACCTTACTCGCCGCGCCACCGGACAGGCATGCTCGCCTGACCCTGGTATTCGCACCTCTGCCCGGCCATGCTCGCTGGTTCCTGGAGAGAGAGAGAGAGAGAGAGAGAGAGAGAGAGAGAGAGAGAGAGAGAGAGAGAGAGAGAGAGAGAGAGAGAGAGAGAGAGAGAGGCACCGCCGCGCGCCAGTGCAGCATCGGCTGGCCGACGCTGGAGGGAGGAGCTCCTATGTAATGGCCGTCACGCGCCATGCTCGAGGGAAGTGGCTGCCGCGCGCCTGAGGGAAGAGGCCGCCGTGCGAAGCCGCCGGTGGAGTGAGCCGCCGCCGCGTGCCATGCTCTCCGCCCGCGCGTCTGCCATGCTCACTGCCTGCTCGGCCTCCCTGCTCCCCGCCCGAGCAGATGGCCTGCTTGCCCACGCCGGCCATGGATGGATGGATTTGTCTCCCGCGCGTCCGCCATGCTCGTTGCCCGCGCGGCCTCCCTGCTCCGCGCCCGTGGGGCCTCCTTGCTACCCGCCCGCGCAGCCTCCTTGCACACCACCCGTGTGGATGGCCTGCTTGCCCTTGCCCGCACCGACCATGGATGGATGGATGGATGTGTGTTGTGCTTGTGTGTCCCATGGTGTGAGTGGTTGTGTGGTGTGCGTGGGTTGGTGGGGTGTGGGCGTGCGTTGGTGGGTGGGTGGGGCTGTGAGCTTGGGTTAGTGCGTGTGTCGGGATGGGTGGGGCTGCATGGGGCTGCGTGGGTTTGGAGGGACCGCCATGTCATCGATTCGTGGGATCGATCCACGTGATGTGCTTCTTCTTTGCCATCCACGTTTTTTATACAGACGGCAAAGTATGTATTTGTCGTCTGCTTTTTTTATTACAAACGACAAATCTCATACTTTGTTATCTATGAAAGAAAACACAGACGACAAATTATGACATTTGCCTTTTGTAATTAAAAAAAGCAGACGACAAAGACTAATTTGCTATATGTAATAAAAAATATAGACGGCAAAATATGTTTTGCCATTAGTCATTCTTTGCCATCATCAGCTGACGGCAAAACTGCTCTTTGCCGTTTGCCCCGACAAAAAGCTGACGACAAAGATGTCCACTGACGGCAAATTAGTTGTTTCCTGTAGTGGTATAGTTGGCTCTCCTGGATCTCCTAGTTTCTTAGGCATTCCACCCTTAAAAATATAATTAGCAAGCATGGTGGAAATTTCAGCTTCCAGTATCTTTCTTTTATTAGTAACAATATCTTTCATGTACTTAGCATAAGGATTCATTTTAAGCATATCAATCAAACGCATACGCAAAAAGATAGGTCTAATCATTTCAGCAAAGCGCTCAAAATCCTCATCATCCTTTTTCTTAGATGACTTAAGAGGAAAAGGCATGGGTTTCTGAACCCAAGGCTCTCTTTCCTTACCGTGTTTCCTAGCAACAAAGTCTCTCTTATCATAACGTTGATTCTTTGATTGTGGGTTATCAAGATCAACAACAGGTACAACTTCTACATCATTATCATTGCTAGGTTGAGCATCAACATGAACATCATCATTAACATCTTCATTAGGTTCATGTTCATTACCAGATTGTGTTTCAGCATCAGAAAATAGAGATATCATTGGGATTCTTAGGGGTGTCAATAACAGGTTCACTAGAAGCATGCAAAGTCCATCATTTTCCTTTTTTTCCTCTTAGAAGGACTAGGTGCATCAATATCATTTCTCTGAGAATCTTGCTCAATTCTCTTAGGATGGCCCTCAGGATACAAAGGTTCCTGGGTCATTTTACCACCTCTAGTCATAACTCTAAGAAAATTATCATTTTTCTTACTATTTAATTCATTTAGCAAATCATTCTGAGCTTTAAGTACTTGTTCTACTTGAGTGGTAACCATAGAAGCATGTTTACTAATGAGTTTAAGTTCACCTTTAACTCTAGACATATAATCACCCAAGTCTATAAGCATTTTGTTTCAATTGTCTACCAAAATAAGCATTGAAATCTTCTTGCTTAACCATAAAGTTATCAAACTCATCCAAACATTGGCTAGCAAACTTAGTAGGAGGGGTTTCATCTTTATCATATCTATAGAGAGAATTTACCTTTACTACCTGTGGCGGGTTATCAAGACCATGTGTTTCTTCAATAGGTGATGGATTAGAACCATATATTTCTTCAACATGCGGTAAATTAAGACCATGTATTTCTACAATAGGAGGTACATTCTTAACATCTTCAACTTTAATACCCTTTTCTCTCATGGATTTCTTTGCCTCTTGCATATCTTCGGGACTGAGAAATAGAACACCTCTTTTCTTCGGGGTTGGTTTAGGAATAGGCTCAGGAGTTGGCTCAGGAAGTGTCTAATTATTTTCATTTCTCAACATATTATTCAATAGAATTTCAGCTTCATCCGGTGTTCTTTCCCTGAAAACAGAACCATCACAACTATCCAAGTGGTCTCTGGAAGCATCGGTTAGTCCATTATAAAAGATATCAAATATTTCATTTTTCTTAAGAGGATGATCAGGCAAAGCATTAAGTAATTGGAGAAGCCTCCCCCAAGCTTGTGGGAGACTCTCTTCTTCAATTTGCACAAAATTATATATATCCCTTAAAGCAACTTGTTTCTTATGAGCAGGGAAATATTTAGCAGAGAAGTAATAAATCATATCCTGGGGACTACGCACACAACCAGGATCAAGAGAATTAAACCATATCTTAGCATCACCCTTTAATGAGAACGAAAATATTTTAAGGATATAAAAGTAGCTAGTTCTCTCATTGATAACCCACAAGTATATGAGATCGCAACAGTTTTCGATAAGTAAGAGTGTCGAACCCAACGAGGAGCTAAAGGAAGAACAAATATTCCCTCAAGTTCTATCGACCACCGATACAACTCTACGCACGCTTAGCGTTCGCTTTACCTAGGACAAGTATGAAACTAGAAGTACTTTGTAGGTGTTTTCGGATAGGTTTGCAAGATAATAAAGAGAGCGTAAATAAAGAGTAGGGTCTGTTTAGATAAACAAACAACTAAATTAGTTTTAGTAGAGAGCTTTTTGTTACGAGGAAGTTATTTGTCCCTAGGCAATCGACAACTAGACCGGTAATCATTATTGCAATTTTATATGAGGGAGAGGCATAAGCTAACATACTTTCTCTACTTGGATCATATGCACTTATGATTGGAACTCTAGCAAGCATCCGCAACTACTAAAGATCATTAAGGTAAAACCCAACCATAGTATTAAAGCATCAAGTCCTCTTTATCCCATACACAACAACCCCTTACTCGGGTTTGTGTTTCAGTCACTCACGCAACCCACCATAAGCGAATCACGAACATATTGCAACACCCTACAGCGGGGATCCCTCACGCTTGCGCGACACAGAGAGCACCATAGGACAGCACCAATAATAAAACACGCAACTCAAACCAATCATGATCATCAAATAACCATTAGGACAAAACGGATCTACTCAAACATCATAGGCTAGCCATACATCATTGGGAAATAATATATAGTGTTGAGCACCATGTTTAAGTAGAGATTACGGTGGGTAAGAGAGAGGTTACACCACTGCATAGAGGGGGGAAGAGTTGGTGATGATGGCGGTGAAGTTGTTGGTGAAGATTGCGGTGATGATGATGGCCCCCGGTGGCACTCCGGTGCCATCGGAAGCGAGGGGGAGAGAGCCCCCTCCTTCTTCTTCTTCCTTGACCTCCTCCCTAGATGGGAGAAGGGTTTCTCCTCTGGTCCATGGCCTCCATGGCACGGGAGGGGCGAGAGCCCCTTCGAGATTGGATCTGTCTCTATGTCTCTCTCTGTTTCTGCGTTCCCAGATTCTTCCCTTTCACCGTTTCTTATATTCACAGAGATCCATAACTCCGATTGGGCTGAAATTTTAACACGATCTCTATCCGGAAATTAGCTTTCTTGCGGCGAAAGAAGGGCATCAACCGCCTTACGGGGTGGCCACGAGGGTCAGGGGTGCGCCCCTGCCTCGTGGGCTCCTCAAGCATCGTCTCGCGTTGATTTCACTTCCCAAAAATCACATATATTCAAAAAAAAATCTCCGTCTGTTTTTATCCCATTTGGACTCCGTTTGATATGGATTTTCTGCGAAACAGAAAACATGCAACAAACAGGAACTGGCGCTGGGCACTGGATCAATATGTTAGTCCCAAAAATACTATAAAAAGTTGCCAAAAGTATATGAAAGTTGTAGAATATTAGCATGGAACAATCAAAAATTATAGATACGACGTAGACGTATCAGCATCCCCAAGCTTAATTCCTGCTCGCCCTCGAGTAGGTAAATGATAAAAAAGATAATTTTTGATGTGGAATGCTACCTAGCATAATCTTGATCACATATCTAATCATGGTATGAATATTAAGATACGAGTGATTCAAAGCAATAGTCTATCATTTGACATAAAAACAATAACACTTCAAGCCTACTAATAAAGCAATAATGTATTTTCAAAATAACATGGCCAAAGAAAGTTATCCCTACAAAATCATATAGTCTGGCTATGCTCCATCTTCTTCACACAAAATATTCACATCATGCACAACCCCGATGACAAGCCAAGCAATTGTTTCATACTTTTGACGTTCTCAAACCTTTTCAACTTTCACTCAATACATGAGCGTTAGCCATGGACATAGCACTATAGGTGGAATAGAATATGATTGTGGAGGTTGTGTAGAAGAAGACAAAAAAGGAGAAAGCCTCACATTGACACGACTAATCAAAGGGCTATGGAGATGCCCATCAATTGGTGTCAATGTGAGGAGTAGGGATAGCCATGCAACGGATGCACTAGAGCTATAAGTATATGAAAGCTCAAACTGAAACTAAGTGGGTGTGCATCCAACTTGCTTGCTCATGAAGACCTAGGGCATTTGAGGAAGCCCATCATTGGAATATACAAGCCAAGTTCTATAATAAAAATTCCCACTAGTATATGAAAGTGATAACTCAAGAGACTCTCTATATGAAGAACATGGTGCTACTCTGAAGCGCAAGTGTGGTAAACGGATAGTAACATTGCCCCTTCTCTCTTTTTCTCTCAATTTTTTTGTTTTTTTGGGCCTTCTCTTTTTTTGGCCGTTCTCTTTTTTTTCGTCCGGAGTCTCATCCCGACTTGTGGGGGAATCATAGTCTCCATCATCCTTTCCTCACAGGGGAAATGCTCTAATAATGATGATCATCACACTTTTATTTACTTACAACTCAATATTACAACTCGATACAAGGATATGACTCTATATGAATGCCTACGGTGGTGTATCGGGATGTGTAGTGATCTAGCGTAGCAATGACATCAAAAAATGGACAAGCCATGAAAACATCATGCTAGCTATCTTACGATCATGCAAAGCAATATGACAATGAATGCTCAAGTCATGTATATGATGATGATGGAAGTTGCATGGCAATATATCTCGGAATGGCTATGGAAATGCCATGATAGGTAGGTATGGTGGCTGTTTTGAGGAAGATATAATGAGGTTTATGTATGACAGAGCATATCATATCACGGGGTTTGGATGCACAGGCGAAGTTTGCACCAACTCTTGAGGTGAGAAAGGGCAACGCACGGTACCGAAGAGGCTAGCAATGATGGAAGGGTGAGAGTGCATATAATCCATGGACTCAACATTAGTCATAAAGAACTCACATACTTATTGCAAAAAATCTATTAGTCATCGAAACAAAGTACTACACGCATGCTCCTAGGGGGATAGATTGGTAGGAAAAGACCATCGCTCGTCCCCGACCGCCACTCATAAGGAAGACAATCAATAAATACCTCATGCTCCAACTTCGTTACATAACGGTTCACCATAAGTGCATGCTACAGGAACCACAAACCTCAACACAAGTATTTCTACAATCCAAAACTACCCACTAGCATGACTCTAATATCACCATCTTTATATCGCAAAACTATTGCAAGGAATCAAACATATCATATTCAGTGATCTACAGGTTTTATGTAGGATTTTATGACTAACCATGTGAATGACCAATTCCTGTCATCTCTCTAAATAGATATAAGTGAAGCAAGAGAGTTTAATTCTTTCTAAAAAAGATATGCCCACGCTCTAACCAATATAAGTGAAGCAAAAGAGCATTCTACAAATGGCGGTTTTCTATGTAAAGAGAAACAGGCAATCCAAACTTCAAATGATATAAGCGAAGCACATGAAGCATTCTATAAAGCCATACTCAAAATATATAAGTGAAGTGCAATGAGCATTATATAAATCAACCAAGGACTATCTCATACCAGCATGGTGCATAAAATAAAAAAAGAAAACTAAACGCAAAAGACGCTCCAAGATTGCACATATCACATGAACGAAACGAATTCGAAAACATACCGATACTTGTTGAAGAAAGAGGGATGCCTTCCTGGGAATCCCCAAGCTTAGATGCTTGGGTCTCCTTGAATGTTTACTTGGGGTGCCCCGGGCATCCCCAAGCTTGAGCTCTTGCCTCTCTTCCTTCTTCTCACATCGAGACCTTCTCGATCATCGAACACTTCATCCACACAAAACTTCAACAGAAAACTCGGTAAGATCCGTTAGTATAATAAAGCAAATCACTACTCTAAGTACTGTTGCAAACCAATTCATATTTTGTTTTTGCATTGTGTCTACTGTAATATAACTTTTTCATGGCTTAATCCACAGATATGAATTGATAGTTTCATCAAAACGAGCAAACTATGCATCAAAAACAGAATCTGTCTAAAACAGAACAGTCTGTAATAGTCTGAACATTCACCATACTTCTGAAACTTGAAAAATTCTACCAAAATTAGGAACAATAAAAAATTTGTATAGGAAGACAGTGCAAAAAGAATCATAACCATTTGATGCTCCAGCTAAAAATGTAAAATCGTGCACTACAGCCAAAGTTTCTGTCCTGCACCGAACAAACCATCAAGCAAATGTAAACATCCTAAAGGCAAACCTTGGCACATTATTTTTATAATACAATGGAATTGTACAAGGGGATAATTATTTTTGTTGAAAAGTTTCTGTAATCAAGATTCACAAAGTTGCCATGAGCATGAACAAAGTTCAAGGAGCTCTCCCACTTTAACAATGCTTGTCTTTCTTACTTTCACTTTCCTTTTTGAAAAAGTTTTGGGTTCCCCTCTTTATTTTTGTTGTTTTTAAACTATATAAAAGCACTCAACAGAAATAAATGACTCTCTAAAACTTCCGGGTTGTCTCCCTGGCAGCGCTTTCTTTAAAGCCATTAAGCTAGGCATATAGTGCTCAAGTAGTGAATCCGCCCGGATCCCAAGGTATATCAAAGCCAATTTTAATTAGCAGATTTATAATTTAGTAGTGAGCACAAAGTAACATATATCATGCAACAACGAAGTCTAACTCTCTTCCTATGCATCAGAATGTCATAAAAGAACAATTCATGCACACAAAGTAAAGGCCAATGCATAGTATAAATAGTTTCTTGCAATTTGATCATGTGGGAAGCATAGAGAGGTGGAGATATAGTTCCTCTCTCATAATAATTGCAAGTAGGAGCAGCAAGCACATGCATATTATATTCATCAAAATCATCATGTGTAACGGTAAAAGGCAACCCATCAATATAATCCTTAATAAGGGCAGACTTCTCCGATATAGTGTAGTTGGGAGAATTCAAAAAGATAATAGGACTATCATGCGTGGGTGCAATAGCAACAATTTCATGTTTAACATAATGAACTATAGCAAGTTCATCTCCATAAGCATAATTCATATTGGCATCTTGGCCACAAGCATAGCAAGCATCATCAAAAAGGGATATTTCAAGAGAATCAACGGGATCATAATAGTCATCATAGCAATCATCCTTCGGTAAGCACGAAGGGAAATTAAACAATGTATGAGTTGAAGAGTTACTCTCATTAGAAGGTGGGCACAGGTGATCAATCCGCTCTTCCTCCTTTTGTTATTCGCTCTCCTCCTCATCTTTTTCATCCAATGAGCTCACAGTTTCATCAATTTCTTCTTCCATAGACTCCTGCAAAATATTAATATCTTCTTGGACAGCGAAGACTTTCTCAATAAGTGCATCAATATCGTAATTGTATTCATAATTCTCATAACAATATTTAAGGATAGCTAAATTTTCAGGTCTATAAACCGAATCATCAAAGTCTTCAAACTCTTTAAACATAGATTCAATTTCATAAGCACCCATAAAAGAAACAAATTCTTCTATTTGTTCCACATCATAATAATCATATATACCATTAGCATAAGAAGCTAAGGTTTTATTATCATTAAATTCGCATGAAAAGGGAAGGTGTGGAGCCTTCATCCTAGAGCAACAAGTATAATCATATCTCAAGCATAGTTGCCTAGCATACCACTTCAATATATGAATTTGATCCCATAATAGTTTCCCTTTTTGTGTCAAGCGGTAATCCCTAAAGTATTCACGTTGATCCAACATTACTCCCATTACATAATTGAATGGGGTTTTCTCAGGATTATTAAAGTAGTACATAATATCTTTCACATAACCAACATCGAGGGTTTTAGGAGGTTCCCAATCTCCATGAGCAGAAAGTACACCTAATTTTTTTGGTATTTCGTGTTCCATATCCATAACTAAAGATAAAGAATAACTAAGAATAGCAAATAAAAATTACTTAGTGATAAAGCAAACAAGCACACACGAGAATATTCACCCCACGCTACTGCTCCCCGGCAACGATGCCAGAAAAAGGTCTTGATAACCCACAAGTATAGGGGATCGCAACAGTTTTCGATAAGTAAGAATGTCGAACCCAACGAGGAGCTAAAGGCAGAACAAATATTCCCTCAAGTTCTATCGACCACCGATACAACTCTACGCACGCTTAGCATTCGCTTTACCTAGAACAAGTATGAAACTATAAGTACTTTGTAGGTGTTTTCGGATAGGTTTGCAAGATAATAAAGAGAGCGTAAATAAAGAGTAGGGGCTGTTTAGATAAACAAACAACTAAATTAGTTTTAGTAGAGAGCTTTTTGTTACGAGAAAGTTATTTGTCCCTAGGCAATCGATAACTAGACCGGTAATCATTATTGCAATTTTATATGAGGGAGAGGCATAAGCTAACATACTTTCTCTACTTGGATCATATGCACTTATGATTGGAACTCTAGCAAGCATCCGCAACTACTAAAGATCATTAAGGTAAAACCCAACAATAGCATTAAAGCATCAAGTCCTCTTTATCCCATACGCAACAACCCCCTTACTCGGGTTTGTGTTTCAGTCACTCACGCAACCCACTATAAGCGAATCATGAACGTATTGCAACACCCTACAACGGGGATCCCTCATGCTTGCGCAACACAGAGAGCACCATAGGACAGCACCAATAATAAAACATGCAACTCAAACCAATCAGGATCATCAAATAACCATTAGGACAAAACGGATCTACTCAAACATCATAGGATAGCCATACATCATTGGGAAATAATATATAGCTTTGAGCACCATGTTTAAGTAGAGATTACAGCGGGTAAGAGAGAGGTTACACCGCTACATAGAGGGGGGAAGAGTTGGTGATGATGGCAGTGAAGTTGTTGGTGAAGATTGCGGTGATGATGATGGCCCTCGGTGGCACTCCGGTGCCATCGGAAGCGAGGGGGAGAGAGCCCCCCTCCCTCTTCTTCTTCCTTGACCTCCTCCCTAGATTGGAGAAGGGTTTCCCCTTTGGTCCATGGCCTCCATGGCACGGGAGGGGAGAGAGCCCCTCCGAGATTGGATCTGTCTCTCTGTCTCTCTCTGTTTATGCGTTCCCAGATTCTTCCCTTTCACCGTTTCATATATTCCCGGAGATCCGTAACTCCGATTGGGCTGAAATTTTAACACGATCTCTATCTGGAAATTAGTTTTCTTGTGGAGAAAGAAGGGCACCAACCGCCTTACGGGGTGGCCACGAGGGTCAGGGGCGCGCCTGCACCCCTGGGGCGCGCCCCCTGCCTCGTGGGCCCCTCGAGCATCGTCTCGCGTTGATTTCACTTCCCCAAAATCACATATATTCCAAAAAAATCTCTGTCTGTTTTTATCCCGTTTGGACTCCGTTTGATATGGATTTTCTGTGAAACAAAGAACATGCAACAAACAGGAACTGGCACTGGGCAATGGATAAATATGTTAGTCCCAAAAATAGTATAAAAAGTTGCCAAAAGTATATGAAAGTTGTAGAATATTGGCATGGAACAATAAAAAATTATAGATACGACAGAGATATATCACTCATCATTAGTGAATAGGGTGGCTATATCATTTAATTTAGTAAGATGTGCCACAACAATTTCATATTCATAGCCATAAAAAGGATCAGATTGAACCAAAGTAATTATATAAGGATCAATAGAGAATTCATAATCCTTATCCGTAACAAAGATAGGTGAAGTAACATAAGCAGGATCATATTTCATTCTAGCATTCAGAGTTTTTTGTTTAAGCTTACCTAATAATTTCTTAAGATCACTTCTATCATTGCATGCAAGAAAGTCTCTTTTAGTTTCTTCATCCATAACATAGCCCTCAGGCACAACAGGCAATTCATATTTATTAGGAGAGCCTTCATCATCACTTTCATCAATATTATCATTTTCAATAATTTCATTCTCTCTGGCCCTATCAACTTGTTCATCAAGAAATTCTCCAAGTGGCACAATAGTATCAAGCATAGAAGTAGTTTCATCATAAGTATCATGCATAGCAGCAGTGGCATCATTAATAATATGCGACATATCAGAATTAATAGCAGAAGCAGGTTTAGGTGTCGAAAGCTTACTCAAAACAGAAGGTGAATCAAATGCAGAGCTAGATGGAAGTTCCTTACCTCCCCTCGTAGTTGAGGGATTAATTTTTGTTTTCGCGTCTTTCAACTTCTTCATAGTGACAAACACATATAAATCCCAAGTGACTCAAAGAATAGAGACAGAATATTCACAAGTATAGGGGATCACAACCATTTTCGAGGGTAGAGTATTCAACCCAAATTTATTGATTCGACACAAGGGGAGCCAAAGAATATTCTCAAGTATTAGCAACTGAGTTGTCAATTCAACCACACTTGGAAACTTAATATCTGCAGCAAAGTGTTTAGTAGCAAAGTAATATGATAGTAGTGGTATGTCACACCCTAGCTAGTCCATGCATTAGAGTGTGCATCATGTTTACTTTTCATCAGAAACTTGAATTGGGGAAGGCAGAACCCCCAGCACCCCTTTTGAAATCAACTAGGGTTTACTAAAAATAATTTCAATGAACCTGAAATGCCCTTCTAAAATGTTCACCCTCTTTGTCTTAGGTTAGAACCTCTGGCAAAATTGGTGCACAATTTTCTAGGTCAACAGAAGGTCATTGAATTAAATGATAAGTATTTGAATTTGGGCATTTAAATGCTATAAAATAATTTAAATGCTCAAATAATTCTGGGAGTAAATGTTTCCTGTTGGAAATAACCTAAACAGAGGCTACATTTATTTTCAGGATTTTTGGAAACGTTTTAGTATTTTTATTAAAGCTAAATAGTTGCAGTTAAATAGAAAACAGAAACTAAAGCAAAAAAAGGAGAAAGAAGCCCACCTGGGCCTTACCTGGCTCAGCCCAGCCTACTGGCTCGGCCAGTCACCCCCTACCTCGCGCCAGGAGGCAGGGGCGCGTGCTCGCCGCGCGCCGGCCACGCGCCGGCCACCTCCTGCTCCTGCCGACGCCAGGAGACGCCCTGAGGACGCCACGCGACCCCCACGTCTCCCTCTCATCCTCTCTCACTCTCCCCCTCGTCTCCCTCATCCTCTCCCGCGATGGCCGAGCGCGTCCCTCGCTGCCGATCGCCGTAGTCGCCGCCAGAGACCTCCCCTCGCCCCTCCGACGAGCCCATCAGCTCCGCCTCGACTCCCTCGTCCTCCCCACTGAGCCACGCTTCGCCGGAAGCCCTGCAACGCTGCCTTCGCCCTCGTCTTCAACCTCGGGCATCCGAGATCGCCGGCGACCCCACCGCGTCTCCAGCCCGTCCCCGAGCCCGCTAACCCCCTCTCCGACCCTGCTGTTAGCTCCTCTTCCTCTTCCCCTAGCTCCCGTGCTCGTTCGGCCCCTGTAGCCGCCGTTTCCACCGCACCCGAGAGCTCCGAGCCGCCGGCCATGGCGCCGTTGTGGCCAGAGCCACAGTGGCTCGAAGCCAAGCCCGCCATTGTGCTCAGTGCAGCACCAGGAACCCGTAGCCACCACCAGCTCTTCCTCCCGTGCACCGTAGCGTTGAAACCGACCTCGCCCGAACTCCGGCCGCCGCCACGAGCTCGATTCCGGCGAGCTCGCTCCACCCCAGCTCCTCACACTTGCTCCATTAGATGCGCGAGAGCCTGGGCTTCGCACGGGTGGTCTCCACCGTCGATTTGGTCGCCGAAGGGCGTTTTCCGAGCCACGCCGCCGTCTCGGGCCTCGCCGGCGTCGAGCCGCCGGCGAGTTGACCCAGTTTGACCCCTGGGTGGGGCCAGGTAGACCCCCCTGAGTCTATGACAGGTGGGCCCGGTCTGTTAACTAATTTAGGTTTAGTTTTAATTAATTTTAATTAAATCAGTCACTGACATGTGGGCCCAGGCCCCACTGACAGCTAATTACTGTTAATCTAATTCTGCTAATTAACTAAGAGGCTGACAGAAGGGACCCACCAGTTAGGTTTGACCTGGGCTGGCGCCTTTGACCTGCTTAGGTCAGCATGACGCAATGCTGACGCAGTAATGCATTTTCTGGATTTATTTTTATTCAGGAAATTCCAAAAAATGTTTAAAACTTCTAAAATTCATAGAAATTCAACCGTAACTCCAATGAAATAATTTATATATGAAAAATTATCAGAAAAATTCAATCTATCCACCTGTAATGGTTTCATGCATGACAAAACAAGTTACCTTGCTGTTTAGGCAGAATAAGGAAATGCACTATTAAGGCCATGTTTAATGAGCTAATATTTGAATCTTTGATTCAAATGACTTCATCCCTTTCTATTCTAGCTTGCATTAGGCCAAGACACAATCATATTGCCATGTCATAGCATGCATCATATTGTTGCATATCGTCATGTGTTGATTGTGTTTCGATGTGTTCTTCGTGGTAGGTTCTGCCTCCGAGGATATTCACGAGTATCCAACTGAAGGGCAGTATCCCGCTACCACTCCATCAGGCAAGCAACCATTGATCATTCCGATACAAACTCATGTTCTCGCTTCTGCTCTGTTTACTGCATTAAGACAATGCGATTCAAACTGCTGTGTGCTACGGTAGTTGAACCCTTATCCTCTGCATGACCTGTCATTGCCACAGTAACTAGATGAAACCCACTAGCATGTGTAGGAGTTGATTGAGCCATGTATGTGATTCCTACCTTGCTATGCCTGCTATGCTTAGAGTTGTGTCAGGTCTGGTTCATCTGGGTGATGGGCTAGAGTGAAATGCTTATGTCGGTAATATGAGGGATGTGTTGAACATGTTTTGGTAAAGGTATCGATGAGAGGCCATGTAGGAGTACATGGTGGGTTGTTTCATTGAGGTCGTCCCTAAGAACTGAGATCTGTATGCGTGATTTAAGATTCAGCTACTACCACACATTGGGCCCTGAAATATGACCCCGCTCGACTTACAGACCCCTCTCGCCTCTGTTCAGGAGTTGCAACTAGTTTCTGGTGTTTGTAGGACATGTGTTGGCGGCCGTGCGTAGCGCTGACCCTAGGGGTGGGCTATGATGCGGTAGATACACTGTGGCCGGGTATGCCGGGCGCCCGTTTGGCGTCTCGGGACCCTGTACACATCGTTTGGGGCCGTTGAGGACACCCCGGCCGGATTTCCTTGCGGATGGAACCTGAATAGGCGATAAACCTGAACTAGAGACTTGTGAGGTTAGTCAGGTCGTGGTCTACACCCACGTCGGTTTTCGCTTGAAGTCTGCCGAGCACATGTCGTGTGCAGACGCTAAGTGGTGGAAACATGTGTGACGAAGTACACCCCTGTAGGGTATAAAACTATTCGAATAGCCGCGTCTGCGGTAAAGGACTACTTGGTTGCCTATACAGTTCATAGACAAGTTAATGGATACTACTAAAAGACTCAAGATAAGTGTGAGTACCGAGGATGGCCCTCTCATAGGATGACGAGGGAGGATCCCCGGTGGAGTATTGTGTTGGTGAGTAGTGGACTCATGTGTGAAAACTATTTTACTAGAGAGGTTCCGTAGGATAGCTTAGCCAAGAGTCAAAGCTAGCTTGCTGCATCAACCCCACCACCTTCTTGAGAATAAGCATGTATAGTAGGTTCTGATGTAAGACTTGCTGAGTACCTTTGTACTCATGTTTGCTTATTTATTGTTTTCAGACGACAACACTGCCCCCTCCGATGGGTTTTATGTAGACCTTGACGTTGACGAGTGACTAGCCACCCAGGTGGTGATCCTGGCCATGGAGGGCCCTATGTAGATAGACAGGCTTCGAGAAGCCTTCTTTCTTTCTAGAGTCTGTACTCAGACTAGTTGCTTCCGCATGTGCTTGTATGACTGTATGACTTGAGTGTCGGGTCATGTGACCCCTATCTGTATGAACATGTTATGTATGGCTCTCTGGAGCCTTTAAATAAAGTACTTGAGTTGTAGAGTTTTGTTGTGATGCCATGTTGTATGTACTCATATCGGGCATATTGTGTGTATGATTGAAATGCTTGGTATGAGTGGGATCCGACAATCTAGTTGTTTATCCTTGGCAGCCTTTCTTATGGGGAAATGTAGTCTAGTGTTCCTCGAGCCATAGTAGTCTGCTACAGCCTGGTTCACCGGAGTCCTGCTAGCCCAGCACTACTGTTCAGGACACTTGACTGGTCGGCATGTGTTTCACTTCGTCCCTATGTCTGTCCCTTCGGGGAAATGTCACGCGGTGACTTCCGGAGTCCTGCCTAGCCTGCTACAGCTCGGGATCCCCAGAGTCCTGTTAGCCCAGTGCTACAGCCCGGAATCACTCGTTGATGACCGACATGCTCGATGTGATTCATGTATGCCTGTCTCCATAGGTTTGTGCCGCTTTGGGTTCACGACTAGCGATGTCGGCCCGGATTCTCTGTCATATGGATGCTAGCGACACTATCATATACATGAGCCAAAAGGCGCAAACGGTCCCAGGCCATGGTAAGGCGACACCCTTGGGATACCGTGCGTGAGGCCACAAAGTGATATGAGGTGTTACCGGCTAGATCGATGTGACTTGGAATCGGGGTCCTGACAGTGTTGGCATCAGAGCCGGACTGCCTGTCGGTTCGTTGAGCCAAACTGGTCGATGTCGAGTCTAGAAATGCTTTAGTTATATGCAGGGGAATTGATTGTGGGAGGGAACGTAAGGTTCTTTTACTCCTTTACCTATGCCTCTGATCTGAGTCATTCTCTCCTCATTCAACGTGGGTTAAGGACTAGGCTCTCTTCTTCTATCAGGTTCACGTGTTACTAATCCGTAGTAGCTTATAGGATTGTTGTTACAAGTCCCAGTTCAGTTTCTATTATTCTTAGTATGTTGCTAATTGAATCAGAACCTTGATATGATGTTGTTGAGTGGTATTGTGAACTGTTGTGGATGTCTCAAATCTTTTTCTGAGCATTTACAGCCGTTATGCTGTCCAATTTTCCCTAGAAATTCTGATGTCTTTGCCTTGTGGTTGTGCTTTCAGATGGCCAACCGTGTTCATAACCAAGTGGTTCGCCTGACCAGGTGCCTCGACGTGCCCGGTCATACTGCTATGTTAGTCCGGGTCATGATCGAGACGGGTTACCGTTGGTATCCCGAATACACCGTCGAAGAGCAGTTCCGCGACTTTAATCAAAGCCAGTATTTCTGCACTGTCAGGATATTTCCTTCTTATCCTGGATCTACCGAGCCCCTTCACTGTTCCTATGGACTCGGGGTTACCGTTGAGATGGCTGTGCAGGATGCTGCCTATTCCATGATGACCATCTTGCGAGTCCGGACTGGCCTGCTTCGGAACACCGACTTCCGTTACATGCCAGCTTCACTTCCGGGAGCGCAAGGGTATCTTCAGGCTATCTATGCTGACTCCACTCAGGAGGACTCATTAACTCGTACCACTGCCGAGATGCTCGAAGATAAGGACCGAGAGAATCGGGCCTTGAGGCTGGAGCTTTTCAATACCCGTGCTGATCATTGGGCCACATTGACTCGGTTTGCACCTGCGGTGCAAGCTGGATGTATGGATACAAGGGATCTGTACCCTGTGAGATCAGCTCTGCCAGACATGGTGGATTGGCGTGATGTGGGAGGCATCACCCCACCCCGTGGTCCCCGCAGGCCACCGTTTGTTGGTCCAAGACCTCATCCTAGCCCCTATGGTCCACAGGCTCCTCAGGACTGTCTGTTTCCGGATGGTCACGTTGAACTTCCAGGCTATGGAGGTGACTTCTATGAGGACTACTACGGAGCTGTCTGAGTTAGTAATAGTACCACTAGTATTGTAGTAGTTGTATTTCCACTGTCCTGTGTGACTTATGGAATATGACTTTGCGTGTAATCGACTCCGGAGGTGTAGACAAATAATGTATAGGAGCTTGGAATGCCTCCGATGAGATGTAACGTCTTTCATCATAGTTGTACTGTAGCCTGGGCTTGTACTAAAGTATGTATGATATGTATGACCGTTGGTATATATATGGCAGTTTTATATTACCATGACATACGGATGAACATCTCTGCATTTCGTGTTATCCATTACATTCTGCACTTCCTTGCTAAGTTTGAGCCATCCTTGTCTAAACCGTTATCTTGTTTTCTCCTAGGATGGTCAACACCCGCAGCAACCCTGCTGCCCCGGAGCAGGGGGAAGCCAGTGCAGCTAGAGGTGAAAATCTGCCTCACCCGCCTTCTCTGGCCAAAGTAATGCTGGAGGCGGAAAGAAACAAGCGTGAGACTAACCGCCTGCTGGAGCGGATTGAGCAGAACACTGCATGCCACCCACGAAATGACTTGGTGTCAATCAATGACTTTATCAAGCTGTACCCACCAAAGTTTAACCATTTCGTCGAGCCCCTCAACGCGGATGACTGGCTTCGCAGCATCACCCACAAGCTATGTTCTGCCAACGTAGCCGAAGCCGACAAGGTTACTTATGTTGCCTATCACCTCGAAGGCCCTGCTAGCCTTTGGTGGGAAAACTTCGAAGCTATGCGCCCGGTCGGTCAAATCACTACTTGGGATGAATTCAGTGAGGCTTTCCGTGAGCATCACATTCCGGAAGGTCTCATGGATCGCAAGAGGGAGGAGTTCTGCAACTTCACCCAAGGAAGGCTGACTGTGGATGCATATAGTCGTGAATTTGGGAATCTGGCACGCTATGCCCCTGAAGAGGTTTCTACTGACGCTAAGAAGCAGGCAAGGTTCCGCAAGGGACTTAGCCCTGAGCTTCGCCGCGATCTCCGTCTGCACGAGTGCACATCCTTTCAGAAGTTGGTCAATAAAGCCATTAGTGCTGAGACAAGCCAGACTGATTATGACGCTTCACGCAAGCACTCCCGTGATTTTGGCTCTTCATCCGGCTCTGGAGCTCAGAAGCGCCGGGTGTGGATTCCAAGCACGGCACTGCCACCCAGTTTCATCCCGAGGCCATCCTTTGAGGCGCCTCGTCCTAACCAACAATTTGCACCGTCCAAGCCCTATGGTGGCCCCGCTGCTAATGCTGCTCCACGCCCCAATGTGGTGACATGCTTCAAGTGTGGAGAGCCGGGTCACTATAGTCGAGAGTGTCCCCAAAACAACAACCCCAATCAAACTGGAAAGTCTGTTGGCCGTGGTAAGCCCGCGGGAAAGACTTTCTACGCCAAGCCGGCCACCACTGCACGTGGCCATGTCAATTATGTTTCATCCGAGGAGGCTCATGAGGATCCTAACGTCGTCCTTGGTACGCTCCTTGTTAACTGCCATCCGGCATCTGTTCTTTTCGATACTGGAGCATCTCATTCATTCATATCCGAGAACTATGCTCGATTGCATAACACGACATTCTGTGACATGCCCACTTCCATGGTAATTCAAACCCCTGGTTCCAAATGGCAAACTTCTAGAGTAAGCCATGGGAACGAAATTCTTGTCGATAGACTTGTCTTCCTTGCATCCTTAATAGCTCTCAAGTCCTCCGACATAAACATCATCTTGGGTATGGACTAGATGTCAGCTCATTACGCTAAGATCGATTGTGCCACCAGAACCGTTCAACTTACTCACCCCTCGGGCAAGACAGTTAACGTCTTAACTCGAGTGGCCAAGCGCCAACTTTACTCCCTAAATGCCAACCCCCTTCCAGACCTTGAGGATGTTCCGGTAGTCCGAGATTTTCCGGATGTCTTTCCAGAAGAATTGCCAGGTGTTCCACCTGACAGGGATGTCGAGTTTGTGATAGACCTTGTTCCAGGAACCATTCCAATTTCTAGAAGACCCTACAAGATGGCACCCCTAGAACTAGCCGAGCTTAAGAACCAACTCGATGAGTCCTTAAACAAGGGTTTCATCCGTCCTAGTTCCTCTCCTTGGGCTTGCCCCGTCCTCTTCGTCAAGAAGAAGGATGGAACGGATCGAATGGTTGTGGATTACCGACCTGTCAACTTGGTCACCATCAAGAACAAATACCCGCTTCCCAGGATCAACGATCTGTATGATCAGCTCGCTGGATCCTCAGTCTTCTCCAAGATGGATTTGAGGTTGGGTTACCATCAAATCAAAATCAGAAACAGGGACATTCCCAAAACGGCCTTTGTTACTCGTTATGGCCAATACGAGTACACCGTCATGTCCTTCGGTTTAACCAATGCCCCGACTACTTTTTCTCGGTTAATGAACTTAGTCTTCATGAGTACTTGGATAAATTCATCGTAGTATACCTCGATGACATACTCATCTACTCCAAGAATGAAGAGGAACATGCCGAACATCTAAGGCTGGTATTGATGAAACTTCGAGAGCATCGCCTTTATGCCAAATTCTCCAAGTGTGAATTTTGGTTGCCAGAAGTGACCTATCTAGGCCATGTAATCTCTGGTAAGGGTATTGCTGTCAATCCCGAGCGAGTTCAAGCCGTCCTTGATTGGACTCCACCTGAGACGGTCAAGCAAGTTCGGAGCTTCCTTGGCTTAGCGAGCTATTGCCGCCGCTTCGTCGAGAATTTCTCCAAGGTTGCTAAACCTCTAACTGAACTCCTCAAGAAAGATAAAAAGTTCGAGTGGACTCCACAGTGCGAGATCAATTTTCAAGAACTGAAAAGACGCCTGACATCTGCCCCCGTACTGGTACCACCAGACTTCTCCAAGGACTTTATTATCTATTGCGACGCCTCGCGACAAGGACTAGGTTGCATACTCATGCAAGATCGTCAGGTAATTGCCTATGCTTCACGGCAATTACACCCACATGAGGAAAATTATCCTACACATGATCTAGAGCTTGCAGCTGTAGTCCATGCACTTAAAACCTGGCAACATTACCTTCTCGGTAATCGTTGGGAGATCTTCACCGATCACCAAAGTTTGAAATATATCTTCACCCAACCAGATTTGAATATCAGGCAAACACATTGGGTCAAGTTGATCTCGGATTACGACTTAGGAATAACTTACACCCCGGGCAAAGCCAATGTCATGGCTGATGCGCTAAGCCGTAAGTCCTATTGTAACAACCTGATGTTACAACAAAGTCAACCACTTCTCCATGAGGAATTTCGTAAGCTTAATATTCACATTGTTCCTCGAGGATTCCTATCCACCCTGGTGGCGAAACCTACCCTTATGGATCAAATCATAGCTGCCCAGAAGCGTGATAAGGGCATATCTCGGATTAAGGAAAACATCGCTAGCGGAGTTGCTAAATGTTTCTCCATGGATGAGCAAGGTGCTGTCTTCTTCGAGAACCGTCCGGTGGTTCCCAAGAAACAACATCTACGCCAGTTGATCCTTAAGGAAGCTCATGAATCCCCTCTCACCATTCATCCCGGTAGTACTAAAATGTATCAAGACCTACGCCAGAGGTTTTGGTGGACTAGGATGAAGAGAGAAATCGCTCAATACATTACTAGCTGCGACGTTTGTCGTCGTGTTAAAGCAGAGCATCAACGGCCTACTGGCACCCTTCAACCTTTGGCTATTCCTGTATGGAAATGGGATAAAATTAGTATGGATTTCATCACTGGGTTTCCCAGGACCAAGAGAGGGAATAATGCCATCTTCGTCGTGATCGACCGACTTTCCAAAGTAGCCCACTTTCTACCTGTTCATCAGAGTATCACCGCTAGCCAGCTAGCCGATTTATACATCTCCTGAATAGTGTCCCTTCATGGTGTTCCATTGGAAATTAACTCAGACCGTGGGAGTCTCTTCACCTCTCGATTTTGGGAAAGTTTCCAAAATGCTATGGGAACTCGTCTCTCTTTTTTCACCGCCTTCCATCCTCAATCAAGTGGTCAAGTAGAGCGAGTCAATCAAATTCTGGAAGATATGCTCCGAGCTTCTGTTATCTCGTTCGGAATGAGTTGGGAGAAATGCCTTCCATTCGCGGAGTTTGCTTATAACAATAGTTATCAAGCTAGCTTGGGCAAAGCTCCTTTCGAAGTTCTCTATGGACGAAAATGTCGAACGCCTCTTAACTGGTCAGAAACCGGGGAAAGACAACTCTTTGGCCCGGATATGATTCAGGAAGCAGAAGAGCAGGTTCGCGTTATTCATGAGAAATTGAAAACAGCCCAATCTCGTCAAAAGAGTCAATATGATCGTAAACATAAGCCTATGACTTATGAAGTCGACGAGAAGGCTTACCTTCGGGTTACTCCGTTAAAGGGAACCCATCGTTTCGGTATCAAAGGCAAATTGGCTCCTCGTTACATTGGACCCTTTCGCATTCTTGCCAAACGAGGAGAAGTTGCCTACCAATTGGAACTACCTCCGCATCTTTCCAGAGTTCACGATGTCTTCCACGTTTCACAACTCAGGCGTTGCTTCGCGGATCCTATCCGTGGAGTGGACCACGAAACGCTTGATCTACAAGATAACCTCTCTTATCGGGAATATCCCGTTCGTATCCTTGATCAAGCTGAGCGTACCACTCGACATCATAATATCAAGTTTCTCAAGGTTCAATGGTCACATCATTCCGAGGAAGAAGCCACTTGGGAAAGGGAGGATCGTCTTCGACTCGAGTACCCCACCTTCTTTCCAGAGGATCCTAAATCTCGGGACAAGATTCTTTTGAGTGGGGGTGAGTTGTCACACCCTAGCTAGTCCATGCATTAGAGTGTGCATCATGTTTACTTTTCATCAGAAACTTGAATTGGGGAAGGCAGAACCCCGAGCACCCCTTTTGAAATCAACTAGGGTTTACTAAAAATAATTACAATGAACCTGAAATGCCCTTCTAAAATGTTCACCCTCTTTGTCTTAGGTTAGAACCTCTGGCAAAATTGGTGCACAATTTTCTAGGTCAACAAAAGGTCATTGAATTAAATCATAAGTATTTGAATTTGGGCATTTAAATGCTATAAAATAATTTAAATGCTCAAATAATTCTGGGAGTAAATGTTTCCTGTTGGAAATAATCTAAACAGAGGCTACATTTATTTTCAGGATTTTTGGAAACATTTTAGTATTTTTATTAAAGCTAAACAGTTGCAGTTAAATAGAAAACAGAAACTAAATCAAAAAAAGGAGAAAGAAGCCCACCTGGGCCATACCTGGCTCGGCCCAGCCTACTGGCTCGGCCAGTCACCCCCTACCTCGCGCCAGGAGGCAGGGGCGCGTGCTCGCCGCGCGCCGGCCACGCGCCGGCCACCTCCTGCTTCTGCCGACGCCGGGAGACGCCCTGAGGACGCCACGCGACCCCCACGTCTCCCTCTCATCCTCTCTCACTCTCCCCCTCGTCTCCCTCATCCTCTCCCGCGATGGCCGAGCACGTCCCTCGCCGCAGATCGCCGTAGTCGCCGCCAGAGACCTCCCCTCGCCCCTCCGATGAGCCCATCAGCTCCGCCTCGACTCCCTCATCCTCCCCACCGAGCCACGCTTCGCCGGAAGCCCTGCAACACCGCCTTCCCCCTCGTCTTCAACCTCGGGCATCCGAGATCGCCGGCGACCGCACCGCGTCTCCAGCCCGTCCCCGAGCCCGCTAACCCCCTCTCCGACCCCGTTGTGAGCTCCTCTTCCTCTTCCCCTAGCTCTCGTGCTCGTTTGGCCCCTGTAGCCGCCGTTTCCACCGCACCCGAGAGCTCCGAGCCGCCGGCCATGGCGCCGTCGTGGCCAGAGCCACAGTGGCTCAAAGCCAAGCCCTCCGTTGTGCTCAGTGCAGCACCAGGAACCCGTAGCCACCACCAGCTCTTCCTCCCGTGCACCATAGCGTCGAAACCGACCTCGCCCGAACTCCGGCCGCCGCCACGAGCTCGATTCCGGCGAGCTCGCTCCACCCCAGCTCCTCACACTTGCTCCATTGGATGCGCGAGAGCCTAGGCTTTGCACGGGTGGTCTCCGCCATCGATTTGGTCGCCGGAGGGCGTTTTCCGAGCCGCACCGCCATCTCGGGCCTCGCCGGCGTCGAGCCACCGGCGAGTTGACCCAGTTTGACCCCTGGGTGGGGCCAGGTAGACCCCCCTGAGTCTATGACAGGTGGGGTCGGTCTGTTAACTAATTTAGGTTTAGTTTTAATAAACTTTAATTAAATCAGTCACTGACATGTGGGCCCAGGCCCCACTGACAGCTAATTAGTGTTAATCTAATTCTGCTAATTAACTGAGAGGCTGACAGAAGGGGCACACCAGTCAGGTTTGACCTGGGCTGGCGCCTTTGACCTGCTGAGGTCAGCGCAATGCTGACGCAGTAATGCATTTTCTGGATTTATTTTTATTCAGGAAATTCCAGAAAATGTTTAAAACTTCTAAAATTCATAGAAATTCAACCGTAACTCCAAATGAAATAATTTATATATGAAAAATTATCAGAAAAATTCAATCTATCCATCTGTAATGGTTTCATGCATGACAAAACAAGTTTACCTTGCTGTTTAGGCAGAATAAGGAAATGCATTATTAAGGCCATGTTTAATGACCTAATATTTGAATCTTTGATTCAAATGAGTTCATCCCTTTCTATTCTAGCTTGCATTAGGCCAAGACACAATCATATTGCCATGTCATAGCATGCATCATATTGTTGCATATCGTCATGTGTTGATTGTGTTTCGATGTGTTCTTCGTGGTAGGTTCTGCCTCCGAGGATATTCACGAGTATCCAACTGAAGGGCAGTATCCCGCTACCACTCCATCAGGCAAGCAACCATTGATCATTCCGATACAAACCCATGTTCTCGCTTCTGCTCTTGTTTACTGCATTAAGACAACGCGATTCAAACTGCTGTGTGCTATGGTAGTTGAACCCTTATCCTCTGCATGACCTGTCATTGCCATAGTAACTAGATGAAACCCACTAGCATGTGTAGGAGTTGATTGAACCATGTATGTGATTCCTACCTTGCTATGCCTGCTATGATTAGAGTTGTGTCAGGTCTGGCTCATCTGGGTGATGGGCTAGAGTGGAATGCTTATGTCGGTAATATGCGGGATGTGTTGAACATGTTTTGGTAAAGGTATCGATGAGAGGCCATGTAGGAGTACATGGTGGGTTGTTTCATTGAGGCCGTCCCTAAGAACTGAGATCTATATGCGTGATTTAAGATTCAGCTACTACCACACATTGGGCCCTGAAATATGACCCCGCTCGACTTACCGACCCCTCTCGCCTCTGTTCAGGAGTTGCAACTAGTTTCTGGTGTTTGTAGGACATGTGTTGGCGGCCGTGCGTAGCGCTGACCCTAGGGGTGGGCTATGATGCGGTAGATACACTATGGCCGGGTATGCCGGGCGCCCGTTTGGTGTCTCGGGACCCTGTACACATCGTTTGGGGCTGTTGAGGACACCCCGGCCGGATTTCCTTGCGGATGGAACCTGAATAGGCGATAAACCTGAACTAGAGACTTGTGAGGTTAGTCAGGTCATGGTCTACACCCACGTTGGTTTTCGCTTGAAGTCTGCCAAGCACATGTCGTGTGCAGACGCTAAGTGGTGGAAACATGTGTGACGAAATACACCCCTGCAGGGTATAAAACTATTTGAATAGCCGCGTCCGTGGTAAAGGACTACTTGGTTGCCTATACAGTTCATAGACAAGTTAATGGATACTACTAAAAGACTCAAGATAAGTGTGAGTACCGAGGATGGCCCTCTCGTAGGATGACGAGGGAGGATCCCCGGTGGAGTATTGTGTTGGTGAGTAGTGGATTCGTGTGCGAAAACTATTTTACTAGAGAGGTTCCGTAGGATAGCTTAGCCAAGAGTCAAAGATGGCTTGCTGCATCAACCCCACCACCTTCTTGAGAATAAGCATGTATAGTAGGTTCTGATGTAAGACTTGCTGAGTACCTTTGTACTCATGTTTTCTTATTTATTGTTTTCAGACGACAACACTGCCCCCTCCAATGGGTTTTATGTAGACCTTGACGTCGACGAGTGACTAGCCACCCAGGTGGTGATCCTGGCCATGGAGGGCCCTATGTAGATAGACAGGCTTCGAGAAGCCTTCTTTCTTTCTAGAGTCTGTACTCAGACTAGTTGCTTCCGCATGTGCTTGTATGACTGTATGACTTGAGTGTCGGGTCATGTGACCCCTGTCTGTATGAACATGTTATGTATGGCTCTCTGGAGCCTTTAAATAAAGTACTTGAGTTGTAGAGTTTTGTTGTGATGCCATGTTGTGTGTACTCATATCAGGCATATTGTGTGTATGATTGAAATGCTTGGTATGAGTGGGATCCGACAATCTAGTTGTTTATCCTTGGTAGCCTTTCTTATGGGGAAATGTAGTCTAGTGTTCCTCGAGCCATAGTAGTCCGCTACAGCCCGGTTCACCGGAGTCCTGCTAGCCCAGCACTACTGTTCAGGACACTTGACTGGCCGGCATGTGTTTCACTGCGTCCCTATGTCTGTCCCTTCAGGGAAATGTCACACGGTGACTTCCGGAGTCCTGCCTAGCCCGCTACAGCCCGGGATCCCCGGAGTCCTGTTAGCCCAGTGCTATAGCCCGAAATCACTCGTTGATGACCGACATGCTCGATGTGATTCATGTATGTCTGCCTCCATAGGTTTGTGCCGCTTTGGGTTCACGACTAGCCATGTCGGCCCGGGTTCTCTGTCATATGGATGCTAGCGACACTATCATATACGTGAGGCAAAAGGCGCAAACGGCCCGGGCCATGGTAAGGAGACACCCGTGGGATACCGTGCGTGAGGCCGCAAAGTGATATGAGGTGTTACCGGCTAGATCGATGTGACTTGGAATCGGGGTCCTGACATGGTAACGGTGGTAAAAGGTAACAATAGCAAAAGTAATATTTTTGCTGTTTTGTAGTGATGATAACAATAGCAACGGAAAAGTAAATAAGCGAAGAACAATATATGGAAAGCTCGTAGGCATTGGATCGGTGATAGAGAATTATGCCGGATGTGGTTCATCATGTAACAATCATAACATAGGGTGACACAGAACTAGCTCCAATTCATCAATGTAGTGTAGGCATGTATTCCGAATATAGTCATACGTGCTTATGGAAAAGAACTTGCATGACATCTTTTGTCCTACCCTCCCGTGGCAGCGGGGTCCTAGCGGAAACTAAGGGATATTAAGGCCTCCTATTAATAGAGTACCAGACCAAAGCATTAACACAAGGTGAATACATGAACTCCTCAAACTACGGTCATCACCGGGAGTGGTCCTGATTATTGTCACTTTGGGGTTGCCGGATCATAACACATAGTAGGTGAGTATAGACTTGCAAGATAGGATAAAGAACTCACATAGATTCATGAAAACATAATAGGTTCAGATCTGAAATCATGGCACTCGGGCCCTAGTGACAAGCATTAAGCATAGCAAAGTCATAGCAACGTCAATCTCAGAACATAGTGGATACTAGGGATCAAACCCTAACAAAACTAACTTGATTACATGATAAATCTCATCCAACCCATCACCGTCCAGCAAGCCTACGATGGAATTACTCACACACGGCGGTGAGCATCATGAAATTGGTGATGGAGGATGGTTGATGATGACGACAGCGACGGATTCCCCTCTCCGGAGCCCCGCACGGACTCCAGATCTGCCCTCCTAAGAGAGTTTAGGGCTTGGTGACGGCTCCGTATCGTAAAACACGATGAATCCTTCTCCTTTTTTCTCCCTGAACACGAATATATGGAGTTGGAGTTGAGGTCGGTGGAGCTCCAGGGGGCCCACAAGGCAGGGGGCGCACTGGGGGGGGGGGGGCAGGTGCGCCCCCACCCTCGTGGCTAGGGTGTGGGCCCCCTGGCCTTGATTCTTTGCCAGTATTTTTTATTATTTCCAAAAATAGTCTCCATGGAGTTTCAGGTCATTCCGAGAACTTTTGTTTCTGCACATAAATAACACCATGGCAATTCTGCTGAAAACAGCGTCAATCCGGGTTAGTTCCATTCAAATCATGCAAGTTAGAGTCCAAAACAAGGGCAAAAGTGTTTGTAAAAGTAGATACGACGGAGACGTATCAGTCACGTAGTGATGATTACTCCCTGGTTTAGTGCGGCATGCTTTACAACTTAGAATCGGGGCTCCAAAAAGCGTTTTGAGCAGCACGGAGCATATGAGATGTTCCAAGAGCTGAAAATGGTTTTCCACGCTAATGCCCGAGTCGAGAGATATGAAGTCTCTGACAAGTTCTACAGTTGTAAGATGGAGGAAAATAGTTCTATCAGCGAGCATATACTCAAAATGTCTGGGTTGCACAACCGCTTCTCTTAGCTGGGAGTTAACCTTCCAGATGAATCAGTCATTGACAAGATCCTCCAGTCGCTTCCACCTAGCTACAAGAGCTTTGTGATGAACTACAATATGCAAGGGATGGAGAAGTCCATTCCTGAGTTATATTCAATGCTGAAATCAGCGGAGGTGGAAATCAAAAAGGAACATCAAGTGTTGATGGTGAATAAGACCACTAGTTTCAAGAAAGGCAAGGTTAAGAAGAACTTCAAGAAGGACGGCAAGGGAGTTGCCGCACTCGGTAAGACAGTTGCCGGGAAGAAGCCAAAGAATGGACCCAAGCCTGAGACTGAATGCTTTTATTGCAAGGGAAATGGTCACTGGAAGCGGAACTGCCCCAAGTACTTAGCGAGTAAGAAGGCCGGCAACACCAAAGGTATATATGATATACATGTTATTGATGTGTACCTTACCAACACTCGTAGTAGCTCCTGGGTATTTGATACCGATGCGGTTGCTCATATTTGTAACTCAAAACAGGAGCTGCGGAATAAGGGGAGACTGGCAAAGGACGAGGTGATGATGCACGTCGAGAATGGTTCCAAGGTCGATGTGATCGCCGTCGGCACGCTGCCTCTACATCTATCTTCAAGATTAGTTTTAAACCTCAATAATTATTATTTAGTACCAGCTTTGAGCATGAACATTGTATCAGGATCTCGTTTAATGTGAGATGGCTACTCATTTAAATCCGAGAATAATGGTTGTTCTATTTATATGAGAGATATGTTTTATGGTCATGCCCCGCTGGTCAATGGTTTATTTTTATTGAATCTCGAACGTGATGTTACACATATTCATAGTATGAATGCCAAAAGATGTAAGGTTGGTAATGATAGTCCCACATACTTGTGGCACTGTCGCCTTGGTCACATTGGTATCAAATGCATGAAGAAACTCCATGCAGATGAACTTTTGGAGTCTCTTGATTATGAATCATTTGACACGTGTGAACCATGCCTCATGGGAAAAATGACCAAGACTCCGTTCTTCGGAACAATGGAGCGAGCAACCAATTTATTGGAAATCATACATACTGATGTTTGCGGTCCAATGAGCGTTGAGGCTCGCGGTGGCTATTGTTATGTTCTCGCCCTCGCTGATGACTTAAGTAGATATGGGTATGTCTACTTAATGAAACACAAGTCTGAGACCTTTGAAAAGTTCAAGGAATTTCAGAGTGATGTAGAGAATCAACGTGACAGGAAAATAAAGTTCTTACGATCAGATCATGGAGGGGAATATTTGAGTCACGAGTTTGGCACGCACTTAAGGAAATGTGGAATTGTTTCACAACTCACGCCGCCTAGAACACCTTAGCATAATGGTGTGTCCAAACGTCGTAATCGCACTTTACTGGATATGGTGCGATCTATGATGTCTCTTACCGATCTACCGCTATCATTTTGGGGTTATGCTTTAGAGACTGCCGCATTCACTTTAAATAGGGCTCCATCGAAATCCGTTGAGAAGACACCGTATGAATTATGGTTTGGAAAGAAACCTAAGCTGTCGTTTCTGAAAGTTTGGGAATGCAATGCTTATGTCAAGAAACATCAACCTAAAAAGCTCGAACCCAAGTCAGAAAAATGCATCTTCATAGGATACCCTAAGGAAACTATTGGGTATACCTTCTACCTCAGATCCGAAGGCAAGATCTTTGTTGCCAAGAATGGATCCTTTCTAGATAAAGAGTTTCTCTCGAAAGAAGTAAGCGGGAGGAAAGTACTTGATGAGGTACTACCTCTTGAACCAAAAAGTAGCGCAGCTCAGGAAGATGTTTCTGTGGTGCCTGCACCAACTATAGAGGAAGTTAATGATGATGATCATGAAACTTCGGATCAAGGTGCTACTGAACTTTGTAGGTCCACAAGGACACGTTCCTCACCAGAGTGGTACGGCAACCCTATCCCGAAAATCATGTTGTTAGACAACAGTGAGCCTCCGAACTATGAAGAAGCGATGGCGGGCCCGGATTCCAACAAATGTCTTGAAGCCATGAAATCCGAGATATGATTCATGTATGAAAACGAAGTATGGACTTTGACAGACTTTCCCGATGATTGGCAAGCCATAGAAAATAAATGGATCTTTAATAAGAAGACTAGCGCGGATGGTAACGTGACCATCTATAAGGCTCGGCTTGTCGCTAAGGGCCATCGACAAGTTCAAGGGGTTGACTACGATGAGACCTTCTCACCCGTAGCGAAGCTGAAGTCCATCCAAATCATGTTAGCAATTGTCGCATTATATGATTATGAGATATGGAAAATGGACGTTAAAACGACATTCCTTAATGGTTTTCTTAAGGAAGAATTGTATATGATGCAGCCGGAAGGTTTTGTCAATTCTAAGAATGCTGATAAGGTATGCAAGCTCCAACACTCCATCTATGGGCTGGTGCAAGCATCTCGGAGTTGGAACATTCGCTTTGATGAAATGATCAAAGCATTTGGGTTTATGCAGACTTATGGAGAAGCCTGTGTTTACAAGAAAGTGAGTGGGAGCTCTGTAGCATTTCTCATATTATATGTGGATGATATACTATTGATGGGAAATGATATAGAACTTTTGGAAAGCATAAAAGGCCTACTTGAATAAGTGTTTTTCAATGAAGGACCTTGGAGAAGCTGCTTACATATTAGGCATCAAGATCTACAGAGATAGATCGAGACGCCTCATTGGTCTTTCACAAAGCACATACCTTGACAAGATATTGAAGAAGTTCAATATGGATCGGTCCAAGAAGGGGTTCTTGCCTGTATTACAAGGTGTGAGATTGAGCACGGCTCAATGCCCGACCTCGGCAGAAGATAGAGAAAAGATGAGTGTCATCCCCTATGCCTCAGCCATAGGGTCTATTATGTATGGCATGCTATGTACCAGACCTGATGTGAACCTTGCCGTAAGTTTGGTAGGGAGGTACCAAAGTAATCCCGGCATGGAACACTGGACATCGGTGAAGAATATCCTGAAGTACCTGAAAAGGACTAAGGATATGTTTCTTATTTATGGAGGTGACAAAGAGCTCGTTGTAAAGGGTTACATCGATGCTAGCTTCGACACAGATCTGGATGACTCCAAGTCACAAACCGGATACGTGTACATTTTGAATGGTGGGGCAGTCAGCTGGTGCAGTTGCAAGCAAAGCATCATGGCGGGATCTACATGTGAAGCGGAGTACATAGCTGCCTCGGGGGCAGCGCAAGAAGCAGTCTGGATGAAGGAGTTCATCACCGACCTAGGAGTAATTCCCAATGCGCCGGGCCCGATGACTCTCTTCTGTGACAACACTGGAGCTATTGCCCTTCCCAAGGAGCCCAGGTTTCACAAGAAGACCAGGCATATCAAGCGTCGCTTCAACTGCATTCGTGAATACATTCAAGATGGAGACATAGATATTTGTAAAGTGCATACGGATCTGAATGTCACAGATCTGTTGACTAAACCTCTTCCATGAGCAAAACATGATCAACACCAGAACTCTATGGGTGTTCGATTCATCACAATGTAACTAGATTATTGACTCTAGTGCAAGTGGGAGACTATTGGAAATATGCCCTAGAGGCAATAATAAAATAGTTATTATTATATTTCCTTGTTCATGATAATTGTCTATTGTTCATGCTATAATTGTATTAACCAGAAACCGTAATACATGTGTGAATACATAGACCACAACATGTCCCTAGTGAGCCTCTAGTTGACTAACTCGTTGATCAATAGATGGTTGTGGTTTCCTGACCATGGACATTGGATGTCATTGATAATGAGATCACATCATTAGGAGAATGATGTGATGGACAAGACCCAATCCTAAGCATAGCACAAGATCGCGTAGTTTGTTTGCTAGAGCTTTTCTAATGTCAAGTATCATTTCCTTAGACCATGAGATTGTGCAACTCCCGGATACCGTAGGAATGCTTTGGGTGTATCAAACGTCAGAACGTAACTGGGTGACTATAAAGGTGCACTATAGGTATCACCGAAAGTGTCTGCTGGGTTGGCACGAATTGAGACTGGGATTTGTCAATCCGTGTGACGGAGAGGCATCTCTGGGCCCACTCGATAATGCATCATCATAATGAGCTTAGTGTGACTAATGAGTTAGCCATGGGATCATGCGTTACGGTCGATTAAAGAGACTTGCCGGTAACGAGATTGAACAAGGTATAGGGATACTGACGATCGAATCTCGGGCAAGTAACATACCGATGGACAAAGGGAATTGTATACAAGATTGATTGAATCCCCGACATCGTGGTTCATCCGATAAGATCATTGTGGAACATGTGGGAGCCAACATGGGTATCCAGATCCCGCTATTGGTTATTGGCCGGAGAGAGGTCTCAGTCATGTCTGCATGGTTCCCAAACCCGTAGGGTCTACACACTTAACGTTCGGTGACGCTAGAGTTCTTATGGGAAATAGTATGTGGTTACCAAAGGTAGTTCAGAGTCCTGGATGAGATCCCGGACGTCACGAGGAGTTCCAAAATGGTCCGGAGGTGAAGATCGGTATATTGGACGATGGGTATTGGAGTCCGGAAGTGTTCCCGGGGTACCGGGCTATGGCCAGCATGACCGAAAGGTGTTTCGGGACCCCCGGCAAGTGTTGCAGGGCCTCATGGGCCAAGGGGAGGGGGCAAACCAGCCCACTAAGGGTCTGTGTGCCCCCACACCCTTTCCCATGTTACTTGGGGAGGTGGGGTGCCTCCACCTGGCTTGGTAGGCAAGCCTCCACCTGCTTGGCTTGGGGGGCAAGTCTCCCTAGGGTTTCCCTAGGGTGATCCAATCTGCCCTAGCCGCCACCCCTAGGGAGCCTTCCCCCTCTCCCCTTCCCCTATATATAGTGAGGGGGTGGGAGGGCTGCCACACCCTTCGCCTGGCGTAGCCCTCCCCCTCTCCAACTCCTCCTCCTCTTCCGTAGTGCTTGGCGAAGCCCTGCCAGAGAACCACGAGCTCCTCCATCACCATGCCGTCGTGCTGCTGGAGTTCTCCCTCAACTTCTCCTCTCCCCTTGCTGGATCAAGAAGGAGGAGACGTCCTCGGGCTGTATGTGTGTTGAACGTGGAGGCGCCATCCGTTCGGCACTAGATCGGATCTTCCTCAATTTTGAATCACCGCGAGTACGAATCCATCAACCGCGTTCTTGTAACATTTCCGCTTAGCGATCTTCAAGGGTATGAAGATGCACTCCCTCTCTCTCTCTCATTGCTAGCATCTCCTAGATTGATCTTGGTGACACATAGGAAAATTTTGAATTATTACTACGTTCCCTAATATGATGTCCCATCCGATCGTGGCCTGAGACGAGATACGCGCGACTACTATCATGGTGTCGGCACGTTAGGAGGTCTTGCTGGTTTTGTTTTACCATTGTCGAAATGTCTTGTGAACCAGGATTCCAAGCTTGATCGGGTTGTTCCCGGAGGAGGATTTTCCTCCGTTGATCATGGGAGTTTGTGATGGACCAAGTTGGGACACCCCTACAGGGTTTAAAGTTTCGAGATCCGTTCCCGCGGTTATGTGGCAGATGGGAATTTTTAATATCCTGTTATAGAGAACCTGACACCAGATTCGAATTAAAATACACCAACCGCGTGTGTAACCATGACTGTATCTTTTTGAGTGAGTCAAGAAGTGAACACGGTGGGGTTATGTTTGAACATAAGTAGTTCAGGATCACTTCTTGATCATTGCTAGTTTGCGACTGTTTGCGTAGTTTGTCATATTATTCTTGTACTCGTAAGTTAGTCACCATACAATGCTTAGTGCTGCTTCAACCTCGCCACTTGTCCTTTCCCTACCCATTATGCTTTGCTAGTCTTGATACCCATGCTAATGGGATTGCTGAGTCCTCGTGGCTCACAGATTACTACAACAACAATTGCAGGTACAGGTAAAGCGAAGCTTTGACGTGAGAGCGATTCTTGCTTGTTTTGGAATTCTTTTGTTTCTTCTTCTTCGATCAAGGGATAGGTTCCGGGTCAGGAGCATGGGATTAGCAGGGTGGATGTCGTTCTTCTTTTTTGTTTGATTTCATCCGTAGTCGGATCCTGCTCTTCTGTATGATGATTGCTATGTATTGATGAACTGTTCTATTCATGCTGTAGCTTGTGGCGCGTGTAAGTCTTTATCTTGTATTCTCATCTATTCAATACATGGTATGTTGTAATGATATCCACCTTGGTATGCACTCAAAATGCGGTTGTGCCCCAATATGAATTCATCACTTGATTGTGATAGAATCACATCTTGGGCGCTACAAGTTGGTATTAGAGCCTTACCGACCATAGGAGCCCCCTTGATTGATCGAACCGCTAATGTTGTTGAGTCTAGAAATAAAACTATTTTGAGTCTAGTTATATATCGGAGAGTAGGAATTCTTTTTAATCCTCAACCCCTTCGTCGCTCTGGTGAGGACTCGTGACGTAGTTGTTTTTCCACTCTTCTATCCTTTTCACTCAATTTGTCTTAGGATCACGTGGGTATTTGTCGGCGTTCTAGAAACGGGGGTCCTCAGACTTGCCTGCCTGCGGCCCGCCGCGTGGCTGAGCCAGCAGGCCGTACGGCCCGTCTTCAGCAACAAAGCACCCAAGACCCTCGCGAGGGGCCAAGCCTCGTGAGGCGGACGACGCAAGACCTCCTCTGGAGTGGCCTAGCTAGGCAGGCTCACAAGGTGCGGAGATATCAAGGCAAGGCAAACCTCACGAGGCTCTCATGACGTGAGCCATGACGATCGGCACCAGGCGGGCGCCAGGCGGGCACCAGCGCGCACATCGTCCTTGTTTCCTCTTTGGTGCAAAGGGGGCAAGCACAACCGCGGAGTACCGAGGCCTCAGGAAAAGGTTGCCATTCCGGTGCAACAAGACCAAGACCACAGACTGCAAGGCGGAGGTCATTGTGGAGCCCAAGGCAGCGTCACCACCAGAACTTTGTGCAGGCGAAGACTACTTTTGTCAGGATAGCTTGTACTAGTTATCCCCCTTCAAATTAGCCTGCCATTGTTCGCACCCTTCCCGCTCGATATTTGGGAAGAGGACCAGGGCCTCTATAAATAGGACTAGCCACAATAGTGGAGGGGGGATCACCTCATCTGAGTGAGGGGGATACATCATCTTAGATAGAGGAGAGAGACCACCCCCACACACAAGCTCACCGAGCTCAAGAATGCCTCAACCTCAAGAGGCCGTTCTTCCCTTGTATGGTTCATCATCAGCACAAGAGGCAATCCACCACCACCACACTGGATTAGGGTATTACATCACAACGGTGGCTCGAACCAGTATAAACCCTGTGTCCTTCTATGTTGTGAGTTCGTCGAGTTCATCCGCAAGATCTTAGCGAGCTAGAGCGTAGATCTGTTGGAGGGAAAGACTTCGCGCGTGCCCTAGTGTTCGAACCTTAAGGGTTTGCCGGAACCCCACATCCCGACATTTGGCGCGCCAGGTAGGGGTGTGCCGGAGCTTCTCTCCATCAAATAGCGCCCCGTACCGCCGCACCGCGCTCCCATGGCAGGTGCCCCGCCACCGACCTCCATGACCGACGCCAACAGCAGGGAGTCTGGGTACCGAGCCCTGGCCCCCGCTCTGCGGCGAGTGCAGTGGCCGGTCAAGTTCATGCTGGAGATGCCGCGGCGTTACGACGGCGCGACAAACCCGTCGCTGTTCCTGCTAGCGTACGAGGAGGCCGTCCTCCAAGACGGAGGTGACGACAAGATCATGGCAAACTTGTTCCCCGTGACCCTCACTGGTGAGCCGCGCGCTTGGCTGCTCGACCTCCCAGGATCCACGGTGACGTCCCGGGGGAACTCCGTGACCTCTTCACTGCGCACTAGGCGGCGCCGGCACACCCGCAGTCGCGACACTGCTGGGCGGCTCCCAAGCACCTCCTTCAGATCACCACGTCAAGCCTTTCTTCCGTCAGATTGGGGCCGCCTGCAAGCGCCCAGGGGCTCCGCTGGGTTGGGCCGCGCCGGAAGCCGACCTCACCTTTGACTCGGAAGACCACCCCGGCTCCACTGCCGGCTCAGGGATGCTTCCGATGCTCTACATGCCCACCATCTGCAACGTGGCCATCACCAAGACCCTCATCGACGGCGGCGCCGGCCTCAACTTGCTCTCCGTGGAAGCTTTTAGCCTTCTTCATGTGCCGCTCGAATGGTTCGGCCTCAGCAAGCCCTTCACATGAGTGCGCGGTGGAGCTGCTCATCCCTTGGGGCAGATCCGCCTCCCTGTCACCTTTGGTATGTGGGATAACTATCGCACCGAGCTGGTGGACTTTGACATCGCCCGCTTCAGTCTCCCGTACAATGCCATCTTCGTGTACCCGGCCCTTGCTCAGTTCATGGCGGCAACTCACCCGGCCTACAACCTCATGAAGATGCCAGGGAGCAAGGGCGTCCTCACCATCCAAGGGGTCGCTAAGGAGGTCGTGATGGCGCTCAGGCTCACCTTCAAGACCGCGGCAGCCACGCAACTAGCCGGTGCCGGTGCGCCGGAGGCCAAGGAGGCCGCTCACACCAAGAAAAAGCAGCTATTCAACCAAGACAAGGTGGAGACCAAGCTGGTGCTGGTCAACGAGGATGGGTCTTCAGGAGCCACCTTCACCATAGGAACCGGCCTTAACCCGGGGCAAGAAGAAGCTTTGGTAAGGTTTTTGCGCGCGAACAAGGAGATATTCTCGTGGGATCCCGGTCAACTGGTAGGGGTCCCGAGAGAGGTAATCCAGCATCATCTAAAGGTGTGCCCCAACGTATGCCCCATGAAGCAGCGAGCAAGACGGCAGTCCACTGAGAAGCAGGCCTTCATCGTCCAAGAGACACGCAAGCTGGAGGCGGCAGGTACAATCCGGGAAGTTCGATACCCCGAATGGCTGGGGAACCCCGTTGTAGTACCGAAGAAAGGCGGGAGGGAATGGATGTGCGTCAACTTCACCAACCTAAACAAAGCCTGCCCCCAAGACCCGTTCCCCCTTCCGCGCATCGATCAAATCATCGACTCCACCGCCGAGTGCGATTTGTTGTGTTTCCTGGATGTGTTCTCTGGATACCATCAGATCAAGATGACGGTAGAGGATGTGGAGAAGACGGCCTTCTTGACACCATGTGGGGTGTACTGCTACACCTGCATGCCTTTCGGCCTTCGCAACATGGGCGCAACCTTTCAGCAGCTGATGCACATTGCCCTGGGGCTGCAGCTCGGCAGGAACACAGAGGCCTACGTTGATGACATAGTGGTCAAGTCTCGCGAGGCGAGGACGTTGATTCAAGACTTGGAGGAGACCTTCGAGAGCTTGCGCCGAGTGAACTTGAGGCTCAACTCGGAGAAGTGTGTGTTTGGCGTCCCATCCGACAAGTTGCTAGGGTTTCTCGTATCCCATAGAGGGATCGAGGCGAACCCGGAAAAGATCAAGGCCATCGAAGACATGAGCCCACCATAGACCCTCAAGGAGATGCAAAAGCTAGCAGGACGGGTGACCGCATTAGGGCGTTTCATATCTAATCTAGGCGAGTGCGCCTTGCCCTTCTTTAAGCTCATGAAGAAGAAATGCCCCTTCGAGTGGACCCCGGAGGTCGACCAGGCCTTCCGAGATCTCAAGAAATACCTCACCAGCCCCTCGGTGATGGTGCCACTGCGGCCTCTCGAGCCTCTTTTGCTCTACCTTCCCGCCACCCCGTACTCCGCCAGCGCGGCGCTGGTGGTGGTTCGGGAGGAGCGTCAAGACAAGGGTAGAGCTGATGCAGCACGAGGCCATAGAGGTGTAGCAAAGCCATCAGCGGCGGAGGACCTAGCTCAGCAGAGCAACATCGCGGAAGCTCCTGAGGGCGGTCAGGTCTCAGGAGACCCATCACCTCAGGGTATGCCGCAATCTACGTGGGACTCGAGCCTCAACAGTGTACCGGCCCTCGTGGAGCACCTGGTGTACTTCGTCAGCACTGTACTGCGGGACGCGAGGGCGCGCTACCCCATGCTGTAGAAGCTCCTGCTCGCACTTTTGGTGGCCTCGCGCAAGCTGCGGCACTACTTCCAGGGGCACCCCATCAGGGTCGTCTCGTCTTACCTGTTGGAGAGGATACTCAGGAGCCCAAACTCAGTCGAAAGGGTTGCCGAATGGAACATCGAGTTGCAAGCATTTCAGCTGGAGTTTAGCACCACCAGGGTCATCAAGGGAGCCGCGCTCGCCGATTTTGTGGCAGAATGGATAGATGCCCCGGCTCTTGAGGAAGGAGAAGACCGGTCCACCTCCCCAGGAAGCGAGGCGCCAGACGGCCGGGTCATGTATTTTGATGGCGCCTTTGCGCACCAGGGCGCGGGGGCTGGAGCAGTGCTCATCTCGCCCACTCAGGACAAGCTTTTCTACACCATGCAACTCTGCTTTTAGCACGGCGAGAAGGTCTCCAACAATATCGCAGAATACAAGGGCCTCATAGCCGACCTGAAGGCTGCGGCGGCTATGGGGGTGGGGCGCCTTACCGTCAAGGGCGACTCGCAGCTCCTCGTCAACTTCTCCAACAAAGTGTATGAGCCAAAGGACGAGCACATGGAGGCCTACCTTGCTGAGGTGCGCAAAATGGAAAAGCAATTTGTAGGCCTGGAGCTGCAGCACGTGCCCCCGGGCACCAACAAGGAAGCCGACGACATCGCTAAGAGAGCATCCAAGCGGTAACCGCAAAAGCCCGGCGTCTTCGAAGAGAAACTCTTCAAGCCATCAGCTACGCCGCCTCTTTCAAGGATGACTCAGCCTCGGGAGGAGCTCCCTCAGCCCCCGGCCTCAGGAGCCCCAGATTGCGGCCCAACCTCAGGAGCTCGGCTGCTCTTGACGCTCGAGCCCCAGGAGGAGTGCTAGACCAAGGAGTTCAGGGAGTACCTGATGCATGGGACACTGCCGGAGATGGAAGAGGATGCAGAGCACGTTCCCGGACAGGCCACTGCATACTGCATTCAAGACGGCGAGTTGTACAGGAAACAGCCGAACGACGTCACGCTGCGCTGCATCTCCAGCGATCAAGGGAGTGAGCTGCTGGCTGACATACACGGTGGGGACTATGGACATCACTCGTCATCATGGACCCTCATTGGCAAGGCCTTCCGCAGCGGATTCTATTAGCCTATAGCACTCAACGATGCAGCTGAGCTGGTGAAGTCCTGCGAAGCTTGCCAATTCCATGCCAAGCAAATCCACCAGCCTGCTCAGGGCCTCCAAACCATCTCGCTCACGTGGCCGTTCGTGGTCTAGGGGCTAGACATCCTAGGATCGTTCGCAAGAGCGCCAGGGGGCTACAACTATCTCTACGTCGCCATCGATAAGTTCACCAAGTGGGCAGAGGTGGAAGCCGTCCGAACCATTCCAGCCGGCTCTGCTGCCAAGTTCATCAAGGGCCTCGTGAGCTGCTTCGGGGTCCCCAACCGCATTATCATAGATAACGGCTCGCAGTTTACTAGTAACCTCTTTAAAACCTACTGTGCTAACCTTGGAACGCAGATCTGCTACGCTTTGGTAGCCCACCCCAGGAGCAACGGTCAGGCTGAGCGCGCCAACATTGAGGTCCTGAGGGGCCTCAAGACCAGGACCTTCAAGAAGAAGCTGGAGGCCTGCGGCAGGGGCTGGCATGACGAGCTCCAGTCCGTGCTATGGTCCATCCGCACCACCGCTACCAAGCCAACGGGCGAGACTCCGTTCTTCTTCGTCTACGGAGCTGAAGCAGTCCTCCCTCACGAGGTCAGGCATCGCTCCGCGCGGGTCCTGGTGTTTGACGAAACGTAGCAGGACGCCATGCAGGGGATGGATCTCGTGTTGGGGGAGGAACGTCGTCACGAAGCTGCATTAAGGGCGGCAAGGTACCAGCAAGCGCTGCGGCGCTACCACTGCCGCAACATTCGCTCCAGGACGCTCGAGACGGGTGACCTGGTCCTAAGGCGGGTCCTCTCCAGGGAAGGCTTGCACAAGCTCTCAACCATGTGGGAGGGCCCGTTCAGGGTCGTCCACATCTCCAGGCCTGGCGCCGTGTGCTTGGAGACACAAGAGGGGACACCTATCCAAAACGCGTGGAACATCCAGCACCTCCGGAAGTTCTACCCATGAGACAAGGCCAGTGCGTGTGAGGCAAGGCCCAGTGCCTGTGAGAGCCTGTGAAGCAAGGCCCAGTGCCTGTGAGGCAAGGCCTAGAGCCTGTGAAGCAAGGCCCAGTGCCTGTGAAGCAAGGCCCAGAGTCTTTGAAGAAAGGCCCAGAGCCTATGAAGCAAGGCCCGGTGCCTGTGAAGAATCGCCGCCCGTGACACCCTCACGTAATAATGAGTTGGGGCTGTACACGCCCCGGAGTCTCAGGAGCGCCGGCCTCAGGCCCTGGGGCTCCCTCCCACGCCTAGTGGACAACACTTAGCTCCACACCGGTGAGAAGACTTGAAGACTAGATTAGGTGCCGGACGCGGCTTTTCATTTGCTTTCCGTAGTTGGCTTGCTTTTCCTTAATCGAGTTTGCCTTTGGCGTTCCTTGCTGATTTGGTTCCTTCGCCTTTTACCGCGTTTTTCGGCTCTGGTTTACCCGTGATCTCTCTCTCTCGCATACCTCACGAGGGGGTTAGGCAGATGCCCTCGCGAGCTTTTCCTTCTCTCTGCCTTCTCGCGAGTCACCCTCGTTCAAGCCTGGAAGCTAGCGCAACTCTCCTAAATCCATGCCCCTCGGGTACCGCGATGCAAAGCGCCAAGTAAAGGTTCGGGTGAACGGCAAAATCCTCTAGCGCACTCCCTAACAAATTCTTGCAGTTCCTGAGCAAACGCAGATATCTCGTGAAGGAAGGGGCGTCCCAAACACGGCAGGTCAGGTTATCTCTACGCAAAATAACAGCATGGCATGGGAATAACACGCACGTTGCATTAACCAAGAACCACAGTTCGATACACGCCCCTCTGGGCCCATACTGGTTTCATTTTCTGCACTACAAAAAAATACACTTTCGTGATGATACGTGTTTGTCACAGTAGGTTGCGTTTTTTGTCATGCATGTACATCCATGACAAATTCATGACAGAATCAAGATAGTCATACCTGTGCCGTCGTAGAAGTGTTCCATGACATTACCAAAATTATCATCACGGAGTGTCCACTTCCATGACGATAAATCACGCGTCACAGAAGTGCTTTCGTCAAGGGCGACCGACACGTGGCATCCACCATAATGGAACGCCGTTAAGCTATCGGGTCAGGTTTTGGATCCGATAACCCGTTAACAGCCCCGACCAATGGGAAATTTCCACGTGTAAAATTCTTATTGGCCGGACGAAACACGTGTCAGCTCGTCAGTGGGTCAGATAGGCGCCTGTGATATGTCGACACGTGCCACGGCCCACCACTGGCCCATTTAGCTTACAAAGCCGGCCTGTTTGACTTGGTCAAAAGTTAACGGGATGGCCCATGAAAAGCCTGTTAATGGTCTCTTTGCAAATAGCCCATTTTATGGCCCGTTAACTCACGGCCCGTTAGGTCCTAAAGGAAATCGGCCCAACAACGTCATGTGGGCCGTCGAATATAACACCAGCCCATTTTACTTTTGGCCCTTGTATGGCCCACGACGTCTTTCGGCCCATATGAGGCCTTCGTATCTTTTGGCCCTTTACAGGACCACGGTGACTCTAGCCCATAATGAACAGTAATTTTCTTTATACCCATTAACGGCCCGTGATTTACATGGGTCGTTTCCAGCCCGTGTTAGCTTTCGGCCTATTGACGGCCCATACGTTCTTGAGCTCCTTTTCGGCCCTCGATTACTTCCGGCCCGTTACTAGCATGTTCCCCTAATGTGCCAAATTCGTCCCATGGCAAGAGTCAGCCTGTTACTGGCCTATTCCCCTAATGGGCCAAATTTGGCCCATGGCAAGAGTCGGCCCATTACTGGCCTGTTACCCTAATGGGCCAAATTCGGCCCATGGCAAGAGTCAGCCCGTTTCTGGCCTGTTAACCCGTTGCACCGTTTCCAGCCCGTCCTATATTCTGGCCCATTAATGACCCGTTATGCCTGTGACAGAATTAAGCCTTTGCTGTCCTACGGCGTGTTAACGGCTTGTTACCATGCTGGTACGATACCAATTACGCTTGATTACGGCCCATGTAGACCCATTTATCCGACGGCCCGAGGCCCACCGATTACAGGCCCATTCATCGACGGCCCGTAGGAGACCCATGGGTCCTACAACCCCTATATGGCCCATGGTAGTTGCGGCCACTAGCAAACCAGGGAAAAAGAAGACTAGGAAATAAATAAGGCCGAAACTAACGCTAGGCTATTAAGGCGATTGCACAAATTACATCCACTCGACATCAAAGATTGCCACCAGTGCAAATATAGGGAACACCCTACACTATACAAAAATGGCTTGCTGTTTGCTTCAGCCGATGGATGCATGTTAAGAATAAATTTTGTATCGCACCAAAACAAATTACAACTATATAACAAAAGGAAGGTTGGCATAAAACTTAACAGTCTAGCAGATAAATGCACCACCAGAAGTTCAGAAGCTCAGTTTATTTGACCTGACTGTTACGTTTTCATGCTGTATTGTCCGATGGAGCACCATAACCCTCGCCTTCATTTCCCCTAGGCTCCTGAACAACATAGCAAATGTCTGATAGTCTGGTTTCAAAACCATGCATATCTTGACGACATTGAGCAATGTTTCTCCTTGTTTCACAAAGGGTCTCTGTTAGGGAATGGACTTGTGTCTGGAGCGTAGATACAACATTGCTTTGAGCTTGCATATATTGATCATGAGGCACTTTGGACGATATTGCCTTAACAACCAACCCAGTATTACGCAGGAACGTGCTTTTTGGCACTGTTAGTGGACAGGTACTGACCCACTGCAGCAAGAGCTGACATTACGGTTATAATTGCCTCGCCACCTTTAGAAGGTGGCGGTTCCACCATTTTTTCCATAGCTCGCTGAAAAGTTGAGGTTCTACATTAGTAGTACCAGAACAGAAGATATTAAGGAGGCAGCAAAACCAAACAAAATAGCTTTGGTCTATATGCAGAACTTGTTCTGGTGAACCCATATAAAATATTAGTTGTATTTTATTGCAAAGTACATAATAAAACCAGGTTCCAAACATATGACCATGTACCATCGCTAATGTATTGTCTATTTCTTCACATTGTATTGAGGGCTAAGGATAAAGAGACGAAGTTTATAATACGGTAAGCATAGTATGACATCATTCATATCACAAAACAACTGAGAACAGACAAACAGGCAATTGTAACGTTGTGTGGGCAAGTCTAGCATGGAACTATATTACGGATCAAGATCAAAGGAACATCACTCCTCTCTTTTAAACCTTGTAAGGTGCAATGATACGCTAAGACAATTGTGTATAAAATTGAAAATAGTAATAGACATTGGCTGCAAACCATGCAGTTCAAGGCACAAGTCAGAGTAAGTAGTAGTTAAAAGACATGAGGATTAAGGACTTACAACAGCGGCTTTGACTGGTGTAGTCATGCCCTTCTTCTTGATGGTGTGACAGTCCTTGAAATTTCCACAGAATTTGGTTCAGGTACTTTTTGGTCCTTGCGGGCTTTCCTCTGCATTTCGAACAAGTCAATATAGATCTGATAATATGGTACATCAAAAAGAGTGAAACATCAGCTAATTACAAGAGCCTCGCAGTGTGCAATATAGCTATGAGATCCTGTCGTCTGTTGGAATTTCACTTTCGTACGGTTGGCCTTGTTCTTTGAACAGTTCACCTACAAGAAGATAGATTTGTGTGGCACATGCGTAAATAGGACTTCAACATGTGATCTGATTACATATATATAATGTACCTGATACTTCAGATCAGACCAATGTTTAACAAGGCCCCTCCAGTCTTCATCCGATATATTTTCCACTGGAGATGTTTGGGAAAGTTCACTGTTAGCCTTGCCTTCAAAGTGAGTTTTCCTCAAGTTATGCCGATACTGTCGCAGATCAGACTTGAAAACATGGGTGCAAGCTTGTCTGGTTGCATCATCTTGGCTATCCAACTTGAACCTCATCTGTTGAAAATTATGGGAGTCTCATTATCAGCAACCTAGAAAGTATGGGACAGAGCAAGACGATATTACTAGTTTCCATACATAACCATACTTATAGATAAATGGTCGAGGAAGGTGTTGAACTAGGTTTCGTCTTTGTCATTCCTGTACTAAATCCATGTTGGGAGGATACGTCCATGAAACCTAACGGCAACCGCTGCCTCTGATACTAACTTGGCTGACTCTGTAGCATCACGTGGCCTTTTTAAACCTGCCTCAAAACGGATCTCCATTCTTCCTCCTCTAGATTTAGTTAACCTATCGACCATTATCCCTGATGTTTGTTTCCTCTTGCGCCTAGGTGCTAGTCCAACAACGAACATAGGAAGTGTTAGTGTACATCAAACTGTGAGACTACATATAAAGAAGCATGCAACTGTAACTTGACTCCAGCAACTACCTTCTTGTTGTTGAAGCTCACAAGGTTCATCTGATATTGCCAACTCGTCTTGTGTCAAGAGTGCTTGGGAAGTAGTGCCAGGTGGCAAGGGAGCTTGGGAATGTGCTGCTAGCTCAGTTGACGCACGAGTAAGTTGTGCAGCTGGTAGTACTGTGGTAGGTGTTGCAAGAACTAGGGCTGTCTCTGCTTGTTTAGTGGCAACTATTTGTTTCTGTTTGGCTTTTTTGCAACTCGTGTAGCATGGGATGCCGTGTTTGTAGAATTTTCCGCTGGACTTTGACCTTCTATTGCACCATCAGTACCAGCAGAATCTGCAAGATTCATCTGCTTCTCATTCCCTGCCATTCCGTGTTTCTTCCTCTTTCTCTGTGCCATGTTAAGTCAAGCCGACAAGAAAAACGAATAACAATTTAGTTCTTTAGAACAAATTGATGCGTGATGCAGACGAACTGAACTTTGATGTTAGACAACCACATGATAGGAGGATGTAATATGTATGAAAAACAGGATGGAAGAGATAACCAGAACTATGATGTGTAAACTAAGAAGAAGACATTTCACCAAATTAGAAGCAATGCAATGGAAGGTAGACACCATATGAAAGATGCTACAAATATGGCTCTGCCAAGTTAACAATGTCTCATCATAAATGACGTTTAAACAAATGTGAAGCAGTATAAGAAATAAATCATATGCAAGATGCAAACAACATCAAACTACCATGTTAGAGGTCTCTCATCATTAGTGCCATTGCATATTCACAACACTGCATATTCACAGCTTATGATGTGTAAACTAAGGAGAAGGCATTTCAACAAATTAGAAGCAATGAAAGCTAGACACCATATGAAAGATGCAATGAATATCACTCTACCAAGTTAAAACTATCTCGTCATAAGTGCCATTTCAACAAATTAGTAGTATAAGCTAGAAAAGAATGTGAGATGTAACCTATATCACACTCCAAAGTCAAACATGTCTTATGATAAGTGATTGTTGCAGGTTACACAACAATAGTAATTTGATGTAAGAACATGGTGTGATAGATAGATATTGTATGTTCTAGAATCAGGAACACGTGTCTTATTCAAGTATAATTTGTAAAGCAAGAAGATGGAATTCAACAAAATTAGAAGTAATACAAGCTAGACATCACACATAACATGTAATCACATATAATAGTGCCAAGTTAGAGGGAGCACCGGTGATGCTGCACTAGGGGAGACGTGCTCATCATAAACACAACTTTGTTGAGTGTCTATGCATGTGTTGTCTTGGAAATCATCTTGGGGGTGTGGAGGAGTAGAAACTGCAGAGGCCCTCCGTTCGGAAGGAGCACCTTTATCCGATGCCTTGCTAACTTCCTTCCGCTTTATTGATTTTGAATTGTCAAGTAAAACCGACAAGAAAAAGCAATAAAATTCTCTCTTCAGAACTCATTCATGCATGATACTGACAATCACTACTTTGATGTAAGGCAAACACATGATACCAGGATGGAATATGTACAAAAAACAGGACGACATGGCATGTTCACAACTATTTGTGTAAACTAAGAAGAAACCATTCTAGCAAATAAGAAGCAATGCAAGCTAGACACCACATGAAAGATGCAACCAATATGACTCTGCCAAGTTAAAAGCGTCCCATCATAAATGGAATTTCAACAAATTAGAAGCAGCGCATGCTATAAATCATATGAAAGATGCAACTAATATCGCACTGCATATACTAAAGGTGTCTCGTCATGTTGATTGATGCCGGATACAAAAAAACAATAGTTTTATGTAAGGACATGATTAATAGACAGATGTACTATGTACTAAATACAGGAAGGCATGTCACATTAACAGGTATAATGTATAAGCTAAGAAGACTAGCACATGCAGTTTAAGCAGATTGGAAGAATTACAATCTAGACACCATATGCAACATGCAACCACATATCACACTGCCAAGTTAGAGCAAGCACCTGCGATGCTAGTATAGGGGAAATGCTGTAATCAACTATAGAGCTACGTTCACTATCTTCATCTAGCATTTATGTTTCTTGAGAATCATGTCGGGAGGTTGACGCTGCATTCTTTAAATGAGGAGTAGTCCCCTTGCCTGCCTGCCTCGTCATAAGTGATTGATGAGGGATACACAAGAACATGGTTAATACACAGATGTACTAGTATGTACCAAAAACAGAAAGGCATGTCATATTTAAAGGTATAATGTGTAAGCTAAGCAGATGCAATTTAACCAAATTGGAAGCAATACAAGCTAGACATCCGGCTGGAGTGGTGAGCATGATCATCTAGGACCCGAGAGCCTGGTGGGAGGTGGGCTGCTTCGCCACCATCATAGCTTTTTAGTTGGCTTCCAGGTGATGCCTATCTTTGCTAGGCTTGTCACTGGCTCGGCCAGTGCCCTGACTAGCTATTTGTCTTCTGGTGCTCACGGGATGGTTGTTCATGTAAAAAAATATATCTTTCCTTATCTTACCGACTTCAGCCTTTCGAATACAAGCTAGACACCATATGGAACATGCAACCACATATGAAACTGCGAAGTTAAAGCAAGCACCTGGGATGGTGGTTCATTGCAAGCGAGGTCATCAACTCCAGAGCTACGTTTACCGTGTCCATCTACTGGCACTGCACCCTTTATAGCGCTGTAACGTGTCTTGCCTACCCGCATACGAAGCTGGAGCGACTTCTCTCTTTTCTTTTTGGCTTCTCTCATGGCAGCAGAGTCTGAAATACCCTTGCATAAAAACACAATAGTGAGAGTAAGGGTGAAGTGTGTGCAGAACTAGTGCACTGTAAAAGTAGCAGATAGCAGGTGGCTGAAAAATAAATGACAGGAGACATATGATAGCTCTACAACATTGCATGGCAAACAAAATTAGATTCTACTCCGTATGATTTTGTAATATATGAGCAAAGGAAATGCAGGTACTCCTCCAGCACACCACCACATGTGGTCATATCTAAGATAACAGTCGACTGAAAATAAATAGGTCAGTCGATTTTTTAATGAACCGTTCGATCTATAAGGAACGGGCAGATGGCCTTCGTCTACCTCCCGCCAGTCACTGTTGACGATATTTCTCAAACTGCCAGCGACCACCGGCCCAGACCCCTGCCTCCGTCGCCCCGCCCTCCCATCGACCTCACACCACCGCCGTGCTTGGCAGTGCCCCAGGCCATCCCTTTAATCCCGGCCGACCTCCAGATCGGGCGCTAGTAGCTCTAGGCTGCACACGCCCCTAAGATAAACACCAAGGCGCTGATTCCCTAGCGTAATAGGCGTACTAGCGCCTGTTACGCCGGGGAATGCTTCCGTTAATTGGGAATCAACTGGTCAGAAATTGAAATTCAGGGGGGCGATGGACCTCTTGCTAAGGTGAAATAGTATATGAGGAGAAACCTTGTGCATCGCGATTTACTAGGAACATCTAGTATCAAGAAGAAGTGGTCAATTAGTGTCTTCTGTGGGATGAATACCGTGCAAGCAGAGACGTAAGATTTGCACGAATAAGGGAAGAGGAGTACCTTTTTTGGTTGCCGGTGTGTTCACCTCCACATTTCGTGCCGATCTTCTTCTTTTTACCGGGGAAACCGATGTTCTGGAGGGTGCAGGCTTGGACGAACCCATGGCCAAATTGTTGACTGTGTTGCCGTGGCCGTATGTCGGCGGAGGGGAAGCAGATCCGAGGCGGCGAAGGACGGCGTAGCAGGAACAGCTCCGGTGCGGTGGAGGGTGGCGAAGTTGGAGCGGCAACGGTGAGGCACGGGACGGCGTGGTTGAACTGGCTCGGGTACGGACGGCTCGGCCTCGGCTTCAACTACTAGCCGCGGAGGGCGTTGCGGTTGAGGTTGCGGTGGACGACGACGTTGGGGTATCGGCTCCGGCGTGATGGAGGAGGGCGGCGGTTGATGGGTGGGATGGGGTCGCGGACGGAGGACGCCGGGGTTTCGCGGCTGGTGGAGAGGTAGTTTTGGCGCCCACGGAGTACGAATGGGGAATCAGACGGGTGGGGGGAACCATGTTTCGGTCTGGGACGCGCTTGTTTTTGGCTTTTTTGAACAAAAGATTGGACACGCTTGTTTGGAATTTGGGGAAAGTACAAACTTTGCCCCCTCTTAAATTTCGGACCTACTGTGGGTCGGGGGTAGGATGGTAATCCAAGGTGTCCCAAATAGTGGGAGGGAGCGATTTCGGCCGTGCGCATGTGTGCTTAGGCGGCCATTGTGTATGAATGTTTTTCGGATGCGGTTGTGTGGCGTCTAGATGAAGCTACAAACATACCCCTGTTTAGACCTTTGGACGTCGGGCCGGTAGGTTTCACGGGTCGGAGTTATTAGAAAAGTAATTTCCTTGTACTACCAAACATTGGTCTCACGCGGTTTCGGGCGAGTAGAGGCTCTTTTGGCGCTTCGTTCGAAATTTTGAAACACAAGCATTCACGTTTAGAGTACTCTTGAACTATGAGGATTGACCTAAATAGACAACGTTATATTGACCTTGTATATTTGAAAACCTCATTAAATTATCCGCTTCTTTTGAAATTTTGACACTTGAAAATCCTATAACTACAATTATTTTGGAATGGAGGAGCTAAATTTGAATCTATTTTGTACACGACTACATATGCTATTATGTACAAAATCAGAGCAAAGATTGGTGCCCCATAATTTAGGTATGGTTTACAAATGCCATGATATCAAATTCAAATATTGAATGGACTTGATGTTGAATTCGATTTTTTTTAAACCACCTTAAGTTGAATTCAAATGTATGCTAGTTCATAGGTAGCTATTTATAATGTCCATTGTGTAACTTTCGTATGTATAATGTGCTTTACGCACACAACATGAACTATACTCACGTTTATATTCGATTGCCAAAGCGATGCATTGTCTGGAGTTCAAAATACTAACTATGTGGATCAATTGTGTCAAATAATAACATAGACATGCTCAAATTCGATAGAATCTAGATGTCTGATGGATCAATGACCGCTCCTTACATGAATTGCAAATATCATGATCCCATCCTAATATTTGGATACAATTTATATCTTTAATCAATGTGTAGAGCAGTCTTTTACGTGTAGTTTCACTCTCCATCAGTGGTCTCTCACACATGCTCACACACTCTCTCCCGAGGTGTCTTTCTCGCACACATGCTCTAGATATAACCCTCCCTCCCTCTCGTAACCATTTACAACTGTTTCCACTAACCTTTGTCACAAGCACTCTTCCTCTCGCAAACATACACACGCACAATCCTCATCGACCCTTTCTATATACATGGACCTGCCTACGTGTCTCATGTACGCACATTATCTTTACGTCTGTCTCTCACGCATTGTCTCACACCTCTCTTCCTAATCGACGAGTATGATTCTAGCAGAGCATTCTGTAGGATGCCCCTTAAAGTTAGGTTGGATGAATAGTAATATCAGAGATAAAGGGGTTACCTTAGTCCGAGAACCTAGGGTTACAAATCCTAGCCGGCTTTGTCAGTGGAAACAGAGTCCTTCACAATTCTGCTATCTTTGTCTTGTACGACTATTCATCCATGGGTCTTCCTAAATGCGTCACGGGCCGACCAATGTGGCGTAGGACGGAACCGAACGAAGGGCCTCACCTCAACCCACCGGACCTCACACGGTGACATACCAACACAAACACCACACACACAAAAAATTTCTCCTGGTGCCTCTATTCCCTCCCCCTTGCATATACACACTCAAGGGAATGGAATCTCTTGTCGTGACATCATATACCTCTCTCTCTCTCTCTAGACCACTCTCATTTCTTGTCCTATCTCTCCCACGCCCCCCCGTCGGCCCCTCTATCCATGCCTCTCTCAAATACGTAATACACACACATACCTCTCTAGGCCCTGCCAAATGCATCAACTACACATTCACACATGTTACATCATGTACCCCATTGATCTAAAAAGCCCTCTCTTCATGTTTATTTCGCATACAACATTCCTTTTGAATAAAGTGTGGCCAAAAATTATTTTAGAGTTTCTACATATATACAACATTACAAAGTTATATGGAGGAGTATGAACGCTAATTTGCATTGCATGGTGCCCACAATGATATTTATTCCGCACTGTGAATTTGTATATTTTTATACTATATACAAAGTTAGTCATAATAAAGAGAAACGAAGAGCATCTCTCTCTCTATCACATACCCCCGTGTACGCCCCTTTCATGTATGCACACAAAACTATCTCCAGGTCCTCTAAAAGTAAGCCCCCAGAAAATTCACACATGTTTCATCTTTCTCTCGCGATATATGAAATGACGATCATTCTATTTGAAGCGAAAGCATGATACGCACATTGGACTTCAGAATCCACTCATTATGGTCACCATTTACATTTAGTGGTTATTATATAGTCACAGGCTCACCGTACAACTCTGTATTTGCTCATGACATGACTAGTTGACCAGTTAAACGCTCCACGTGGCACCTCTAGTGTTGCATCACATTATCTCACTACCATCATGCCCACCTGTCAACTTGTATCTACTCTACATCTACACTCTTATAAAATACATGAAATACACTCATATAAAAAACAGAGTTGGTGATGATGGTGTGCCTGCCATCCTGCAATATAGGTCGTCTGATTTATATCTGACGGATAGGAAAGAAACTATGGCAATTTTGCAAAAAGGTACCCACACACCTCTCCACATTTGCAAATAAGGCCTTCCCTCGTTCATCCTTTTCTCTCACAAGATAAACAAGTCATACAAATGCATCTTGATGTTACGTGCAACACACGGGCATCTTGCTAGTAAGAATGAAAACAAACGACAAAAATATATTTGGACGGTGGTTCGAAGTCATGACCGCGGGCACAACGGACAAGGTGGCCTTGTATTGGTATGCTGAGCTGTCTGTTTTAACACACATGAGCTGGTGTGGTGATTATACACACACGCACACATGCACACGAACTGCATCCATGCAACACTCACACAAACACATGCACCCATGCGCGCATGCAACACTCACACGTACACACGCAGCCACGCACGCACGCAACACTCACATGCACGCACGCAACACTCACACGCACACACGCACGCATGCATGCACACACCAGTACACCACACGACCAACACACACTCTCATGCTCAAGTTCTCAACCTACACGTGCATGCGCACACATCAGGCCCTGACAGACACATACGCAACCAGGTGATTCCCGCGCACGGGTTGGAGCCTTGTCGCGCCTGCGTAAATTTGTGTTTATCTAACCTTTTGCCTATGCGAACTGACAGGTGGGACCCACAAGGAACGTGGTCAATTTAACTAGTCAACATGGCACCATGCAGACTATTTGGATGGTCAACAGAGTGCAATCCGATGCTGAACTGTGAGCAAGTGACCGTATAATCACCGTAAAACGTATATAGTGACCGTAATTAGCTTGTTCTGAAGTTCGGTGACCGTATTATGCTTTTCTCTCTGTAGGCCCTCCAAAACTACATCTCTACACGTTCTCCATGTTATCTAACAATAGCTAACTACTACTACACTCTAACACAATAAATCATATGTGTTTTTAGTTTTACTAGATATCATATTGTTACTTATACTTATTTAGTTTGCATACATTAACATTGCCTTTGAAATGTATGGCCAGTATCATCTACCGCGCGGGAAACATCCCGTGCCTTTCCTGTTTAATCGGGTTTGTATCGATGGATCGTGCGAAACACCAAAACTATAGTACTATACAGTAAAAGTGACAGTTCACTGGGCCGTCGTGTCGTTACTCCTCCGTCGTAAGAGTGGAGCGCTCGCTTTCATAAATCTTCTAGTCCCTTTCGCCGACATGTGGGACATCAAGCTACTGGGTCCACGTGCCATATCGGAATACAGTGCAGAGCAGCCGGGGTGAAGCACCCCAGTCATGGCGCTGGCATAGTAATGAGCAATGAGGCGTCAAATCACAAAGCTACACCTTTCCGCAGTAAAGTTGGAGGGAGGAAGTAATAATGCTAAAAAAGAAGTTGGAGGGACAAAGAAACCATCATTTCACTCGTTGCTGAATCCGCTTCTCCCTCATATTCTTCAACTTAACCACGTGCTGCTTCTGCCGTTGTTCTGCTCATGTGGGACGCGGATCGGCTTGTAAAGCACTGACACGTGGGACCGCATGTTAGCAAACCGCCAGGACAACATCCTCGGAAAATAAGAAACCTCCCCCGCCATCCGCGCGGCCAAAATCACCTTCTAATCTTGATTCTATAATTTTTTAGATCAATATAATTGAGATTTGTATAGATAGTACACAGGAGCAAAACCAAGTGGTACGGTTAAGGGCATCCACAATGTGTAGCCAAATGTGAAAATAGCTTTTGGCATCGTGGGAACCATTGTGGACGGTGTTGCCAAAGCCAAAAAGATGGAACCGAAGCTCCCTGATTGATTGTTTGAAGGAATAGAAAAATGCAACGTCTCTCCTCTTTCTCCCATGCTTGGACGCATGTAGTACAATATAGAGAATAGAGTCTACTCCCCTGTCCCTTCTATCACAAATCAAAAGCAGTGAGGCATCAAATCACAAAAGCACGGACGAAGCAACCATCATTTCACTCTTCGCTGACTTCTCTTCTCCATCGTCTTCTTCGACAAACCATCTCACCGCACTAGTACTAGTAGTACTAGTCCTTTTGGTTCAACGGACTTCCTCGATGCAAATAAGGCGGTTGTCTCGGCTTGCCGGCGGCACTTGCGAACGACTTACCGTGGTCTCCCTCAATGGTGTTCTCCGTCGAATGCACTTCGCCAAACCACAAAAAAAAAGATATCATCGATGTCACCGCAATGGGGAAGGAAGCCAAATATAGTTACTACCTCCATTTTTTGTACACAAGGCTAGTATATCAAAGTTACAATTTGCAAAGGGCCACTAACACTAATCGAGGCAAAATTTATGGGGTTAGCAACAAAGGACATTAATATCCCCTGCATGCATGCGGAAGTGAGAAGGTTGGTTTGCATGGTGCTGCATTAATCAAGCGATGAGGAGTGAGATGGTTAGCTCTTTGGTCTTTGGAGGAAAAAATACGCATTAATTTACACGTGAAACGAGGATTTGTATTGATTAAATACCGCGAAGGAAAACCCCGCCTTTCTTTTTTCACACTAGTACTCCTAGTAGGTACGTACTTATCCTGTTTGGGTCTAGGCCTTGCATTGCCAAACTTTGCCACACATTTTTGCCAAGCTTGCCTAAAGTTTTCAAAATGAGAAGGAGGTACACTTGCGCACGGCTGTCGCGGTCGCACCGCACCCTCACAAGGTCGCTCCTGCACGCCGCGGTCGCACCGCACCCTCACACAGTCGCTCCTGCACGCCGCAAACCCAACCAAGGGAACGCACCCTCACTGACACGTGTTGTCGCATGTGAACAAACCAAACCCAGCCATCCTATCGCTGACACATAATTTTCGTTCATAGAGTATGTTTATCCAACCGCATGTTGGGAGTATCCGTACGGCCCGTGCGGTGGTCTGTTGGGGAAGAAGAAGAGGTGAGGAAGAAGGGTTAGGAGATGTAGGATATTCATCCAACCACCTGAAATGGTAGACTGACCCAAGTCAGGCGACTTGCATAAAAAATGTATGTTTTTACACAGCAAAAGATCCATAAAAACAACAACATAAAGAAAAACTATCACTGCTCATGGAAAGAGACGACCTCGTCGTCTTTGGCTGCCAGCGCGAACCTATCGTTGCTGCCGACATGTGTCTCTGCACCATGGTTGTCCTCGGCCTCCATCTACTCATTCAAGCGGAGCGTGCGGGCGCTCTGCACGGACGAGAGCACAACCCGGTTCAAGTCGAGGATGTCTGGTTCCGCCTGCAGGAGGGCCTCGATGGCAGCGGCATCCGCGCGCTCCGCGTCGAGTCGAGCTTTCGCCGCCCGGTTCAAGTCCAGGACGTCCGGTTCCGCCTGTAGGAGGGCATCGATGAGAGAGGCATCCACACGCTCTGCGTCGAGTCGAGCCTCTACCGCCCGGTTCAAGTCCAAGACGACCGGTTCCGCCTGCAGGAGGGCCTCGATGGCAGCGGCATCCGCGCGCTCCGCCTCAAGTTGAGCCTCCGCTGCCCGGTTCACATCCACAACATCCGGTTCCGCCTGTAGGAGAGCCTCGATGGCAGCGGCATGCGCGCGCTCCGCGTCGAGTTGAGCCTCTGCCTCCTGGTCCTCCTTTAGTATCGCCATGTTGAACCACTGGTCCGCCTGCACCATGGGGGACTCGGACACCGGCACGAAGTCGACGTCCATCGTCTCATACCCATCGGGGGCCTTCTGCGCCGCGACCTCCGCCATGAACATTGGATCGGCTTCCTCCTCCTCGTAGCCTGGCTCCAGAGAACTCGGGGATTGGCCCGCCGCAAAGCGAGCTTGGGAATGGAGGTCTGTGGCGCCGACAGCCGCCGCGATTTCTGCGCGGCGCTCCGGCATCAGCATCTTGTAGTAAGTGATCTTGCGGCGCACCATGGCTTTCCAGCGAACTAGGGGACGCTTGATGCGGGCTAGGGGATCGAAAGGTGGGGGAATGGGCTGGAGATTTGGTGTGGTTTTAGGGCAGTGGCTGGCGTAGGCCGATCAGCGAAGGTTCTGGTGTGAATAGTGGTTCCGGTGACGACCGGTCAATCGGTTTTGACTGTACATCACTCTTGTCGCGTTCGCGTTGCAGCCCGGCACACTGGGCCCTCCACGTCGCTCACCGAATGGAACGCGCTTCGTCTTGCGTTTTCGCTCGCTTGTGGGACCGCAGGTGAGTGCAAACCGACGTCCCTCCCCCTCCCCCGCCCGCATCATTTATTATGCCACCACTCCCTCCGTTTTATGTGGAGTAAATACAAACAGAGGGAGTATACTACGGATGAGGATCCCCTAACATGGCCGAACCCATTGAGTAACTGACATGCGGGGCCTAGCAAGCATGGGGTCCGCCAGTAAGTGACCGAAAGGGAGGGTAAGGCAGGGATACCTACGTCAGAGGATCCACTTCCACTATACTACTTTGACCAAATGTTAGAGTAATAATATATGACATGCAACTTACACAAATGTTAGAGTAATAATATATGACATGCAACTTACACAAAGCATACAGGGTCTAATGCATTTTTCGAGGCTAACTTTGACCAAATGTTAGAGTAATAATGCATGACATGCAACTTACACAAAGCATACCGTCAAATTCGTATGTGAAAGGAGTTTCCAATGATATAATTTTCATATTATACATCTCATGTACCATTAATCTTGTCAATAGTCAAATTGGAAACCATCTCGAGTACAAATCTAGGAGTACGTACGAATCTAACAATATTGATTGGGTGTTGTTGAATGTTGATACCTTTTTGATCAAAGTAGAGATACTTTGACTACACATAAAACTTATATGTAAACTAGAAAGGATAGAGGGAGTATATTGTACGTTCAAAAACGAAACGAACATTGAATACCCTTTAATATGATTTGCGGATGCTATGATCACCGGTTCAAAATTTTGAATCTGCCTTAGGTATCACGTGCCCCCACTCGTTCCCTCTCGATTTCATCTCGGGGTCCGGAGATATATTGAAAGAGGACTAGGGTGGGTACATGCGAATGATACTCGGAGGAATGTTCAAATAAGGCATGCGGGAGGATGGACTCGACTAGAGGGCGACATGATCGATGGAGAAGAGGGTTGGAGAGGAATGAAAAATAAGCAAACGCCACATGATTATACTTGAACGGCTCAAATAAACAATAAGTTGTCTCTCTTGGCCTACATAGTGAAAGGCCTAATGTGCAACGCGGAGCACTGACGCTCGAATATGGTCGGGAAAATAGGGAAACCGACATGTGGGGCACACCCGTCGGGACGATGTAGCGCAGACTAGTCCAATGGAGGAGCTGGCCCACAACCTCCTCACCACCAACAACCGTTCATGTGAGTCGTTGGGGCCAACAACGGGGCGCAGCCCCAGCACCGCCTCTGGACACGGCGACCGCGGTGAGCGACACGCTCATATCATAGCTAGACACAGTCGGTTTCAGTGTGCCGAGGGCGGCGTTAGTGTTGTGGCACGGCCAACGATATGTTTGGTTTGTGCCCAAGGTTGCCCCATCAAAGCATTGGGTAGCCAAAATTTTGGTTGAGGTATTGGTTGGCCATGATTTGGCCGACATTGGCAAGAAAAATGAACTAGAGTTGGCTAGAGTTCATTGGCATGCCAAAGAAATGGCAACCATCCAAACAAAGACCAATCTTTGGGTCATGACCAAAATTTTGGTTGAGGTATTGGTTGCCCATGATTTGGCCGACATTGGCAAGAAAAATGAACTAGAGTTGGCTAGAGTTCATTGGCATGCCAAAAATGGCAACCATCCAAACAAATACCAATCTTTGGGTCATGACCAAAATTTTGGTAAGGTGCACTTTGGCCACAATCCAAACACACCCCAACACCCGGCTCGTCGAGGATGCTCGGGGCGCCGCGACGCGTCTTCGGAGTGGTGTAGTGCGGCCAACTGCATCCTCTGGACCTGAGACCATGCCGGGTCGTCTTGCTTTTTCAATGACATGCGGGGATCGCATGTGAGCAAATGGCATCTCCAACATTGCCACGACCGCAGCTGACTACCCTGGCACACCAAAACCCTCATCCCTCGCGCCGTCGCGCGGTGCGTTCCTAGCCGGCGCTAGCTGCCCACATTCATGCCGTCCGTTCGTATGTCGTTGTTAAGAGGCTCGGTGCCTGAGGAACCAACTCTGGCGACTTAATGACGCACCCGGACGCTTGGCCTCATTGGAATGCGCTACTTAAAGCGGCAACGCCCAGCTAACCTCCACACCATAGCGCATCGTCCTCCTACCTGGCACCACACCCGCCATGACCACAAGTGCGAACGCTCTGCGGGAGAGCATGTCTTCGGGGATGAAGCTCGAGGTCGCCGCCCTCGCTCAAGTCGCTTCTCGCGACGCAATAGCAGCGTAGCCGGACGCGGACGCGACCGCACAAGCGGTGGCCACGCTGGCGGCCGACAACGGGAGCACCGTCAGCCACGCGTCCTACTTGCCGCCGTCCAAGGTCCGGCACTGCCGAGGTCGGGGACTCCTCCGAGGATGAGTAGGGCATGGGAGGCGGCCGGGCATGGTGTGCCAACTGGCCGGTCTGTATCTCGTGTTCTACTCTTCCTCACCGGAGACCGCACCTTCACTTCGCGGGTCTTGAAGCCCGCCCCCGTACATAGAGATCGCAGATGGAGGACATCGGCCGCCGCCATAGAATAGGTTTAGGGTTGGGTTTCTTTTATTTTTCTGTCCTATAAAAGTTCGAAATGTAATGAAAACCTGCCGTGTGTGCATTAATCTCGGCCGGTGTATATGGACTTTCACAATAATATACATATTGTAGGAGTACTAGCAAGATGCCCGTGCGTTGCATGGAAGATCAAGATCTTGTGGGAGAAAAGGATGAACGAGGGAAAGCCTTATCTGCAAATGTGGAGAGGAGTGCGGGTAAATTGTCATAGTTTCCTTCCTATCCGTTAGATATAGATCGGATGGCCTATATTGCAGGATGACAGGCACACCATCATCACCAACTCTGCTTTTTATTGAACCGAGACAAATCTAACATGTGAAGTAAAATAAACACATAGGGTCTATACATACACAAATTATCTTAGGCACTCCAATAGTACGTCCACTACACATTCACGCATTTCACATCTTTCTACATCTACGGGAACCTACGAAAGGGTTAACATAAATTGCCTCTCTCTCTCCTCCCCTGATTTTCATGGTGGTGGGCCCCTCCCTCCCCCCAATCTACAATCAACAGTTCACACGTTTCACATTACGTTAATTAAGTAACTGGGATTACGTAGGTGTAGCATTACTTGTCCTAAAAAACTCAACTAAGCCAACCTCCCAGCATATTGCGCGGGAAAAGACCCGGCCGCGCCGTTTTAGTCGGGATTACCGGTTTACTAGTAGTAGTATCGATGGATCACGCGAAGCAAGAATTTTTTTTTGAGGGGGCGAAGCACCTAGTTTAAAAGGAAAAAAAGGCGGTACACTCACATCACTCCTGTCGCGGTCGCATTGCACCCCACACACGTTCGGTCCTGCACATGGCTCACACAAACGGAACGCACTTCGGCTTGCCTCTTCACTGACACATGGGACTACACTTGGAGAAATCAACCATGCGCCAAACTCCCCCCGCCCACCGCGTGAAAATCCTCCCCCCACACCTAAAAATTCCCCCCAAATCTGATTCAACCGCCCTTCGGTCAACTAGCAAATAATATTCCCCAAACCCCCCTCCCCCTGTCCCCCTCCACTCCATTCGCTCCGCCAAAGCCGCCCTCCCCGCCGCGCCGATACGTCGGTGCCACGCTTCGGTTATCCTCTCGCTCCCACAGTACGCTCTTGTAGACTGCCGTCCTGTAGCCGCACCGCCACCTCTGGCTACGTTCTTGTGGAGGCGCACAGTGGTCAGCGCCGCCACCGCTGGCGACATTCGTGTGGAGACGCACGGCGGTCAGCTTCTCCCACAGTACGCGCATTCTAGACTGAGGCCCCGTTCATGTCGGTGTAGCGCTGAATGTTAGCTGATAGACACTATTAATCTCACTGTTTGCCGAAGTAGTTTACTGTCAATATGCTCTGCTTAAGAAGCTTCCTTGCCCTGTTCTGCACTCAATCTGCTTAGCTAAGATGGCATGCCAAGGCCGATTAGTTGCTAAAATATCCTGCCATATATTTATTGTGACGTAGATTGCCATGGTCTAGTAGCCAATCTGTTAGGTGAAATAGCCCTACACCGTTTTATACTCGATCTTTGTTGCTGCGATGGCCTTCGATAGTTCGATGTCTGTGTGCTCGACCTCATTGACTGCTGAAACAGCCTGCCATAATTTGGCACTCAAATCTGTTTGCTGAATTAGCTTTACATATATTTTGGTACTTAGATCTGCTCGTCCAAATATCTTGCCATAGCTTTAGACATCGACCTAGGTATTTTTTTTCTGGACTTCATAAAAAGCATATATGTTTTTCCTGTAATATCTAGTAGAAGAACTAATTTGTATGTCTAACAGATGGACAGGACTTGGATAACTTATGCTCGAAGATTCTCCGCTGCATATGTCGAGGGGGTTGAAAACTTCATGAACTCTATTAGAGCTGAGTACGGTGGTCTGAAATTAGATGTGCTCTGCCCGTGTAGCAGTTGTATGAATTCAGTTACAAGACCCCAGTCAACCGTGCAAAATCATCTACACTTGTATGGGATGTCTGTCACATATACTAGGTGGGTTCATCATGGTGAAGCTGTGAACGTCAATGTTATTGACTACGTGGAAGCAGCAGATCACCATCTTGATCTGGCTAATGCTCAGGTGGAAGAGGAGGAGGAGGAGGTGGTGGCGGAGCCAGTGAGTTTGACAAACATTGAAACAATGCTACGAAATGCTCGTGCATTCCGTGAACTTTCACCTGCAGAAGAAAAATGGTGGGCCCGCATGTTGGAACAATGCAACGTTGCTTTCACCCCAGGAAATAAGCTGTCAGTATTCTCAGCTATGGTCACCTTTCTTCAGGTGAAGACATCTGAGTGGATGACCAACAAATCATTCGATGCGATGTTGGCTGCTTCCCGCAAATCTTTCCCAGATGCATCTGAGCTGCCACACACCTACAATAAAATGAAGAATTTCCTTCGTGCAGTTGGAATTGGATATGATATGATCCATGTTCGTAAGAATAATTGTGTTCTATTCCGGAAGGATTATGCCAACTTAAGTGAATGCCCGAAATGCAAATCATCAAGATGGAAAGATGGCGATGCTGTGAAGAGGATTCCTCATAATGTTCTGAGACATTTTCCAATTACACCAAGATTGCAGAGGTTGTTTCATGATGCTGAAACAAGAGAGGATGTACCGTGGCATTCTAGGAACCAGGAGTACAGAGATCAGAACATAATGAGCCATCCATCTCATGGTAGTGAGTGGAAAAGCTTCAATGATAAATACAAAGAGTTTGCTGCTGACCCGAGAAACATTAGACTTGGCTTAGCTTCAGATGGATTTAACCCATTTGGCCACCAGAGCGCCACATATAGCATGTGGCCAGTGCTTGTTATCCCTTACAACATGCCTTCAAATGTCTGCACCAAAGAATCAAACTACATGATGGCCTTGCTCATCCCAGGTCCAAAAAGTCCTGGAAAGGATTTTGATTTGTTCATGGAGCCTCTTGTGGAGGAACTTCAACAGCTATGGAAGGGTGTTCTCACTCAAGACCTATATAGCAGCCCAACAGCTGATTTCTTTCCGCGTGCTATTATAATTTGGTGCATCGATGATTATCCGGCTTTGGGCACTATGTCAGGGCGAACGACACATGGTTACAATGCACGTGTTCGCTGTGACATGAATCCGCTGTCATACGCAATACTTAGCAAGATCTGTCACATTGGACACCGCTGTTTCCTTGCCAAGGACAAGCCGCATCCTAGAAAATACCGAAGACATGTGTTCAATGCAAAGCATGAAAACCGTGATGCGCCAAAGAGGCTCACCGCTGATGAGTTGCAAGTGGAAGTAGAGAAGGTCAGGCATATTACACCAGGAAACCATCCTGGTAATGGTAGCGGGAAAAGGAAGTGTAGCAGGGTAGAAGAGAGATTATTGTTTACCCGCAGGTCCACTTTGTGGGACTTGGAGTATTGGAAAGAGTTGGATCTGCGACATAATCTTGATGTGATGCACATCGAGAAAAATATATGTGACAACATTATCGGCACACTTCTTAATATTGAAGGCAAGACGAAAGATACCTTAAAATCTAGGATTGATTTGACACACCTGGGTATCAAAAATGATTTGCAGGTGCAAGATGAAGGTAAACCACGAGATATGGCACCAGCTGTGCACGTCTTTGACAAGGTAAAAAGAAAAGAATTCTGCGAGGTCCTGTCACGTGTGAGATTCCCACATTGATTTGCTTCCAACCCTGAAAGGAGAGTCAGTGCAGATGGAAACAAGGTACAAGGGTTGAAAAATCATGACTGCCACGTCCTACTTCAAAGGGTTTTACCTATTATCCTTAGAGGTTTGGGCCGCCCTGACTTATACAGAGTAGTTGCAGAGTTGGGACAATTCTTCAGGGAACTCTGCAGTAGGAATATCAGGATAGATGCTTTGGAGCGTCTTAGAGACAAGATACCAACTATCCTATGCGACCTTGAGAAGATATATCCTCCAGCCTTCTTTGATGTGATGGTGCATTTGGTTGTTCACTACCTGATGAGGCACTACTTAGAGGTCTAGTACAGTATGGCTGGATGTACCTTACTGAAAGGTGGCTAGGCACTTTCAAGGGCTATGTTAGGAACGGAGCTAGACCTGAGGGTTCCATTGCAGAGGCCTACATTGCTACAGAAGTGTTGACATTCTGCTCAAAATACATTGAAATAGCTGATCAGCTTAGCAAAGATGTGGGTGAAGACAATCCCGGGCTCAATGTTTTCGATTATTATGTTCAAGTTACAGGGAAGAGTCGACAAGAGGACAAACTAAAGATTTGGACAAAATGGTTTGGTATGTGTTGAATAACTATCCTGAGATACTACCTTATATCAAGTAAGTGCAGTACTGCAGCTGATACATCATAATCTACTAAACTTGCAGCACATTCTTATATATTTAGATGTTTGACGCGATCACTATGTTGTGCAGCATCTACAAAGAGGATTTACTGCCGCAAAATCCAAGAAACATTGACAAACTGGTTATGGCAGGATTTGCGAAATGGTTCAAGAACCATGTAAGCTTTTGAAGTGCACTGTCAGTTTTTTTAATATATTGAGTACATAAGATGATCAGCTTGTCTATTTTCTAACCATAGGTTAAGAAGATGCGGGAGGATGGGCAGGCAGTTGATGATGCCCTTTACTCAGTAGCAATGGGTCTTGATACTCGGGTAAGACATTATGAATCTTGCGTTGTTGGAGATGTGCGCTACAACACCCTTGCACAAGACGAAGGCAGGAAGACACAAAACAGTGCCATCATGAGCATGGATACGTATGACAAAGAGACAACTGAAATGTATGCTAACATAACAAACATTGTTCAGTTGCAGTATATCTCCAGTTTTGAGGATCATCGGTGTGTGGTTCTGTTGTGCTGTCGTTGGTATAAACTGTTTTCCAAGATCACAAAACCCAAAGCTGATGATTATTTCAAATCCATCAATGTCAAGGCGGCATACCAGACCAATGAGCCTTTTATTTTGGCAACTCAAGCAACACAGGTATTTTTCTTGGAAGACACATTTGCACGTAGCGATGACTGGAGAGTATTGCAAAGGTTTGAGCAGAGGAATTCGTTTAATGAAGTTGCACAACAAGATGATGCTTACACTGATCCTGATGTACAAGATAACACAGATGTTCCTAATATATTTGAGAACCATCACGTCAATGACGCCGGCGAAAAGATTGCCTGTCGTGCTGTGGACATACAAGAGTTGATCAAGAAGAAGCCAACGCTCAAGGACGTTAAGGACGAAGAAGAAGATGACACCATGGGGAATTATGATTCAGACTGATACACATGGTGAAGATGTTGACGCTGCTGCTGCGGATGATGATTACATTGCTTTTGTCGTATTTGCCCATGAGAAGACGTTTTTTATCTACTATGTGAAATTGTGTTTGCTATGACAACTGAAACCTGATGAACATGTTGTTTAGTATTTTGCTGTGAGAACATCACTTGTTATGTATGCTGATTTGTGTTTGGTGATTGTATGACAACTAAAACATGATGACATTGTTGTTTAGTTGTACTCATATTTGGCTGTGAAACTTGAATTTGATGACATAGTTTGCTGTTGGACTACCATTTGCCTGACATCTTCGAATGAGAACAAAGCTGACCCGACATGGCCTCTGCTATTTATTTATTTATATGAGCAAAAGGGGATACCCCCTGATTTCCGTTAATAGAAATCATTAGATGTTCACAACACTACACCCAGCCTCCTACACAGGTTTCATTCATTACTAGTTTCAGCAAAGTGCTCATGTCGTAGCCACTGAATACATCACGAGTGGTACATACACTGCAAATAAAGAGACAATCATACTACAGAGCACATCGATTTTGCCCATTATCTTCACAAGCTCTTTCATCTCCTCATTGCTGTCAAGGCCGTTCAGCAGCTATTGCTTGGCCATGATCAGATGAACTGCATCTTTAACCTTCTGCTCTGCATCTTCCTCTTCTGTCGTTCCTTCAGTTACTTGTCCAACACCCCAACCTGCTGGTATTGGGATTCCTCGGCTAAACAAATAATCAGCGTAGTTGCATTCCCCCACATCAGCAACTTCCCAGAAATACAAATCACACGAATCTTCCCTTTTCTGCACGAATCAAATTGGAAGATCATCAACCAAACTATTAAAAAAATCAGCAACTAAAAGCAGCAGAACAACACTTAAACATATTATTACCCCATGATTCGGGCATTTGTAGAAGACTCGGCCAGGGTTGCGGATTGTGGTTGAGACGCGACGAATGACTCTGCGTGATTTGCAGCAGTGGCACCACACCAACGGTAGTGGGTTGCGATGAGCAATCGGCTGCGGTGTGCGTGCCGGCGGGGGTGTGATGAGACCCACAGGCGATGGTACGGGTGGCGACTTGGCGCATATCTGGTTGTTGCCTGCTGAAGAGCAGGTGGACGAGCAGCCAGCGGACATGGTTGCTGCGGCCAGAGATTCTGATGCTAGGCAGAGTAAGTAGAGAAGAGGAGAAGCGAATGTTGGATATGTCAGTTTCATTACTTGCAGAGTAGCATAGCACCATATATAGTCATAGTCTAGGTTTGGATTCGAACCAGCTATAGGAGCACATCTTTCTTTTTTCTAAAACTTGGCAACGTCTCTTTACTGGTACACTAGCTTGTTCTGTACGCCTTCCCAAGTCTTTGATTTTATTTCTATATATAAAAAGTATGCTACTTGGTGTCTGCTTAGTCAACAAACAATTGTGCCAACCTTGACCGTTGGATTGACATCCAACGTCTGTTGTATTTCTTCAGTCTCTTCTTCCTCGAGCCGCCAAAGCCAAACCAGCGCTGGGGGGACCGCCTGCTCTCGCCTCCTACGACTGGCTGTGATCTTCCTCGGCCCCTTTTCGTTCCCGTCCGAGGCCTCACCATCGTCCTCCGTCTTGGTTCGCTCGCCGCGGCGCCGCCCCCCCCGGTGTTGTCAACATGGTAAACAACCGAGAGGAATAAGGAGATGACTGTACATGGTGAGGATGACAGTAGGGACCCAGTAGCGCGCGCAGTAATTTTGTTTTTTCGGGATGGAGAAGGGTATCAACTGGGTTTTGCGGGACCCGTGGCCTGTCTAGCCCAGGCTTTTATTTCATATGTTTAGCACATGACCAGCCCAGTTTGTTTTTTTCCTTTCTGAAAATGGCTAGCCAGCTATTTTGTTTTTTGCAGAATAACCAACGTAGGCCCACTTGCTTTTCTACGCCCTGCTGGGCCGGAAATCTTTCAAGACGAGGATGGATGCATTTTGCCCAGAAAATGGGCTATAAGTAATAAGAAATGGGCTATAAGTAATAATAAAGGGGCAGTAAAGTGGAAAAATACAGCAAATAGGCAATTAGTTCCAAAATACTATTTTCTTTCGGATTTTGATATTTTAAATTTCATTATTTATGTGCGGGTGAAATTTCATTGAATTTAAATTAAGGTATATTTAGATTTAAAATTAATTTGAATCTGGCTAGAAATTTCGGGCTGTATGCTGTCTGGGACAGATTTGGAGGCTGACTTGTGGGTCTACTAGGTTGACATGTACATTGGCTTTGTCAACTTAGTCCACAAACGATTCTAGCAGCAGTGACCGTTGGATGTTAATCCAACGACCGTGCTGCTTCTTCAATATCTGATCTTCTTGCTCCAGCTGCCCAAACCAGCTTGGGTGAGACTGCCTGCTCATGCCTCCCGTGGCCGGCTGTGCTGCCGCACAGGCCGCACCGCCCCACCCTACTTCATTGCTGGCCATGCCATTCCTCTACTCACCCACACCTCCTGTTATTTTCCGGCGATGGCAGCCGGACCAGTAAACCCTCGTACTCCCCACCGCGTGGGAAACCGTTGCCGAGTCTTCCCCGGCTCCATGTCGTTCCCTTCCTAGGCCTCGCCGTCGTCCACCGCCATGGTGCTCTCGGCGCGGCCTGGTCAACGTGGTCAACAAACGACATCCATCGGCCGTGGATTGTACGCGCAAAATAATGATTCCTCCACCTGACAGCTAGGACCCACCGGAAGGGCCTGTGTATTTCACGAAAAAACATTCCCCCCGCTGACATGTCGGACCCACCAGCTATATCTTCGCAGCAAGGAAGTGCCTCCTTATTACACACAAAAAATGTATACCCCCCTGCTAGCTGGGACCCACCATTGTGGGAGGCTGACTTGTGGGCCTACTAAGTTGACGGGGACGGAGGGCTTTGTCAACTTAGTCAATATGAACGATTCTAGCTCCGGTAACCGTACGATGTCCATCCAACGGCCGTAGTGCTTCTTCAACCTCTGCTCTTCTTGCTCCAGCCGCCCAAAGTAGCGCCGGTCGTGCCGCATGCTCCTGCCTCCCGTGGCCTGCTGTGCTGCCGCGGAGGCCTCACCGCCCCCTACTATTCCCACCGCTGGCCAGGCCCTGTGGCGACGGCAGCCTCACACCGCAGCTGAACCAGTGAACCCTCGTACTCCTCTCTGCGCGGGCTTCCACTGCCGTGTCTTCCCCGGCTCCGCGTCGTCCCCTTCCTAGGCCTCGCCGTCGTCCACCGCCGTGGTGCTCTCCGCGCGGCGTGGTCAACATGGTCAAGGAACGACTTCCATCGGAAGAGTACTGTACGTGCAGAGGCTGACAACTGGGTCCACGGCCACATCCCAGTTTTTTTGTGATTTGCCAAGTAAGACGCTTTGTCAGGCCTGTTGGGCTGCAAATCTTTCAAGACGAGGAGAGCTTTCATTCGGCTGGCCGAGAAAATGACCCATCAGTAATTAGAAATGGGATGTACATTTTTAAAACACATCAAACCGACAATTAGTTTCAAATATCTTTTTTTTCATTTCGAGATTTTAAATTACATTAATTTTTATGCGTGGAGAATTTGTTGGATTTTATATTGATATACATTTATTTTTAAAATTAGTTTGAATGTGTGTCGAAATTTCGGGATTAAAAATAGTTCGGACCGCACCGAAATATGCAAAATTTCGTATAATTTTTTAACCGTGGCCATAATATGGGCTGTAATGCTAACAAAAAGAATATGGGCTCCAAAAAACCCTTAAGAATTAGCAAATGGGCTGTCAATTATTAGAAATAATGGCACATGGGCTGTATGCTGTTTTCCACAGATTTGAGGCTTTCTTAAAAAAGGTTGACGCACAAGAAGTGACTGTTGGATGTCCATCAAACGGCCATCGTGCTTCTTCAATCTCTGCTCTTCCTGCTCCAGCCGCTCAAACAAGCGCCAGCGGGACTGCCTGCTCCCTCCTCCCCACGGCCGGCTGTGCTGCCGCGCAGGCCTCACCGCCCCACCGTACTCCCATCGCTGGCCTAGGCATCCCTCTACTCACCCACACCTGTTGTTATTCTCCAGCGACGGCAGACGAACTAGTAAACCCTCGTACAGTCGTACTCCCCTCCGCGTGGGAAACAACTGCCGAGTCTTCCCTGCCTCCATGTCGTTCCCTTCCTAGGCCTCGCCGTCGTCCACCGCCCTGGTGCTCTCGGCGCGGCCTGGTCAACGTGGTCTACGACCGACATGCATCTGAAGTGGACTGTACGTGGAGAGGCCGACAGCTGGGTCCACGGCCGCACGCAAGGAAATGCCTCCTTATTACGCGCAAAATAATGATTCCTCCACCTGACATCAGGGACCCACTGAAAGGGCCTCTGTATTTCGCGAAAAAGATGTTACCACCGCTGACAGCTCGGACCCACTAGCTATATCTTTGCACGCAAGGAAGTGCCTCCTTATTACGCACAAAAAAATGAATACTCCCCCTGTTAGCTAGGACCCAGTATAGTGGCAGGCTGACTTGTGGGCCTACTAAGTTGACGGGGACGGAGGGCTTTGTCAACTTAGTCAATATGCACGATTCTAGCTCCAGTGACCATACGATGTCCATCCAACGGCCATAGTGCTTCTTCAACCTCTGGTCTTCTTGCTCCAGCCGCCCAAACCAGCGCCGGTCGTGCCTCATGCTCCTGCCTCCCGTGGCCGGTTGTGATGCGGTGGAGGCCTCACCGCCCCCTACTACTCCCGCCGCTGGCCAGGCCATCCCTCTACTCACCCACACACCCTATTATTCTGCGGCGACGGCAGCCTCACACCGCAGCGAACCAGTGAACCCTCGTACTCCTCTACGCGTGGGCATCCACTGTCGCGTCTTCCCCGGCTCCGCGTCGTCCCCTTCCTAGGCCTCACCATCGTCCACCGCCCTGGTGCTCTCGGCGTGGCGTGGTCAACGTGGTCAAGGAACGGCTTCCATCGGACGTGGACTGTACGTGGAGAGGCCGACAGCTGGGTCCACGACCGCAGCAAGGAAGTGCCTCCTTATTACGTGCAAAATAATTATTCCTCCACGTGACAGCGCGGACCCATCGGACGGGCCACTGTATTTCGCGAAAAAACGTTTTCCCCTGACTGCTGGGACCCACCAGCTACATCTTCGCAGGCACGGAAGTGCCTGACAGTCGGGAACCACCTGGTTGAAGCGTACGTAGCGTTGTCATTCTGGTCGCGAACGTGTACGTACATATATACTGGTGGATGTAGAGGCGCGCATGTGTCGTAGTAGAGGCGCGTACGTGTCGTAGTAGAGGCGCACACGTAGCATGTACACGTACGTACAACGGCCAGGGTGAAAGAAAGAAAATATGACCATGTATGTGTACATATGGGCGGGGTCTCGAACGCCTACTCGTGCATACGTACGGCCATGGCTCGTGTACATGGCTGGGTCGGAACGGAGAAACAGCGTCGTCGTGTTCATGGGGAGGCAACAAAATGCGTCGTGTTCATGGGGAGGCAACATAATGTGTCATGTTCATTGGGAGGCAACGGAACGCATGGGAGCCAACCGGCTGGGTCGGAACAGAATGCGTGGTCGTGCTCATCGGGAGGGCTTGGATGGAACATGCGATGGAAACGAGGCCTGGCGTACTGCACACCGGAGGAAACGGACCTCCTACGTTCGGAACGGGGTCCTGTTGATCGGGAGGAGTGTGGCGTACCGCAAAACAAAGGAAACGGACCTCCTATGGTCGAAACGGGGGTCCTGTTGATCGGGAGGGGTGTGGTGTACCGCAAAACGGACGAAACGGACCTCCTACGGTCGAAACGGGGGTCCTGTTGATCGGGAGGGGTGTGGCGTACCGCAAAACGGACGAAATGGACTTGTGTTGGAGCGCTACGGTCGAAACGGGGGTCCTGTTCATCGGGAGGGGTGTGGCGTACTGCAAAACAGGACTCCACGGGATACTGTTCATCTCTACCGTCGACCTCCTCCAGCCTCCACGGGCTACCGTCGACCTCCTCCAGCCTCCACGGGCTCCTGTTCATCCAGCCTCCACCGCGCGCTACTCCACCGGCTACTGTTCAGCCACCCCTCCACGGGCACCCCTCCACCGTCTACTGTTCATCCAGCCCTCCACACCACGGGGTCCTGTTCAACCACCCCTCCACGGGCACCCCTCCACCGTCTACTGTTCATCCAGCCCTCCATCACACCACGGGGTCCTGTTCATCTAGAGGCAAAGCCACCGCTCATTGTTCATCCAAACCCCCCTGCAACGCTCACTGTTCATCCCAGAGGCAGCATCAATCGGCTTCAGTTAGCAGCAGTAGCGAAGGAATCGCTCGATCGAGTTCAGTTAACAACCATCGATCGATCGCTCGGGTTCAGTAACGCGTAGCCTACAGTGCAATCACTCGGGTTCAGTTAGAGCCCAATGCCTCGCTCGGGTTCAGTTAGAGCCAATGCCTCGCACACATGCGCGTACGTGTACGAGAGAAACACGCATCACTCGGCCCCCGACCTCCCACCGTAACCGGGAACTCCCCGAAATTTTCCTCGCCCTCGCTTCTACCATTGTTTTTTCCGTCATGGACGGCCCAAAGAATGTCATGCAGCTGCATCTCTGGCCCGCCTAGGACGAAAAGACCATTTTCTGTCATGATTGTTTGTCATAGAAGTAGGAGCCCACCACATCTATGATGATACTGGGTTTTGTCACAATTATCGTCATAGAAGTGTCATATGTATGACATAATTTTTTTTCGTTCGGCCCAAAATGTCACGGATGTGTCTTTTTTTGTAGTGCTGGTGTAGGAAAAGAAAGGAAAAAGCCAAACAAAGCGGCGTTTCAGCAATCCGCGGGCAGGCCCTTAACGACGCCCAAGCCTAGCCAGACCCCTCCTCGCGCTTCACGGAGGCGCGTCGACGAGATGACCCGCTGCCTCCTTCGAAGCGAGCACGGCGAAGCGGCGGCTGATCGTAGCCACTGCTGCTGGAGCTGTCGCAGGAGGGAGAGCCGCCGTAGCTGGAAGAGATGCGGTCGCCGCTGAGGGCAGGCTCGCCCTCACCCTCGTCATGACCGTCACCAAGGCCGAGCACCTCCTCACCGTCGTTCGTCTCGGGGTAGCACCCAGCGCGGCGGCCATCTTCCTTGAACACCCTCACGTAGAGGGTCGACCTGCCGTCATACTTGAAGTGGAGCGTGCACGGCCTGCCCAGGCCACGCGTGCGGGCGAATGTCTGCCTGCCGCGTGCCAGGGCTATGTTGCCCGTGGCAAAAGTCTCGACCGCGACCCAGGAGGCCTTGCTGCAGCAACCATCCGCCTGCAACCAGAGCCCCCCCCCCCCTGGACCAGGGGCCAGCAGCTCATCGACAAGGAAGCGCGGAAGCTGGAGCCAGTTGCCGGCCGGGTTTTCTGACCAAATAACGAACTCCGGCGATGCCTCCGCTGAATGGAAGCGCGGGCGGGGAGGCCTCGCCACCATCGTGCACCTCCCCCCATCAACTGGACCACCACGGTTGGGACGGCCCCCTCCGTGTGCCGTGGCGCCGCCTCGACGGTGGGCCACGGTGGGGGTCGCAGCGTGCTTGAGCGGGCAGCCGCGACCGCGCTTGGGCACTGGGGAACCAGGGCCCTCGCGAGGGGCCTTTCCCTTATCGGCGACAGTGAACTTCCTTTGAGGTGCCATCGAAGGCACTGCAAGCAATGGAGCAAGAAGGAGGAAGCAAGCAAGGAAGAGATGGGCAACGGGGGCTCCGCCCCCTCCCCATTTATAGCAAGAGAAGGCCAACCGACGTCTCCCACGATCGCAGGTAATGATGGTCTTCCTTGCATGTCGCAGGGACTTGTCAAGTCGTGCAGTCATCAAAGCAACATGGGGAAGCGGAGACGCCCACGTCAAATCAACCACCACGCGTCAACCGAGGCCGCAGGCTTTTGGGGCTTGCGGTGCTCCGAACTTGACCCTTGGCTTCGCCGTGAAGCCAAGCCCGAGCGCACCTTGGGCCCGGAGGCTATTGTCGGCATTCTGGGAACGAGGGTCCCCAGACTTGCCTACCTGCGGCCCGCGGCGTGGCTAAGCCAGCAGGCCGTACGACCCGTCTTCACCAACAAAGCACCCAAGACCCTCGCGAGGGGCCAAGCCTCGCAAGGCGGATGATGCAAGACCTCCTCTGGAGTGGCCTAGCTAGGCAGGCTCATGAGGAGCAGAGATATCAAGGCAGGGCAAACCTCACGAGGCTCTCGTGACGTGAGCCATGACGATCGGCACCAGGCGGGCGCCAGCGCGCACACCGTCCTTGTTTCTTCTTTGGTGCAAAGGGGGCAAGCGCAGCCACGGAGTACCGAGGCCTCAGGCAAAGGTTGCCATTCCGGTGCAACAAGACCAAGACCACAGACTGCAAGATGGAGGTCATCGTGGAGCCCAAGGCAGCGTCACCACCAGAACTTTGTGCAGGCAAAGACTACTTTTGTCAGGACTTGTAGTAGCTGCCCCCCTTCAAATTAGCCCGCCATTGTTCGCTCCCTTCCCGCTCGATATTTGGGAAGAGGACCAGGGCCTCTATAAATAGGACTAGCCACCACAGTGGAGGGCGGATCACCTCATCCGAGTGAGGGGGAGACATCATCTTAGCTAGAGGAGAGAGACCACCCCCCACACACAAGCTCACCGAGCTCAAGAATGCCTCAACCTCAGGAGGCCGTTCTTCCCTTGTATGGTTCATCATCAGCCCAAGAGGCAATCCACCACCACCACACTGGAGTAGGGTATTACACCGCAACGGTGGCCTGAACCAGTATAAACCCCGTGTCCTTCTGTGTTGTGAGTTCGTCGAGTTCGTCCGCAAGATCTTAGCGAGCTAGAGCCTAGATTGGTTGGAGGGAAAGACTTCGCGTGTGCCCCAGTGTTCGAACCTTAAGGGTTTGCCGGAACCCCACATCCCGACAGTATTGTGGAATCATTCCGATATCATTGTGATGGGGATTCTGTCTTGGTGCCTCCTGACATTTAGGGGTTGTGGCATTGTCCTGGGGAGTTGGGCTCCAAGGTGTTTTTGTCACAGTGCTTATCGTTTCAGTTCTGGAATACTAGAGGACGCCGACATCGAAAACACTTCTATACTCTTTATGGTGAGAGTAGTTTGGCACCACCCAGTACTAGGGAGAGCAATCGGATGTATTGCCACAGCTAGTATATCAGATGTTTTTTGAAGGTCTGTGGTACATGATTTCCGAGGTTTTCTTGGTTATGTGTGACAGATGGATACAGTTGGAGTGTAGGATTTGTTAGTTGTGTGAGATATTTGTGCCTCCCTGTATCCCCAACACCAGATTGCATAACCAAAGAATTTTGGGAGTTCATAGGTGGGAATTCAAGTAGTTACCTAGGATATCTTTCTGACAGATGCATGATATGAGATTGGGGTTCGACGCCTAGTGGTCCATCTGTCCACAGTCATTTTTACAGTGGTCTTGTTGTGTCTTAAAGAGTCCTTGGCTATGCTGACTCGGGGACGCTTCGTATGTCATGTGCACTGCCTTGTACATGATGGTGCTGTACAATTGAGCCTGTGTGGGCCCCACCAAGAAAATTTCAGACGGAATCTCTATCACATGTTAGTTTCCGGCTTATTCTGCAAGCTAATAGGTCTCCGTCGTATCTACTTTGCCTAACGCTTTTCCTCTTGTTTTGGACTCTAATTTGCATGATTTGAATGAAACTAACCCGGACTGACACTGTTTTCAGCAGAACTACCATAGTGTTGTTTTTGTGCAGAAATAAAAGTTCTCGGATTGGAACGAAACTTTGTGAGGACTTTTTATACAATAAAAGAGAATTTTTGGAGCCAAGAACCACCGTAGGGGGGACACCTTGGTGGGCACAACCCGCCAGGGCGCGCTTGCCCCCCAGGTTGCACCTAGGTGGGTTGTCCCCACCTGGTGGCCCCGCAGACCCTGAAACCGATGCTATAAAATCCTATTTTTATAGAAAAATCAAGGAGGAAGAATTATCTCGTTTCGCGATACGGAGCCGCCGTTACCTCCCGTTCTTCATCGGGAGGCCAGATCTGGAGTTCGTTTGGGGCTCCGGAGAGGGGGATCTTCCATCTTCGTCATCACCAACCCTTCTCCATCGCCAATTCCATGATGCTCTCCACCGGGAGTGAGTAATTCCTTCATAGGCTCGCTGGTCGGCGAAGAGCTGGACGAGATTCATCATGTAATCGAGTTAGTTTTGTTAGGGCTTGATCCCTAGTATCCACTATGTTCTGAGATTGATGTTGCTATGCTTAATGCTTCACACTTTGGGACCGGGTGCCAGGATTTCAGATCTAAACACCATTATATCTAGGTTCAAGATCCGATCTTGCAAGTTATAGTCACCTACTACGTGTTATGATCCGGCAACCCCAGAGTGAGAATTGTCGGGACAGTTCCCGGTGATGACTATAGTTTGAGGAGTTCATGTATTCACCGTGTGTTAATGCTTTGTTCCAGTTCTCTATTAAAAGGAGGCCTTAATATCCCTTAGTTTCCAATAGGACCCCGCTGCCACGGGAGCGTAGGACAAAACATGTCATGCAAGTTCTTTCCAATAGGACCCAGAGTTGATTACTTTGGTTGAATCTGATCTTTTCCATGGTTATGAAACTGAAACTATTGTGGCACACCTTACTAAGTTGAATGATATAGCCACCCTTTTTGCTCAGGATGAGAAAGTTCACTATTATTATATTCTCGAATTATTTCCGTTCTCATTAAAGGGTGATGCTAAAGCTTGATACAATACTCTTGCTCCTGGTTGTGTGCGTAGTCCCAAGATATGATTTATTACTTCTCTGAAAAATATTTTCCTGCTCATAAGAAACAAGCTACCTTACATGAAATATTTAACTTTGTGCAAATTGAAGAAGAGAGTCTCCCACAAGCTTGGGGGATGCTTCTCCAATTGCTTAATGCTTTGCCTGGTCATCCTCTTAATAAAAATGAAATACTTGATATCTTCTACAATGGACTAACGATGCTTCTAGGGATTTCCTAGATAATTATGCTGGTTGTGTTTTCAGGGAACGAACTATTGGGCAAGCTAAAGAATTATTGAATAACATATTAAAAAATTATGATGATTGGACTCTTCCTGAACCACCGCTTAAACCCACTCCAAAGAAGAGGGGTATTTTATATCTCAGTCCTGAAGATATGCAAGATGCAAAGAAATCCATGAAGGAAAAAGGTATTAAAGCCGAGGATGTCAAAAATTTACCTTCAATTGAAGAAATACATGGGCTTGATACACCACCACCATCTAAGGTGGTAGAGGTAAATTCTATAATGACATTCAATGATAATGATAATCCTCACAACATGCACCCTAGCCAATGCCTTTATGAGTTTGAAAGTTACATTAGAAAGCAAGATCACTTTAATGCAAATGTTATGAAACAATCGAAATACAATTCTGATATGATTGCTCGCCTGAGTGACTTGTTATTTAGAATCTCAAATGATGTTAGAAGTGTGGGAAAGCATGCTTCTATTGTTCACACTCAGTTAGAACAAATTGCTAAATCTCAAAGAGAGTTGTTAGATGAAATGAACAACATTATAAATGACTTTGCTGTTAGAGTAGCCACTAGAGGAGGTAAGACTCAGGAACCACTTTATCCTGAGGGACACCCAAAAATAGTTGAACAAGTCTCTCAAAGGGTTAACACTGATGCACCTAGTCCTTCTAAAAGGAAAAACAAAAAGAAAATGATAGGACTTTGCATGCCTCTAGTGAAACTGAAGTAGAAAAACCTCCTGTTAATGATAATGAAGTTTCTATCTCTGATACTGAAACTCAATCTAGTAACGAACAATCACCTCCTGATAATGAAAAAGATAATGATGAGGTTCATGAAAATACTCAAACAAATGATAAAGAACCAAACAATGATGTTGAGATAGAACCAACAGTTGATCTTGATAACCCACAACCTAAGAATAAAAGATGTGATAAAAGAGACTTTGTTGCTAGAAAACATGGTAAGGAAAGAGAACCATGGGTTCAAAAACCTATTCCCTTTCTACCTAAGTCAAGTAAAAAGAAAGATGATGAAGAATTTGAACGCTTTGCTAAAATGCCGAGGCCAGTCTTTTTGCGTACTCGCTTGACTGGCATCTTAAAAATGCCTCCTTATGCAAAGTACATGAAAGACATCATCACCAATAAGAGAAAAATAAAGGAAGATTAAATATCCACCATGCTTGCTAATTATACTTTTAAATATGGAGTACCTAAAAAACTTGGAGATTCGGGAATACCAACTATACCTTGCTCCATCAAAAGAAATTATGTGAAAACTGCTTTATGTTATTTAGGAGCTGGTGTTAGTGTTATGCCTTTCTCTTTATACAAAAGACTTTATTTGAATAAACTCACACCTACTGAAATATCTTTGCAAATGGCTGACAAATCAACTGCCATACCTATCGGTATTTGTGAGGATGTGCCCGTTGTTGTTCCTAATGTTACTATCTTGACTGACTTTGTTAAACTTGAGATGCCCAAGGACGACAACATGTCGATTATCCTTGGGAGACCCTTTTTGAATACTGCAGGGGCTGTTATTGATTGCAATAAATGGAAGGTCACATTTCATATCAATGGTAATGAGCATATGGTGCACTTTTTGAAGAAACAATTCCAAGTGAATGGTATTAATGTTATTGAAAAATCTCCAATAATCACTATTGGAACTTTTGAACTACCTTTATCTACTATTAAAAAGAAATATGAAATGCTTATTGTTGGGGACATTCATATCCCCGTTTATGTAACTTAGTGATTTACGAAAGTTCTTCGGTTTCATGCTAATCGAAAGTGGTTGTTAATAAGACTTGATCAACCTTATTAATGCATCATTTTTGAGAGGCATGAAGTTGATGAAGTTGATGAATTTAGTGAGCACCTTGTGTTTTCTGTTTTTATTAGTTAAATAAAATCAAATGCCATGTTTTGTCTGTTTTCTGAATTTTCCGTGCAATAAAAAATGACCCAAAAATAAAAGTTCTCAGAATGCCCTAAAAATTTAATACATTTTTCTGAATATTTAAGAATTTTTGGTGCAAATAACATCACAGGGAGGTGCACTAGGTGGGCACAACCCACCTGGGCGTGCCAGGACCCCTAGGCGTGCCTTGGTGGGTTGTGGTCCCCACATGCCCCCCTCACTTATCTCTTCATACCACATCATCACCTACCTCCAGAAAAAAATCACCATTGCTCTCTCTCTCTCTCTCTCTCTCTCTCTCTCAAACCCGCGGATTTCGATCTCTTTGATCGAAGCTTCGTTTCCAAAACTGTTTCGGGGGATTGTTACTTGGTATGTGACTCCTCCGTTTGTCGAATTAGTTTTTGTTTTAGTGGTTTATATTTTGAATAATTAGCTACTCTTGGTGCTGCTATAGATGAGCTTGCATGTTGAATTATTGGAGTTCTAAGTAGTTTGAATGCTTGTTATGGCCTCTATGCATCCCTATGAGTAGTTGCTATCAATCTTGTAGAGTTTTGTTGAGAAAATTTTGTTGGACTAAAAATTTCAGAATTTAGTTCATAGGAAAAAGATGAGTTTCTTTAGGAAGTTTGCTTCCAAGAAGAACTCCAAGGGAGTCACTGGGGAGTCATATGATAGTGATCTCCATACCTAGAGAATGGCGGAGATACGATCGTGCGAATGGCCGCATAACCCGTTCATGGAAGGGGCCAAAATACTTCTAGAGTTTACACAATATGATGCCAATGCCGGCCTCACCAACTTCATCGTAGCTGGATGTGAACAATATCGTCTCCTCGTAAATTCCTATGTGCAAAGTTTAAATTTCCTTCCTAGGAATAACCCCCCTGAGGTATAGTTTAATTTATATGCCGAAACCCGTCAGATACCACTTACTGACTTTTGTGATATATGCATGATCCCTTCTGATGGGAGTTTAGTTGAGCCTAGGCCCGCGGAGTTAGACGGTTTTTACCGCACTCTGACTGTGGGGGATGAGAGAGGGGTGTCGAGTGTCACCGCCACTAGCATACACTTTCCTGCTGTGCATTATTTTGCTTTATTCATTGCAAAGTGTTTGCTTGCTAGAGACAAAGTAGGTGCACTCAGTGCTCTAGACTTTGCTGTTTTACATCGCACACTTCACGGCGACAACACTTATAGCTTGGGAGCTATTGTGGAATGTCGCCTCCACATTAATGGATCCAAGGGCAAAATACATGGTGGTATTTACGCTACTTGCTTGGTGATGTCTACTACACAACCTTCTTCTTGTAGACGTTGTTGGGCCTCCAAGTGCAGAGGTTTGTAGGACAGTAGCAAATTTCCCCCAAGTGGATGACCTAAGGTTTATCGATCCGTGGGAGGCGTAGGATGAAGATGGTCTCTCTCAAGCAACCCTGCAACCAAATAACAAAGAGTCTCTTGTGTCCCCAACACACCCAATACAATGGTAAATTGTATAGGTGCACTAGTTCGGCAAAGAGATGGTAATACAAGTGCAATATGGATAGTAGATATGGGTATTTATAATCTGAAAATGTAAAAACAGCAAGGTAACTAATGATAAAAGTGAGCACAAACGGTATTGCAATGTGTTGAAACAAGGCCTAGGGTTCATACTTTCACTAGTGCAAGTTCTCTCAACAATAATAACATAGTTGGATCATATAACTATCCCTCAACATGCAACAAAGAGTCACTCCAAAGTCACTAATAGCGGAGAAAAAACGAAGAGATTATGGTAGGGTACGAAACCACCTCAAAGTTATCCTTTCTGATCGATCTATTCAAGAGTCTGTAGTAAAATAACACGAAGCTATTCTTTCCGTTCAGTCTATCCTAGAGTTCGTACTAGAATAACACCTTAAGAGACAAATCAACCAAAACCCTAATGTCACCTAGATACTCCAATGTCACCTCAAGTATCCATGGGTATGATTATACGATATGGATCACACAATCTCAGATTCATCTATTCAACCAACACAAAGAAATTCAAAGAGTGCCCAAAGTTTCTACCGGAGAGTCAAGACAAAAACGAGTGCCAACCCCTATGCATAAGTTCACGAGGTCACAGAACTCGCAAGTTGATCACCAAAACATACATCAAGTGGATCACATGATATCCCATTGTCACCACAAATAAGCACATGCAGGACATACATCAAGTGTTCTCAAATGCTTAAAGACTCAATCCGATAAGACAACTTCAAAGGGAAAACTCAATTAATTACAAGAGAGTAGAGGGGGGGGAAACATCATAAGATCCAAATATAATAGCAAAGCTCGCGATACATCAAGATCGTTCCACCTCAAGAACACGAGAGAGAGAGAGAGAGATCAAACACATAGCTACTGGTACATACCCTCAGCCCCGAGGGTGAACTACTCCCTCCTCATCATGGAGAGCGCCGGGATGATGAAGATGGCCACCGGAGAGGGATTCCCCCCTCCGGCAGGGTGCCGGAACGGGTCTAGATTGGTTTTCGATGGCTTCACAGGCTTCTGGCGGTGGAACTCCCGATCTATTCTGCTCCTCGATGTTTGTAGGGTATATGGACTTATATAGGCGAAAGAAGTCGATCAAGGGAGCCACGAGGGGCCCACGAGGGTGGGGGGCGCACCCAGGGGGGTAGGGCGCACCTTCCTGCCTCGTGGCCACCTCGAAGCTTCCCTGACGTCTACTCCAAGTCTTCTGGATTGCTTCCCGTTCCAAAAATAACTCTCCCGAAGGTTTCATTCCGTTTGGACTCTGTTTGATATTCCTTTTCTTCTAAATACTGAAATAGGCAAGAAAACAACAATTTGGGCTGGGCCTCCAGTTAATAGGTTAGTCCCAAAAATAATATAAAAGTGTAAAATAAAGCCCATAAACATCCAAAACAGATAATATAATAACATGGAACAATCAAAAATTATAGATACGTTGGAGACGTATGAGCATCCCCAAGCTTAATTCATGCTCGTCCTCGAGTAGGTAAATGATAAAAACAGATTTTTTGATGTGGAATGCTACCTAACATATTTATCCATGTAATTCTCTTTATTGTGGCAAGAATATTCAGATCCTAAAGAGTCAAGACGAAAGTTTAATATTGACATAAAAATAATAATACTTCAAGCATACTAACCAAGCAATCATGTCTTCTCAAAATAACATGGCCAAAGAAAGCTATCCCTACAAAATCATATAGTCTGGCTATGCTCTATCTTCATCACACAAAATATTTAAATCATGCACAACCCCGATGACAAGCCAAGCAATTGTTTCATACTTTTGATGTTCTAAACCTTTTCAATCTTCACGCAATACATGAGCGTGAGCCATGGACATAGCACTATAGGTGGAATAGAATGGTGGTTGTGGAGAAGACAAAAAGGAGAAGATAGTCTCACATCAACTAGGCGTATCAATAGGCTATGGAGATGCCCATCTATAGATATCAATGTGAGTGAGTAGGTATTGCCATGCAACTGATGCACTAGAGCTATAAGTGTATGAAAGCTCAAAAAGAAACTAAGTGGGTGTGCATCCAACTCACTTGCTCACGAAGACCTAGGGCATTTTGAGGAAGCCCATCATTGGAATATACAAGACAAGTTCTACAATGAAAGATTCCCACTAGTATATGAAAGTGACAACATAGGGGACTCTCTATCATGAAGATCATGGTGCTACTTTGAAGCACAAGTGTGGTAAAAGGATAGTAGCATTGCCCCTTCTCTCTTTTTCTCTCATTTTTGTTTTGTTTTTTTGGGCCTTCTCTTTTTTGTCTTTTGGCCTCTTTTTCTTTTGTCCAGAGTCTCATCCCGACTTGTGGGGGAATCATAGTCTCCATCATCCTTTCCTCATTGGGACAATGGTCTAATAATGATGATCATCACACTTTTATTCACTAACAACTCAAGAATTACAACTCGATACTTAGAACAAAATATGACTCTATATGAATGCCTCCGGCGGTGTACCGGGATGTGCAATGACTCATGAGTGACATGTATGAAACATTTATGAATGGTGGCTTTGCCACAAATACGATGTCAACTACATGATCATGCAAAGCAATATGACAATGATGGTGCGTCTCATAATAACAGAACAATGGAAAGTTGCATGGCAATATATCTCAGAATGGCTATGGATATACCATAATAGGTAGGTATGGTGGCTGTTTTGAGGAAGGTATATGGTGGGTTTATGGTACTAGTGAAAGTTGTGCGATACTAGAGAGGCTAGCAATGGTGGAAGCGTGAGAGTGTGTATAATACATGGACTCAACATTAGTCATAAAGAACTCATATACTTATTGAAAAAATCTATTAGTTATCGAAACAAAGTATTACACGCATGCTCCTAGGGGGATAGATTGGTAGGAAAAGACCATCACTCGTCCCCGACCGCCACTCATAAGGAGGACAATCAATAAATAAATCATGCTCCGACTTCATCACATAACGGTTCACCATACGTGCATGCTACAGGAATCACAAACTTCAACACAAGTATTTCTCAAATTCACAACTACTCAACTAGCATGACTCTAATATCACCATCTCCATATCTCAAAACAATCATCAAGTATCAAACTTCTCTTAGTATTCAATGCACTTATATGAAAGTTTTTATATTATTCCTAAAAGCAAATTTCCATGTTGTTCTAAGGGACTCTCAAAATAATATAAGTGAAGCATGAGAGATCAATTATTTCTATAAAATAAAACCACCGCCGTGCTCTAAAAAGATATAAGTGAAGCACTAGAGCAAATGACAAACTACTCCGAAAGGTATAAGTGAAGATCAATGAGTAGTCGAATAATTATGCAAATATGTGAAGACTCTCTAACATTTAATAATTTCAGATCTTGGTATTTTATTCACACAACAATCAAAACAAAATAAGATAAAATGATGCTCTAAGCAAAACACATATCCTGTGGTGAATAAAAATATAGCTCCAAGTAAAGTTACCTATGAACGAAGACGAAAGAGGGGATGCCTTCCGAGGCATCCCCAAGCTTAGGGTTTTGGTTGGCCTTGAATTTTACCTTGGGGTGACTTGGGCATACCCAAGCTTAGGCTCTTGCCACTCCTTATTCCATAGTCCATGGAATCTTCACCCAAAACTTGAAAACTTCACAACACAAAACTTAACAGAAAACTCGTAAGCTCCGTTAGTATAAGAAAATAAATCACCACTTAGGTATTGTTGTGAACTCATTCTAAATTCATATTGGTCCAATATCTACTGTATTCCAACTTATCTATGGTTCATACCCTCCGATACTACTCATAGATTCATCAAAATAAGCAAACAACACATAGAAAACAGAATCTGTCAAAAACAGAACAGTCTGTAGTAATCTGGATCAAACATATACTTATGGAATACCAAAAATTCTTAAATAAATTTCTGGACGTGAGGAATTTATCTATTAATCATCTTCAAAAATAATTAACTAAATATCACTCTCCAATAAAAAATGGCAGCAAATCTCGTGAGTGCTAAAGTTTCTGTTTTTTTACAGCATGATCGCAAAGACTTTCCCCAAGTCTTCCCAAAAGTTCTACTTGGCACAAACACTAATTAAAAGCATAAAAAATCAATCATAACAGAGGCTAGATGAATTATTTATTACTAAACAGTAACAAAAATCAAGGAACAAAAATAAAATTGGGTTGCCTCCCAACAAGCGCTATCGTTTAACGCCCCTAGCTAGGCATGATGATTTCAATGATGCTCACATAAAAGATAAGAATTGGAACATAAAGAGAGCATCATGAAGAATATGACTAGCACATTTAAGTCTAACCCACTTCCTATGCATAGGGATTTTGTGAGCAAACAACTTGTGGGAACAAGAATCAACTTACATAGGAAGGTAAAACAAGCATAACTTCAAAACTTTAAGCACATAGAGAGGAAACTTGATATTATTGCTACTCCTATATGAAGGAAATATGCCCTAGAGGCAATAATAAAGTTATTATTTATTTCCTCATATCATGATAAATGTTTATTATTCATGCTAGAATTGTATTAACCGGAAATATAATACATGTGTGAATACATAGACAAACTTAGTGTCACTAGTATGCCTCTACTTGACTAGCTCGTTAATCAAAGATGGTTATGTTTCCTAACCATGAACAAAGAAGTTGTTATTTGATTAACGGGATCACATCATTAGGTGAATGATCTGATTGACATGACCCATTCCATTAGCTTAGCACCCGATCGTTTAGTATGTTGCTATTGCTTTCTTCATGACTTATACATGTTCCTATGACTATGAGATTATGCAACTCCCGTTTGCCGGAGGAACACTTTGTGTGCTACCAAACGTCACAACGTAACTGGGTGATTATAAAGGAGCTCTACAGGTGTCTCCAAAGGTAGATGTTGGGTTGGCGTATTTCGAGAATAGGATTTGTCACTCCGATTGCCGGAGAGGTATCTCTGGGCCCTCTCGGTAATGCACATCACATAAGCCTTGCAAGCATTACAACTAATGAGTTAGTTGCGATATGATGTATTACGGAACGATTAAAGATACTTGCAGGTAACGAGATTGAACTAGGTATTGGATACCGACGATCGAATCTCGGGCAAGTAACATACCGATGACAAAGGGAACAACGTATGTTGTTATGCGGTCTAACCAATAAAGATCTTCGTAGAATATGTAGGAGCCAATATGGGCATCTAGGTCCCGCTATTGGTTATTGACCGGAGATATGTCTCAGTCATGTCTACATTGTTCTCGAACCGTAGGGTCCGCACGCTTAATGTTACGATGACAGTTATTATGAGTTTATGCATTTTGATGTACCGAAGTTGGTTCGGAGTCCCGGATGTGATCACGGACATGACGAGGAGTCCCGAAATGGTTGAGACATAAAGATTGATATATTGGACGGCAATAATCGGACACCGGAAGTGTTCCGGGTGATTTCGGATAAAACCGGAGTGCCGGAGGGGTTACCGGAACCCCCCGGGGAAGTAATGGGCCTTATTGGGCCTGAGGGGAGAGAGAGGGCAGCAGCCCAAGAGGTGGTGCGCCCCCCCTCATGGGGAGTCCGAATTGTACTAGGAGGGGGGCGCGGCCCCCCTTTCCCTTTCCCTCTCCCTCTCCCTCTCTTTCCTTCCCCCTCAAAGACTCCTAGTTAGACTAGGAAAGGGGAGTCCTACTCCCACTAGGAGGAGGACTCCCCCTCCCCTTGGCACGCCCCATAGGGCTGGCCGGCCTCCCCCTTGCTCCTTTATATACGGGGGTAGGGGGCACCCTAGAACACACAAGTTGATCCACGTGATCGTTCCTTAGCCGTGTGCGGTGCCCCCTGCCACCATATTCCACCTCGATCATATCGTTGCAGTGCTTAGGCGAAGCCCTGCGTCAGTAGAACATCATCATCATCACCACGCCGTTGTGCTGACGGAACTCATCCACGAAGCTTTGCTGGATCGGAGCCCGGGGAGCGTCATCGAGCTGTACGTGTGCTAGGAACTCGGAGGTGCCGGAGTAACGGTGCTTGGATCGGTCGGATCGGGAAGACGTACGACTACTTCGTCTATGTTGCGTCAACGCTTCCGTTGCGGTCTACGAGGGTACGTATACAACACTCTCCCCTCTCGTTGCTATGCATCACCATGATCTTGTGTGTGCGTAGGAAATTTTTTGAAATTACTACGTTCCCCAACAGTGGCATCTGAGCCTGGTTTTCTGGTTTGATGTTATATGTACGAGTAGAACACAAGTGAGTTGTGGGCGATATAAGTCATACTGCCTACCAGCATGTCATACTTTGGTTCGGCGGTATTGTTGGATGAAGCGGCCCGGACCGACATTACGCGTACGCTTACACGGGACCGGTTCTCCCGACGTGCTTTGCACAAAGGTGGCTTGCGGGTGACTGTTTCTCCAACTTTAGTTGAACCAAGTGTGGCTACGCCCGGTCCTTGCGAAGGTTAAAACGGCATCAACTTGGCAAACTATCGTTGTGGTTTTGATGCGTAGGTGAGATTGGTTCTTGCTTAAGCCCGTAGCAGCCACGTAAAACATGCAACAACAAAGTAGAGGACGTCTAACTTGTTTTTGCAGGGCATGTTGTGATGTGATATGGTCAAGACATGATGCTAAATTTTATTGTATGAGATGATCATGTTTTGTAACCGAGTTATCGGCAACTGGCAGGAGCCATATGGTTGTCGCTTTATTGTATGCAATGCAATCGCGATGTAATGCTTTACTTTATCACTAAGCGGTAGCGATAGTCGTGGAAGCATAAGATTGGCGAGACGACAATGATGCTACGATGGAGATCAAGGTGTCGCGCCGGTGACGATGGTGATCATGATGGTGCTTCGGAGATGGAGATCACAGGCACAAGATGATGATGGCCATATCATATCACTTATATTTATTGCATGTGATGTTTATCTTTTATGCATCTTATCTTGCTTTGATTGACGATAGCATTATAATATGATCTCTCACTAATTATCAAGAAGTGTTCTCCCTGAGTATGCACCGTTGCGAAAGTTCTTCGCGCTGAGACACCACGTGATGATCGGGTGTGATAGGCTCTACGTTCAAATACAATGGGTGCAAAACAGTTGCACACGCGGGATACTCAGGTTATACTTGACGAGCCAAGCATATATAGATATGGCCTCGGAACACGGAGACCGAAAGGTCGAGCGTGAATCATATAGAAGATATGATCAACATAGTGATGTTCACCAATGAAACTACTCCATCTCACGTGATGATCGGACATGGTTTAGTTGATTTGGATCACGTGATCACTTAGAGGATTAGAGGGATGTCTATCTAAGTGGGAGTTCTTAAGTAATTTGATTAATTGAACTTAAATTTATCATGAACTTAGTACCTGATAGTATCTTGCTTGTTTATGTTTGATTGTAGATAGATGGCTCGTGCTGTTGTTCCGTTGAATTTTAATGCGTTCCTTGAGAAAGCAAAGTTGAAAGATGATGGTAGCAATTACACGGACTGGGTCCGTAACTTGAGGATTATCCTCATTGCTGCACAGAAGAATTACGTCCTGGAAGCACCGCTGGGTGCTAGGCCTGCTGCTGGAGCAACACCAGATTTTATGAACGTCTGGCAGAGCAAAGCTGATGACTACTCAATAGTTCAGTGTGCCATGCTTTACGGCTTAGAATCGGGACTTCAACGACGTTTTGAACGTCATGGAGCATATGAGATGTTCCAGGAGTTGAAGTTAATATTTCAAGCAAATGCCCGGATTGAGAGATATGAAGTCTCCAATAAGTTCTATAGCTGCAAGATGGAGGAGAACAGTTCTATCAGTGAGCATATACTCAAAATGTCTGGGTATAATAATCACTTGATTCAGATGGGAGTTAATCTTCCAGATGATTGCGTCATTGACAGAATTCTCCAATCACTGCCACCAAGCTACAAGAGCTTCGTGATGAACTATAATATGCAAGGGATGAACAAGACTATTCCCGAGCTCTTCGCAATGCTGAAAGCTGCGGAGGTAGAAATCAAAAAGGAGCATCAAGTGTTGATGTTCAACAAGACCACTAGTTTCAAGAAAAAGGGCAAAGGGAAGAAGAAGGGGAACTTCAAAAAGAACGGCAAGCAAGTTGCTACTCATGAGAAGAAACCCAAGTCTGGACCTAAGCCTGAAACTGAGTGCTTCTACTGCAAGCAGACTGGTCACTGGAAGCGGAACTGCCCCAAGTATTTGGCGGATAAGAAGGATGGCAAGGTGAACAAAGGTATATGTGATATACATGTTATTGATGTGTACCTTACTAATGCTCGCAGTAGCACCTGGGTATTTGATACTGGTTCTGTTGCTAATATTTGCAACTCGAAACAAGGACTACGGATTAAGCGAAGATTGGCTAAGGACGAGGTGACGATGTGCGTGGGAAACGGTTCCAAAGTCGATGTGATCGTGGTCGGCACGCTACCTCTACATCTACCTTCGGGATTAGTATTAGACCTAAATAATTGTTATTTGGTGCTAGCGTTGAGCATGAACATTATATCTGGATCTTGTTTAATGCGAGACGGCTATTCATTTAAATCAGAGAATAATGGTTGTTCTATTTATATGAGTAATATCTTTTATGGTCATGCACCCTTGAAGAGTGGTCTATTCTTGTTGAATCTCGATAGTAGTGATACACATATTCATAATGTAGAAGCCAAAAGATGCAGAGTTGATAATGATAGTGCAACTTATTTGTGGCACTGCCGTTTAGGTCATATCGGTGTAAAGCGCATGAAGAAACTCCATACTGATGGACTTTTGGAACCACTTGATTATGAATCACTTGGTACTTGTGAACCGTGCCTCATGGGCAAGATGACTAAGACACCTTTCTCCGGTACTATGGAGAGAGCAACAGATTTGTTGGAAATCATACATACAGATGTATGTGGTCCGATGAATGTTGAGGCTCGTGGCGGATATCGTTATTTTCTCACCTTCATAGACAACTTAAGCAGATATGGGTATATCTACTTAATGAAACATAAGTCTGAAACATTTGAAAAGTTCAAAGAATTTCAGAGTGAAGTTGAAAAATCATCGTAACAAGAAAATAAAGTTTCTACGATCTGACCGTGGAGGAGAATATTTGAGTTACGAGTTTGGTGTACATTTGAAAAATTGTGGAATAGTTTTGCAACTCACGCCACCCGGAACACCACAGCGTAATGGTGTGTCCGAATGTTGTAATTGTACTTTACTAGATATGGTGCGATCTATGATGTCTCTTACTGATTTACCGCTATCGTTTTGGGGATACGCTCTAGACACAGCCGCATTCACGTTAAATAGGGCACCATCAAAATCCGTTGAGACGACGCCTTATGAACTGTGGTTTGGCAAGAAACCAAAGTTGTCGTTTCTGAAAGTTTGGGGCTGCGATGCTTATGTGAAAAAGCTTCAACCTGATAAGCTCGAACCCAAATCGGAGAAATGTGTCTTCATAGGATATCCAAAGGAAACTATTGGATACACCTTCTATCACAGATCCGAAGGCAAGACTTTTGTTGCTAAATTCGGAAACTTTCTGGAGAAGGAGTTTCTCTCGAAAGAAGTGAGTGGGAGGAAAGTAGAACTTGATGAGGTAACTGTACCTGCTCCCTTATTGGAAAGTAGTACATCACAGAAAACTGTTTCTGCGACACCTACACCAATAAGTGAGGAAGTTAATGATAATGATCATGAAACTTCAGAACAAGATACTACTGAACCTCGTAGATCACCCAGAGTGAGATCCGCGCCAGAGTGGTATGGTAATCCAGTTCTGGAAGTCATGCTACTAGATCATGATGAACCTACGAACTATGAAGAAGCGATGGTGAGCCCAGATTCCACAAAATGGCTTGAAGCCATGAAATCTGAGATGGGATCCATGTATGAGAACAAAGTATGGACTTCGGTTTACTTGCCCGATAATCGGTAAGCAATTGAGAATAAATGGATCTTCAAGAAGAACACTGACGCTGACGGTAATATTACTGTCTACAAAGCTCGACTTGTCGCAAAAGGTTTTCGACAAGTTCAAGGGGTTGACTACGATGAGACCTTCTCACCCGTAGCGATGCTTAAGTCTGTTCGAATAATGTTAGCAATTCCCGCATTTTATGATTATGAAATTTGGCAAATGGATGTCAAAACTGCATTCCTGAATGGATTTCTGGAAGAAGAGTTGTATATGCTGCAACTGGAAGGTTTTGTCGATCCAAAGGGAGTTAACAAAGTGTGCAAGCTCCAGCGATCCATTTATGGACTGGTGCAAGCCTCTCGGAGTTGGAATAAACATTTTGATAGTGTGATCAAAGCATTTGGTTTTATACAGACTTTCAGAGAAGCCTATATTTACAAGAAAGTGAGAGGGAGCTCTGTAGCATTTCTGATATTATATGTGGATGACATATTACTGATTGGAAATGATATAGAATTTCTGGATAGCATAAAGGGATACTTGAATAAGAGTTTTTCAATGAAAGACCTCGGTGAAGCTGCTTACATATTAGGCATAAAGATCTATAGAGATAGATCAAGACGCCTAATTGGACTTTCACAAAGCACATACCTTGACAAGATTTTGAAAAAGTTCAAAATGGATCAAGCAAAGAAAGGGTTCTTGCCTGTGTTACAAGGTGTGAAGTTGAGTCAAACTCAATGCCCGACCACTGCAGAAGATAGAGAGAAAATGAAAGATGTTCCCTATGCTTCAGCCATAGGCTCTATCATGTATGCAATGTTGTGTACTAGACCTGATGTGTGCCTTGCTATAAGCTTAGCAGGGAGGTACCAAAGTAATCCAGGAGTGGATCACTAGACAGCGGTCAAGAACATCCTGAAATACCTGAAAAGGACTAAGGATATGTTTCTCGTATATGGAGGTGACAAAGAGCTCATCGTAAAAGGTTACATTGATGCAAGCTTTGACACTGATCCGGACGATTCTAAATCGCAGACCGGATACGTGTTTACATTAAACGGTGGAGCTATCAGTTGGTGTAGTTCTAAACAAAGCGTCGTAGCGGGATCTACATGTGAAACAGAGTACATAGCTGCTTCTAAAGCAGCAAATGAAGGAGTCTGGATGAAGGAGTTCATATCCGATCTAGGTGTCATACCTAGTGCATCGGGTCCAATGAAAATCTTTTGTGACAATACTGGTGCAATTGCCTTGGCAAAGGAATCCAGATTTCACAAGAGAACCAAGCACATCAAGAGACGCTTCAATTCCATCCAGGATCTAGTCCAGGTGGGAGACATAGAGATTTGCAAGATACATACGGATCTGAATGTTGCAGACCCGTTGACTAAGCCTCTTCCACGAGCAAAACATGATCAACACCAAGACTCCATGGGTGTCAGAATCATTACTATGTAATCTAGATTATTGACTCTAGTGCAAGTGGGAGACTGAAGGAAATATGCCCTAGAGGGAATAATAAAGTTATTATTTATTTCCTTATATCATGATAAATGTTTATTATTCATGTTAGAATTGTATTAACCGGAAACATAATACATGTGTGAATACATAGACAAACTTAGTGTCACTAGTATGCCTCTACTTGACTAGCTCGTTAATCAAAGATGGTTATGTTTCCTAACCATGAACAAAGAAGTTGTTATTTGATTAACAGGATCACATCATTAGGTGAATGATCTGATTGACATGACCCATTCCATTAGCTTAGCACCCGATCGTTTAGTATGTTGCTATTGCTTTCTTCATGACTTATACATGTTCCTATGACTATGAGATTATGCAACTCCCGTTTGCCGGAGGAACACTTTGTGTGCTACCAAACGTCACAACGTAACTGGGTGATTATAAAGGAGCTCTACAGGTGTCTCCAAAGGTAGATGTTGGGTTGGCGTATTTCGAGAATAGGATTTGTCACTCCGATTGTCGGAGAGGTATCTATGGGCCCTCTCGGTAATGCACATCACATAAGCCTTGCAAGCATTACAACTAATGAGTTAGTTGCGAGATGATGTATTACGGAACGAGTAAAGAGACTTGCAGGTAACGAGATTGAACTAGGTATTGGATACCGACGATCGAATCTCGGGCAAGTAACATATCGATGACAAAGGGAACAACGTATGTTGTTATGCGGTCTGACCGATAAAGATCTTCGTAGAATATGTAGGAGCCAATATGGGCATCCAGTTCCCGCTATTGGTTATTGACCGGAGATATGTCTCAGTCATGTCTACATTGTTCTCGAACCATAGGGTCCGCACGCTTAACGTTACGATGACAATTATTATGAGTTTATGCATTTTGATGTACCGAAGTTGGTTCAGAGTCCCGGATGTGATCACGGACATGACGAGGAGTCTCGAAATGGTCGAGACATAAAGATTGATATATTGGACGGCTACATTCGGACACCGGAAGTGTTCCGGGTGATTTCAGATAAAACCGGAGTGCCGGAGGGGTTACCGGAACCCCCGGGGGAAGTAATGGGCCTTATTGGGCCTGAGGGGAGAGAGAGGGCAGCAGCCCAAGAGGTGGCGCCCCCCTTATGGGGAGTCCGAATTGGACTAGGAGGGGGGGCACGGCCCCCCTTTCCCTCTCCCTCTCCCTCTCTTTCCTTCCCCCTCAAAGACTCCTAGTTAGACTAGGAAAGGGGAGTCCTACTCCCACTAGGAGGAGGACTCCCCCTCCCCTTGGCGCGCCCCATAGGGCCGGCCGGCCTCCCCCTTGCTCCTTTATATACGGGGGCAGGGGGGCACCCTAGAACACACAAGTTGATCCACGTGATCGTTCCTTAGCCGTGTGCGGTGCCCCCTGCCACCATATTCCACCTCGATCATATCATTGTAGTGCTTAGGTGAAGCCCTGCGTCGATAGAACATCATCATCGTCACCACGCCGTTGTGCTGACAGAACTCATCCCCGAAGCTTTGCTGGATCGGAGCCCGGGGAGCGTCATCGAGCTATATGTGTGCTAAGAACTCGGAGGTGTCGGAGTAACGGTGCTTGGATCGGTCGGATCGGGAAGACGTACGACTACTTCCTCTACGTTGCGTCAACGCTTCCGTTGCTGTCTACGAGGGTACGTAGACAACACTCTCCCCTCTTGTTGCTATGCATCACCATGATCTTGTGTGTGCGTAGGAATTTTTTTGAAATTACTACGTTCCCCAACACTATAAGCATATATTCCTCCCTCATAATAAATTTCAGTAGCATCATGAATGAATTCAACAATATAACTAGCACCTAAAGCATTCTTTTCATGATCTACAAGCATAGAAATTTTACTACTCACCACATAGGCAAAATTCTTCTCATTCATAATAGTGGGAGCAAACTCAACAAAATAACTATCATGTGAGGCATAATACAATTGAAAACTAAAATCATGATGACAAGTTTCATTGTTATCATTATTCTATATAGCATACATGTCAACACAATAATCATCATAGATAGCAACTTTTTTCTCATAATCAATTGGAACCTCTTCCAAAATAGTGGATTCATCACTAAATAAAGTCATGTCCTCTCCAAATCCACTTTCATAATTATCACAATAAGATTCAACACCCTCCAAAATAGTGGGTCATTACTTCCTAAAGTTGACACTCTTCCAAACCCACTGTCATCAATATAATCATCATAAATAGGAGGCATGCTATCATCAAAATAAATTTGCTCATCAAAACTTGGGGGACAAAAAATATCATCTTCATCAAACATAGCTTCCCCAAGCTTGTGGCTTTGCATATAATTAGCATCATGGATATTCAAGGAATTCAAACTAACAACATTGCAATCATGCTCATCATTCAAATATTTGGTGCCAAACATTCTAATGCATTCTTCTTCTAGCACTTGAGCACAATTATCGGAATCCTTATTCTCACGAAAGACATTAAAAAGATGAAGCATATGAGGTACCCTCAATTCCATTTTTTTATAATTTTCTTTTATAGACTAAACTAGTGATAAAACAAGAAACAAAAAGATTAGACTGCAATATCTAAAGATATACCTTCAAGCGCTAACCTCCCCGGCAACGGCGCCAGAAAAGAGCTTGATGTCTACTACACAACCTTCTTCTTGTAGACGTTGTTGGGCCTCCAAGTGCTAAGGTTTGTAGGACAGTAGAAAATTTCCCTCAAGTGGATGACCTAAGGTTTATCAATCCGTGGAAGGCGTAGGATGAAGATGGTCTCTCTCAAGCAAACCTGCAACCAAATAACAAAGAGTCTCTTGTGTCCCCAACACACCCAATACAATGGTAAATTGTATAGGTGCACTAGTTCGGCGAAGAGATGGTAATACAAGTGCAATATGGATAATAGATATGGGTATTTATAATCTGAAAATATAAAACAGCAAGGTAACCAATGATAAAAGTGAGCACAAATGGTATTGCAATGCGTTGAAACAAGGCCTAGGGTTTACACTTTCACTAGTGCAAGTTCTCTCAACAATAATAACATAGTTGGATCATATAACTATACCTCAACATGCAACAAAGAGTCAGTCCAAAGTCACTAATAGCGGAGAACAAACAGAGAGATTATGGTAGGGTACGAAACCACCTCAAAGTTATCCTTTCTAGTCGATCTATTCAAGAGTCCGTAGTAAAATAACACGAAGCTATTCTTTCCGTTCAATCTATCCTAGAGTTCATACTAGAATAACACCTTAACACACAAATCAACCAAAACCCTAATGTCACCTAGATGCTCCAATGTCACCTCAAGTATCCGTGGGTATGATTATCCGATATGCATCACACAATCTCAGATTCATCTATTCAACCAACACAAAGAACTTCAAAGAGTGCCCCAAAGTTTCTACCGGAGAGTCAAGACGAAAACGTGTGCCTTCCCCTTTGCATAAGTTCACGAGGTCACGGAACTCGCAAGTTGATCACCAAAACATACATCAAGTGGATCACGTGGTATCCCATTGTCACCACAGATAAGCACATGCAAGACATACATCAAGTGTTCTCAAATCCTTAAAGACTCAATCCGCTAAGATAACTTCAAAGGGAAAACTCAATTCATCACAAGAGAGTAGAGGGGGAGAAACATCATAAGATCCAAATATAATAGAAAAGCTCGCGATACATCAAGATCGTTCCACCTCAAGAACACGAGAGAGAGAGAGAGAGATGAAACACATAGCTACTGGTACATACCCTCAGCCCCGAGGGTGAACTACTCCCTCCTTGTCATGGAGAGCGCCGGGATGATGAAGATGGCCACCGGAGAGGGATTCCCCCCTCCGGCAGTGTGCCGGAACGGGTTTAGATTGGTTTTCGGTGGCTACAGAGGCTTCTGGCGGCGGAACTCCCGATATATTCTGCCCCTCGATGTTTGTAGGGTATATGGACTTATATAGCCGAAAGAAGTCGATCAGGGGAGCCACGAGGGGCCCATGAGGGTGGGGGCACACCTAGGTGGGTAGGGCGCACCTCCCTGCTTCGTGTCCACCTCGAAGCTTCCCTGACGTCTACTCCAAGTCTTCTGGATTTCTTTCGTTCCAAAAATAACTCTCCCGAAGGTTTCATTCCATTTGGACTCCGTTTGATATCCCTTTTCTTCGAAACACTGAAATAGGCAAGAAAACAACAATTTGGGCTGGGCCTCCGGTTAATAGGTTAGTGCCAAAAATAATATAAAAGTGTAAAATAAAGCCCATAAACATCCAAAACAGATAATATAATAGCATGGAACAATCAAAAATTATAGATACGTTGGAGACGTATCACTTGGTGACTCACTTTAACGTTCAGATACGCCAACAGGATTATCCTTTACCTAAGGTTTATTTAGATCATCAGCCTATGGAGCACCACCCATTTATTGCTAGTGGTTACCCTAACATTCCTATTACTTATAACTTGGTTTTTAGTGTGAACACTCGTGATATTATCCCATTGCCTACACCTGCTTTGTTTGATCCTATTGCCAGGGGTGGATACAAGATTTTGCGTGAGGACATCGTCGCCTACCGGAACAAACTAGCTGTAACACTGGTGGAGCCTCAGTAGTGGGATCCTCAGGTGCTAGCTCCACAACATTTCAACATAGGACCCCGTGGTTTCTTTGAGTGGCCCTAGACCAAGTTAGGCCAAAATCCTAAGCTTGGGGGAGTACGTATTTCCACCGATATTACATTCATGTTCACATATTTCACTTCAGTTGTCGGTGTTCACACATTTTCATTGTATTATCCATGCTAAATTTATTTTCTCGCTTTCTTCTTGTGTGTTTGAAATACTTGAGAAAATCCAAAAATACTTCCTGCTTCTTTTTTTATTTTTCTTTCTAGCGTAGTTAGCTGTAGTATCTAAAAAGAAAACCCAAAAAGATTTCCTTGTTCTTATTTTGCATGTTGGGAGCTTTCCTGTGTAAATAGTTTTTTCTCATTTTTGCTTTTCCCTTTTTATTTGCATTCTTTCGGAAAACCAAAAACTCCAAAAATATTTCTGTGTGCTTCTATGAATTTCTTTTCTTTCTTTTGAGTCATACCGAGGAGAAGACCATGATGAAAATGTTGAGTAGCTCTCATATGCATTATTGTTGATCTAATAAAGAGCCCATTTTACCTTGTCTTCTCCTTTTGAATAAAATGTTTGCAGATTCCATCTTAGTCCACAACACTCTTGCACTATTATTATTTTCATATCGTTCGGTCATGCAAGTGAAAGGCAATAATGTCGATATTTGATGAACTGGCCGTGGCAGAGAGAAACGGGTATGAACTCGACTTGTTCTGTTTTTGTAAATATGTTTAACCTAGTATCCATGATTCAACCTATTATGATCAAACATGTTTGCAATGACAATTAGAGATTATAGTTTCTCATGCCATGCATATGTAGCTAGGAGTGGATAATGATTTATCTTAGATGTCAACATTGCGTTAAAATGATTTTCATGTAGTATGATGGTATGGTATCCTCCTCTGAATGTTCGAGTGGCTTGACTTGGCACATGTTCATGCATGTAGTTGAATCAAAACCAACATAGCCTCTATGATATTTATGTGCATGGTGTTCATATCCTACTCATGCTAGTATCCAATGTTACTTATGCATAATGCATGTTCATGACCATTGTTGCTCTCTACCTGGACGCTTCTCAACCTATTTGCTAGCCTTCACCTATACTAAGCGGGAATTCTGCTTGTGCACCATAAAACCTTGAACCCAAGTTATTCCAGATGAGTCCACCATACCTACCTATATGCGGTATTACCCCGCTGTCCTAAGTAAATTTGCAAGTGCCACCTCTAAAAACTTCAAATAAATATCCTTTTTGTGTGCCTGGATCGTTCATAGAGCGACAAGAGGTAGTCGCTATCTTCCATGCTGAGCGGATTAATCTCAGGATGAGTGTTTATTCACTCTTCATTGCACGAGAAAGGGGCGGTAATAGGGATTCCCAGTCCCGAATTGAAAAAAGAAAGAGCTTTCAAATAATCAAACAAAAACTCTTATAGAGTCATAACCTTTACTTTATCATTTGGGAACCGCCACTAATGTGTTTAGCATGGAAGATATTGATAACTAATGGTCGCGAAGTAAACAAGAAGGGTGCACCTCTCAAAATTACATTTACCTCTGTTTTAAAAACTTGAGGTCTGGCACCTCTGCAAATCACTGCTTCCCTCTGCGAAGGGACTATGTATTTACTTTTATGATGTGTCATCACCTTCTAAAACAAGCGCCAGAACCTGAGAGCATTGCTGTCATGACTTATGCATTGTGTATAGCTAATGTTGGATGCATCATTACTGGATCTTTTCTACCATTGATAACCCACAAGTATAGGGGATCACAATAGTTTTCGAGGGTAGAGTATTCAACCCAAATTTATATATTCGACACAAGGGGAGCCAAAGAATATTTGAAGGTATTAGCAGCCGAGTTGTCAATTCAACCACACCTGGAGTTTAATTATCTGCAGCAAATTGATCAGTAGCAAAGTAATATGATAGTTTTGATAATAGTAGCAGCAACAATCACTACTAGGAAAAGGGCTATAGATGATATGGCCACTAATGGCGCACCAGACATGTGGTGCGCCATTACTATATTCTAATGGGCACCATGTGTTGGTGCGCCATTAGTAATATATTACTAATGGCGCACCTGGTGTGTGGTGCGCCATTAGTAGTTTTGAAAAAAAATTAAATTTTTTTTGTTACTAATGGCACACCGTGGTATAGTGCGCCATTACTAGTTGACATAGTAATGGCGCACCACACCCACCGTGCACCATTAGTAGTTTTGAAAAAAATAATAAAAAAAATTTGTTAGTAATGCCGAGCCCCACCTCCCCTCGCCGCCCCCTTGCCCCACCTCCCCTCGCCCCGTCGCCCCACCGTCCCAACCACCCGCCGCCGCCGCCAGCCGCCACCGCCCCCTGGCCCCACCGCCCCTCGCCCCGTCGCCCCCACCACCCGCCACCGCCTCGAC